>NC_086283.1:97040545-98240545 GCF_021018805.1 Prinia subflava | reverse complement strand
TCAGACCCAGGATAGCTGAGCATTTGCCCATGTCCCACTGAAGGCAATTAAACAGAAATCCACCCCTGGCACCAAGAATCCTTAGAACTGCTTCAGGGACAGAAAGGAAGTTTTGGACTCCAAAGCAGCTTAGAGTAAATGAGGAATAAGTAATAAAATTTAATTGATATGGGTGTCTTTACAGCCATAAAGAAGCTGAGAGTGCTGCATTAAAAGGTAAGAAACAACTGTAGGGGAAAAAAAACCCAAGCATTACATGGCTTGGAGAATGTAAATTAGGGCCTTCAATTCTGCTATATCAAACCTCTGTAAAAAGAGTACTTCTGCTTTCTGCTATCTGAAAGGTCTTGCAATGGATCTAATTATTCCATGCATCAGATAAAAATGCACATACCACCTGTATTTTCATCCTACTTCCTATGGTTGCTAGCAATTTAGTGCTGAAATATTTGTGTGTAGTTATTTCCAAGTGTGTCTTCCAATTCCTGTCACAGTTATTAATAAATGGTGATTTGAACCTCTACAGTATAAGATGCAGTTATTCTTATTTTCCAGCTGTTATGCCACAACAACATTAATAGCATAACAGCTATAAATCTGGTAGCATAACAGCTGGTATGGTGGTAATAAAGCCACCTGCAGCATCTCTGTATACTCTGTTATTTTCTCATTGCCCCAGGTAAAGCTTAGACTTGCCATCTTTTCCATCTCAGAGCACAAATTCAGGCAGAGAAAAGAGGCTCAGCAATAAAAAAGCTGTTGTTGTTTAATTTAAATCACAATGAAGCCTCTAATTGTAGCCCAGGGAAGAGCCTTTTAAGTAAGCCCACATGAGTTAGAAGCAAATGCTTGAAATGCAAAGGAGAAGTCAGTCAACAGTTTTTCAAATTAGCTCATATTAAAAATTTGTTACTACATATAACACAGAAAGCATCATTAAAAACCATTGACTAGCCATGAGCAAAAAAAATTAGACACTCCTTCTTCTGCCCTCTCTGAAGCAACCTGCACAGTCCTGAGTCTTTCTGGAACCCCCTAGTCAAGTTCCAGTAAATATTTAAGCACCTATTTTTTTAGAAGGCAAGCAACTGATACAGGCTCCAGGAATTTCTTTGCTAAATTATCTTTGTTTTTAAAATGTACTAACTCAAGTTGTGCTTACCTCAGAGATAGCAGCAGCAACCATGATACATGCAAGCATTTCCAGTTAAACAAGTCTCTGCTAAGACATATAAATGGGGGCCTAGCAGCAATAAAACTTACTGTCCTTGCACCCCCTTAAAAAATACCATCTAGCTCCTTCCCACCTATGTTGGGTTCACCCTGGCTGGATGCCAGCTGCCCACCAAAGTCATTCTGTCACTCCTCAGCTGGCCTGGGGAGAAAAAATATAAAATGAAAGGCTTCTGGTTGAGATAAGGACAAGGAGAGATTGCTCATCTATTAATTACTGTCATGGACAAACCAGACTCAACTTAGGGAAAATAAATTTCTTACCAATCAGGACTAGGGAAATGAGAAATTAAAAACAAATCTTTAAAAACCCCACCTTCCCTTGCCCCTCCCTTTTTCCTGGGCTCAACTTCATTCCTAATTTTCTCTACCTCCTCTCCTCCAGCAGCACAAGGGAAAGTGGTTTGCAGTCAATTCATCTCAGGTTGTCCCTGCTGCTCCTTCCTCCTCACACTCCTCCCCTACTCCCACAAGAGGAACTCCATCATTGACTCCTCCAGTGTGGCTCCCTCCCAGGTGCTGCAGTTCTTCACAGACTGCTCCAGCATGCCATCCTTCCTCAGGGAGCAATCCTTCAGGGATGGGCTGTTCCAGCGTGCGACCCTCATGGGGTCACAAATCCTGCCAGGAAACCTGCTCCAGCGTGAGCTCCTCTCTCCATGGGGCCACAGGTCCTGCCAGGACCATGGATTTCCCATGGGGTTGCAGCCACTTTTGGGCATCCACTGATTCCACCGTGGGCTCCTCAGGGGGTTGGAGGTGGATCCCTGCTCCTCCATGGGCTGCAGGGGCACAGCTGCTTTGCTGTGGACTGCACCAGGGGCTGCAGGGGAATCCAGCACATGGAGCACCTCCTGCCCCTCCTTCTTCACTGCCCTGGCACCTGCTGAGCTCTCTCTCAGTCTCAATCCTCTCCTTTCTGGCTGTAGCTGCCTTTGCTTGGTATGGTTTTTTCCCTTTGTTAAATATGTTATCCCAAAAGTTCCTCTCATCATCACCTCAGCCTTGTCCAGCAGCAAATCCATCTTGGAGCTGGCACAGGCTCTGCCAGACACGTTGGGAAGTTCTTGGCATCTTCTCACAGAATTCACCCCCACCCTCCTCCTGCAACCACAAACTTGCCATAGACTTTCCCACTTGAGAAATGCCTCATATGAAGCTTTGTGGGTTTTGCTTTCTCTGTTTCCTAAAAAAAGAGATTGTTATTGTAAAGGTGAGTATCCCTTAGCCATAGGAAATGAGTTTTGCAGCTCTGAAAAAACAGGACCAGGATAGAATGTGTAACTGCCAGGTTGAAATACTAAACAGCACTGGGGTACTTTCAGTACAGATTTACTGCATCTCAGTAACAGATCACATTGTTCTGAAGTATTTCTGTGAGTGGAAATTATCCTCACCAAGAACAACCCAGGTTCTGTAAAAACATCCAGTTAAGACAAATATTATATCTGAAATAAAACTCAAGGTCACCCTGTAAACATACATTAGTGAGCCACATTTGCTGCCCAAATACTTGTTTTCTTATGTTTATGCATTTTGATTTAAATGCCACAGCAATAACATTGTAGTCATAGAAATACTCAACAGGCCAAGTCTGTTTTAATTACAGTTACAGATTAGATGTCTAATCCCTGGTCTTTCCTTTCACATCCTTTTATTCCCATGCCAAAGAAAATACATAGTGAGGCATTTATGCTTGTATATACTGTTCTCTGGATTACATGTCTAGCCTAATAAATTCATTAACAAGACAAGTAGTACAAAGGTCGTCTCTGCATCTCTTTCACTAAAGCTCATTATTTCCTTTTCTTCCTTACTTAATTTGCCTGTGTTGGAGTGAATTCAGCATTTTTGCTGTTTTCAGACAGTAATAGAATGGTGGGCTGGACATGTACACCAGTGGTGAGAGTGAGGACTATTGGCCTGCTTATGCATCCTTCCTGAGTGGGAAAAATAGGTCAAGTGATAGTCCAGATTCTGCATGTGACCAGCACAGGGCAGGGTGGAAGAACTCCAGCATAGTGCTTCTTCAGCAGAACACATACAGAAGAAACCAGTAGGTGTAAATACATGTGTACTTCAAATTTGTGAAGGAACTTATAAGGGGAATCCCTCAGAAGTGAGGACAAGAATGGGGAGGAAAAGGAAATCCAAGCTTTACTAAGGAAAACAAAACCAACAAACAAATAAAAACACCAAAAAAAACAAACAAACAAAAACCCCGCCAAAACCAAACCAAAGAAAAAAAACTCAAAAAACTTTCCTTTCTTGCTTTCTTGCATTAGACTTTACTTTTAGTAATTTTAAAATCAAGCAACTAAAGTAGGAAGAAAGGAGGAGAAATACCAGTTGCACACTCTGAGACTAATGTAGTTTGTGACTGCCCAGGCAACAAAATAAGATTTCAGTAAAAATGGGCTCCTGGTACCTGCTTTTGGACACTTGAAGAGCATTTTCCTCATCTCGTTGGGAAGCTTCAAGGCCAGGTTTCTGTCTGTATTTGCTTAGCTTCTGACGTTTTAAATGACTGCTTCGTGTCCAGATGGAAACATGAGTGACATTAGGGTCTTAGGAGAACAACACAAAAAGAAAACTCAGGTGAACAAATTCAGTCTAAGATCTACATATAACCTCCCCAACCAAAACAGTGAAAGAAATTAGTGCCACTAAATAGTGAAAGGAATTGAGTGCCAGTAAAATAGCATTTCATTGTGGTACTTTCCTTTTTTTACCAAGACTCACAACAATTTCATCTGAATTCCTCTAAAAGGTATATGAGTTGAGTCTCATAGCAGAAGCAGAAGGCATGTATTTATATCCATTTTACAGACAAATGAAGTAAAACAGAAAGCTGTAAAATAGCCTGCAAAACTATTGATCTAGAGTAATTGCAATACTGATAACCAAGGTTATTTTTACCTTCAGATGTGCTTGCGTGGACATCTGTTGATTCTTTGCCTTTTTGAGAGTCAGCCTGTGGTGCAAAAACAAAGCTAATGTTATTTTTAAATCTTCTGAATTGACTAAAATAACTTCATAATCTTACCCATGCTTGCAACTTTCTAAAACACTTTTTCATAGTAATGATCCTATAAAACAGCAGCTATAATAACTCTTGATTTATACCTAAGTCTTCTGTCTCAACAAATTTAATATCTTTTAAAAGTCCCCTTTATGCCAGAGATGACTAGTTTTTCTGTGTTTCACTTCTGGCCTCAATGTGGAAGATAAGATTTGAAGGTGACCTGTCACTATAAACAATACTACCAAGATTTTTTCCTAACAGTTCTGCTTATAACAAGTGTCCACACAATTCAGTTATAGGAGCCTCTTTCTGTTTGTTTCCCCTTTCTGTATAAAACCCCTTTCTATATAAACCACTGCAGTGGCTGGCAAAATTTAATTGCAAAGTCTCATGTATATATTTGTATCCTATTCTATAGTTTTATTTTTATCATGACATCCAATGGAATACAGCAACCCATGTAAAAAATAAGAAAAAACAGAACTTGGTGATTTATCAGTAATGCAGCTTACATGCACAGTCAGCACAAGAGGTTGCTTAAGTCCCTCAGCCTAGAGATTTTTTTGTCTCCTGTTTCTCTGCATCATCCCAATACCTTAATTTTTTTCTGCAAGTTAGCTGGGGATTCAGCACTTGATACAGTAAAGTGAGTACAAAATCTACATATTAAAATAAAATTATGCACATTATTTCTTCTTAGCTGCTAGTAATAATCTGGAACAGCAGTTATCAGCATCCTGGTCCACTTTTACAGTCTCACTTCCAATACTGAAGTGGAAGAAGGCTGGGCAAGAAGTGGCCATGTCTACATTCCAATGTTTGAACTATTTTCAAGTGAGTATTAACTATAGAAGCATTTGTAAACTAACCACAAATGAGTCTAGAATCAAAATGCACCAAATAGGGAGCACTAAGTGAAAGGTGAAAACTGAAGTTGGGGAATGTTTTTTCATGGTTTGGGGGAAGGTGGGATATTTTATTTACTTAGGTGGTCCAACAATTTTCAAACCACTGCTGAACTGCTAACAGATAGTGCAGATGCCAATTTCAGAGCTGCCAGCAGCTTTACCAAGCTGTGAGGAGTTGGACCTCCTTGGGATCAACTCTCTTTTCCTCTGGAAAAAGGCAAAAGACAGGGCTTGACTTCTTAACTCCCAGCAACAAAAATCAAAAGAACAACTATCACTTTGTTATTTTCTCCAAGTATATCCATGTAGCTCTATAACCAAAATGTGTAAGTTTTTAGATCATTTTGCTGATATGATTATTACTGGAATCCATCTAAAACTCAGAGATGAGGCTAGAGACACTGTTACAAATGGAAGACAACTAAGAGTTGTTGCTTCTGGTAATTGAGAGATTAAAAACGTCACTTCTTCGCTGTCAATTTTGCTTTGGGAAATACTGATTTTCTCAATTGGGAAAACTTGACTTAAATTCCAAATCTAAACTTTAAATATTAATATCTGAGAGCACTGATTTAGCCATTATTAACTAAAGCACTGAACTCTACAAAAGCATGCTCATGCCAATAACACAGACAGTCCTTAAAGCATGCAAATCCATGCTCACAGTATTTGGAGCTATAAATGATTGCCAAGCACATTCTGTGTGACTTCAGAACACAAATGAAATAAAGAACTTCATAATATTTAATGACCCAAATATTTTCAAGACCACCTGTCCAGGAGCAGCTGTAACCTGGCTGCTGTCTCAAACACAATTTAAGAAAGCTGCAGTCTTTTCCTGTGGACAAGGTGCAACTCCCCATGCAAACTTAACATTAGCCATTGTATTGAACTGTGACATGGATGTGTACCTCTAAAAACATCCACTCTAAACAGTTTAATCTCAGAGACAGCTGAAATACTCTCCTTTATGTAATCTGCTAGTAAACAGCTCAAATTCCAGACCCTGACAGCTGCACCACAGACTCTCTACATGCATGGGGAAACCCCACCTGCCCACAAAAAAAAAAAAAAAAAAAAAAAAAAAAAAAAAAAAAAAAAAGAAAAAAGGAAACAAAAGAAAACACTCACCAATCTATCTCAGTCATTAGCATTACATCACTGGGAAGCATTACATCCACACAGAAAGCAACAAAACCATTTATCTTTTATATACATTATGGCAAATCTGGTTGTAATGATACGAGCAAAAATAAATTCTCATAAATGGTTTCTCAATAATGATACAATCAAAAAAAGAGGTAACAGACTGTGTACCTACACTTAGCTGTGTTTCTTCCTCAGTCCTTGGTCCACTTGCTTCAGATATGTCAGTTTGACAAAAATTGTCCTCTGCTTGCAAACTCTTATTTTCCTTCCTTGAGGCCTCTGCTGTGAAGATTTAGAAGAGGAAACAGAGAAAGAGAAAATTACAGTACCTTCATATAACAACCATCTGTTCTGCTTTCAGCTGGGATAGAGTTACTTTTCTTTCTAGTAGCTCATACAGTGCTCTGTCTTGAATTTAGCATGTGATAACACATTGATCTTTTAGTTGTGCCAAATAGGGGTTATTCTAATTCAAGGACTTTTCATTTATGCTGAGTGAGCAGGTGCACAAGAAGCTGTGGAGGAGACACAGCCAGGACATCTGACCAAAGGAATATTCCATACCACGTTGTTAAGTCCAGTATATAAACTGGGAGGGGCTATCACTGCAACTGCATTGTGTATCAGTTCTCTCTCTTGGGTTTTATTTTTCTGGTTTTGTTGTCTCCCTTCTCACTATGATCATTGTTGTATTATGCTTCTGTATAATTCGATTTCAATTATTAAACTGTTCCTGTCTCAGTCCAGAGGTTTTATGGGGTTTTTTTCCAGAATCTCCTCCCCACCCCACTAAGGGGGAATAAGCAGATGTGTGGCACTTAGTTGCTTGACAAGTGTGAAGGAAAGGTCTTCAAGGAAGACATTCCATGTTACCCACCATGGAGAGAGATGTGCTGAGGGAGCTAGCTGTGCTGGAGATGATTTCTTATGAGCAGTCACATACAGAACTAGACAAAGCCCAATGAACATAACCCACATGGCAGATATCTGTATATGTAGCCCACCATCATCACGTCCCAACTCATTGCCTTTAATGACCTGGAGAGGTGAAGAAGTACCCACAGTAGATGAAGTGGTTTGCAAACTCTGGCAAGACAAAGAAAATCTCTCTTCCTACCTATGGACTTGCCTCTTAATTGTGAAAAAAAACTGTTCAAAATGTATGAGAAACAGCTCCAGGAGTTCCAGCAATAAAAAGAAGACAGGTTCTACTCCCCACCTGTACAGAGAAGTATCTCAGCTATTAAGAGAGCATTCCTTTGCTAAAGAAAGAGGATAAAGAGTACACAGTACCACAGTTTTTAAAATCCTGTGGCACCACGGAAAGGATATGAAAAAATAAGATGGGAAATCCACCTCCACCTAGAGGCATGAGCATGTGAACTGCGAGGAAAAACAAATGACAAATGTGGATAATTCCAGGAAAACTGCTGCTCTGGTCTCCAGCAGGCAATTTCCCAGACACAGCAGAATAGCCAACCTTACTCCTGATTCTATGGTAAAGAATTCTGATCCTTTTTCACAAGAAGTGGGTGGAGAATTCTATACCCAGTACTAGAGGGCCCTGCCTCTTTTCAATGGGAGAAGTTCAATCAAGTTCACTGGAATGTGAGGATCCAGTGGCCTAGAACATCAAACCCACAGGAGTACAAGGCTCTAACAGACATTAGTGGAGAGTGTGCCATAATCCCATCATGCTGTAGAGGGGAAGAACTCATTTGTAGTTCTGGAGTGACAGAGGGATCCCTATATTGGGATATACTGCTGACTATATTAGAGGCTGAGACTAGCCTGTCTGGGAATGAGTGGCAAAAGCATGCCACTGTGACTGGCCCAGAGACTCTGTGCATCTTTGGCACAAACTATTTCAAGAGAGGATACTTCAAGGACCCAAAATATCTGGTATCACTGGGTTTTCACCACAGCTGCCTTGGAGGCAGGGGAAGTTAAGCATCTGTCTGCCTGGCATTTTCTCTGAGGGGACCCTTGTATTGTGGGGCTACAGAAGAGTAACAATACCAGTCACCACCACATTGGTGCACCAGCAGAAATACTGCACCAAATAGATTGTCCAGGAATCTTGAAAGAGATCAAGGACTGGCCTGAAAAGATTTTGGAATATCACTAGAGGAGAAGGTGACCCTTACTGAAGAGGACTCGTTCTACAATAAGCTACCAGAAAATGAGACAAAATATGCCTTATTTACTGATTGTTCTGTCACGTTGTAGGAAAGGATCAGAGAACCAGTCTCCTACAAGTTGCTGAAGGAGAAGGTGAACCAGAGGTGCAGGCCATCCAGCTGGCTTTAGGCATTGCTGAGTGAGAAAAATGGCCAATATTTTAGTTCTACACTGACTCATGTAGCAGCAAATGCCCTGTGGGGTGATTGCAGTGATGCAATCAGAGCAACTGGCAGCAAAAAGGTAAGGCCACCTTATCTTGTCACAGAGCTGCCACACTGTGACAAGATTCTGCTGTCTGGGTGGAGAACCTGGTAGTGAAAGTACCTTGCATAGAGATTAATGCAACCAAGAAATGGGCCACAGAAACATCAGAAAGTGCATCAGGCTGCTAAAACTGAAGTGACTCAGGAGGATCAGAATTGTCAGTACAGGGAAAAATTATTTCTAGCTTGGTGCACCCATGACACCTCAGATAATCAAGGACGAGGTGCAAATTATAGGTGGACACATGATCCAGGAGTGGACTCAACCACATATACAATTAAATAGATTAGCCATGAATACGAATCATGCACTGCAATTAAACAGGCAAATTGGTTAAAGCCTCTCTAGTAGGGAGAATGACAGCTGAAACAGAAATATGGGGAGACTGGGCTGATAGAGTGTATCACACTCCCCCAAAACTAAACAGAAAATGTCACGTGCTTATAATCGTGGAAGCAACCACTGGAGAGAAGAGAAGAGAATATAGCCTGAACCCCATGCCACCACCAGGAAGAGTGGGCCTTGAGAAGGAAACCTTAAGAAGATGACAGAGTCTCAGAAATTCCCGAATGAGATAGTAGGATTAATTTCCTGAACAACATCATAGACAACTGAGCCAAAGACCATGGCACTGAGTGGGAATATCACACTCTCTGTCATGCAGCAGCCTCCAGAAAAAATGGAATGATAAAACAGACTGTTACCCATTTATCCTGGAGCAGTGGGTGGCAGGACCTTCGAACATTGGGACACACATTTAGCAGAAGCCACCTGTTAAGTAAACACTAGGGAATTTGACAGTCAGTCTGGCACAGTCTGAACTTATACACATTGTAGAAAGGGATATATTTCCTGTAATGTTCATAAATATGCAGGGGAAAACAGTCTGCACTATTCATGCTTCAGAAAAAGGCAAAATAATTTGTGGAACTGAGATTGCTCAGACCTGGGTCCAGTTAGCAGGTAATGCAGGAAAATGGTGAACTCCCTGCATTCCTTCTGGGGATTTTATTTTGAGTGAGAGTAACCAATAAACTAAATTGCAAGATGTTCATTCCCATATAACACTTTATTTTGTCTCTTTCATGGGTATATGCCCATCACTGAACTGGGTACCTCACAGCACCTGTTTTCACAATTCTGAATTTGGGGATCTGAACCTAATTCCCATTCAATTGCCATATCAAGGGTATTAAGAGTAAAAATAACCCAGGCCAATGAAGCATTTACTTTGTGAAACCACAAGTACAATGGTGATGGAAGCAGAACTGGCTCCAGCGTGCAACAATCCAACTTGATGCAAAATCTTTTCTGCCCTGAAGGACTCTTATGACAGATAGAGCTCAAAGTCATGGACTAAAGGAACTCAACAGACATTTTGAGGAATGGCCCATAGGCTAGAGCAATGATACATGTGTGTGATGTGTGTGTATATCAGAAGACAGGAAAGGTAATGGTGAACTGCAAAGAAGAGAACCTGGGTATGACATAAAAGATACACAAAAAAAGGAGTGGGTATCATCCTGCTTTCTAAAGGGATACAATTCATTTTCTTCCTAGATGCTGGCACAGTGCAGTGCTTTGAATTTATTATGAGAATGATGTTGATAATACACTGTTTTCATTGTTGCTGGGTAGTGTTTATCCTGTGCCAAGGACTTTCTAGTTTCCCATGCTTTGCCAGTGAGTGGGTGCATAAGAAGCTGGGAGGGACCACAGCTGGAAGAGCTGACCTGGACTGGCCACAGGGAGATTGCACACCACAGAAATTCATGTTCAATATACAAACTGGGGACAGTTGGCCAGAAGGGGCTGCCTGGGGATTGGCTCAGCATCTGCCAGCACGTAGTGAGCAACTGCACTGTGCACTTCTCTCCCTTGGGTTGTATTTCTCTGTTTTCGTCCTGCTTTTCATTATATTTACTACATTTTATCTTACTTTAATTATTAAACTGTTCTTATCTCAACCCACAGGTTTTTACTGGTTTTTTTCAGACTCTCCTTCCTATCCCACTGGGGGAGGAGAGGGTGAACCAGCAGCTGCATGGTACCTAGCTGCCAGCTGGGGTTAACATGACACCATCCCACATATGATCTCACAGGTCTCAGAACAAAGAGAAATCTATCTGCTAGTTTCTACACAGTTTTCACAGAAGTCACTGGTAGAGTATTTGTCCAAATAGACACTTTTACAAAGTGTCAGAAAACAACAGAACAAAGCATCCATACCTGCAATTCTGAGATTTTCCTTTTGCACTATAGACATAATAGACTTTCTCTGGAACCAATCTCCTCCTCCCTCCACTTGCCACAAAAGGTTTTTATGCCCAGGATACTTCTCAAGGTACTGCTTACAAGCTGAGCAAACAAAAGGAAAAACCATTATATTATAGATACTATATACTCAGATACACCTCAGTTTTTAAAGTTTATCTGAAATCAGATTATTTTGCAATCTACAATCATATACAAACAATAACAGAAAGAATTGTTTAACAAAACAGTTGAATCTGAAATAAACGATATTGCTTTACCCTACACATCCTTCTTAATTAATCCTTTCTTAAAATAGGTTTAAATGCTTTCCATTATTATCTTAAACTGCAAAAAAAGATGAATGGGATTTTCTTCTTTTCCTGATACCCACAGAGATTTTTGCTACTTCACTAATGTCTTGGCTTATGTAACCAAAAAAAATGTGTATTCTATTTCACCTGTTGAAACCAGTTGGGGAGATTTTCTTTTTTCCTTTATCTCTTGTAACTCCAGGGGGAGGAGGGTGGATGCCTTCTGATCACAGCCCAGCTGTTAAACCAGGTGGGGCAGTGTTTGTGATCTCTGTCACCACTGCCCACCCTCAGGGATATCTTCTGTTCATGGGCCATTGAGGGTCACAGTGACTGACACATTCCATCATCCATTGGGAGATGCTCCACCCAGTGGGGAGGAGCCAAACATTCCTACCCAGATAAAAACTGAGATGTAGGAACACCAAGACAGCCTGTTTGCCACTGGATTCTTGGAGGAAGGCTGGACCCATCTCACCACCACTACAGGATCATCTCCACTCAAACAGAACCACATCTGTCACTCCAGGAGGATTTATTTGGACTGCTACCAACACCCTGGCCGACAGGGTGTCAGGTTGTATTCCTGACTCCATCAGGGTTTTCTAGGACTTTTGGTTGGTTGGTTTTAGGGGGTTTTTTGGTGTTTTTGTTGTTGTTGTTTTTTTGTTTTTGTTTTTGTATTAATGCATTTGCATTTTTAATATTCCTAGTAAACAACTGTTACTCCTATTCCCGTATTTTTGCCTGAAAGCTCCTAATTGCAAAATTGTAATAATTTGGAGGGAGAGGGTTTTACATTCTTCATTCCAAGGGAAACTCCAGTTTTCCTTGACAGACATCTGTCTTTCCAAACCAAGACAACTAGTCACTGTTCCTGCCAACTACAAGACCCAGCTCAGGACAGAAGCAGAGGATGTAATCCAGTGCTTTTTGTCACCTCACACTGTAGTAGGCACCTGTGACAAGAACTCTGTGGGCGTGTTAACATGTTACCATTGAATGGTTAATCACTGCTCACTTCCAGAATATTTTCTGCACTGCTGTCCTTCCATCTCTCTTCTCTCTATACCTCTATCAAACCTACAGGTGAAGAGGCATACATGCTTTGACATTATTCTTTGGTAGTAGTTAGAAAAAATACCATTTTTTCACCTGATTCACTACTGATGCACAGTTTCAGAGCACAGGTTCCCCACTGCGTCCACTGCGTACATTTTTTGACTATGTAAATGAATTAGTCATTAAATTCTGCTCAAGTAATTTTCCTGGTTGAAGCCTAACAAATCAGGTCTTACCAGATCGAGTGACAGTTCTTGGAAAAGCAGAACATTTCTACTTGTTCAGAAGGCCAGATAAAAACGTTCATAGAAGGAACCCTGGCAAACAACCTCAGAAAGAACACGCCTTGAGGAACAGGGCAAAAGAAATGTGCTTCTTCTCTGAACACAGTCCCAAGAACACAGTTGCCAGAATCCATTTCCTACATGTCATAGTCCTGTTAGGCTGCTAATGCTAAACACCATGTGTGTTTTCTTTGTATTTTAGAACTGTGCCTTCTGATAAGCAAATTAAAGCAAAGCCCAGTTTCTTCTCTTCACCAGAAGTTCAGAGAAAACATGAATCAAACGACCTTGTGAGCAAGCAAAAGGTGCTACAAGGCAGATACACATCACATCCCACACAGAAACACGTCAGCCCTTTCTACAGGCTTGGTGGGGGAAATGGGATGGTGGTAAACTTCACAGCAGCAAGCAGAGTTCAAATAATCTAACTTTACACAGAGGATTAAAAACTGAATAAGGAACTACTTCATCTTGAACAAATCAGGATTTTTAGCCTTCACCAAAGTGCAGAAAATGTAATGTAGAAGCTGAGGATGAGGCCACAAACATGGAGCTTGAATGACAATACTCATTTGGACGTGTAAAGAAACCTCAAAGAGGATCAGAAGGAAAAATTAAAGAGCTTGCCTGTGTACATGAAGGATGAGAGTGGATATCGCAGGCCAAGAGGCTCCTCAGTAAAGGAATCCACAAAGTCTTCCAACATGATCAGCCCAGAGTCCTTCCCACGGTGCTTCTTTCTGACAAACATTGTGTCTAGCACTGGCAACTTATACTTCTGACGAAGAAGAGATCTACAAACACTTCCTGAAACAATCAGAGGGAAAAAAATATCCATCAGTATGGATGACATAACTGCATGCTGCAGCATGGATTTTAGCATAATTTAAATGAAGACTTTCATAACTTATAAAAAATCCAAACTATATAGTAGTAAGAGTGAGTAAAGTTATAAAAAATAATGTATAACTTTATTAAAAATAAATAATTTCTATTAGTCATTTATTAACTTTTCTGAGCAAGCTTCATAAGGTTGCCAAGATATATCAATAGAATAATGTAACAGAAGAGGACTGTAGGACCAGAAAAGAATAGACAAGACAGAGAAGAAAGGTTCACTTTAAAATCTCACTATACAGTTCTGTATGAAAACTACAGTAAAAATGAAGTGCAAGATGGATGAATAGGAGAAACAGAATTATTTAATCCCATTCTTATGCTGATTACATTACTGCTCAGGACAAATATGAAGACTAATTCAGTACTTGCTTAAAGACTGAAACAATGATTCCAGTTTTTTAAGTGAAGACAAAAAAAAATGCTAGGACATTTTACACTGAAATTCTCCCAAAAACAACATATTAAATTAAACAAACATGGAACAGATGCTCACAACACATAGTTCCTTCAGTATCAGAGGATTTCAAGGGTAGCTATGAACTCAGTGGTGAGGAAAGGGTGGCACATAATGGCATTAAGACCGTCCATTAATAGCCAACTCATTTTCAGGCCCTTCAGTGAATCTGAAAACTATGCCAAAGAGCTGCCCTTTTCTCCAAGGCCAACAAGAAACAAAGCTGGCTATACAACCCAGTGAGTTTTTGCAATCTTGTATTTTTTAGGACCCATGAACATACTTATTTTAGGGTCATGAAAACAATCAGAGGGCTGGAGCACCTCTCGCAGGAAGAAAGGTGAAGAAAGCTGGGGTTGTTCAGCCTGGAGGAGAGAAGGCTCTGGGGTGACCTAACTGTGCCCTTTCAGCACCTGAAAGGAGCCTACAGGAGAGCTGGAGAGGGACTTTTTACAAGGTCATGCAGTTACAGAATAAGGGGCAGTGGCCTTAAGCCACAGCAGGGTAGATTTAGATTGAATATTAGGGAAAAATTCTTCACTGTGAGGGTGGTGAGGCTCTGGGACAGGTTGCCCAAAGAAAGTGTGAATGCCCCATCCCTGAAAGGGGATGTTCAAACTGTGTTCAAACTGTGGAGCTGTGAATGCCCCATCCCATGTTCATGCCAGGCTGGATGGGGTCCTGGTCTAGTGGAAGGTGTCCCTGCCCATGGCATGGGGGTTGAAACTAGATGGTCTTTAATGGTCCTTTCCCACCAAAATCATTCTATGATTCTACTATTATTTTCATTTTTCAAGCAAGGGAAACTTGAACAGAGAGGTTACACTACTTGGGTACCCTCTGGGATGCTCTAAGAGCTCCACCACCCTTCAAAATGTGTTTATAGAGTGTTTTTTTCCACATGGACTACTCATTTGGGGAATACAACACACACTCAAACATGGGTGAAATTTTGAGAATGTTTTGAAAGAAAAACCTTCAATTTTTGCTAGCTCAAGACAAACACAGTCCAATCCGACTGCAAACAACTGTTCTACAGAAGAAAAAATTATAGCTGTCTGTATATCAAATTTCTTACAGTTTTAAATACATTTTGTAGACACGAAGAAATCTAAGAACTTTTATTGCTAAAGAATGTAAGTATTACAGCTAGAGATTCTAACAGCCACCTGATCTCTTATGACTGCAGGAAAATACCAACTCAATTAGGCCTGCAAGTCTTATAATAATATAATACAATATTCTTCAAACAAGCTATTTCCTCCCCTTTGCTGCCCAAATCCCACAATCCTCAAACGTTCTACCTGTAGGCTTAACAGAATAGAACCCAACAGCCTCTCCTTTTTTCCACATGATCTTGGCATATTGGCTGCTACCATGGCAGAGGAATGGGGTCTCATTCTTTTCCATCTCCTGCGTTCGATAGATAATTCGATTCAGAACATAGAGAACAACTCTCTCTCCAACAGACTTCACCTAGTGGAAGACAGAAAAAACACTTCAGAAAGTTGGTCAGATTAGTCAAACATGCACAAGGGACTTTACTGAACACAGCTGCAGGCAGATTTCAAGGGAAGGCTGTCAGTGCTAAAGCAGGGTGGCTCTCTGAGGTTTGTTATAAGGCAAGAAGATGCTCAGAAGCCGTTGCAATAGATTAAGTACAAATCACAACCACAGAGGATATTCCACGTCTTCAACGTCACTCCCAATCCAATGCATAAAATCTGGGAGAAGGGCAGTGGAGTGAGAATGTTATGATCTAATTCAAAACTATTTTTGTACTTAAGAACCATTCACCAAACACAGCAGTACATCAGCCTCAGAATTCCCAGGCTGGCAGGTAACTCAAGTCTTACAAAGGAGAAATGATGAGCCTCAGGGTGGCAGGGCTTGGCACACTCAATCACTCCTGATAGAGTGGCAGGCAACAGGACATGATGCAGTGAAAAAACTTGTTACAACAGTTTCTGTGGCATGAAATAAGGAATTCAATATCCTTTTCTCTGTCCTACAGGGTTCCTTTCATATATGAAGTCTGAGTTCACCACTATTCTACTTATTGTGAAGGAAGAAAGAACCATGACCTCTCCCAGTCCTAGTCTCAGCTACCTCCCGTAAGAGATTCAGCATTCCTGATTTTCCTACCCTTAAGAAGTATGTGGAAAGCTTGGCTTTCACATTAAACTCTCAACAGAGAATGTTAAAAATTGCAAAAATCAAAGATGTGCTACACAGGGTTAAATAATAGTAACAAAGGTCAATCATGAACAATAAAGCAGATACCAGGCAACTTATTTTTCCAAACCTCGTGTACTGCCACTGCAAGCTATCAGCTCCAACTTGCTTCTGTCAAACACATTCCTGACAAAATTTTTGGTTTTCTAGTCTTCTGATAAGATCAATAGATACTGCTATGGTACAATGCACTATTCTACCAAGATGTTTCAACACAGCCAGATCACAATATTCTAAAGAGTAAAGAAAAATATGATAACACTATGGCTAACATCTAAGTTGTCTACATATGAAGCTGCTGTACAAAGGTCACTCTTGCTGTGGACACTATCTTCAGATTGAAGTTCCTTTACCCCTTGTACCTATTCCTTTATTCGCTTGCAACAGCCCTCTAATTTCTAAATGAAATTAAAACATGTAATATCTTTCACACTATCTATTTGCCATTATCTTGAAGTATAGGATTAATTGCTAGGTGAATGTTGGAGCTCTTTACCTGATGAAGCCCCTGTCTAGCAGGGACAGATGTTTTCACAATGTCATCAATTGACCACCACTGGTCAGCAAGATACAGGGCTACAGCTTGAAAGAAACAAGGGAAATAAAAAGTTAGTGATTCTTACCATTCCAATAGAAACATATTCATTAAAGTTGCTAAATACTCAAGAATAACAATGTAGTAATCACATCAGGCATCTTCTAGATGGCACTCAATTAATGTATATATTAATGCATATATTAATGTAGTTCCTACTACCCTAGCACAACCAGTGGGGCACTGTACACCTCACCCATACGAAATGCTCCCTAGTCCAAAACCTTTTTTGATAACTGAAATTAATAAATACTTAAATAATTAATTAATGAATAAATACTAGGGAGTTTTTGTTTGTTTTGGTTTGGGGCTTTTTTGTTTGGTTTGGTTTTTGTTTTTCTTTTTTTGTGGTATGGTATACAGGAACTATTTTTCAGACATAAACACTGTCCTTCAACACTCTGCTCTAACACCTCCTTCCACTAAAAACTGCCTGTCGAGATAAGTCTCAGTCATACATGTATTTTACTATTGGGTGGCTAATGGATATTGATATTGAAACTGTGCAAGTTTTAGGTGGTTAGATGAATGTAAAAAGGCTGATAGCCATGTGAGCAGCAGCTAGGAAGAGTGTGATCCACAGGCATTTGTGGCATACTTGGCAATCAGATAAATGGCATTAAATGAAGAAGGAAACATGAAGATCTGGAAGGGGAGGAAGAAGAGAGGAAGAAAGGAGAGGGAAAACCCACAAAAACCTTCATTTCAGCAGCAACTATGCTAGGACTTCAAGCTAAAGACAAATGTACACACAATGCTGACCAATCACTATTAATAAAGAACATTTAAATTCTTGTGCAAATTAATGGATTCTAAGAATGTTCAATAAATACCTTTTGAAGAGGTGAAGCATACATAAAGAGACCAGGAGATACATGTTTTACTATGGTCCAGACAAGCACCACATTATTTTGCTAGACATCAATGGCTCCAGTTCTGATCTGATTAGTGTGCAAAGTTCTAGCACTTGTGTATATAAATCCACCACAAAAAATAATAGTATGTGAACAAAAAGACAGGGAACAAGTGCATAATGGAAAAGTTATGGGCTACAGTAGCATGAAATGAGGAAAGGCCTGGTTAAGTGCGTTTTTCAGAAAAAAAAAGAAGAAGAAATAGCAATACAGATATAAAAAACTTAAAATGAAACCTGTGAGTGAGTCCCATGGTGCAAACAGGGCAAGGACTTTGTGTGTCTGCTCTTCACCATAGAGAGGAACAAAGCCCACAGATGTCAAGCTAATACGAACCTGAAACAAGAATGCACAGTAATTCAGTAGACTCTAGCTAAAACAACAGTAGTAAAACAAACAGAGAATGTTTATCAAGGCAAACAAGAAGAATATTGAAAATCAAGTCCTTAAGGGCTAACTGTAAAAGACAAGCATCAGACCTCAGTCCTCTCTTTAGACACGGATTCCTAGAGACAAACTGCATCTGAAAGAGCTCTGACTCCCAAGCTCTGTCAGATTCAGCTGCACTAATTTGTACTGCTGGCTTCTGCCAACAGTTTGCATTTGTGTGCAACTGAAGCAAGGTGTGCAAGGAGCCAGCATTGTGTTCACTTCAGCAGCCCCAGCTGTGCAAGCTGCCAAAGCCAGCAGAAGAACGAGGCAGCCAGTCAAGCACTGGAACAAACTGGCACAGCAGAACTGAGTTTGTTAACAAGTTCTGATGTGTGCTACAGTGGGAAGGCAAACTCAAAAAGGGTTTTGTTCCCCGAAGTTACACACGTGTTATAAATTCTGAAGTTGTCTACTTGATTTTCCTCCTGAGGAAAAACATGGAAAGGGGCAAATAACGTTCTTTTAAGGAATCGAGTGCCTTTGTGGAAATGCATTTTGATATTCAATTTCACACGCTTCCATTATTAAATTAACATATAAAAAACTCCACAGACATGAATGGTGTGGTAGACAGACTTGCTTAACAAATTTAAGAAGATTATGACATGCTATCATCACAAATGAGGGCATTAATACAAGCAAACATTTGGGCATACAGTACTTGCATAAATGCAGGAAAATAGTCAAGACTGCTTCTGCCACGGAATCTGTGGCACTGACCTTTAGATCCCACAGAAAATCCTCTCAGCTCACATACTTTTCATTAAAGCTGTATACTGCTGGTTTTATTGGTACTAATTCTAACACAAGCATTCATCTGGACAGAACCAACACTGACTAACTCATCACACAAGGGACATGTGTTTAAAACATAAAAGTGTCACAGCTGTTCTCTATTAGCGCTCAATAACAGCACAGAATATTTTAGATAAAGAAAAAAGAAACACTTTTGAAATTAATGAAGCTTATTAATCAAAACTTGAACCCAAACATGAAGAACACTGAAGGACTGAGATGTAAAAAGAGCCAGTAAGTTTAAGTAAATCATGAACCCTTAGTGGTGATAGGCTTTTGAGATATGCATTGGGTTTGATTTATCAGTTGAAAATTTAAGGTTATAATCAGGCTGGGCTTTTTGAGTTTTTAAAAATTTCTTAATATATACAGACCCATTGCCTAGAAGCAGCACACAGTAACTGAAACCCAGATTTAAACCCAGTTACAGAGTGAAAAAAGTAGAGTTTAACACACAAATTCTGAATCTGGAAAACACAAAAGCTTTGATAACATAATTCTGAAATTCAGTAGGACTGGATGCATTACATCTCAGCTCTACAGGGACATTAAGAACTCCAGTCCTACAGCATGTGCTGGTTTTTACCTTGCGGCGGTCCGGTAGAGAAAAGATTTCAGGACAGTTTGGCTTCCCCCACCGAAGGTCAAAGAGGTAGACCTCTCCTGAGTTCTCCAAGTCCTCATGACTGTAATTGTTCAATATATCCACAGGGAATGACATGCTCTTGAGAAATAAAGTAACATTATTAACGTGGGTAGTTTGAGACGTACACAATGCACACGTGAATGGGACTGCTGAACACCCACACTCTGCTGCTCACTGCAGCCCTCTATATCCATGACAGTAAAGGGAAATGCTCCAGCATCTAGGATTAATTAGGATGGTGACCAATAACACCCAGTGTGTAAAATAATCAAATCTGTGCTCAGAAGCAGAAAAGAATGAGATTAGCCTATAGATCCCCCTACTCCTCAGTTGTGGCAGATTTCCAGCACACAAGCCCCATGTTTGCTGCATAAGCACATGCAGCTTTGAGGTGGCAGACTTAGCTCTGTCTCCCTCCCAGATGATGCTTTTGATGTCACAGGTCAAGCTGTAACTCAGCGATAAACAAAAAAGTAAACCACCCAGATGACAACAAGACGGAGTTAACTTGGGACTTTGCATTTAAATCCATCCCTGAAGAAACCAAAACATTGCTCAGGATTTTTCTCAACAACTGGCCAGTTAGTGTGCTTAACAGATGGTTGTTTCCAAAAGCATTTCAGCTGTGAACAGAAACAGAAACACAAGGTCATTAAAAACAAGAGCCCACAACTAAAGAGACTAAAGAGAGACACTTTAAGGAGGTGAGGAGACAAGACTAGAACACTGAAGCCAAACCATAGTGGAAATATCTCCTTAAAATCTCTTGGATTCAAAATTTCCTAGTCAAAGCAGTGTCAAGTTAAAATGAGCAAGAGCTCCTGGAATCCACTGTGTGGTCTTCAGGTGAGGCTCTTCCAGCTCTATAAAACCACACACAGAAATAGACCCCTCAGCTGCTTTCAAGCTATGAGTCAAACTCTCAGAAGCATGAATAAGTAAAACTTCATGAGAAGCTACTCTGGTGTTCTGGAGGAACACAGGGATCTTACCCTGTCTTGCTCAGCTCCCAGGAACCCATCACAAAAGTTTCTGAACACAACAGTTTTCACACAAGTTTTATGACTCCTAGTCTTCACTATGGAGCCTTATTTTTCAGTTTTATTTCAAATCTTCATGTGCAACGACTTTTTTCCCTCTTTATCTTCAGTCCTCTCTATTTTAATCCACCATTCATTATTCTACTGACACAGGTAAATCAAGTGCAAAACAACATCTTATTCCAGCTCAACAAGTAGAAATAAAAAGTCTGCAATTTGAAGGCTTTTAAACAGCAATAATATGATACTACTACACTGATTGGAGAGAACAGACTGCTCCTTCTACAGAAGATACTTTTTTCCCGGTTAAATTATAGTTGGACACTTCACTGGCATATACATCTGCTGCCTTTAACGCTGTTGCTGATGAAAACACTAATGTTCTCCACTAATGCTGTTGTTCAGATACACACATGCATTCCTCAGAGCCATTTCCTTTCAAATTCAGGTAATTCCTTCCCCTCAGCTGTTATTTGCATTTTCTCCTGCCTTCCCCTCCAGCCTCTCACATTCCTCCCACTACTGCTCACTGGCCCTACCAGATACCCAGCTGCATCTCTGAATTCTCCACCCGTTCCTTTCCACCTTTCAGAAAAATGTTGATAACACCAGCTCCTTTGGCTCCTCCTGTTTGCAAGCAAACTGATTTCCAAAGGCAAGAGTGTGCGTGTTTTTCAGTGCAGCAGCAATGCACAGCAGGCAGAGGAGCTGCTGTCAGGGGTGAAATTCACTCAACAGCCTCCTTATCTCTAGCAGATGTGGCTTGCCTGCACATCCTACAGCTCTCAAACACACCAGCAATACTGCACAGACTGTGCTGACATAAGCATGTGGCAAGACAAAGCAAGGAGAAGTCTAAGACCACATGACACTACTTCTGCAAGAGGATGAGGTTTTGCCACCTGGTTGACTGCAACAGGCAAGGTAAATTCTGCTGTAAAGGAATACAGGTATGTGAAAGACACAAAATTTAATTTTCTGTATGCTGGCAGAAAGGCTAACCCCCTCTATTATTGAAGAAATACCTAAGTGCTTAGATAACTCTGCTATTAACAATGAAATTGAGCTGAGGTTTCATTACTACATGAAAAACAGACAAACAAGGCACAAGCTATAACTTTAAGCCTCTAGGTAATAATTCCTGACATTTTTTGGAATAAAATAATGAAGGACCAAAGCAGAAAACATTCAATAAGAAATCCAGTAGATTGTCTGAGTTCCAACCACTACACCACGATGAAAATAGAAGCTGCAACCATATCTTTGCTTAAAAGCAAAAAAAAGGCTAATTAATGCATTCATTATATTACCCTCAAAATCACTCACAGACTTCTTTTCTGTTTGTCATTTGGGCTACCTAATTTCTCATGGCACACTTTTATTTTATTTGTTCTCAACTCCCAGTACTCACTTCTGACCTTTTCTTTCAGAGCATTTACAGAGAACATGTTATGCAAAATAAAATAATACAGAGAAATTTTCAAGACTAAACCAAAGAAAACCTACTCAATACCAGTTCTATATAACCATTTATCTTTTTTACTATGCAGTAGATTAGACATGCAAAGTTACAAGCTCTCATACATTTGTGTGATGTATTTTGTCTCTGCTGAATAGGTCAGGAATAGTTCACATTTAAGTTCATTACATCCCTGAATAAATCAGTAACTGTTCACAAACACATCAAGTTACAATAAAAGCATCAAACAAGTGGTGAAAGAAGAATGTTCCATGCCAACCTAAAGCACAGCATAAGGAAGTCGTTCACAATAAAAAAAATGCAAGCATCTCAAATTTGAAATGCAAAATAACTACCAAAGACAAATGAAATGTCTTCCAACAGTAATGACCTAATAGATGTCCCTTATTATAATACAGTTGGCTTGACAGTATTTTACACAAAGTAAAAATACAGACAGCTCCACATGTAGCCAGTCTCAAGTGAGACAGGAGAGAGAAAAAGGGCTGGAGAAAACAGATTTTGCGGTTTTCTTGACTAGAGCACTAACACATTTTTGCTGCAGAGACAGCAGGAAGAGCACAGGTCTCTGCCATGCAGTCCCTCATGGCCCTTTTTTGCTGCTCTAAACCTCCATGCACTGCACAACTGTAGAAGTGTCAGGTCAAATCTTTGTCAGGCGCTGCACGGCCGCGCTTGGCTCGTGGGTACCACTCCAATTGGATAGCACACAGCCAGGCTGGCTGAGCACATGCCACGTAGCCCTAAGCAACCAAACTCATCATGACCATTTCTACATAAAAGAGTGTGTTTGGAGGGGGGGAGCAGAAAATTAATTATGTTTTTCAAAGGAGGCAACTTGAGGGTTTCATTTTTCGAGTGAAAGAAAATAAGTCTTGCACTCTTCCAAAACATATCTTTTCACGAAATAATATTAATGGTTTTGTGTAACAAACTCACATGAATATTTGCTTTAATATGGAATGATATGGCTTTCTCCCTTGTCAGATTATGCAAGCTCTTACATGAGAAATGGCACATCATTTTTTGGGAACAGCTGCAGCACCAGAGGGTAACAGATCAATTCGTGGAATGCCAACAAAAACCACATTTAACAGGTTGAGTGAACACATTCCTGTGCACAGGCACTTCTTTATTCACAACATCTTTATTACTATTAGCATTAAGGTTAAGAAAAACCATGGAATAAGTGAGCACCATTGGAAACTGTTTTAATTATAAATTATATCTACAACTCCTATTTCATCTCAGAGTGCACGAAAGAGAGATGCACAGTACACAGAACTTCCAGCTCATGTGGATTTGAGCAGGAATCAAGAGATCTACTTATCCCCTTGTAGTTCCTCAATAAGAAATGACACAAAATCACAGAAAGACAATGATCCAAAGGTTATGTTATTTCTTACAGTATGTCAGAGGGCTTAAATACAGCTTAAAACTGGGTTTGGGTGCCTTTATCTCAGGGGAAGCAAAGCCTAAGTGGTTAGGCTGACAGACAAGGATTTAGAGGAAATTCCAGCTGTAGCACAGGCTACATGTGAACACAGGCACGTTACTTGATCTACCTGGACTCCTCTACAGAACACAAATAACCATTACCTCAGAAGGACTGGTGTGAGAAATACTGCACTGAGATCATGAGATACTTGAGCAAACTTTGTTTAAAAACTTGACAAGTACTGGAAATACACAGTTACTTACACAGCACAGATAACATGAACAGCACATTTTCCTTAAAAAAATAAAATAGTAAAAAAAAAGCCCCAAAAAAATCATCCAGGGCCTTTTCAACATAACTTATGGGACAAATAATCATGGAGGTGAACAATCTTCAGATTTAAATTTGGTTTTAATAATAAATAATTACAATTCAATGAGCTGTTTGTGTGGTTTTTTTCAATTGTGATTTGCAGTTTGGAGAACAGGTGCCAGGGTGCTCAAGCCATGACCTGCAAAAGAGGAAAACTGCTAAACTGTTTTTCTGCTAAACCAGGAAGGCCACCTTAGACCCAGCCTGCAGGATACAAATACAAGTCCAGTGCTGTGATGAAGCACTGGCCCACTCAGCCAAAGAGTAAACTGCAGCAATGTGTGACCCAGGCTTTGATCTATTTCAATGAGTGCAGAAGCACTGAATGACCAAACCCCTCAAGGACTGCCATGCACTTCCTATGAATCATCAAACACCTTAAACCAAGTTCTGCTTCAAAAATATAATCCATGATCCTACCATGATCTCCCAGACCAGCTGTGAGCTACACCTGGGCTCACATCGTGAGAAGGGACATGAACAACAAACCAAACTCGTATGTCCACACACACACCAGTTCAGAGAAAGCCAAGCCAGGACTGCAGAAGTCCCAGGCAATGCTCCAGGCCCACACTGAGGATGCACCAAAGCAGCAACCACCTTGATCTGGGCAGCAGGAGCAGCATTTCCATTTTGCTGTGCCTGTTTCCCACCTTGCAGCATCCAGTTGCTGGTCTGGTGAAAGCAATGAAGCTACATAAAAGTTGTAAGGAAATCTAAAATTCTTAAAAAGTAGTCTTTTCAGTCTTCTGGCTTTGACTGCAATATAAAATCATCACATCTGCCACTTCTAGAATTGTTAAGCTCTCGTACCAGTTATTCTATCAACAGACAAATTACATAAATGTTATTCTTTGTTTTTACTACCAGCTGTTACATACAACAGCATTTTCATTTCGTTTCTTCTTTATTCAACGTCGAATACTTTAAACTGTGAGAAGCTGTTTTTAAAGTATTTTTTTTCTTATTTCTATAAAAATAGTCTGACATACTGAAGGTTTAAAAGTTCATAATTTTCTATTATAAAAATAAGTAAATTTTAAACCTATGCTAAGATAATTAGTCATTTAAATATGTTTAAGATAGTACATACTTGGTTTATCATGAGTCAACATAATTGAAATACAGAACACATACAGAAATACATACAGAAAACCTGTCCCATAATTACCTCTTTAGACCACTGTTGTAACAAAGCTTTTGAGTTTCATAAACATCCCCATCTCTTAAAACTCTATTAATTTTAATCTCTAATGTTATGTACATTGACTGTAGGTAGAGGAAGACATTTTAGGGAAGAGGTGTCAAAATTTTGAACAATAGAGTGTTTATTAGGGTTTCTTGAAAACTGTACCAGCTTGAAGCAGCAGCAGTAATACACTGATCTGCCACACTGAATAGACAACTCAAGTCCTTCTCACTCAAATAACTACTTATTTAGAAGTAGGTTTTCTTGGGGTTTAAATCACAAATTTGGGGTTTGGATAACAGGTCTTCAAACCATGATCCACTCCATCAGCAGTAAGGCACATTTCCCTGCAGTATAGTTTTGTTCACATTTTTTTGAGAATATAGGCTAATAAATACGAGTTCTTGACAGCTCAGATAGATTTGATCTGTTTTTTTGTTTTGTTTTTGTTTTTCTCTCAAAAGGGAAAATAATATTTTTGGTTGGCTGGTTTGGTTTTGTTTAAAGTAACATAAACCCCAAACAACATCTATTCATACCCTGCAAAATCACAAATTGAAAGGTCTTAGGGAAACACAGGGTAGTGTCTAGAAACTGCTGTCAACATCAACCAAGATCTCTGGATTAATATGCCAGCCACATTACCCCTAATCTGCTTGGAGCAGCTTATGCAACTCTGGTTTTCTATCAGACACACAAATCAAAGCTGTTGATTTGAATGCAAATAAACAAACAAAACCAACAATTCCTTTCCCTTTATCAGCCACACAATGTAACTTACACGTGTAGCACGGAATTATGAAATCTGCACACAGGGTTCAATTCCCTAGGAAGAATTATAGTCAGAAGTTCTAAATGCTGGGTTTGAGCACTCCCTTATCAAATGAAACACAAACAAGGACAGAAAGAGGAAGAGCCTTCCACATTAAAAAACAAACAAACAAACAAAAAACCAAAGAACAAAAGAACAAAAACACACAAAGAAACAAACCCACTTGCATCAGATTTCCTTAATTAAAGGTGACAGGGTAGTGTTAGGAGAAGACATGCAACTTCTCTCTCAAACCCACATTAGGTAGGCAAGATTCCTACTCATATACCCAATTAGCCACCTGTGTAACACCACTGGCATTTTACTCAAGTGATTTAAATTAGATAGTATATCAGATAGTTTAATTAATCAACAACTAAGGTACACAAACTACTAACCTGATATTTACATTTTTCTACAGTGTCATATTTTAATGACATGATAGTCTAGTTTTTTTTAAGAGCACCCCCTTCAGCAGGCAGGTTTGGAAACTAATGTACACAAGCGTTTTCTGCAATGAAAATGTGCCAGAGATATACTAGATTAAAATTATATGTTTGAGACTGATCAAAATAAACACAGTTCATAAATTTGGAAAACCAGTTTCTCTTACAGAAACCCTTCATGCCCTCCCTTTCAACTACTCCAATTCAGGGTGACTTTATCCATACACAAAACTGTTCTAGCTGTGTTTGAAAGTAATTAACATGCATAAGATAGGAAGATACAGCCATGTGGGATTATTACTCCATGAACCTGCCTCTCTCTGACGTATTTCTGATCTTTCCACTGCTCAGCACTCACTCTTCTTTCTAATTTCCCACTTTCTAACTTCCCTACATGACAAACCTGTTTAGGAGCTAGGAAAGTAACACCAAACCCCACACACAGGTACCTCTGGTGACTCACCTTTCCTCTCTGGTCACTACTCTTTGTCCCTTCCATGTTTTAGCAGTTTGAAGCAGTGGGTGAGCAGTTCTCCAGCCCCATCCTCAGTACCCTCCAGTTTTGTTCCTGCAGTTTAGGCCTTGTACCACCTGCTCCTAAAGACCTTCATGACCTTCCTACAGCACTCAGAGCCCCCACACAGCCTCTCCTGCCAGGTGGCTGATGCACCACCTGGGACACACACAGCCACACTGCTCTCACCCTGCCCATCTTCCATAATTCCCATAGGTTCACCTCCTGCTTCTCCAGGCATCTAACAAGGCAATTTTCTGAAGCTTAATTTGCTGCTTGATACCAGAAGACCATCTCTTACCCCCACGTGGCACCCACATTTCTTAGCAACTTCTTCCACCTTCATATCCTCCTCTAACATTATCCCACTGGTTTGCAGGGGTCATCTCATAAATACATCTAGTGATTTCAGAGATACGAACAAAAAAGCAAGCAATTTTTTTACCATACTTAGAAAAAAAAATCAAAAGGGACAACAAAACCCACCGAATCGGGGTAGGCATGTGGTGGACTTTCAAACCTAGCATAACTAATCTAACTCCACAGTGAGACTGGAGTTGCAGTAACCCTGCGTGCGCATTTGCATCTATTTTTAAAGTGCTTGGCTGCCCTGCTCCCATCCCCTACCCTCACAACTGGGGCGGACGTCAGAGCTGCACAGATTAGGTGGGCCAATCACAGATGTGTGTTAGCACAGCCTAATGAGCCACCTCTCATCAGCCAAGGAGCAGCAGCTCTCTCTGTGGCTGCTCCGAGAATGCTGCACGTGGAAATTCAGGTGGTGGTGTCTGTGGCTGCCAACAATGAGCAGCAGGTGATTAATCTTTGCAATCACAGTCTCCCAAGGTGTCTGAACTACAACGGTGCCACATGAAGTCTGGCTTTCAGCAGACGAGATGTAGGAGAATTCAAGAGTTAAGCAGCGTGCAATCTCTTTTTGTTTTTCTTGTTTAAATTATGTGTAGGTGGTTTTGCTGGTTTTGCCTGCTTTTTAATGTCATTTGCAGCAGGAGACCTACAACCAAGAAAATAGCATATAACTAAGAAAGCAGCAACTAACTGCCTTGGTTTTGTGGGTGACTCAAATGAAAATGTAGAAAGGAGAGCAGGAATCAACATGAGATGTTCCTGGACACAGGATTGCACATAAAAAAGGCTGCAACAAGAGATCCCTGTCAGCCAGCCATAAAACTTGCTTGCAAACCAACAAGCACACAGAATTGAGATGTTTCAGACTCTCACCCTATGGACCATTTACAACAGCCTGAGGATCAGAACTCTGAAACCAGTAAGAGAGTAAATATAACACATTTGGAGCAATGAGAATTTAAACCTCACCACGGACTAAAAATTTATGTTTTCCTCAGAAAGGGAATAGGCAGCTATCTCCAAATTCTCAATCCAACTCCAGTATCTTGAAGATACTATTCTTCACTACAATTATCTTCAGAAGATGACAGATGGCTAAAACTAGAGTGTTCAGTATGAGCAATTCTGAATTTTACCTGCTGTTTTTGCTCAGTATCCATTTGTAGCAAGCTCTTTCAGCTGCTTTGCACAACAAATGATGAACTACTACAAGATGATGAACTTCACAGGCATACTCACAAAGCACTTTGTGGACTTACCAGAACAATGTGGGATCACTCTGAGAGAACTAAGGACACATATAACTAGAAAGAATTTCACCTTGCCTTTCTCAAAGGAAAGGTAAGGTAAAAGTATTATGTCAAGACTATCACACACATCAAAAACATTGTTCAAAGGCTTTTAGACAACGTGCTTGGGCCACAGGCAGGATAAGGAGTCATTAATGAGTCCCAGTCTGGGCCCAGTCATGTTATGAAGAGTTATTACAAGTTACCATCCCAGGTGACAGGGACCATTCTCACAAACACAGTAATAGGCTGTAAGTGGCACCATATGCCCATGCAAAACAGCACCATTTCTTCCTCAGCTTTACAAAGGCCACAAAAACTGACTACCTCTGTCTAGCTCATAGCTGTAGTCAGCAGGGACTGTCTTTATCTTTCTTATCCCATCTTCAGAAGGTAGAAAAAAGGCACATATGGACAGAAAATAGAAAATTAGAAGTAAACCCTATCCTCTGAAAAACAAGCAAGTAAGAAAATAGTGTGCAAACCTAGTATCAATATGACTTGAAAGCTAGGAAAGAGTCAGGCATCTTGTAAGCTGCTCCATCTAGTAATCATAATAATAATAATAAAGTTAGGAAGCTCTGGTATTTGTGTAGAAATCCTGTTCCCATAACAAAGGAAGAATAAAACATCAAAAAGAATATTTCATTGCCCGAAATCAGAATCAAGAATCTGTTCAGAGTGACATAATCAACTGACTTATGTCTCTCTTCCACAAAAAGAGTCTCTTCTCCCCAGCGTTCATACTTCCTTGTCATCCAAACAAATATTTAACAAAATCCTTAGCAGGTTGATTCCTGGGCAGCTCTGCATTTGCCTTTTATTTCAGTAGTCTTACACCCATGGATGGTTAATTTTTGTTTACCACAGTTGTCTGTGTATATTCACTGCTGGTTTTGTTCAACTCAGGACAGCCTCGTTATAAAACCCCATCCATTAATGTGCATCCACAAGGTATCACTAAACATGTTGCTGCAGGACTCAAGATCTGTGTCTGCAAATTTTACCAAGAATGTCTCTAATAGCAGAAAGGAATTCACACACAACCTCCTCCCTGGTGTCATCTGTCCTCGTCTCCATCAGTGATCATCCTGACGTTCCAAGAACTCACAAGCTGCTATCAGCACACTGCATTTCCCCTGCTTCTCACTGTAATATATGTTTGTAAGATTCAAACTTTTAACCTACATCTTCTAGTACCTAGGCTATCCTGTTACAGGTGTACTTGAATTTTTGAAAAAACAAACAAACAGCTTTAAAAGCTTCCATAACTTGTCTTCTCCAAAAATGCAGACATTGCTTGATCATTAATGGTGGGTTTGGAAAAGGTAAGTTCACAGTTCTGAACATACCACCTTTACTGTACTTTGTTAAAAAGGAAACAAACAAACAAACACCCCAAACCAACAAACAAAAGAACCCAACAACAAAAATAACTAGTGTCAGTAGAACAAAGTATTAGCACTGCTGACTCATTATACTAACCTTAAATCAGTGCTTAGCTTAAGACTGAGTTGGAATAAGGAATCTGCTTACCTGCTGCTCCTTCAAAAAACTCCCTTCTGCAGCTTCAGACTAAACACTGACAGCATAAACTCCCGGTGTTGAGATATCAAAAGAAATTAATTATTCCAACATTTTAACATCCTATAAAGTTGTCTGTGCTGCACTGTAGCAACATTTACATCACTATTGTTAAAATCCCCCGCTATTTTATCATTATCAACTCACAAATTATTCAAATTCCCCAGTTATGGTTATTGCTGGCTAACTCTACAACAGCTGTGAGGAGTATTATTCAACCTAGAAAACATCTCTGTTTGCAGAATCTGCTGCCTGCAAAAGAGCTAGATAAAAGACTGGTCTTCCAGCAACACACTTGCTAACTTTAAGCACACTTCACATTTTCACACCTGGTGTTTTAGAAGCACGAAGCCAGTTAGGGTGAAGACAGCACTTCCTACCATCTGAAGTTCACTGATTCTCCGTGCTGGGGAAAGGCTGGTGCAGCTGCAGGCTCACAGCCACGCCAGAACTTCTGAATTGGGTGTATTCTCCTAGCACTGCCTCAGGGGCTACTGATTCGACAGAGACCACACCTTTACTGATCATTCTTTCTCTTCAGTAACCCGCAGAATTAAAGAGACCTATTTAATCACCTTTATTTATGTTTTGATGAAGCCTAGAAGAAAGGGTAACAGTGAATTCCATTCATGCTGGTTCATTCCATAAACAATTTCTGATCCCAAGCAGCAGTGAGAGATGCTGGCCCTGTGATTATGGAGGTCCCCTGTCCTGCAGTATTCTGACATAAAATATTAATGCACACAAAAACTGCAAGACAAAGAGACAGCTCATATTTTTGAAAACAAATCAAAAATCAAAACCATTACTTTGAAAAGCTGTACAACACACAGTTCAGTATACAATTCAGAGAAACGGATTTTTCAAGATTTTCAATTCAAGGAATCACTTAGAACTTAGAGACTTATCATGTGAAACAGTGGCAGGTTTTCCAATTTGCTCTGAAAGCAACGAAGTTATATGTTAGTCCTGACAATTGTCACTAATTTTATTGGGATTCTAGGAAAGATTTGAAAGCTCATGACTCTTTTGGGACAGGATTCTTTTACATATTTTAGCAAGCTATTTAAAAGCTTCTCTGAAGTCTCAGACTCACTGGAGAACAGCAACTAAAATTATAATGATTAAATAAATATATTCTGTCACATCCCATTGTTCAGGGAAGAAAAAATCAGCAATAGCAGACAAAACTGCAAGAGTATGAGAGAATAGCTACAAAGACACTGCATATGCCATTTTGGTTATGTTTAAAACAATGCAGTAGAGGAAACAAATTAGAGCAGGCTTTTCCACTCAGACTTGTTTAATCCACACTGCAACACCTGGGAGCATAGGTTTGAGAGGAGGGTTGAATTCTGGTTGAATTGTTTATTTTTTTAAATCCATTTCCACTGTGAGGGAAAGTTTTTTTCTTTTCAACAGGTTACAAAACAATTACCCAAGAGAGTTCGTTGACAAAAAAGCAGCTCCAAAGGGAAGTGCACAGCTCTAACACTGCTCCCCCAAACATTCACAGTCAAAAGGATGACCGAGGCTTTCTGGAATGTATAGTTGATACAATGTGATGAGTAAGCTACAACCTTGAGAGTCAGGAGTAAAGTACTTATCTGCGAGGAAACAAGAAGCTGCTATCTTGAATGGAAAAACATTTAAGGAATGCCAATGTGAAAATAAGCATAAGTAGACATTACTTCAGCTCTAATGCTACATTTGTACTTGTGGTTTAGAAACATAATTGGAAACACCTTTAAATGATCATACTAGTTGACACTCATTGATTGGTAGAAAATAGAATTGATACCAAGCCTTATCATATCTAAAAACATAAAGCAATTGAAGGGCTGCTCTACGCTGATGAAATTCTCCATCGTTATGAAATCCCATGTTCGTCCTTTAGTGATTTTTGTTTCAAACATAAAAAAAAAAAGGCACTAACAATTGTCAGAGTTAAAAAAGAAGTGAACTTCCTCAATCTTTCACTGGCAAAGACGCTGCACTGGACTAAATACGCAAGTGCAACTATTTAAAACAAACTGTGCTTATACAATGTGTGCATAAGAAGAGCTTTAAGATAATTTTGAGTAGTATTATCTTTACAACACTAACAAATATTAAAAAAGAAAAAAAAACCCTCACATAAATCTACCTTTTTGATTATTAAGTCAAAGGGATATTATCTACCTTGATGTGCATACTGAAGAAATTAAGAGTATTTTCCAATTCATTTGGCAGAGTAATACCCCCTTGTATAGTGTTTAATTATGTAATGGTCCAAAAAGAGTTCTGGATCACACATTGCTAGACAAATACTGTAAAAGTACAGTAGAATCCCATCTTAATTACTCATCTTGTACAACAGGAAAGTGAAACATTTGATTCCACACAAAGAAAATGATAATGAACATCAGACTGGAGAAACAGAAACAAGGAAAGGACTTAAAAACCTGCCTACATCAGTAGCTAAAAAAAAAAGCAGTGTTGAAATTGAGATGATCACTGACATTAATAATACCTGAATTTGACCATTAATTGTATAAACTACTCTCTGTCCTAACATTTTTCTGCTTTGAAATGGGTGGTAAAATGTTTTTTTTTTCACTAGCCACCATTAAGTCAAAAAAGCAAGAAGTTCTTCAGTATAAAATCAAGCAGAGATCAGTTAAACAAGGAAGGTACCAATGTGGTTGAGGAAAAGGAGAGAAGATGCACTTAGTTCCTACAGAGTTTGATGGAGGAGGAAGACCATGATCAGTCTAATCTGCAGCAATCTTTTATAGGTCCTCTAGTGAGGCAGCACTGATCTTATTATAATGATCACTCTGACACAATACTTATTCCCCGTACAAACTGGTGGGCTCTATACCAGGCTGTGACCAGTGGTGCAGCCCGACGCATAAAATGAGTAAGTGCAGCCTTGCAGAACAAGAAAACAGTTCCCTCCTCCTGCATGTATGTACGCAGAAAAGCAAGTATCAGCTAAATAGTGTCTCCACACCAAAAGCCAGTTCTCTAAATTTCTGATTATTAGTAATTGAAAACTAAAAACTCCACAGTTCAAAAGAGCGTAAAGATAATCATTTAACAGTTTCTGCTAAACAGAGCATTAATATATGTATTAAATTGGTGAATTAGTATATTTTGTTTTCCGTTTGTGCTAGTAAATCCTTTTGCTCTAGCTCTCAGTGCAACTCACAGTCTCAGGCTGCATTTTACACTCATAAGCAGGATAGCAGAGCCACATCAATATCTCAGGCAAGATGCTTCCCTACGATTTAAGAAGAATGAATCAACCCTACCTCAAAATAAAATTCCAAAAGACTCACATGTCACATGCAGGAAAACAGAGGAGTGTGTGTGCATGTGCAGCTGCGTGTGTGTCCACATGTATTTGCACACGTACACACAGAGCCATCTTTGTGGGACACAGCAACTGTATCACGGCAATTGCTGTTTCCATACAAACCCAGAGGTGCATGGCCGTGTAATGGCTCTTACTCGCGGCTATGATACGCGAATTCCAACGCTACAATAGAAGACCCCACAAAAGATGGCTGGATTTGGCTAACACGGAGTGGCCTGGGCCAGAACTCACACCCAACTCGGCATGCCGCAAGCTCCGCCGAGGCCGGGGGGAGCACGGGAGGGTCGAGCCGAGCCGGGCCGGGCCGGGCCGGGCCGGGTCGCCCCCCGCCCACGGCCCGGGGCTCGGCGCGGCCCTGCCCGCACGGCGGGGGCGGCGGGGTGGGCACTGCCCGGGGCGGGGATGCGCACGGACACCTGGAACCGCGGCGGACGGGGGTCAGCGGGGCCAGCCCAGCCCAGCCCAGCCAAGCCGAGCCCAGCTCAGCCAAGCCCAGCCCAACCCAGCCCTCCCGCGCCCCCCGCGCCCCCGCCGAGCGCTGCCCGCGTCCCGCCCGGGCCCGGCGGGGTTCCGGAGCTTGGGACGCCTGGGCAGGTCACCGCCACCCCCGCCGCGCCTCACCTCAGCCGGCCGGGCGAGCCCGCCGCGGCGGCGCGGGGATCACCGGAGAAGGAGGCGGAGGCGGCCGAGCTCCCTGACAGCGTTCACGGCACACCCCCGCTCACCTCCGGCTTCGCCCGGTCCTGCTGCCCGGCGCCTGATATCATCTCCCCCGGCGGCCTCCCCGCCCCTCGCCGCTGACGCACTCCCGCTGATCCGCCCGGAGCCGCCGCCGCTCGCCCCGCGCCGCCCGCCATGACGGCTGCGGGCGCCCCGCGTCTCCCGGCCCGGCGGGTGTGGTACCGAGCCCGGCCCCGCCACCGCGGCGGGGATGCTCTATCACCCCGGGGGTGATGCTCCATCATCGCGGCGGGCGATGCTCCATCATCGCGGCGGGCGATGCTCCATCACCCAGGGAGCGATGCTCCATCACCCAGGGAGCGATGCTCCATCACCTTGGGGGCGATGCTCCATCACCGCGGCGGGGATGCTCCATCATCACGGGGGTGATGCTCCATCACCGCGGGGATGATGCTCCATCACCCTGAGAGTGATGCTCCATCACCGCGGGGAGCAATGCTCCATCACCTCGGGGGCGATGCTCCATCACCGCACCCCACCACCTGTGCCACGGGCAGGCGTGGTACCCGCCCCATCACTCACCGCCGCTGGGCTGGGGGCACCTGTCCTGTAGTCCTTTGAAAGAGGGAGCCTGGAGCTGCCTCAGAGATCTGTGGTACTCGCAAGGAGGAAGGAGCAAGGCCACACGTCGTCTCCTAGTGCTGGGTAGCTCACCAAAAAGCTAGGGGTGGAATATTCCCTTTGCAGGAAAGGCGACCCTATGGACCCGGGTAGTAAGGATTGCTTCCCCATTTCCAACAGCCTGAGGCTTCAGCACTGCTCCTGTTCCCAAACTGGGGTGCTGACTGCACTCAGTGACTGGCAGAAGCCTGTCTTCCAAACAGAACCATTACTCCCTGTTGCCCAGCACTGACCACCACTGGCCACAGCACCTGAGTATCCACCCCCAAGATGACCTGTGTGCTGGGGAAGCTGGAGAGCACCAAAATCAAATGAAGGTGTTTGTGACAGGACAGCACTTGCCCTTGACTCTGGCTCTGAAATGTACTCTCATTTTACAGCTATGATGGTTTGTTCTGAGAATAGGAATTAGTAGGTGCACGTCTGTGGTAACATGTGTGGGACAAAGGAGGCTGGACACAAGCTGGAGTCACTGCCCAATAGGGGGGACAGCAGCCATTTCAAGGGCTTCTTGGTGTTATTTGCCAAGGACAGCTCTGTCACTCCAGGGACCAGACGAGCAGATATTCAGCATATTTATAATGATTATATGCATGTCCAAATGTATCAGGTTTGTGTGGCAGGGTTTTGGTCGTGGGAAGGCTACAGGAGTGAGTTCTCTGAGAAGCTGCCAGGAGCTTCCCTTGTGTCTGACAGAGCCCATGCCAGATGGCTCCAGGATGGACCTGCCACTTGGCCAACGCCAAGCCCATCAGTGATTAGAGTGACACCTCTGGGGTTATATATTTGAGATAGGAGAAAACAACCTGAGCACCTGCAGCTCAAGAGAGGAGTGAAAACAGGTGAGAAAAGAAGACACAGAGCTATTAGACAGCATCCAAAGGAGGGCAGCTAAGATGGTGAAGGGCCTGTAGGGGAAGCCTTATGAGGAGCGCCTGACGGACACTTGGTCTGTTCAGCCTGGAGATGAAGGGACTGAAGTGAGACCTCATTGTGGTTACAGCTTCCTCATGAGAGGAAGAGGAGGGGCAGGCACTGATCTCTTGTCTGTGGTGAATAGTGGCAGGACCCAAGGGAATGGCCTGGAGTTGTGTCAGAGGAGATTTAGTTTGGATATTAGAAACAAGTTCTTCACCCAGGGTTGGCTGGGCACTGGAAGAGGCTCCCCAGGATAATGGTCATAACATGAAACTGAGAGTTCAGGATGTGTTTGAACAATGCTCTCAGGCACATGACGTGATTCTTGGGGATAATGCTGTGCAGAGACAGGAATTGGACTCAATGGTTCTTGTGGGGCCCTTCCAACTCAGCACATTCTGTGATTCTGTGAGAAACAGCTCTGCAGACACTGAGGACAGTGAAGAAGGAGGTGGAGGAAGTGCCACAGGCAGCAGAGCAGATGTTCCCCTGCCACCCATGGTGAAGGCCTACAGGAGCTATGCCCCTGCAGCCCATGGTGGAACACGAGATCCTCTTGAAGCCTGTGGTGGATTTCACTCATATTGGAGCAAGTGGGTGCTCAAAGGAGGCCTGTGACCCCATAGGAAACCCATGTTGGAGCTTCTGTCATGACCTGTGGAGAGACTAGCCCATGCTGGAGCAAGTTTTCTGCCAGGACTTGTTATCTCAAGGACAGCTCAGCCTGGGGCAGTCTGCTCCTGAAAGACTGTGCTCCATGGGAGGAACCCAGCAGTTTGTGAAGAACAGCAACCCCTGGGAAGGGTTTCTATTGGAGAATGGAGTGTTTGCCTTAAGAGGGACCCCATGGAGCAGGGGAAAAGTGTGAGGAGTCCTTCCTGTGAGGACACAGCAGTAGAGACAGCATAGGATGAACTGACCACAACCCCCATTCCCTGTCACCCTGTGCTGCCTGGGTGGAGGAGGTAGAGAAAATCAGGAGTGAAGTTAAGCCTGGAAAGAAGGAATGGGTTATGGCCAAAGTGCTTCTAAAATTTGGGGTTATTTCTCATTATCCTACTCTGACTGGATTGGTGAGAAATTATATTAATTTTCCCAAACTCAAATCTGTTTTGCCCATAGCAATAATAGGTGAGTGATCTCTCCCTGCTTTTATGTTGACATAGAAGCCTTTTGTTGTGCTTTTTCTCCTCTGTCCAGCTGAGAAGGGGAGAGACAGAGCAGCTTTGGTGGTATCCAGGCATGGTCAACCCATCACACTAAAATAATGTAACTTTGCTGAAACAGATTACAAGTCGTGGGCTGAGAGGAGGCATCAACAGAACTTCTTTTGAATGAGTGGTCATCTTAAAACTCCATTTATGACAAGCTTTGAGAAAGTTCTCTTGGCTAGAGAAAAAGGGAAAATGTTTATGCTCTCCTAATTTTTTTTCTCCCAGTTAGAGTAATACTTATTGTACTTTTGCATTTCAAAGGAAAACTTTTTTTTTAGTGCAGTGTTATGTAGTGGAAATTGTTCTGCAATATATAGTATGCAAAACTGTCTCAGCACAGCTGGCCTGTAGCTGGACAGATAAATTGCAGGGGGATATGGACCACTGAATACCGTACCAATGTGATTTCACCGGAGGCTGTTTATTGTTTACAATACAATTTCAATTATAGGTTCTAAGTCTCCGGCCCACAGGCACACATCTCTGGATTGGCTGAGTCACCCATTCAAGAGGCAGGTACGTGTCCTTCAGGACACCCAATTAGTCAAATGTCCATCTTCACATCCCACCTCCTCTATCTAGGGTTTACATTCTTTGTGGACAGTTTCTCAGGCTCTCTGTTCTTATTTTAATCCTGTTGTTTTCCCAGTAACCTTGATGAATTCCTGAGGGCTCAAATAACAGAACTGCAGGTGGCTTGGTAAGATTACTCACCAACCGTTTGGCTGGTGCATCAAAATTGCCTCTTACACAGATGCATTGCTACAATAAATCTGGCCATAAATAAGAAACCAAATTTGGCTAGCATAGTTGGATATAGAAAATAAGTAAACAAGTCCCTGGGGGAGCCATGATAGGACAGATCTGAACTCAACCAGGGAATCCCAGCCAATCCCATTCAATCCCAAATGCAGACAGATCAATGGCCAGGGCACTGGGCAGGGCTGAGACCCCAACCAATCATTTGTGCAGGCACAGGAATTTGGAACCCCCTATAAAAGGGAGCACTGAACAGCAAACTGAGCTATTTGTTGCTGTCTTGGTTTGGAAAGACAGGTATCTGTCAGGGAAAACCGGAGTTTCCCTTGGAACGGAGAATGTAAAAACCCTTCCTTCCAAATTATTAAAATTTTGCAATTAGGAGCTTTCAAGCAAAAATATGGGAATAGGAATAACAGTCCTTTACTAGGAATGTTAAAAAGGCAAATCTGGTAATACGAAAAACACCACAAGCAAGCAAACAAACAAAAGTCCTAGAAAATCCTGATGGAGTCAGGAATATGACCTGACACCCTGCTGGCCAGGGTGTTGGAAGCAGTCCAAATAAATCCTCCTGGAGTGACAGATGTGGTTCTGTTGGAGTAGAGATGATCCTGCAGACAGGTTCAGTGCTGGTGAGATGAGTCCAGTCTTCCTCTGGGAATCCAGTGGAAAAGAGGAATGTCTGGGGTCCCAATGTCCACAGGTAAATGTCCACATTTTTACCTGGGTAGGAATGGCTGGCTCACCTTCCACTGGGTGTTCCATCTCCCAATGGATGATGGAATGTGTCAGTCACTGGTGAGCCTCAATGGCCCATGAACAGAAGATATCCCCGAGGGTGGGCAGTGGTGACAGAGATCACAAACACTGCCCCACCTGGTTTAACAGCTGGTCTATTGTCAGAAGGCATCCACCCTCCTCCCCTGGAGTTACAAGAGATAAAGAAAAAACAAACCATCCCCCAACTGCTTTCTACAGATGAAATAAAATGCACTTTTTTTTTTGGTTACATAACCCAAGACAGTCGCGTGATCCTCGGTGAGTCCTGTCCTACGTCTGTCTCCAACCTATAACTGTAATGTAATACAAAATAAGAGATCTTAAAGGAGTAAGATTACAAACTAAACCTGGCAGGAAATTCTAAAAAAAATTTACCTCCGCATCCTGTATTTTTTGCTTTCACTACAAATGAAGGAAAGAACCTGGAAATTAGTGCTTGTTTTCTACCTGCATTGTTGCTGACAATTTCATGGAAGAACTAATAACCTTTGGCCTTTTTTCATGAAAAACATTTGGCTGTGGCTAATTACTAGAAAATTTAAAGGAGATAAGGAGACTTGGACATGCACGATGTAATTTAATAAAAGTATTTACCTTCTTACTTGCTTGGGATATGGACATGCTATTAAATCCTCTCATAAAATCTTTTAGGAGAGGAAATAAAAGGCAGAAAAATAAATTCATGCAGAAATCCTCCAATAAATTACTGCCTTTGCAAGTCACCTCCAATATTGCTTAGAAACAGATTTGCATGTAAATTTGTTTTTAAAGTATTACTATTTCTATCATGCCACCTCTTATATCTTGAAGAATCTCCATGTAAGCCCCACAAATAAAATATATGTTTTCTACTGTTGTGAGGGTTACAGAGATCTTGACAAAAGATTCTTGGTTAAGACTAGTGCTTGTTCTGGTAATCATATTAATCTCACTCTGAGTTTGTGTCTTCTCTTCTCTTCTCTTCTCTTCTCTTCTCTTCTCTTCTCTTCTCTTCTCTTCTCTTCTCTTCTCTTCTCTTCTCTTCTCTTCTCTTCTCTTCTCTTCTCTTCTCTTCTCTTCTCTTCTCTTCTCTTCTCTTCTCTTCTCTTCTCTTCTCTTCTCTTCTCTTCTCTTCTCTTCTCTTCTCTTCTCTTCTCTTTCTCTTCTCTTCTCTTCTCTTCTCTTCTCTTCTCTTCTCTTCTCTTCTCTTCTCTTCTCTTCTCTTCTCTTCTCTTCTCTTCTCTTCTCTTCTCTTCTCTTCTCTTCTCTTCTCTTCTCTTCTCTTCTCTTCTCTTCTCTTCTCTTCTCTTCTCTTCTCTTCTCTTCTCTTCTCTTCTCTTCTCTTCTCTTCTCTTCTCTTCTCTTCTCTTCTCTTCTCTTCTCTTCTCTTCTCTTCTCTTCTCTTCTCTTCTCTTCTCTTCTCTCATGCTTATGTTGCAAATTTTTAGAAGTTCAACCTTAATAGTACAAGCATTCTCACCAGTAACATTAAGTGCATGCAGTGGAGACCTTACAGATTACAGTACACAATGTTTGGATGATCCTCTGAATATATGTGCCACAGATCACTCACATGCACACATTCCCATCTGCCACAAGAAGACTTCAGATCTCTTTCAACATTTTGGGTTGCCATGGTAATTTTTTCATGGTAACCTGAAAGACTATACACCATGACATTTGTGGTAGTGTATAGAAGAAGGTGATGCTCCCACAACTAAATACTTTTGTCAAACCTTTGCATTAAAGAGAGAATGTAGACATGGAGTCTCACATCTTACTCTGTATTTTCACATCTTCTGTCTCTGGTAACAAGTTAGCACAACTGATACTTTCCAAGAAGTGTCAGACTGGAAGAAACCCCAGTAAATTGTCTGGCACATCTCACTGTCAGATGTTTCTCTAGGTTGATTTTTCTTAAATGTCCAGTGAGGAAGATGCCTGCAGCTTGCCTAGGGAGACTTCCAGATTTAAGGATTTTCCCAGTAAAAGCCAGCAAAAGGAAAGGTACCAAGTCCTAATTGTGTTATAGTCATGAACAGCATAAGCTAAATGGCAAGCACACTGTGTAACATGCCCAGTACAAGCCTGCCAGTGTAGCTACAAGACATGCATCTGAACAGGCATTCAGCATAACTCGTGTGACTTGTACTCCAAACATTCATTCAAGTGACACAGGTGCTTGGAAACACGGAGTCATAGAATTGATTGGGTTGGAAAGGAGCTTTAGAGATCATCTAGCTCAACTGCCCTGCTTTGAGCAGGGACATCTTCCACTAGAGCAGATTGACGAGAGCTCTGTCTACCTTGACCTTGAGCATTTTGAAGATGGGTCATCCATAACTTCCCTGGGCACCACGTCCAGTGTCTCACTAAAAATAAATAAATAAATAAATAAATATATTTAAAATATATATATATATGAAATCATAGAGATATATTCATTAATAGACATTACAGCTAATGATCATGAGACTTCTCAGTAGAGAAAATCAAGAATTTAATGTGCCAAATACTGGGTCAGGCAAGAATTGTTGGCAGATAATGCTGGGTGCCTCTGATGTCTGTACTCCTGCTGAAAGGCACAGGTAGGGCTAGCAGGACCTGGCAGCCAAGGAGTTGTTCTTTATTGCTAATGAGTCAGGAGTCCCTAACCCATGTAGAAAAGGAACAACCCTGCTTTTGGCAAGATTTATGCAACAGACCAAAACAAGCATACAAAGCATGAGAAATCACAAGTACTGACCACTTCACAGTATTTCTTTCCTTTCATCCTCAGAAAATGGCAATGTTAGGGATATTGTTAAATTCTGTGTAAAGAAATAAAGGTTTATAGAAAGAAACATGCATCTGGAACTTCCTTTTACTGACAAGTTCTTGGGGAGCACATCAAGTTGCTATGTCAGGTCCAACTACTCCCCTTTCTTTTCTTTAACCTCACCCACCACCCTCCACAGCAAGAACAAATGCAGCCTTGGCATCCTTTACACAGATGTGTTAACTCCAGAAGGAGTGATGTTATTCCTAGTTTTTATTGTTGATATACTTCCATCCATGTGATTTATTAGCAAAAGTCTGTATGTTCCAGTGTGGTGGGTGGATCTTGGCTGCTGTCACATTCTCACCAAGCCACTCTACCACTCCTCCTTCTCATCTGTATGGGGAAAAGAGAATATAATGAAAGACTTGTGGGTTGAGATAAGGACAGGGAGGGATCACTCACCAATCACTGTCAAACGACAAACAGGCTCAGCTCAAGGTATTTAATTTTGTTTATTGCCAAGCAAGTCAGAGCTGAATAACCAGAAATAAGAACAAATCTTAAAAAACCCTTTCCCCTTCCCTTCCCTTCTTCCCAATTTCTCTACCCTCTCCTCCATAATCTCATAGGGGAATATGGAATGGGAGTTGCAGTCAGTTTACCATGCATTGTCTCTGCTGCTCTTTCCCCCTCCCACTCTTCCTCTCTGCTCCAACACGGACTCCCACACTTGGGAGAACAGCCCTCCACAAGTTTCTCCACTGTCAGTCCTTCCCATGAGCTGTGGTTCTTCACTAACAGCTTCAGCATGTTCTGTTCTAGGGTTCTCTACAGCCTGCTAGTTCATGTGTGCTCTGTCTGGGACCTCCATGGGCTGCCCATGGAGACAGCCTGCCTCACCATTGTCTTCATCACAGGCTGCAGGGGAATCTCAGCTCCAGCATGTGAAGCATCTCCTCCCTCTGCTTCTTCACTTTGGTGTCTGCAGAGCCTCTGGCATTTTCTCACTCCTCTCTCATAGATGCTGTTGCTCTTTCTTAAATACATTATCACAGAGGCACTGTGATAGCAGCTAAACACCACTGATGTTTGGCTCAGCTTTGGCCATTGGTGGATGCATCTTGGAGCCAACTGGAGCTGCCTCAGCTGGACATGAGGGAAGCTTTTGTCAGCTTCTCAAAGGAGGAACCTCCTGCTACCAAATCCTTGCCACTCAAACCCAATACAATCACTATCACACTACAAAGTTTGTCTCTCTCTTCTTACATTCCTGTGTAAGGCTAGAAACATCTCCCTTTCTGGTCAGCTTATTTCATGCATGAAAGGATTTCTGTGTCTCTTTGGAAGTTTCATTATCCAAGGCATGCAATAGAAATACATTACCTCAGATAACACTTCTTTTCAATTTCCAGATTTGTGTCTGAAATCTCCCTTTTGCCTCCAAGTACTGTAGGAGTTTTGCTTTCCCAGTCTGACCTTATTTTGCCTAGCCCCTATTCTCTCAAAGGCTCCATGTTCTGCCTTCTGGCATGAGAACATTTTTGAGTGGTTATTACAAGTTTACCAGAAGGCGAAATTTTTGGAGCATTTTTTAATTATTTAATGAACTTTTGTCTACATCTTCCATTTCTTGACAAAAGCTTCTTATTCCCTAAGTGCAGAATAGGCATTTATAGGTGAAGCTAAAGTTCTCTAAATGATCCAAATAGAAAGATTTCTCCTATCAAAAAACTCTGAGGGTGAGAATAAAATTTGGACAGCTCTTCCTTACCTTGAGGTGAGGAGTCACTTCATACATATGGAGGTCTTCTGACCTCACACAAGTGGAACTGCATTGTAAATCACCAACAGAGACTCTCTCTTGCACCATGTTGATGTTGCAGTCAGATGTGTGGCTGCCACACAGGCAAACACATTAATGTGCATACAGTGTGCAGGCCTTTAACCAGGTCAGCTCTTTTATTCATAGCAAGAAGGCATTAATAATGCAAAGACCTGTGACTGTTTTGGAAGATGCCACGTGGAATTGCCAATGTAGGAAAGGGGAGCTTCATCATAGGGCAATCCAAGAGAAGATGCTTCACAAAGCCTTTGAAACATCTTCACCATTCTGAGAGTGGTCTGGTTTTTACTCAAACATGCAGGTTCATTGTCTTTTCTTCACCCTCCACATCTTCCAGTCAGGACTGCCTGCAGTCAGCAGCCTGGCTTCTGCAGGGTGTGTGTGCCCTACTCCCCCACTCTCCCAGTACAAAGGTCTTATTATGCACCTAATTTGAAACCTGGCCTTGTGGCCCCTGTCCTCTTTCTGGCCCCATGACTTACTGCCCCTTCTGGCTGCAAGACTTGAGGCCCCTCACAGCTCTCCCAGTGTGAGATGAAATACAGCAGCAGTCCCATCTGCTCTGGTCAGGAGGAAGTCAACAAGTCATTCAGGAGCTGCAGTCCTGGGGAGTCAGAGAGGCCCTCAGCAGGGCACACAGGGGAAGAATGAGGGAAAAGACACAAAATTTAAAAAGCTGCAGTTAAAGTAAGCTGAAAAACTTGGATCTAATTTGCAATATATTATTTAAATGGTGAAGAGCAGAAAGCATTAATGTAAATCAGGTCACTGTATCTCAATATGTAGTCACAAATTTGGATTAGCTCAGAGGGTTAGAGCAGGCTGTTAATAACACCAAAGTTCAATCCTGTATGGGTCATTCATTTAGGACCTGGACCAGGATTTATCCTGACATTTAAGACCCAACTTGGAGTCTTGTGTGACTCTGTGACAGGAGCAAGTTGGTCTGAAACAATTCTTCATGTGGATTTAAATAATCTGTAGTAACTACCTATGAAAATACTTTTACCCAGGTTTGAATAAGGAAACTGTACAGGGGTTAACTTTCCATAAAAAAACTCCAAAACCCAAACTACTGTTACCCAAACTTCTGGCAGAAATACCCACACTTTCCTTGCACTTAGTTGATTATTTTGTAAATACCAAAGCAGTTCTCCCTTCAGATCTTTTCTCAATGCTTATTTTTGTTTGTGGTAGCTGCAAACACCTGATGGAAGATAGGTAGAGACAGACAACTCATAGGCTGGGCCCCTTCTTGTCAGAGTGGTCACTGTTGTGTCCCTGTTGCCTCATGCTTCTTCTGTCAGCCCCATAAACCCCCACATTTCCTTCCCTATCATGGCAGTGCCAATTCTTCAAACAGAAATCATCTTCTGGCTGTAGATAAGACTCACTTGAGACAGGATTAACATTTTATGGGAGAGAAGAAAAATGAAGGATGGCCTTTGCCCTAAAACACCACACACAGATTACCACAGACAAATGGTAACCCTGAAGGCAGGATTTACCCTGTAGCTTCAACAGAACCAGAAGAACTGTGGGTTGTTGAGCATGTGACAGGAATGTGGCTTACATTGTGTTTTTAAAGATAAAAATGTCTCACTACCTCATCCTTTCACTCATCTAAAATGGTGATTTTTAACATGGATAAGTTTGTGTGTGGGTTTGTGAAAATTTTTTAAAGAATGTTGAATAATAACTAAATAAAATTTTACCATACGGAAGTAGGCATTGCGATGTAGAAATCTGCAATGTGGGAAAGAATGAAAATGAATGCTCTGACTGAGCATACTTTTAATATCAAAGAGCTGGAAAATACCAAACTCTTTGTTTTACCCTCAGGTTATCTATGTATATTTATTACTACAAAACACAAATTTGCTTACTTCTTAGCACTTCACCTACTTTGTCAGGAAAAAAAAAACACAACAGTTTTTAACTCCCCAAATTCACACCAAAAATTGATTTTAAAATCCTCTTGCAGCTCTCCCTGTGCACCAGGTTTCTGCACTTTGATTCCCCCTGCAGAGTGGGTGCAGAGGGTGTCTCTGTTCATCCTGATGCACAGGACAGGGGTGGCACTGGCTCTCATTGCTGTGTGGCTCTGCCTACACTCTCACTCTCCAGCTGGAATGTCCACGTGAGAAGAGACAGCTTCTGCTGTGTGCTTCTGAAGGGAATGAATACAAATTTCAAGTCTTAATTCTTGCAGTCACTACCAACCAGCATTCTGTGTCCTTCTTCCTCATGTGAGGAAGAGGGATGCTTCAGCCCCAGGTGTCCTTTGGAGTTTCCTGAGAAGCTTCACAGACAGGTAGGAGTTGTGGGCTCAGCCATCTAGTCTTGAAGGTGACACTTGAACTTCAGTCTCAAATGTACTTTCATGTTCCATTCTCTTCAAATTATGCACATCCTTCAGTATTTCCAAACATATGTCTGAAATTTTCATCCTGCAAAATTAAGAGGATGAGGAAATGTAAATGTAGAATAAAATGAAACTGTTGGATAAGTGACTCTGATCATGTCTTACCTTAAAATGCTACAATACCTGTAGCCTTAATTCAGGTCTTTATTTTAAAAGGATAAAGAGAGAGATAAACTTAAGAGAGTTTGAGTAGAATCTTCTCACCTGGGAAAGGCAGATCTCAACACCTGCCAAAGAAAATATTTCAGGTTTCTGAGAGGAGTAATCTGTAATAAATATTTTTCTTTGAAGCAATTGTGATCAGGAGCCCTCAACCTCAATTTGTCTACAGGCAAAGGAATAAAAAGTTTTCCTTAAAACAAGGATAATCTTTAGTGATACCTGTTCTGTGGTCAACCTTTATTAAAACACAGAACAAAAAACCAAACCAAAATAAAACAAAAAACCCAAAATACCCATCTTCTTTCTCCATCACTAGAAGCAAGTATAGATTTACTACCTGTGTTTAGCATTTTCCTTGTTGAGAGTCAATACTGTTAAGAAATTGAGCATTTGTGTATGTTCCTGCAAGACCAAGTGCTGTATTTGTTTTCATTTTTGATGTTATACTCTTTATATAAATGACAGAATGACAGCTACATTATCCAGGTAGAAAAGTAACAATTTCTTGTTTTGCTTTGTTTGTACATACAGCTCTTGCTTTGCTTATTAAATTGTCTTTACTTACATCTGTAAGTTTTTTACTTATACCCTTCTGATTCTCCTGCATCAGGAGTGGAGGAGGAGGGTGGCATGTGAGTGAGCAACTGTGCCATACTCATCTGTAGATAAATCATAAACCATGATAGAGACACTGGGAAGAGCATTTGAGGATTATTTAAAATTTAATTAGGTTTGGTTAGGGGACAAAGCAGGAGCTCAAGATGTTTTGGGGAGGAACAAGTGTGAGAAATGGAAAGATAAGAGGATAAAATGGGAAGTGACATTTAAACATGTTCATTGCTGCTCTGCCTGCTTCTCTGGCCATGCCATGTGCCTTGTCAGCACACTCAGGTCTTCCCACTAAAATCCATTCCTAAGCAATTTCCTGGGTGGAGGACTGCCTATTCTGCATGCACATGTGGGCATGTGAATTGTAGGACATGAAAAAAAGGACGAGAGGCTCCAAATATTTCAGAAGGCAAAGAGCATAGAAAAAGCTTTATTGTCTAATTCTTACTACTTTTTATAAGGTGTTCTGATACAGACTTAACATGATTGGTGAATAGGAATGACACCTCTCTAAGCCCATTGGTTAAACTAGAGAAACAGCCAGAGAGAACTAGAAAGGCAAAACACCACCTGGAGAAAGATTGTTTTGAGAAAGGACAGTTGTTTGCCAAGATTGTTTTGAGAAGAATCTTTCTTGAGAAATTCTCCCTTGGGAAGAAAGTTAGCAGGTGCTATCAGGCTGAAATCTCTCAGACCCAGAAATATCAGGCCCACAGCCATGGGTGTCTGAGTGCCAGCTGCACCCATGGCCTTGCACTGTTCCTTTTGGCTCATCAGGATGGAGCAGGGACCACGAGCCCCAGGAGTCCATCCATCCACAGTGCCAGGGACTGGGAGTCCAGGCCAGAAAGCAAGGGTTGGGGTCAGCTGAAAGGCCTGTTTCCATCTGTGTGTGTGTGTGTGCCTGTGTGGGAGAGCTGGAGACAAGAGGATGCAGGTGACATTTACCTGGGGAGCCAGAGTGTGCTTGTGTCCATGAGTAAAGGTGCAGGCACTGGGAGCAGGAGTGCAGAGTTTTTAAAGATAAAAATATCTCATCTGAGGATCCAGGACCATTTAGGGAAGGTTTCAATTATTGGAGCAAGCCATACTTTGTTTAAACACATTTCCCATCAGCTGACCTTCATCCTGATGAGCCAAAGAAGATTCCAACAGTACCAGGCTGCTGGTGCAGTTTGTGTGGGTGGTACATTTTTGTGCCTGACTCCATCAGTGTGGCCAGCCATGTGCCTAATACACATATATATGTGTATATAAGTGTGTGCATAGTGTGTGAGTATCTGAGTGTGTAGTCCTGGCAGTGTGGAGCTGCAAGGGGTTCTCCCTCTGTTGGACTACCTCATACTCCCTCTCCATTGAAAGGTTTTGATGTCATATGAACACAATTGCATTGCAAAGAGTTTTAATTTTGTTTCTGATAATAGAATCTCACCCCAGGCTCAAAATTGGTAAGAGATATTTTGGCTTCTTGTTTGAAACTAAAAGAACAAGAACTCCAAATACAGAATATTCGATGGGGGAAAATGATTCCTCATCACTTGCATTTCTGAGAGTCTCTGGCAATCCCAGAAAGGGTAAACAAATTACTAGAAATTTTGCATTCGTATATACTTGTTAGGCTGTATTTGAAATAGAAAAAGAATTGCCACACATCAAACAGAGCAAACATGGTACAAGTTACCAAGTCCTGGTATCTACATAGACAATAATTTCAAAAGGCCCAGGATGACCTGAGGAGAATACCCTCATTTTACCTCAATCAGTTATGCTGCAATTGAAAAGTTGTTGTCCTAGTTCCACTGCAATTAAAACTCTGCTCATTAGTCCCAGTGAAAATACCTTCTCTTACAACACCCCTTGTGTACTATAATAAATGAGGAGCAGACTGCTCTGGTATTGTATTCCTGTTTAATGATACACAGTGGGATGCCCAGTATCCTCCTGGTGCTGCTGGAGTTGGAGGATTAAACCACTGAGAACACAAGCAGCAGTTTAGGACAAGCGTCTCCTGTCCTAGCCTGCTGAAATTGTGGGCCAGAATTTAAATAGGCAAAATCAGCCATCCAGACTGGTATCAGAGTGGACCAGAACAAAAAATCCCAGCCTGCTTTTTGCCTTTCCCTGCTCAACCCCCCCCCTTCAGGGAATATCCATAGACATCTAAAAACCTTTTGTAAAAGTTGTCAAAAAAAAAAAAAGTTGAACTTCTGCTTGTAGACTTTACGTTTTTCTCAGGACATTTTAGTTTTATGAGGTACTACACAGAATTTACAATGAATACAGATATAAAACACAATAGTTAACTATTTGAGTTTACCATTTAATTTGGCATCTAGAGCTCATCTTAAAGTCGTGGTGGACTGTTTAAAGAGGCTTATTTAAGAAGATAATCACAAATTTCTTCATTAAAATATATTACAAATCAGATCTCTACAACCTGATAAGTGATAAATTCTGTGATAAGTTTAATTTGACTTGGAAAGTTCAATGTAGACCAAAATTAATCCTCCTATTCCAAGAGTGAAAGGTTAATGCAAAATACTGCATTAATTAATTAATTAATTAATGCAAAATACTCCCCTTGCTTAACTCCATGACCAAATATGATCTTTTTTAAGCAGGCCCATATCATTTATGGACCTATTATCATTATCCTCTTCATTATCCTATCATTATCCACTTCGTTTATGATTCACATTTATTTATGATTGAATGTACTGTTTTCAACACAAATTGAGATCTAAACCTAGGCTTTCAAAGACATATGAATAAATCTGACATGATACTTGCATATAGCTTTTGTTGATTTCAGTATTTTGCTGATCATTCCATCTCCACAGCTGTGCTTCCAAGAAATTCCCAGAGTTTCAGGGTACAGCAATGCCTGTAATATTGTGTTATAGACGTGTATATATGTGTGTGTATATATATGTACATATGTATATATAACAAATATATACATATATAACATATATTCATACATATATAAGATATGTAATGTTATATGAAAGCAGGGGAAATTCCTGAGGCACAGCTCGCTGCTCCCTCTCTTCTTAACAAGAGCAAACCTATCCAAGTTTGTTCACTTTTATCTTGGAGCTCACACTGTGCCCACTAATCAGAGACTGAGTTCTGCATCTCCCAGCTGACTCCTGCAAAGACCTTCACTAAAGCAGTTTGGCTGGCAGAGGGGAAGAAGCATGACATGTAAATCTGATCAGTTTGGCAACTGAAAATGTTAATGTCTTGAAAAGGCAGCAATGGTCCATTACAGTAATCAGCACAAAACCAAAATAAAACCACAGTGAAGTGTGAAAGCCCTCTAGGTGTGTATAGATCACTTTACACTGTATATGGGGAATCGTGCAGGGAGGGAGAGAGAAAGTAAAAGTGACACTGAAAGGAGGAAATTACATTTTCATGTTCCTTCTGCTCATTGCTCCTTCCTATCCCCAGCAGAGGCTCTGGGCACAGGTCTGCTCAACTCATATTTCTCACTTGTCAGCCTCGTGGCTTCAGAGCCTGCAGATCAGCTGCCACACAGATGTGAAATACAAATTTATGTTTCGTGTCAGGGAAATGAAGAAAATCTGTGTAATTGTAGTTGTGGAACACGACCATGGGACAGTTATAAAGAGGAGTTCTAATAAACAACTGAGGAAAGCATGGAAGGAAGTTTTTGAATAAATCTTTTGCTTGCAATTACCTATTACAAGTCTCAAGCTGTTCTGTAATAAGTGTCTTTTAATTATAACCTTAGAAGCTTGCTCTGTATTAAAGAATTTTTAACTGTAGTTTTAGATTGTAAAAAGGCTTTTAGACAAAAGAAGGAAGTAAGAAGGGGCCCAAGCCTTGAACAGAAGGTGGGAAAACATCCTAGACATGAAAACAAGATTTCAGCTCACTGATTTATGGCTTCTGAAGAGGGAAACTAGACATCACTATTGGAGATTGATGGACCTGGAAAATAGAAACTGGACCCCACATCTGGACACTGGACCCCACCACCTGGAAAACATATCCTGGAAATACATCCTAGAATACTGAAATATCGAAATAGATCACAATAGCCTATAGAATTGTACAGGACAAAATATGAATTTATGACGGTTAAGTATTGAATTGTGACGTTAAAACTAGAAATGGAAACTGGTGAGAAAGCTTATGAATATGTATGAATATAGCAAATAAAACACCAGCAAGTCCAGCAATGGGTGTGCAGTCGGAAGGGAAAACCCCTACCACTGTACCCCGCGCTGTCTTTGCTCACACTTTACCATATTAATTAATTAATTATTAAATTGAATTGCAGCTTCATATATTGGCTGTGTCAAGCGTCTCATTTCAAACACAGAGAGCACTGTTCCCCATGTACACCACCAGCTTCCCCACTGTCCCTGGGTGTGTGTTTCATGGTGCTTTCCTCCAGGACTGCCTTTCACTACCCAAGAGACAAGCTGGGCTCTTTGCCATTTGACAGCGAGGGGATAATTTTTTGCAGTGGTCTGAAAAGCAGTCACCTTCCACCTCACCCACTGTCTCAAGGCAGGAGGGAGAGGTCTTATCCATGCCCTGCTCAGTTTCCTTAGATAAACTTGCTAAATGCCTGCAGGAAGGAAGTAGCTGCAACCTTCATTCTGCCTTTCTAACAGCTTCTTCTGTTTCAGAGCCAGCCAGGCACACATACCTTGTAACAGAAGCCAGAAACCTAAGCAGAATTGCTAATCACACTCTTCTGCTTGCTTTTCTTCCAGGAATTTCTGCTGTACTGCACTGTGCTCCATCACTCACACCGAAAGACCCCTAGGTGAAAAGAGACAGCCTGAGTGGTTGCTAATGGAAAACAGTGGAAGAAGTTACCAATAAAAGGCAACACATTGCAGTGCTTGTTATCTCCCTGAATATCTTGATGTATATTGATGGATCCCATCAGTTGAAGTGCCCCCACTTCAGGTTTCTCAAGCCTGACATGGACACACTCTCATGAGGATGCTTAAGCAGGAGAATGACAAATACATCACTGGAAGACACGCAGAATAGACATTGTTGGAGAGACAATTTTGTCATCTGAGTGCAGGGCAGAAGTCACACCAGGCACTTTCTGCTGCTTAACAAATTCTCTGCTCTGCAGACAGTCAGCCACTGCAATTACTCTCCTGCTTTTAGTGAAAAACATTTATTTACTTCGTAACTATACATCCAGCCACCTAAGAAAGCACAATTGTTTCTAGACAATCCTTGAGTTGGGCATAGCAATTATATATGTTTCCTTTAAGATGTTTTTGCTTCACCTACAGCAAAACAGAGCTCTTATTCTGTCTGAAGTCCATGTTCACTCCACTGTGCATTTGTATATGGTGAAATGTAAGATTATATTTCATCACCAGTGGAACATGAAGGGTGTTGGGTTTTTAGGCAGTCTATTCTTAATTCTGTAAGCCAGGGTTTATTAGCTGAAGCAAACATAGCATACATGACTAACAGTAGAGTAAGAATTAGTTAAAATCAGATTGACCCTGGGTTTAGTTTTAACCAGGTTTAACAAAGACAGATAGTTTAGACCGGAAATGGGGAGAGGAAAAAAAAGGGTGACACTCATTGGAGTGTTAAACCAAACTGCTGCTCCTGTCCCTGAATAAAAACAAAAGAAAGTTTTGTTGCAAGTCCCTTGTTTGTCTTCAGTAATGTAACATTTTGTGGAAGAGATGCAAGGGAATGGAATGCACATAAAAGTCTTCTGTGAAAGGTCAGGCTGGAGGAAAAATAGAAAGAAAGATGCAGTATCAAAGAACAGACATGAAAGCTAGGTATGAGTATCAGCTGAGATTCCAAACTTGTTGATACACACAATAATTATCTTTTCCAATAATGACTTATGGGGAAAAGACTTGGGAATTACACAATCTCCTCTCACTTGTAAAAGAAGTAAAGAGCTGACAGTATTTAATGATAGACCTTAAGATACAGAAGGATTATCTGTTTTTTTTCAAGGTACTATTTTAAGGCAAAGTAAAGCCCACATGGAGATCTGAGTGACTTAATTCTTGAAACACAGCTTGGTTGATGAATTAAAGCTAAGAAAGCAGAGAATCTTGTCCTATCACTGCAGTCAGCTGCTTCATCTTCAGGCTAGGTTTCACCTGGAGAGAAAAACAGAATCATGTCTCAAGCATTAAAAAATCTAGGGGGCAGTGTAAAGAGAAGTCTTCAAATCAGAGCATGGGAAAAGAAGTTAAATTAAAAGATTAATGTCAGTGTAAAATAAAAGGCTGTAACAAATAATTTTACCACTAGGAAATTCACTCTGGCAGGAAGCAAAGTGTGCGTTTAGCTAGCCCTCAGTTAATGTGGTATAAATACAAAAGGAAAAATGCAACACTTGACAAGAACAATAGAGGCAAATCTAGACTCCAATATTAAAATTCTACATAATGCCAAATATAATATTTCTAATTTTATTATTCAAATGATCTGCTCAGTTTTAATAATTAACTGGTTGTCAGCTAGTTTTCAGGAGGTTTGTGTCTGTTTAATTGATAATTTATATGTGATAACTCACTAGTGTGGCAAAAATTGTCAAAGACTTAATCAAAATCATGTGACTATCTAGTTGCTATCTACTTGCATGGGTGAAATGAGGTAACATTGCTGTTGTTAAGAAGGAACTTATTGGGATACAAGGTGGCTGTGTTTGTGGAGTGTACTCTCACTCCTCTCTTTGGCTGCAGTTCCTGTTGTCCAGGAATGTTTTCCTTTTCCCTGTTGTCAAATATGTTACACAAGAGGTGCTACCAGGACAGTGGCAAATCCACCTTGGAGTTGTCTGGAACTGGCTTTGTCAGATACAAGGGAAGCTCCTGGCAGCCTCTCATATAAATCACCCTCACAGCCCCCTGCTGAAGACAATACACTTTTATTTTTCTTTTATTTTCTTTGTTACCTCTGAGAAAAGTCAGGTTTCAGGTGAAGGCTTCAGAAAAAAAAAATCTAAAATTATTTTAGCTTGGGTTGCAGGCTGGTATCCTGAGGGGTTTCAGCTGGCCTTCAGAACCTTGCTGACATGTCCCTGAGGTGAACACAGTGTACCCACAACTTCTAGACTGACAAAATGTCCCTATGTTTGTGTCATATGGGTTCACAGTGAACATGGAACACGTGGAAAAAACGTGCATGGGTGGTATTCAGTCATTGCTGAAGCAACAATTCGGTAGCTGTAGGGAATACTTTAACCACAGGAACAATTAAATCATAGTAGTTTCAGGAAAAAATGTGCATTCATCTTAGAAAAGCCAGGCCATATGAGGCGTTTCCAGGAGATGGTGCTATTCTCAAGCCTTTTGCTCCAGCCTTTGCCTCTCAGGGAAAAGACTCAGAGGATCAACATCCTTCCCCTCCTAAGATCCGGGTTTATATATTTTATTTTTAAAATAACCACGAACTGAAATCACCAACATGGAGGGAATCAGCCTCCACTAGAAAGGGAGACTTCAGGGAATTAACCTCCAGGGTTGTTTCAGGTTTTTTTTCCAGAATCAAACCCTTGGGTCTTATTCTAAACAAGAAATTTAAGCCCAGATCTGTAATGTGAGTCTGCCACTCAGTCCCATAGCATCACCTCTGCAGAGAATTGCCTCCTCAGGTCCCCAACAAATGCCAGTGGGAATTGATGGCTTCAAACTAGAAACCATAACAGACTGTGAAGAGAAGGGAGTTGCTGAAAATAGCCTGAAAAGGTGATGCCAATGCAAAAGAATGCCTCTCAAAACCTTGTGCACATTAAGCCTTCACCACCACACTCTTCTAAAGGTTTTTTCTGTGCCTCCAACACAGCTCCTGGGGCCAGGATGCCCCCACATTCAATGCCAAATGGCGACTGGTCAAATGAACTAAAGGCTACAGAGGAACAATCTCTTAGTTTGTTTTCCTTTATTCTCACTTTTGTGTGGCAATGCTAAACCTTGCTGTCTCCAGACAGTGGTCTAGACATAGTAGTCTGTTCTTCAGGAGAAAAACTGGTTTTGTAGGCCAAGCAAGAGAAAAACTAACTCTAAAGGTTAGGGAGATCAACTGGAAATTAGAGACTCAGTTATCAAAATTGCACAGGTAGGATTTGGAGCCTGGATGCCCATTCCCAAAGATCCCAAACCATGGGGCTATAGTCCTACCTCACTCTGCATCTTATTTATTTTTTGCTAGCAGCATAGCTTCATATGGAGACCTGGGTAATTTTCCCAAGCTTGTCCTTCAAATCAATGAACTTGTGTCCTGATGGTTAAAGCAAATCTCTCAGGCTCATGGGGGAAGGGAGGTCAAACCTCCTGACTGAAACCATCAAGGACACAAAGGCCTTGCCCTGGATGGAAAAACTTGTATTTTATGTGAAGGCCAAAGCAGCAGGTCTCTTGACACACATGAGAAATGGTCTTTTAAAAAGGCTGGGTGAAGAATCAGCAGGTTTTTGTGAATCTTGACAGGCTTAGTCTTCAGTTGCAAGATGATCCATGCAGCATCAGGAACAAAGAGCCTCTAGTGTGCCCAGGAGAAGTCCTTCAGGCATCAAAGGAATTTCAATTTCAAAATTTCAGACACTGGGAGGCTCAGACAGCAGGCAAGTGGGCAGGTAGACTTTGGCTAGTACTGCCTAAATCTTCTGATCTCTCAGGGCCTTGGTCTTTTGGCTGTAAAAAGGAAAGTAATGTTTATGTTAGGGTTGCAAGACGTGCTTGAATAATGTTCCAGTCCCACCAAAGTCACTGAAATGCTCAAGTGAATGAGGTGGAAGAACTGGATCCAGGTCCTGGGGATCAGAAAATCTGTTCTCTCTTCTGTGGGGAACAGAGTCCCAGGAGCTTCACTTGCCAGCAGCATTCAAGTTCTAAAGGGTGAATGGTATGTAGTCTCACCTAAAGATGAAAAGTCACAAGGATTCGTTTTGTTAAAAGAAAACTATAATTTTGAAATCCACAACTATCCAAAACCAACGACCTTTTTTTTTTTTTTTTTTTTTAATAACAGTCTGAGAAGTTTAATTCATGAATATGTTTAAAACAGGCTAAATTTGTCTGAGATTTCACAAGACCAAATTATTAGAACAAACTTCTGAAATATGTACACGTAGTTCATGGGCACTCATGGCTGAGCATTTCTGGAGGAAATAAATAAACAGATGTCTGGTCTGGTGTTCTCATGGTCTCTTATTTCTTATATTCACTACATTTTTTGCTACTGCTTCTTTTGAATGTGCACAAGAAATTCTTGCCTTCTGTTCCCCTAATTAAAAAACCACACTGAAGACTTAAATATATTTTAGTTAAGGCGTGTAATTGTCATTTGTCTTCTGTGGTTTCTAGGTAGACCAACCCTTCTGGTTTTGGTACAAGTTTAGAAAAACCTTTTTGATCTGGGAAGATATTTAAGCATACACTCCAGTTTTAAAATATATTTGAGGCTTGTTGGACTTGTGATCAAACAGTTCCTGATGAGTTCAGTGAAAGAATTGGGATATTCAGTTGGTTTTTCTTTTACTTAACAGGAAAGTCTGCAACAAGAAGCTATAAACAGTGAATTAGTGAATCAATATTTTAGACCTGACAGGTGCTCTGAATCACATTTTTCAGCTTTTGGAGTATTGCATTAAGCTCTGAAAATGAGTTATTGAGGATAAAAAAGGGATCATGAGAATCCATTATGAATATATTAGCTACATTGCATTTTAGTCTTGTAAAAGAATAGTTTCCCTCCTCATCTGAAGGACTTACTGGGAAAAAAGGGATACAGAAGCATATGTTACGTAGATCCATAGCTCCTTACACCATTTGTGCATGTGCAAACAAACTAAGAGATTGTTTTGTGTAATTTGTTCAATGTGCATAAATTTATCCATGTAGTGGCTCCATTGACTTAAAAATAAGGACTGCATTTGGCTGTGTATCAATAACAGAGGAGTGGGTAAATGAGCAGAGCTTTTGGGTTTTTTTTTTCCCATGTTTGTATGGTGAAATCAAAGAACAAATGAGTTTTTTGTTTATTATTGATGTAGTTAGCAGATGGAAAATGTTATAGCCACCTTGCATGAGGTCCATTTATGGTACTAAGAAGTAGTAAAAAAATATTAATTGGTGTCTCTATCAAAGAACCCCTGCAAAAATGAGAATTGTATAAAAAAATAAGATTTGCAGCAGACATCTGCTAATTCACATACAAGCATTACAGGTCCAGTGTTGTAAAGCACAAGAGTAAAGGGAGCAGCTGCATCTGCACAAACTTCTTAGGTCACCTTGCCCCTGGACAGTGTGCAGGTACAGGAAAGGCACAGTGCCTGCCCAGGTTATGGCCCCTTCCTCTTCCCTTCTGACTGGGATTTTTCTGACAGTTTATGCCAAATTATATATTGGTTTAACAACTATATACGACTTCTATTAAAGTAAGGATAGCCACTGACGTGGCAGATATCAAGACATCTCCCCTTTACGCCAGATACTATCCTGTAGGCTGGAATATCTTTGTAAAACTGGTCCTGTTTCCACTGAAGATTCAGAGATTCAGAGATTCAGAGATTCATCTTCCACTGAACATCAATATAATTTAGTTCCTTTAATAAATTCAGATTTCTCCACTGATAGTGGAAATAGTTTGATTGAAACTGCAGATTTGCATATCAGAAAATAGATACCAAAAAAACTCCATTCAAAAAATCTACTACTCCTTTAACCCAAGGGTAAGCTGAATACCTGTGCACTTGAATTAAACAGAGCCAGTGAAGCTGTTAAAAAAAAAAAATCTGTATTTTTAGTATTTCATCTTTATTGTGTCCTGACAGCATGCTGTTTATTAGCTCCTTAAGTCAGGTTTGCACATAGAGACTCAAAACCAAGCACAGACATTCTGACTAATGCTATGTCTTGTGTTATGTAATTAAAAAAAAAAAAAAAAAAAAGTGTATTCTACTTTCTGTAGAAAGCAGTTGGGGGATGGTTTGTTTGTTTTTCTTTATCTCTTGTAACTCCAGGGGGAGGAGGGTGGATGCCTTCTGATAACAGCCCAGCTGTTAAACCAGGTGGGGCAGTGTTTGTGATCTCTGTCACCACTGCCCACCCTCGGGGATATCTTCTGTTCATGGGCCATTGAGGCTCACAGTGACTGACACATTCCATCATCCATTGGGAGATGGAACACCCAGTGGGGAGGAGCCAACCATTCCTACCCAGATAAAAATGGGGACACAGGGACCCCAGACATTCCTCTTTTCCACTGGATTCCCAGAGGAAGACTGGACTCATCTCACCACCACTGAACCTGTCTGCAGGATCATCTCTACTCCAACAGAACCACATCTGTCACTCCAGGAGGATTTATTTGGGCTGCTTCCAACACCCTGGCCGACAGGGTGTCAGGTTGTATTCCTGACTCCATCAGGGTTTTCTAGGACTTTTGTTTGTTTGCTTGTTTTTTTATCACTGCGTTTGTATTTTTAATATTCCAAGTAAAAAACTGTTATTTCTATTCCCGTATTTTTGCCTGAAAGATCCTAATTGCAAAATTGTAATAATTTGGAGGGAGGGGTTTTTACATTCTCCATTCCAAGGGAAACTCCAGTTTTCCCTGAGAGATCCCTGTCTTTCCAAACCAAGACCTTCTGTGTTTGAGCTAACAGTCCTTTCATGGCCTAGAAGGAAATGCTCTCCCAAGGCTCTCAAAGCCCTGCCAGCCTGCCTTGGCACCGGTCAGTGCTGGTCGAGGTTGAGCCACCCCTGCACCTAAATCCTTTGCTCCATGGGCATGGATGCCAGCACTCTCCTGTGATTTGCCAGCATTTGAAGGTAATGTTATGCAAGGAGGCAAAGGCTTCATGAGAAGTGATAGATATTGTCAGCTTGCACTGAAATGCTGAGATTTGGCAACCCTAATTGCACTTGAAGCTTCCCAGAGCAGAGCTCCAAAGAGACCTGTAATGCTGGCTCCAAGCTCCATAATATTAATACAAAAAGTTGCTGTAAGACTGTCCCTCGTATCTGCTGAATCTCCAAAATGGCTTATGTCAAATCATCCAAACTATTCCACGACTGGAGAAAGTGTAGCAGGGCATTACGGATGCTCTCTGGAGGCCAGAATCCCTGATACATGTGTGAGGACTCTCAAACTGTGCTTATGTAGGGTAGAAGTATCAAAAAAGTATTTAAGCAATGGAGTATTCATTATCCTTGTCATTAATTGACAGAGATAAAACACTCTGAGAAAGAAGGATCACATTTGGAAAAATCCTCTTCTTGGATTTATTCATTCAGTAGAGTTTTATGGAAAGACTCAGTCATTCTACACAAGCAGTTTGAACTGAGTTTTAAAGTATGAACTACATTTCAACAACCATCACCCCTCTGTAGTTACTTTACAAACATCACATTTTCCTCATCTCTACCCTATTGAAGCTGGGCAGAGCTTTGCTCTCGTTAGGATCAGTAATATCATACCAGACTGTGCTGGTTTGAAAGCAAAACCAGTGAGACTCCAAGTCAGAAATACAATTTAATAGATAGAGAACAAACAACAAGAAAGATAAAAATAAAATAAAAAAAGAATAAGATAAATGCAATAGTACAAAGGACCACTGACAGAGTCAGAATGCAAACCTGACACCCTGTTGGGCAGGGTGTTGGAAGCAGCCCGCAGTGAGTCCTCCCACAGTGACAGATGTGGCTCTGTTGGAGTAGAGATGATCCTCAAGAAAGGCTCCAGTCATCCTCTGGGAATCCAGTGGGAACAGCTCCCTTGGTGTCTGGGATTGCTGTTTTATCCTGGTGGAAAGGCTTTGTCTCCTCCCACTGGGTGGAGCATCTCCCAATGGGATGAGGTGATGTTATCAGTCCTGTGAGAGCCTTCAATGGCCCATTCACAGGGGATGTCCCTGGGAGGAGGATGGGTGGAGGAAGAGATAAGGAGGCCCTGCCTTATCTGCTGTTATCAGGTGTCCCATTAACAGAAGGCATCTGCCCTCTTCCCCCCCTAGAGTTACAAGAGATAAAGAGCAATATCTCCCAACCAACTTCAACAGATGAAAATAGAATACACATTTTTGGTTACATTTTTCAACCCAAGGCACAGACTCACTCATAGAGCTTCTTTTAATCTCCCCTCATGAAGCTGTTGCTGTGCTCAGGCTGCAGCTCAGGCAATGCCTCCACCTGTGCAGCTTTGCTGCTGCAGAAATGGCTTCAAGCAGCAGCTGCTGGGGTCTGAGTGCACAAGCTCAGAATGACAGGGAGAGGTGTCTCTGTGCCACTCCTGCTCTCTCTCTCTGTCTTAGCAAGTGAAGCAAATTCAGCATTGTGCCAAAGTATCAGCCATTTACTTCAACAAAAACTAAACCTGCTTTTCCAGCTGTTCCCATGTTTCGTTTCTTTCATCTTTTACTGCAAACTTGTGTGAAAGGGCACCACACAAGTCTCTGGCACCTTCCTGGAAAGTTAGAGCTGAACAGCTGCAATTGCTCACAATTTCACAGGACTCCTATCACAAGGTCATGTTTTACAGAGGAAAATATTTTAAATTTGGTTTGTTTTTGTTTGAATTCTCTGCTGCAAATCAAACCACAAGCCAGTTCATAATTTCTGATAGGATGACAGAAATGGTAATGACTGCACTGAACTCAGAAAATGAAATGGCCACTAGGGGACAGGAGAAATCCTACTATTATGGCATACAATAATATTTAGTATAACACAGCGAACAGATGTCAAACCCAAATACATTATTTTATCTTTTTGGACTAAGATACCTCGTGTTTTGTCAGGGAGCTGCCCATCAAATTTAGTTATTTGGGTGGCATAACTAAAAATTATTTAAGATACTGCAAAAATATGCAATAATTAATGCTACAAACCTTTAAGAAAATAACTCAGAAAAATAACTGCGTTAGTTTTAGCAGAGATAAATTTCTTTCTCAAAAACCACCTCTACAGAAAGAGAAAAATTAGTGTAAATTAGTAAGTGTAAATTTAGTTATTTTTCAAATTTTCAGACATGGGAGCTAGAGTTGGATTTGCAGAAAATAAGCCAAAATTATCCAGAGAGAGTGGAAATTTTTATTAGCTTCAAACAGAATAATCTGAAGATGTTTGTGGACAGAAGAGTTTTTAGAAGAGTAATTCCTCTAAACTATGCAGTTGTCTCATGCTGTTTTTACAAGAATACACAAGAGGTCATAAGCTCCTGTTAAAAATTTTCAGCACTTTGCCTGGTTTTATGTCCAGAATTGAGATGTATTTTTATCCATCTGAGCAGGAAACCTAAAAAGGACACAGTTTGGTAAATGCAGCCCCAAGAGACATGGCCCAAGTGCAGTCAGAGGATGGTGTTACACTCTGAGCTCTCATTCTCCAGCTAATGCAAATCTGTTTGCCTGCTGCTGCCCAGGGCCCTTCCTCCAGAAAGGAGCTGGTTTGGGGCAGTTCAGGGCTCTTTCCAAAAACATGCACTGACCAAGGTTCACATTAATTGATGAAATGCTTCATTTCCCAGTAATGAATGTTTAAACAGTGAGGGCTTTGCTAATGCATTTTGCAACTGCACACAAAGATCAGTGCCAAGACAGTACCACAAACGCAGCCTGACCAGCAGACGATGAATAATCTATTGCTGCTCCTGTTATCAGATATTGGCTTGCAATCCAATAGCTTTTACAGCTTTCCATTAGACTTGCTGGCCCTTCATTTAGTCCCCTTGAAGAGGTGCTGTGCAAAATGGAGGAGGAGGGATGGTCTGGTCTACTTCTCTTTTTATCAGGGAGATTTTGCTGCCCAGTCTGAGCAGGGGGCTCTTGGTGGACAGCAGAGGATGCCCACCAGGCATGGTTCAAACGTGCCAGCAAAGACAGTAAATAAACACGAGGTTCTTTTGCCCACCAGCAGGTTCAAGACTGAAAGCATACCTGGTTCCTCCTCGTCACAAGAAGAATGCTTAAATAAATTATGATAGAAAACAACAAGAAAAGGAGTATTTGGGTGCCTTCAACCTTTGATATTTCAAGTCCTGCCTCAAAAGTGAGGAGGTTCCACACCCCTCTGGGGCTTTTATTAGGACAGCAGTGAATCACCACTTTTGCTATCAGTTTAAATTAATGACACTGCAAAAATACTTTGAAAATTTTTATACAGAGTGCATACTTAAATGCAACCTAAATGAAACCTTAAGTTTTACATGCAATATGTTAAAAAAAGATCACTTTTTCTTATAATCATAGTTGTACACTATGAACTTTTCTTGGGTTATGTTTCCAAACCAAGACAGAACTTAACCTTACAAGACAGATGGTAATGAGCAGGGAATCTCTGCCAAAATCCTGATATGAGACTGATATTATTATATGTGAGAAATGCATATTATATGGCTCTGTGCAGATATTTACTATATGTATTATGCTAGGTTGAAAAGTTATGCTGTATTAACTTTTGAATAGTATAGTGAATGTAGTTTTGTAATTAACATTAAGCTCTAGTAGTTAAAACAGAAGCTATGTGTGTGAGATATTCTTTTTATTAGCTCGGGAGAAGGAGAAGATAATCAGGGGGTTCTTTGCACAGAGATAACAATTGCAGAAACCCCTAAATTCCCAGAGGAGAAGGATTTATGGATACCTTATCAACAGAAATGAACCTCTTCAAGCCTGACTTAGACTCAGAGGCACCTGGGGATTAACAAAAAAATTTTTGACAATTACCAGACGGATTTCTTGTTTTAAATAAAATATATGCATAATCATTAAGTGTTTTGTATATGCAATAGATTACTCCTCTTAAGGAGTGAATTTTCTCTTAATGGGGTCCTTTTCCTGGCTCACTTTTGTCCAGGAAGAGATACCCAGCCCAGGTTGTATCTCTTTGTTATTATTGTCTCATAAATTGTCCTACTCTAATTTGTTTAACTTTTATTATTGTATTTGTATTACTATTTTTTTATAACCATTTTTATTTTTATTAAATTTCCAAAAATCCCAAAAACAAGTGATTGGCGTTTATTGCATTATACATTTTTGAAGGCGGGGAATTGACAGGTGTAAGAACTGCAGCTTGGCTGTTTTGACATCAGGCTGTTGGAGTGAGTTCAGAGGAGGCCACCAAGCTAATTAGAGTGATGGACCATCTCTCCAATGAGGAAAGGCAAAAGGAATTGGGATCATTCAGCCTGGAGAAGAGAGGGGTGTGGAGGGATTTTATTGCTGCCTTCCAGTATCTGAAGGGGGCCTACAGATGGAGCAGAACTTTTAACCAGAGCATGCAGCATGGTTTGGCTTAACCTCAGCCAGCTGAAACCAGTGCTCAGGACAAGGGAAAGGGGCTTCAAAATGAAAAGAAGCAGGTTTAGATTTGATATTAGGAAAGAAGATTTTTACTGTGAGGGTGAAGAGGCCCTGGCACAGGTTACCCAGAGAAGCTGAGGATGGCTCAATCCCTGGCTCCTGAAAGGAGCTCTGAGCAATCCAGTCAAGTGGAAGGTGTCCCTGCCCATGGGGAGGGGTTGGAATTCTATGAGCTTTAAGGTGTCCTCCAATCCAAACCATTCTATGACTGATTTTTGTGGCCATCTCCCTTGCTCCAGCCCCAGCAGCTCCCCAGTAATTTGTTATTTATAAATCCCTCACACCTGTGTGAGCTGCTGCTGCTGCAAACTTATCATTGCATGCAATACAAGGCTTATCTCAGTGAAATGTTTGATCTTGAAAATGAAGCCTAGATGTCACAGCAACTGATCTTTGATGTTTTCACAGAGGCACAAAGTGACACCGAAAACAGGGACAGAGACTTATCTAGAAATACTGAAGGCAGGTTCAGCTCCTAGTTTAGAGACAGGTAGGGTCTCCAACTAAATAAAAAGTATATGGCAAAATATTACCAAAACCCTGCTTGGGTCACTACTGTTTCTCATTCAAAGAAATTGTATGGGCAAGATTTTTGTTGTCCTAAGAGCATCCGTGCAAGTTGCTTTCACTGCAAAAAACATGCTTAAAAATGAAGCAAAATAATCCCCCTAACCAATATTTCCATCTGATAGAAGTGTGGAATTTTTGTATATAGTTTCCCACAAAGAGACAATGTTCCTAAATTTCCTTGTGCTTTTGGAAACATCATACAGAAAATAGGCATAGGAAGGTTTCCTAGCTCCAAGGATATTAGGCAGCTCTAATTCACTACATTTGGAAGAGGCAATGGGAATTCAGTTTGGGAAGGCTGCAACATGAACACCATCACAGGAACTTCTTCTCTTGATCTACAAAATCTGCAGCAACTGGATACACCATAACCATGAGAGGAGGACACAAGGACACAAGGACACAAGAAGGGTATGAGAGACATCTAAAGGAAGTGAGGGGATTATATATGCAGCGAGGTATTGGGAGGCAAGGAGATATATGTGGGAGGTGGGGTGGAGGCAGTGGTATGAAAACAAACCCAAGGGCGTTAGAAAACTCTGGCCATGCTCCTCCTGCAGGACACAAGACCTCAGGCTCTCCTGCAATGCTGAACATGTTGGGATGTTGGCAGCATGCTTCCTTTTTTTCAAGATATTTATGCTGAGAGCTTTTCCTCTTCAGACAAGCAAATCCCTGGAAGACAGACTCCAGAAGAAACCTCTAGTGCTTGAATAATTTCCCATGTGTGGAAAACACTGGAACACTATGAATTTTGAACTGCTTAGGATTAATTTACCCTCACTGTGAACATCATGATCTATAGTAGAGATGCTCTAAGAAGTTGCTAGCAACCAACCTCATTTGATCAATGAAGTATCGTTCTTTTGTTATGGTGCTGAAGGTTTTACTCTACATGTGAGTCAACCATTAAGCTTTGCTCTTGAAAAATCAATACAGAGAATGAGCTTCATTGTGGTAAAAGACTCAGTCCTAAATATAATGATTGTACAAGCAAAATTCATCCTAACTCAACTTTCTTTCAAGTTAACTTTAGGGTAACCTATTTGATTTATCAACTATTTGTAAATATATGTATTTATCATATATATATATATATATATATATATATATATATATATATATATATATATATAGTAAATGCAGTATGAATGATACTAGAAAAGTTTCAAGGTGTTAGAAAAATGCTTACACTTTTAAGTGAAATATCTCAAGATATTTTAGCCTATAAAGAGACTGTAAAGCCCAGATATGCTTTCCTTTAGGCTTTGATTTTCTTACACAGAAGCAAATTGACAGAAAATTTCTCCCATGAATATGAGATACAGTCAGCCATATCACAATGGTTCATGCATTTCTTTTTCTGTGTTTTCCTCTGCATCTGCTTCCAAAATTTATTTTCAAATTTTCTGTCTTCTCATCTAATGTCTGAAAGCCATCCAAACTCTCAATAGAAAAGTTCTTTAAAAATATCCATCTTTGTTTTTTACTTTCATGGCAAAACTTGTGTCAGATGATCACACCAGAGAAACTTTTGTTCAGGGCTCAAGAAAAAGGAGACTTAATTTGTATTTTTAAAACTCTTATCCTAAACTTCAATCAAAAGCCCAGATTCAAAAATTATTATATGGTCTTTTCTACTATACCAGATTTCACAAATTGCTAGCAACAAAGAAATTCCTCACTAAATTATAGCATATTTATCAAAGCATTTCCTATCTCAGTTTGAAGCTCACAGGTGGGCATTAAAAATTCCATGGGGACAGAAAAGGATTAAATTTGGTTGTTCTAATAGTTAATATACTCACCTGTAAGTCATCAGTCCTCTCTCCTCTTTCCTCCTGTCCTTCCTAGAATTTCTTTGACAGTCAGTTTCAGCCTTTATTGTGAGTTGGCTGTTAAACCTTTACCCTGGTCCAATCATTAGACAAGTTTGATTATGCCAGTCTATTTTCTATCACGTGACTTCCATTACAGGTCTTCACTGCATTTTTTTATGAAACAACATAGAAACCTTCTTATGAAGAGACCTTATTTCCCTAGAAACCTGACAGAGAATCTTTAAAGACATGAGACTCATTTTCTGCCTCTCTGCAGTTTCAAAATTAAATTCTTAGTGTACTCAAGATTTGAGTAATTATTCAATAGAGGTCAGCCTGTCCCAGTGTCTAAATAATACTTCTTCTGAGATAGTGAAAATTGTTCATTTCCAAGGACTACAAAAGGATGTAGTCTGTTAAATATTTTGCAATAATTTATTATTTCTATTTCAAATGGACTTAAAGTTTTATTATTATTTACCTCTTTATTAAGCTTATTCAGTTAAATTGAGATTAAAAGGTCATGGTGATCACATTGGATTCAGGCTCAGGAAGCACAGCTGTGCTGTCTGTGCTCAAGAACCACTTCTGCACATACTTTTGATGAAGAAAAATTGAATGAATGAAAATAACCTAAAAAACAAACAGAGGAGAAACATCCAGACAATAGATGTAGTTTCTCCCTCTTAGTGGCACAGTTGCAGACCTTCTAATACAATTGCCAATAAGCTAATTCCTTTTACCCTTGCCATTTACAGCTTTCAGGATTGAATTTTGAAGCCAGATGAAAGATTTAGAGAGAGGAGCCCTACTGACTTCCAGAAAACCTTATGTTCTAAATCCCCCAAATGCTTCTGATGTCCCCATGCATGGACACTGCAGTTTCTGCAGTTTCTCCATGTCTGAAACAGCTGGCCAGTGGATCAGAACATCAACAAACATCAGGACAACAGTGACTCCCCAAACATGTTTAGGTATGTAATGTCCAGCTCTTGACAGCCAGGTCCTTGTCTCTGACTCATTTTTGAAGGCTGACTGACTACCACTTCCTCCTGTCTTTTGGAATAATGCTGAAACACTGGGTTCTCCAGGATATCTGTCCCCTAGGTCATTCTGTCTGCCCATCACATCTGTGGATGTGTTTCCTGCAAGGGGCACTGTCACCTTTTTCAGTGGAGGATGTTGACCTGATAGGTGAATTTATTGGGAGGGAAGGGTACAAGGGTCCCCCTCCCTCTCGGGGGAACTCACAGAACATGAAATTTGAGCAGACTGTCAGAGCCAGCCACACAAGAGCACATTTATGAGGTAATTCACTCAGAACTACATCTATCAGACATCCACTATGCTCATTCCCAGAAAGTTCTAGACACACACAAAAGGAACAGAAGCATAGTCATGTAAACTTCAGCAGGGCTTAATCTCACACTGACATCTTGGTTTAATGATAATAAAGCTCACAGAATAGATTATCAGCATCTTGGTACTCCTCATCTCACAACAACTCGCTGAGTGGGTAATGTGTTTATTTTAAAAATAAATATGTCAAGATGTTGACATGCTGGCTTTTGCCTGTGATGGATTTTACCATGGTTTACAGAATGACAGCATGGGTTTGGGTTTGGGAGGGGCCTTTTGATGTCACCTTGCCCAAACCCTCTGCTCAAACAGGGCCACCTATAGCTCAGGACCACAATCAGATGGCTCTTCAGTATCTCCAGGAGTGGAGACCCCACAACCTTTCTGGGCAACCCCTGGTGGTGCTCAGTCACTTTCACAGGAAATATGTGTCTCAGAAAGAACAGTGCATCCTGATTTCAGTTTGTAAATGCTCCCTTGGTGAATCCATTCTGAGCACTCCTGATGATTTCCTTGTTCTTCATGTGCTAGAAAATTACATCCAGGGCTGTCTGTTCTATCACTGTCCCAGGAATCAAGGGCAGGTTAAGTGTCCTGTAGTTTTTATTTCTACTGATGTCATAGAACCCCAGTGACTTCAACAGGCTTTAGTTCAAGTCGTAAAGAAAATGAGAATAGACCCAGGAACCTTATCTTCTAGTGTTAGCTACCAAATATACCTCTCAACATTGGTGATGATCTAGATTGAGCCAGGAGTTGCCTTCTGGACACAGGACAAGTACAGCATTTGTTTAGACGGCTGAGTAGGGAACCACCTTCCAGTATCACCTCTGAGGAAATCAGAAACAATAAGAATATACTAAATGGTCTTATTACAAAAAGGCACAAGACTCTCTTACTACAAATAGCAAACCTGCCACTCTACACAATTCAGAGAGATTTTCATAACTCTCTGGCTGCTACTTAAATTGAGATGTTTCTCTCCAAAGTACAGAATAAGCTGTCTGCATCTGACTGGGTTTCTGTTTTCTGGGGGATTTTTTGTCTGTTTGCATATCATCTCTCATTTGCACTCCTCCCTCCATTTTCATAGCCCTGCAGTGATCAGACACTCTCACTGTCATATCCCTTTCCAAGCCTCCTGGTATTCAGCCTCTTTTATTAAAATCTCATCTAACTTCATTATTTTTTAAATATAAAAGAGAAAAATCTATTCTCTTTCTACTGTACTAATTTATTTCTTGACTACATGCACCATTCCAAAACATAGCCCAATTGTAAGAGAGCAAGATGGAAAATCAACTTGCACATCACATCTACAATCCCCTCTGGGTTGTGTGACAGGGAAGGGATACTAAATATAGAAATTAAATAGCTTCCACAGTTAATCTAGATAAAATTAAAATTTTAATATTGGAATTGAATATCTAATGTGGATTTAATCAGTATACTGATGGAATCATCTTTCAAAATATGAAACAGAAAATAGAACATTTAATATTTTCCACCTCAGAGTCTTTCTCTTAGGATCTGTATCAGGTTTTGCTTAGGTGCTAATAATTCCCTTCATACACTTTAACAGACAAAACAGTTTCAATCTACAGGAAGGCTTGGCCACAGCCCAGATGAAGATGTGCTGCTGGGTCTCTTTTGGCATTTGCAACACCTGGCACAGGCCCCCAGTGGCTGAAAATTGGCTTGGGAGATGCTGCAAAGCAAAACTGCTGCCAATCCAGCAGTAGGTTGCTGCCTGGCATGAGCTGCTCTGTGCTGATTTAAATCCAAATCTCCTCAGAACAGCTGTGCTCTGCTGAGAAACCTTACTCCTGCTTGGATGCTGCCAATGACTCATTCCTGCACACACATCCTGCTGCAAACCACAGTTTAAATGTCAGCAGACCTTGTACCACCCCAGAAGTGCTGGAAGTCCTGTGACCCTCAGCTGGGGAGCTGCCTTCTGTGTCCCTTTCCCTGGGTGTTGCTGTGTCTCCTGCCTTATCTTGACATCCCCACACTTTGTCAGGATCTGGGGGCTCTCAGCTCCCCTTTGCCCTGGGCAGAGCAGGGGGCTTGGGTGAACCTGTGACCTCCAGGGGTCAAGGAAGGAGCAACTCTCTCCTCGAGGTCTCATGAACTTCCCTTTATTAGCACCCTGCAAGTATTGGTGCACGAATCTGGAGACCTCACATCACTTCCATACCCCATTCCTGTCATTCTTTCACTGCAGCTCAGCTAGTAGACACATCTGGATTCCCCCAGCAAGCTGTGCTCCTCAAGGTACCAAAGCTCCCAGATCATTTTGTCATAATATTGCTAATGGCAAAGGCTTGCAAAGCTGTCTCTGAAATATATTCCTGCACCCAGATACCTTAATAATTTATAAAGTCACCAAATCACAGTGTTGGCATGAAAATATTTTAATATTAAGCTGCTATAAGTTTGGACCAGATACGTTCTGCTGAGTCCAATGAAAGGCAATTGCAATAACATGACAAGACAGTTGAAATATTCAGTACATTTGGAGAGACAGTTGGAAACCCAAATATTTAACAATTTATGCATTGCTTTTGCAGATGCTTAAGAAGGATTTGATCTGTCTGTATGCAAAACTAAGCTACAAATAAGGTCAAACCCAAGTTATGTATTTACAGTACACAGCACAGTGTTATGTAAGAGAGCAAGCCCCTCAAAAGGACAGTTCTATATGTGTTTCTTTCACAACATGCTATATAATAATAAAGTAATTCCTCTCATCTACTTCTAGTCCTGTCAGGCACACGGCACAGGAGATAGAAATGAAAATGTGGGAAAAGTATCCAGTTGAATAAAATCACATAATTCTGCCCCTATGGGGGGAATATGGCAGTCACAATCAGTCAGGTGTGGGGTGGAACACAGCAGGTTCCCACAGCACTGACAAACACCACGTGTGTGGTTTGGGATGGAGGAGACCTGTGTGACAGGAGAGACACAGAACAGGGAGAGCCACAGATCTGAGCTTAGTCTGGATGGGCACGTTGTACTATCTGCATCAGGAGTGGTTTCCAAGCATGTCAAGTTTTTCTCCATTTCGGAGGAACCCAGAATACATGAGCAAAGAAAACACAGAGTTTGTAATTAAGAAAAATGGCATTTCAGCAAATAGAAAAATAGTGGGTCCCAGACCAAAAGGATCATAGCTGGAGTAACAAAAATAAGGTCTGGCAATGTGAAACACAGCACATTTGTACTGGTTTTGGCTGGAGTAGGGTTAATGTTTTTCACAGTAAAATGATTTTGGCTGGGGTTAAACCCCTAGCAACACTGCAAGGTCAGAGTTTTATTAAAACCCAACAGCCATAAGGTAAGGCAATTACAGATGCACAAGCACTATCTCTGTCTACTTTCATTTGCATTCCAAACCAGGCATTATGGCATATTTCCCATCCATGTTTCTAAGAGCAAAAGGCATTATATGTAGACCACAAGGTTTTGTCCATATATCTCATTATGACTTCGTACCAGCCTTTCTCCAGTTTCCTTTTCTAGCTACCTCCTATCACTAATACTGTCTTCCAGATACTGGTTTCACCTTTCTCTGTACCCAATCCCTCCCAGAGGGCTATCCAGCAACTACTGTTTCATCAACAAAACTAAATGTTAAATTATCCAGCCAGTTGACTTTGACCTTCTAACTGTGAATTTGAGGTTTCATATTTGGAATTTGAAACAAAAAATTTCCCACCCTGGAGCTGAGAAATGCCAGGTGAATATCAGTTGAATGGAAAAAAGAGTAGAAAGGTGTTTCATCCAGACTACAGAGAATTTTCCAACCAACAGTGATGAGCTGTAGCACCTCAGTACATATATGTCTTTCGAAGAGAAGTACATTTAAGTTCTAATATTGAAATAAATTGTGCATGTAGACTGCAACTTAACAAAGCAGAAGTTTGCTCTGAAGCTTAAAGCATGCTTTGGCAAAGTCCCAGCAGAACATAAACATTCCTTGGAAAGTCAGCACAGACAATATCCTATTGAAGTCAGAGGATCATTTTTTCAATTAAGATGCATATAAGTCCTTTTACACTAACAATAAAGGTATAGGGCTTTGTGTATCCATGCTGTGCATCCTAGGAGAATCATAGCCTTAGCCTATCACTCTGTCCCAAGCCCAGGCTTGCCTGGCATCAGCACCATCCCCTTCCCAAACTCCTGCAGTGATGAGCTGAGGGAAGAGCCTGTATCCACGCTCAGAGCCAATTTCTCCACGGATGCAGCTCTGTCTGTGCCTGCTCTTTACAAACGTGGGTACCTGCAGTGAGGTGGGGGTACAGGAGCTCTGCAGCCGGGTGTCTGGGGTGCCTTGCAGGCTGTGCTGCAGCCAGGGGTGCAGTGCCAGCCCTGTGATGCTCCTGGCCAGGGCACCCAGGGGTGCTGCCTGTGCAGGGGCAGGGCTGCTGGTGCTGCTGCAGAGCACACAGCTGCTCCTCCCTGCCGTGGTGGGGCCACCAAACCCCACAGTCCTGTCACCAAGGAGAAAATATGTCAGAGGAAAATCTGATTTCATCCATTTCACACATGTTTTAAAGCTGATTTTAACCACTTTTAAAAGTGCTAGTGGTTGCCTCGTGTCCTTGTTGTCTGGATCTCGTTTCCATCAAGTTCAGTGAAGTCTCTTCACCACATTCCTGATTGTAAATTGCTGTGTTCCAGCTTTGTGTTTGATCTCGTGTCTCTGTCTTGCCTGATCTCCACAGCTATAGCACCCTGCTGCTCTCTGCTACTGGGTCCCCTTTTAAGTGCAAGTGATAGATGCCTGCCTTTTGAAGCTGATTATTTCCCAGCTGCTGCACTTTACTGCAGGCAAAGAGTTAGTTAGAAAAGCAGGTGAGGAGTTGTATTTTATGAGAAAAAATATTTATGACAACTTAGTCACAGAGGTAGTTAGACTAGATGCACACAGGGATCAAGTAACATATATAAAATAAGAGTAATTTAAGTTCAAGATCTGTTTCCCAGATCACTACCCAGAGAGAGGAGAAAAAAGAAGAAGGTTTACACAGATACTCAGCACTGGAAAATTCTATGTCAGTCTCCTGGTGATGAGGGACACAGACACCAGAGGGAAAAAGAAAATAACTGATAGAACATGGTTTTATCTTGTCCTGCTGTCTTTTTAGAAAAACTGAACATCAATTAGGTGTGAATGCCTTGGAAGATTGCCCCCCTTAGGAAAAAAATACTGCTGCAAAAGCTTTCATGTTCCAAATCAGCTGCTTCTTTACAAACTACATTGGCTGCTTGCTGGTATCTTGTTTTTTCTTGTAGCAATAGTTAACGAGAATGTTTGTCTGATCAGATTGTTCGAGTCAACAGAACACAACAGTAAGAGACAAAAACCCCACAGAGGCTTGGTGTTGACTGCTCTGCTTGTCTGCCAAACACACCAGTCCAGGAGAGTCACCAGCCTTGTTCTTTTCTGCTGAGCTGCATGGGATTTATAGATTGCAACAGGGTTAATGAGCTTTGTTTGTCAATCCCAAAGCACACCACATAAACCCCACACATTCACAGGGCAGCCTCTCCTCCACGGCTGGGAAAGACCTGGAGGAAAAGGAAGCCTGAGCAACCAGTTTCTGAAGAAACCTGATGAGTGATGAAAACGCCTTCCTTTTAACATTGCTGCCCTCAGGGATACACAGCTGGCTTTCTTCAGGAGGAGAACACTGAGTGTGAAAATGGGCAGTGGTTTGATTTGGAATGGTTTTGTCTGTGTGCTGCAGAAACCTGAAGCTTGCTTTCCTAATTAAGTGACATGTTGTCTAATGTTTGCCCACAGACTCAGCAGTGAGGGAAAGCTCTAGAGCATTTTATGCCCTCCCACAACACGTGGCCATATGGCTGACCTGAAGCCCAGAAAAATTCACAGTTTCAGTTTTTCACATGGTGTGAAACCTTTTAATGCAATCTAACTTTGTGGCTTTTGCAGCCAGAGTCAAAGAAATTTAATCCCCTAATTACCAAAAAACCCACAAAACCAACAACAGCAATTTCTGCCCTGCACATGTTCTGTCTGCTTTCTGTTCCCACCTCTTCTGCACCACTTTGCCCACACCAGAGTTATATGTTACCATATCCTGCTCAGCAGTGAGCAGGAAATTTAAAAAAACCAAAAAGCAATGAAGTATCACCATAATTCTCACCAGAGGAGATGCTGCCCTCTTCACTGGAGACTATCACACATCTATATATCTATATATCTGTATAGATATCTCTCTATATATATCTATATATCTATATAGATATCTCTCTATATATCTATATATCTATATCTCATATATACATATAACATAGATATATAATATAAATTTTTATATGTGTGTCATATAATTATACTGCTTCACTGGTATCAGTGCAGAAACTACTGAGAATCAGACCAAGACAGATATTTCTGTATCTTGAACTACTGTAAAAAAACAGTAGAAAAGAAGGAGGAGGGTAAAGCATCAGAAGTGGAGAAACCCTCCTGAGACTTACTGAGCATTAGACTTGGACATAATCTGATGAAAAGGGACCACACATATTTGTAGATGACAAAATCGTGATGATACCAACCCACAGCATGTCACAGAGCATTGAATTCTCACCCAAGGGCAAGTAAAACAAGGTTACTCATAAACAATTTGAATAGGAACCTAATTTGTACCCAGGACATTTCTGTCAATAAAAGCAAACATCCCAGACTGCTGTCTCCTTCTCATTTCCTTCTCTTCCTGATTGTTATTGAGCATTCTCTTATCCACAAGTCAGTACAGAAGCTCCATCAAATATGCTTTAATCTGGCCAGAAGAAACCGACTTTTTTTAGTTTTGGATTCCGGGGAAAGCTTTACTCCATTTGAGAGAAACAATGAAGTCATACCTTAAACTGGAAAGCCATCTTCCTCAAATTAATGCAAGAGTGAGAAGATACAGGGACAAACCTCCCTGCCTGAGACAAGCTGCCTAAACAGTGATCCCAAGAGTTTTGATTTGTCTTATTTGGCTGAGCCAAATGCATCCCAGTTTGGTGGGTGGGTTGTATTTGTTGGCAGTGGCAGAGCTCACTGCCCTGTTTCACACTGCAGTGCACTACAGGGTATCTCCAAAAAGTTTGAAGGCAGATGGAGCTCAGTTCCTCTGGATGCATTCTTCTCTTCAGCTGCAGGCTTTGGTTGAGCCTGCTGTCCTAAAGCCAGTGAGGCTGAACTGCAGAAGGTAGGGGCAAGTGCTTTGGATACTCCAGCAAAATAAAATACTCATCATAATAACTGGCAGATTTAAGATTTCTCTTTAACTAAATGGACTAGGAACTGGGAAGGTATCTCCATCTCCTCTGACCAGCAGTTATATGAATAAAGAGTCCCAAAGTTCTTCCATATTATGTCTGAGCACAAGACATTTATTTCACATTTATTTTCCTTTCAGAGAACACCAATGTTCCCCACCCCATGCCTGGGAGAACCAGTGCTGCAGGTTCAGCTGTGCACTTTTGCTGCAGAGCTGCCTTGAGGCTTCTCTGGCAACATCAGAAATAAGAGCCAGGGCTGGACCAAGGTCAGGTACTTGAGAACCCTGGAAAGGAGTAAGTAGTGAGAAGGGATTGTGGAGAGTTAGTATCCATGTTCCTTTACCATCAGCTGTGAGAGATTTTGGGAACAGATGTGTTGCCACTTGCACAGTGCAAGCTCTGCACAGCTCTTTCCTGGGCATAATTCCCCCTGCCAGCCCAGCCTCCCAGCTATCTGGGAGAGACTAAAAGGAGCCATGACATTTTTGTGCCTGGTTCCCTTTCATTCTCTGACTTGGCTGCAGCTTGCCCTGTTTTCTCCTAGGCCTGGTCTGACAGTGCAGTTCTGCTTCACAATATCATGTTTCTAGAGCTGCAGTGCTGCTTCTGACTGATTCAATCCTTGCGTGTGCCCTGAGCCACACACTGAAGAGTGGTAAATCCTTTCTCCCCTCCTGTCTGATTTCCACCTCCTTTGTGCTTGCTACAAAAACCAGGACAAATATGAATCAAGGTGATACTAACTGGAGAGGCCAGCCAGCAAAGGGACACACTTTAACACAAAAAGGCAGCTCACTTTAATGGCCCCTCACTGAATAGTCATTGAATGAGGAAAATTGTGGTGTACTTGTTCTTTCACTAATTAATGTCAGTATGACAGCTTTCAGGAGAGGTCAGACAGCACCTCAGGGAGGCTGCTAAATGCAGAACTCATTTGAGCATGGAGGTTGCTGCAACTGCAGCCCTTCATAAAAAAACTCAGTATATTCAAGTATGGCAAGTAATTAGTATTTTCCCCATTGGAGGTTGCTTGAGAATGAAATGATAGTGAACTTTTTCCCTGTAAAGAGTCAAAATATATCTCAGAAGCTTATGCCTCCACAATCAGACAGATAAGCAAGTTCTGTAGGCTGAAAATTTGTATATCCTAATTTTTTACTTCCATGCTTTGTTCCAGTACTTTCTTGGGTCTTGAAAACAGCTGGCATAAATTCTAACAGCAAAGACTGCTCCAAAACTAGGACTCCAAACCCTTGATATTTCTGATAATTCTATTCTGTAGAAAAATGAGAATTCCATGCAGAATTCACACATAGGTCTGTGAACCATTTGCCTGGAAAATAATTTATCCAGTCCACTCACAGCAGATCGATTGCAACCCGTAGTTACATCTCCATGGGCAGAACTGCTCACATTCATACCAAGGTTTAAGTTTCATGTTCTGCCAGATAGCCTGGGCTTTTAATAGGGCATGATCTACAAATGCCTCAGTGATAATCTAATATATTGATTTTACCCTTCTACATTTTCTGGTATCATGATGACCAGATAGTTATTCTCGATTCTGCTCAGTTCCTAGCATTAATGCTGCCCTTATGCACACACTCACAGACTCCTAACAACAAATCTGTCCCAAGCACTGAAAAGGATGCTTTGTGATTTTTCACCTACTGGTACTCATTAAGAGATGTTGAATTTTCCAAGGTATTTTGTAGGTATTCATGCATCCATGAACTTAAAATCCAATGGTCACATTTCTTGCTTCTCCAAACATTTTCAGAATAATTAACTCCATCTGAACATCTTCTCTCCAGCACTATGAAACCAGCAGACCCAACAGTGTGGAAGGAACTACTGTAGATTTTTCACTGTAATTTGCAATCTGAATAGTGAATTTCTCCTCAGCTAATTCACACATAAAGCCTGCTCACATCCACAAAACCCACTAGACTTTACATTAAACCATCATTGAGTGAGTGGCAGGAACAAACTCTGTGTCAGGAAAGCACCTACTAGGAAAAGAGGATACAGTCAGCAACAACAGCTCACAGATATCGTGCCAGGTAATGACAACCTTTGGAAGGTGGTGGGAGATCCACTTTTATCATCATTTTTATGATCAGAAGATCAGGACTTCATGGAAAAATACTTTATTTTCAAGATGCAGGGAAGGAGGTCTCTGTTAAGTGGGACACAGTGAAAGCTGGTGTGAAAAAAGAAGGGGAAGAAAAAACTGAATGTTCTGACACCCTAGAACAGAGCAAAGCAAAACCAAACAGGAGCAAAGCACTCTGGACACAGACCATGCAGGACAGGCTAAAGCAGGAAGGAGCAGATCCCAAATGCTGATTTTCCAGCTGCCAGAAAACCTCCCCACATTTTATGCAGCCCATGTGCTAGACCTGCATGGGGATATATCTGAATCCTGAAAGAATGGATGGGAGAGCAGCAAAATTCCTGTGCTCTCCCTGCTGGACCAAGCTGTGCTGGACCTTCACAGCTCCAAAGGACATGGAATTTTATGCTCTGCTTAGTGACTGGGCCAAAAGCTGCTGTTACAGTCAGGTAATATGCCTGAATCAACAGCCCTCACTCTTCTGAACATATACTTTCAAAAATTCCCAGGGAGAGCCACGGGAAGTGTCAAAGGGAGATCCCAAAAATGAAATCAAAGCAATGTCACAATAAAGCCAGTAGGGGTAAGGAAAATGTTGAAAAGTTGAGTTCATTCTTATCTGAGCAAAATACCACAGAATGCTCTAATAAATATGCCAATAAAATGGGAAGAAATTGATCAGAAATCATTAATATGCATTTTGTACTCATGAAAGCACCTAACTACAGAGAGCAGCAGGAAAGTCCCTAAGCACAGGCTGAAGAGAAAGATGTGAACTGTACATGTTTAAATTTGAAGAGCTGCAACAACATAATTGTCCGTGATTCAGGAAAGCAAAGACAAAGCCTTTATTTTAGAATATGTATTTTATGCCTGTGTCCACATGAAAGCGTGCATTTCCACATCTCCATAAACACACACAGAAATATATATATATCTATATATATTTATGTGCATACATGTGCTCACGCAGGGATGCTGTGTTTACTGTATTTGGCACAGTGAGCAAACAGAGGCAGCCCCACTAAGTTCTGCCTCCAGTGAGTGAACGGGTGCAGAAAGTCTTGAGAAAAATAACTTTCTTTGCCCCGGAGTCAGTAGGTGCAGACCCCCGAGCGTCTCCTCCCTGTGGCTCTGCTGCTCACCGCAGGCTGGTGGAGACCTGCCAAGGGCAGAGCCCGCCCAGCCGCGGGACTTTCTGCCCTGTGAAAGACCCTGCTCACTAAGAGAGAGCCCTCTGTTTTCCCCAAAACCCTCCCAGCTGCCTTCCTCACAGAGCCTTCTCAGCAGGGCAGAAGCGGCACTATCTGAAATTATCACCGGGAGGAAACAGGAGAGGCAGCTCTGTCACCATTCCTGCAGCCTCCTGTTCTCCACACAGAGCTTATCGAACATGCTCTTCCATTTCAGACACTGCAAAAACTGATGTTTTTCAAACTTTATTTTTTTCCTGGAGGGTATTAATTCTCAAAATGCAAGGGTGTTTTCCATTTGGGAATGTCTTTGGAAACATACCTTACTTCTACATTAATTATTTCTCCTCAGACTGCATCACAAAGCCCTGTCCCCATCTCCCTCTTCAGATTTTAGCCTTTAAGCTTGCACCATCCCTGGGGTTTGTCCAGAAACCCAAGCAGCCTCCCACTTCTCAGCAGGCAGTCTATGACCCTGTCACAGCTCAGGAGCAACCCCATTGCCTTCACAGCCCAAAGAAAACAGTTTTCAGTCATGAAACCCACCTGAACATGGTTTCAAAACAAAGCATTTTTGCCTGCCAGCACAGCACATCTCTTCACCATCCTAAAGTCTCTGCACAGCTGAGAGGAGTGGGCACTCCTAGCAACACAGGCTCAGGGTCTTTGCTGATTTAACTGCCCAGGCTCTAAGGGGGTTTTTTATCACCTTCTCATGTACATAGCACTTAAATGTTTGCAGTAAAATTAACACCAAGTTCAAATCGAAGCTCTTTGATGTCCTCTTCTAAATTTTTTCACTGTCTTAAAAAGCACTCTTCACACTGTAAAGCACAGTTCAGCTGTGAGCTTCAAGCAAAGCCCACATTCACCCACCAGGACACACCAGCAGCCACATCCTGCAACGCTGCAGCTGCTTCTGTTGAGCTTCTGAGCACTTTCACCTCTTTAGAGAGTGAAGTATTTAAAAATGTAAGAAATCAGCAACACAGTGAAGAGCTGCACAACCTGAAGTCTCATCAGGGTGTGTGCAGGGTGTGTCACTCTGCAGGTTTGCAGGGTCTAAGCCACCTCCCTTTGTCCCCAGAGGGGCAGCAGCACAGTGGCACTTGCTCCAAGACCCATTTTGAGAAGCAGACACATCCCTTCAGAGGAGAGCATCCTTACTGTCAGTATCACCCTGCCTATTTTCCATGCTGTGGCTCCTGCAGATCATTATCCCTACTTGCAGCCAAAATTTTCAGATGGAGGAGTTATAAAGCACATCAGAAAAAGGAAACATTTTGATCACTGAGAAAAACACACAAAAGGAGCTCCTTTTCTTCCCAGAGTCAATCCCCTGGTCCAGACAACAGTACCTTTCTGTGAATATTTGAAAAAACCTGTCTGTAAGTTTGGACAGTGGAATAGTCTGCTACTTGTTATAAAGATCTTTTCAGCCACACATGAGAAAGATGGCTTTCTGCCAAACCCTCAAGGATTTGCCTGTGGAAGTTCTGGTCTCATGATGGTCTCAGGCACCTTGCAGAGACTGAGATCCTTTCACCAGGGAACAATGAGTAAGTGCCCACTAAAACATGATCATCTCTTTCACTTTCCAGAAGCAAACACAATGGTGTTCAGTACAAAGGAGGAAACCCTTACCAGCAAATCAGGTTTCTGGGTAGCAACAAACATGACAAATCGGTCAGGCTTACAAGAGACAAAACCACAGGCTGCAGGGTAACAATTCATTTTGAAAAATACAAATTAACTCAACTGTATAGTGGAAAATTGGACTTCCTCAATTTCTACAGAGACATCAATCATTCCCTGACAAGTTCCTCATGTGCATGCAACCCAGACAGCACTGCCCTTTTCTTCAGCTTTATCCTACCTCCACTCATTTTTTTGCCAGTTTCCCTATTTTTTGCTACTTTTGACCGTCTTTCCATCACAAGTCTTCTGCATTCTGAACTTCCATTTATTTTCTTGCAGCTAGTGTCGTGCTTGAATCTCACTCCTGTCTCCCAGCTACAAATTCTTCTTCATATTTCCCAGCTCACCAGTTAAACTCAGTAAACTTATTTCCCCTTATCATTTGGATTGCTTTTAATCAGCCAGTGTTAATGGGTTATGGTTAGCTTATCCAGGCATCACTTTCCTGGCCTTTGTCTGTCACTAGTCCTCACACTTTCCATTTAGTGCATCACACATCATGTCACTTACTGTCACTACCAGACAAGCACTGGAAACAGGACATCAGATTGCTTTTAAGAGCTGTCTCTGTGAAAAACATGTTGTGTCATTAATCCTCAGCTAGAAAACGGGTTTCTGTTTTGGGAAAGAGGAGGGGAATTGTTGCAAATGTGCAGAATTAAATCCTCATGTAGTTTAACATAAATCCTCTTAGTGATTATAAATGTGTATGACTAGCTGACCCATTTTACAGCAACTTGTTCTAATTTTAATGTAATTTTCCATTGTATTAATCACAATTTCTTGTGAATTTTTTTCAAGTCCTAATTACCAGGGGTTATATTACGCTGACCCAGGAAGGTTTGCCCAGGTCATTAGTAATCTCTGCAAATATGTGTCCTGAAAACACTACACAATATCTTAATAGCTTTCGCATAAAATAAATTGTTACTAAAACCTGGAGATTAATGTTTGTGCAATGGCTGGTGCAAATGGCATCACATCTTGCTCCCAGCTTGTGCTTGCCTACACAAAACATCTGCAATCACTGTGGTTTTACCCACTGACTAAGGCAGACTGCACAAATCTCTCCTGAACCTTTGCACCCTGCAGAGTCTTATACTGTATCAGTATCTGATCCAAATTTCTCCAAGGAATAACCAAATACCTCAGTCACACCTGGAACCTCCCTAGGTCACACCTCTTTCCCACGAGACAGTGCATCAAAGAAGATGCATCAAGGCTGTTCAGGTTGAACAGCTTTGAAGAGAAGCTTCAGGAACAGGAGAAAATTGAAGACATCAGCCTTTGTGCTCACTGAGGATCCCATTTATTTTTCACATGGGAGCACCTGGTAAGCCCTAATGTAAGCTCCAGAGAACAGAATTTGAGATAAATGCTCTAACTGTGGCAGAAAAGGAGCAAATTAACTTCAAATGAATTATCATCTTGTCCCTGTGGTAATTTTTACACTTTGGTTGGAGGATAGCACATTATTCTTGTGGCTGAGGACGTCTGCTGTGGACTGAGTGTGTTACTCTGAGCTTCTGTAGGAAGAGAAAATGCAAAGGCTCAAGTCCATGGAGGCAGAGCACAGAAGAGACTCTCCACCTGGAGAGAGGAGAAGGAGACCTGCATGGCATCAGGCCCTCTCTGAGGGGCTGGCCCAGCCAGAGCAAACCCACAGAGAGCCAGACCCAGGGCAGTATGGCACAGGCCTGGCACAATGATCTCTCCAAATCTGAGAAGTCTGGCCAAGCAGAGACACCCCTTTCCCTCCATCTGACAACACCCACTAAGTGCAGGCCTAAGGAGCTGGATGAGTAGTGGATTACATTATTATACATTGATACACACACAAATATCTCAGGTGAGCCATTGTCCTGCTTTATGTAATTTAAAAAAAAAACAAAAACACCTGTATTCTATTTCATCTGTAGAAAGCAGTTGGGGGATGGATTCTTTTTTTCTTTATCTCTTGTAGCTCCAGGGGGAGGAGGGCAGATGCCTTCTGATAACAGCCCAGCTGTTAAACCAGGTGGGGCAGGGTTTGTGATCTCTTTCACCAACTTTGTTCACCCTCGGGGATATCTGCTGTTAATGGGCCATTGAGGCTCACCAGTGACTGACACATTCCATCATCCATTGGGAGATGCTCCACCCAGTGGGGAGGAGCCAACCATTCCTGCCCAGATAAAAATGGGGACACAGGGACCCCAGACATTCCTCTTTTCCACTGGATTCCCAGAGGAAGACTGGACTCATCTCACCACCACTGAACCTGTCTGCAGGATCATCTCTGCTCCAACAGAACCACATCTGTCACTCCAGGAGGATTTATTTGGACTGCTTCCAACACCCTGGCCAGCAGAGTGCCAGGTCGTATTCCTGACTCCATCAGGGTTTTCTAGGACTTTTGTCTGTTACTTGCTTGGGGTTTTTTAATTACTAGATTTGCATTTTTAATATTCCTAGTAAAGAACTGTTATTCCTATTCCCATATTTTTGCCTGAAAGATCCTAATTGCAAAGTTGTAATAATCTGGAGGGAGGAGGTTTCACATTCTCCATTCCAAGGGAAACTCCAGTTTTCCCTGACAGATACCTGTCTTTCCAAACCAAGACACCCATAAAATCTTCCTCAAGGCAGCCCTGATGAGCAACTTGAGTCACATACAGCACAAGGAAACTACAGCCCACATGGCAGAATGTCAATTAAAAAAAAAAAACACAAAAGGGTAACTCAATACAAAGCACCAAGGTGACTGGCATGCTTTAAACATACACAGACACACAGACACACACACACCTCCCCATTTTGTGGGGAAGCTGTCCCAAGCTTTGCACTTGAAAAACCACATGGATGTTTTTTGCAAATGGCATTTGCTGCTTGGAAGGGGTGCCCTGGGTGACCACCATTGCTTCTCATCCCCCTGAAGCACTGACACTCACAAGAGCAAAGGCAGCAGTTTTGTTTACACGTGTTTCTGCATTGCTTCCGTCGCTGGCTGACTCACTGTTTTCAAGAGATGACTAGATGAGATTTTTGTACCAAAGCTCCTTCCAGATGGTTCACGAGGGCTCTCATGAACTATCAAAGAGTAAAATCATCCCTATTAAAAAAGGTGCATAAATGACCTTCCCTATATGTCTTCCTTGAGATAAGGCCAAGCCTAAACCAATCTTTCAGTGACTCTTTCAGGTCATTACCATGTGCTTCAGGAAGACACAGTGAGTACCTTTCCCTAAGTGTACAAAATGTGACACATTGTTTTTCAGTGCATTTTCCTGATAGCTTTTCCTATCAGTGCTGTCTAAGATGAAAAGTGAAGGGAAGCATTAGGCCTGGTAAGTCAGTAACTTGCTACATAATGCATTTGTCCTATAAGATTGCCAGCTCACTTATTTGGGGTTTTTTGTCTTCCCCTTCCTGCAAACTCCTCTGTTTGCAGCCTGTGGTTAGGCAAACTGCCCTGAATGCTGTGTGTCACAGCCAGCCCCTCATGTGAAATTCACAGGAGCATCACACACAGAACCCAGACCAGTGATTTCCAGGAATTAAAACCTCCTGGTAGTTTTCCACTTCCTCTTACTGTTTATCTTTTTGCCTGAATTTGATGCAGTCATTTTTCCAAGATTTGTTTTCAGCTCAGTTACACTGCTCCCTGGGCCAGCAACCAGAGTCACTGCTTGAGCTGCACGGCTGTTTAAGGGCACACCTGGCACACCTGGATTATAGGCAGAAGGGTGACAGTCCCTTCTCATGACAGTGCACGTCTGCTGTTCCATTTTTTGGGATTTTTTTTAGGGTTCGGATTAAATACGTGACATGGTATTTCTTATTTGGACTTAGAGGTTTATTAATTCTTATTTATATTACAGTCTCACAAACTGTGAGTTTCATAGCACTTCTGTCTAACAAATTAAAAATGGCTTTTATCTTTCTCTTTACAAGGTTTCTTAAGGATGAATTGTCTAATTAAGAAATGACAATTAAATTATTTTTACTTTTAACTTAATAACTAACTACCTGTGGTTTGTAATGTGGACTTTTCTATGTAATTACAAAATACAATTTAGACTTATGAAGAAGAAAATAAAAAAGAGGGATTAACTTTTGTTCTAAAACTCCTGTTTTGTTTTATATACATATTAATATATTTTAAAACTTTAAACTCTAAGTTTTTTGCTATGTGGCATTACACACTTTTATTTAAACTTCACACTTATAATCTTAGTTTTATTATTTAATTTTGGAAGGGTTTTTATGGCTTTAGATTTAATGTAGTGTTTTGGGGGGGTTAGTGCTTGTTGGTATAGAAAGTCTAAAATTTTTCGTGACCAGGGTTCAGCAGTCTGGAGCAGAGCTGAACAGGCTCCTCAAACAACAACCACATCCTTTGGGACAGGAGAAGCAGTGGTGCTTTCCAGCCTATAAAACCATGGATAACTTCAGGAAGGGCACATGAGCAAGGTGAATGTAAGCTAGCATGGACAGATAATAAGCAAATTGCTGTTAGGAGACTGCACTGGCCATAACTTTGTTAGTCCTCCAAAGGAGCCTCTAGGGTCTGCCTGGGCAGTGCAGCTGCAGCAGGATTTATTGCATTTGCTTCTTACGTGCATTTCCTGATGGACTTCATGTTCCTGAGTCCTGCTGCCCCCGGATTCTGAAGCCTAAAATCATATTTATTTTAGACAAGCTCAGTCTTACTGAAGTCTGCTGCTCAGCAGCTCTGCCCCCACAGGCAGCACAAGAGCTGCTCTGTGGGTTTCTAGGTGACTGCAAGACAATTATGTAGGCTAGAAAGAAACACAAATTAAACATTTGACAGGTCAAATAAGGGCATGAAGCCCCTAATCAGGGTCCATGAGATTGCAATGAAAACATACACATGTACATCTCTTTGTACCCATCTATATTAACTGGCAGAATATACCAAGCAGAGATTTTTTTGTCTATAGTACTGTAAGAGGAGGCCAATATGAAGCAAGAAATACAAAAATCCTCAGAGTGACCTTGTGGGCTGATGCATGCTGCAGACATTCCCAAGGCTGATGGAGACAGCATGATTAATTTTCATAAATTATTGAACCAAAAACAACTTTCAGCATCTAGAAATACATATCACATTGGTAACTGTTGCATTATTCACCATACACGGCCCGAGATAAAGTCTGTTTGCCAAGTAGTGACTCAAATATTTACTCATGGCAGCAAGGCAACAAGGACATGCACACCCATACACAGAGCCACAGGATTTTTGCAGAGATTCACATCCTAATAGAGGTTTATTTATTATTTACTGCTGGCTTGCTTTGCAAGATCCATTTGCACTTTAAATGGTGACATCCCATTCAGTATGTATTCTGAACAGTCCAGTTCTGTCAATGCTCTTTGGGGGGCCAAGTCCAACATCCTAGCTACTGTTCAAACTGTTTTCTTGCTTATTTTAGGCCACACATGTGAAAAATATGAAAAACAGATTTTTCTTTCCCCTGGTCAAAGGCAATTTATGCTTGGTAATTAATTCTTCTTGAGTTTGTGTGATCCAATGGTATCACAGACAGGCTGCAGAGCAGAATTTACTCAGCCACAAATGCAGAAAGAAGTTCCACATAGGACAAGTCAGGAGGGAAGGATGTGGAAAAGGGGCCATCAGAAGAATAAACATATTTTTGAGAGGATTTTCAGAGTATATGCATGTGATCAAGTTATTAATATGTGGTCAAATGTTTCTTGAGATTTGTTTGCACAACTTTCATTAACACTTCTGTTCTTCAACACATTTTGCACATAGATTCACTTCCAGTAGCACAATACTTACTACAATGGTAATATTTTCACTGAGAAACAGAGAAAATGTTTCACCCAGAAACCTGAGATTTTCCACATTCAAACAACAATAAAGCCCAGGTTAAACTTTAAAATGTTTTTAAAAAAACATTTAAAACTTTTTTTTTTTTTTCCAAAAGAAAGTCAAAATGGTTGCAGAGGAAATAGTTCTGTCAGAAGACCAGGATTCTGTAGAACAGCAGTTTCAGCAGAAGTCTTCTGACAAGTTGACTGGTAACCTCCTTGAAACCTCATATTATATCATATCAAGCTCAGAGTTTTGCTTCAACTCTAACTGTAACTATCATCCAACTGATGTTATTTAAATGGCTTTGTTGGAGGAGAAGACAAGGAAATTAATTTCTTTTACTTTTAAACGCTTTCTTTTCAGAAATATTCTGCACCTGTGATGTCTTGACTCTTTTTCATGCTTTGCTCTCATATCTGGTTACCTGCAATAGCAAAACTACAAAATTCAGGGACTGCCTGTATTTATATCTTTGTATAGACATGGGAGGGGACAAAGACAAAACAAATGCCACTTAAAAGGTGGCTCACTTGAGCACAATAAAAACAGCATATAGACATTAGCACTGTTTTGGCAATATCCAGGCCTTCAAAAATTGCTATTTCTTCACATATAGATGCAAGGAAGACTGTTTTCATAAAGAAGTCCTCATCTCACAGTAGTATCTACAAACAGAACTATTTTTAACCATTTTGGTTGTGAAACAAACATTTTATAAATGTAGGGTAATGCAGATTGCCCATGGGGAGAAGCCAGTTGATCAGTCCAGTGCAGCTGCAGGATCATTGTCCACTTACAAACACTCCAATTGCCCTTACACAGCAACAGCCATTTCAGAGTCATTAAATTTAGGATATTTTTCATCATGTAAAACTGATTTGCTATGGAAGGCATTTCTGACACCAGAAAACAAGTAATAAAATGGGCTGAGCTGCTGCAGCCACAGCAGGAAGGGATCAGTCCCTTGGAGCATGCTCCTGAAACAACAGCCTGAATTACAGGAGGAAATTACATTTTACTTCTGTGGCTCATTGATGCCATTTCTCTCTCTTACCAATATTTAGTTAAACTGTAATCTTTCTCTGAGGGGGTCCCCACGGAGTCTGGAAAACTGAAGTCTAAAATTCTGTTTTAGGAAATGGAAGAAGAATTTCTAGAACTGGAAAAATTGCTTGGTGACTCTCAAGGCTTCCTGAGAAGCCTTTGAATAAGACTCGTAATTTTTGAGGCAAGCTGGTGACAAGAAGGGGATCCCTGTGGAGGCAACAAACAGCCAAGAGCAACACTTTGATGTCTGAAGTGGGATTGTGCTGAGAGAGAAAGTGATTCCCTTACACCAAGGAGGAATGCAGGTGTGAGTGTGCAGCAACACTGCCTCTCCATCACTTCAGTTGGAGCTTTTTCAGTAGCATATGACTTCAAAAACTTCATCTTGGCTTTCAGACTGAGTTTGCATCACAAGCTGGTGACTTCCCTTCACTCTGAGTAGGTGTATGAGTCTGGAAGGTTGTAGCATAAAATCTCACAAGCAGCATTCTGCTGCTGCAGGAGCAGCAATCACAAGTGCCAGCCCCAGACTTTTCCCCCATCCACAAGCCAGGAAAACCATTAGCTGTGACTGACAGCCCTCAAAACTCCCAGGGCCATAGTTACCAGCTGGATTAGTGGAGCTCAGACCTTCTGACCTTTAAACTGAACTGTTTGTATTGATCTGATACCTTTGATTAGGCTTATGAGTTGTTACTGATGTAGCTGCTTTTGTATGCGCTGTACAGGTGATCATCCTTTTTGCTGTTTATTCTCTGTCCTCACAAGATTAAACTGCATAAGGATAAACTACACTGCTAAACAGGTGTAACTTCTCTCCCTAGTATGGTTTCAGCTGATTGAACAAGAGCAGGAGAAATTCAGCTAACCCCTTTTAAGTGCAGACCACCATCACTGGTGCTAATTAACACAAGGGCCATTTATGTTGATAATGCTCAGTAGGAGCACCTCCCATTCCCACTTCATTTTAGCTGTATTTTTTTTCCTAAGCTGGTTCTGTGATTATATCTGCAGCCCTGAGCAAATGTAGCCTGCCTTTTGCATAGTACCAACCATGAAAAATCAGAGCAATTGCCATTTCAAGCCTTGCAATTACTGTTAAACTATCTTCATATGACAAAGAATCAAACATACTCCTTAACAATTTGTTCTAAAGTCAAATTCCTTTGCTGAAAATGAGTTATAATTTTATTTTGAATACCTGCCACCATCTAGTTCCTACCACTAGACCTCCATTATATCTCTGCCTGCTAGATTAAGAAATATGTAGTAGCTCATGTGTTCATTTTCTTCATTTATGGCCCAAGATCAAGTTGCTTGGGGTTAAAAAAGGCAGGTATTTCCATTTATCAGAAGCACTGACATAATTTCTTTTTGGCTGCTTTCCCTTCCCTCTGGGTACTATTTTACTTTTATCTGGTCAAGTCACTCATCCATAACTCAGCTTCCATTAAAAATTCAGCACATGGTTCATTCCCATCAGCAGGGTCAACTGCAGCACTGAATAATGGCCCAGTTGTGCCTTCCAGGACTTCTCAGCAAGGAGATGCTTATGGAATTGCTTTTTTGTACACATCACACAAAAGGACAAATGGTTGATCACAACAATAGACTCGAAAAGAAAACAGAAATAAAAAGGATATTGCAGCAGCATTTACCCAGCAGCCAGAAGAAAGGGGAATTAATCCACTGAAAGACTGCTGGGCCAGTGAAGCAAAGTAACCCAGCAGGGAAAGACCCAGCAGCTGTGTAACCCTCCCTGGTTTGGCACCCCAGCCTTCAAACCTACCCCCATCCCAGCCTTGGAGCTAAGAGGAGTTCCTGGGTGCCCTACCCTTTGTCTTGACACCACTGCAGGATGGCATCACTACTTTACTCCATGCAAAAACAGCCAAATTCCAACTGAGCTGTGTGAGCAGGTGCCTCTCACATCCCTGTGACCTGGCTGTGTGGACAAACACGACCTGATCCCCAGTGCTGCCAGCTGAGCCAGTTTTGAGTTCAGTTAACAGCACTCAAAACAGAGTGGAGGTTTTTTCCCCTTACAGCCCAGCAATTAAACTGCTTTGCATCAGTGCAAAGGTTCTCATCACACCTCTGCTGAAGGAGGAGGCACCAGCTGCCAGAAGAGTGGATATCCAGAGCCATCTCTCTCAGACACTATGCAAAGTGCCACTTGTTTAACAGAAAACATTTCATTTTAAACTTTCTGTGAACAATACTTTATGCTACCTGGAAAATATAAGTCTATGGAAAGGCACCTGGAGACATCAAATCGTGTCATTCTACCCCTCAGCTGGGCTTGAACAGCATGAGGAACTCAAGAGTACAGTTGGTGAAAAATTTAAAAGAGCTTTTAAAAAGAAATCTGTCAAAACCCCCAAGCAAACACAAACAGTAGAAATACGACAGCAGAAAAAACTCCTTTGTTGAAGTGGTGGCCAAATATTCTTGGGCTAAGCAAATGAGTTCTTGCTGCAGGTTAAACTGGCTTTCAGAGTGCACTTCACTTTATCACAACCCAAACCTCCACTTCCTGTGCCTGGCCATCTGAGGGGAACAGGTCTGCATGCCTGAGTGGTGTTTCTTCTTGGGGCCATGCAGCCCACACCTTGCATCCTCTCCTTCCCCAGGCTGTAAAACACTGGAGCTCATCTGTCAAGTCCACTCCAGTGGCCTTGACACGTTGCCAGGTAGGATCACTGCCCAGAGGGATATTTCCAGAGTGGTGGGGCAGAGGCCACCTCTCCTGCACCCTCACCCAGTGACTGCAGTGAGCAGAGCCTCAGCAGGGGACAGTGCAGCCTCTGAGGCACTGGGGAAGCTGGTGATGGTGCCTGTGGTCTGCATGTCTGTCCAACAACTGAAATGGAAGCACATCACTTCCCAAAAAGTGAAAAAACCTTTTCAGGCAAGTGCTCCAGATAAATCTTTCTTGAATAGCTGCTCTTCTTGGTATTCTGCTTTATTAAATGTCTCAGATTTCTGAAACTGAATGTAAAACTATCCCCTCAGTGACTGCAGAGAAGGAAAATGATACAGCTACTCGATTTTAGGATGACTCAGTTTTTCATGTCTTCAGCTCTATGGTTTTATTACTGCACAAGCTGATTTGGCTGCCTTGGTTTCAAATAAGGACAAGACGTGCACTAATTGAAGACATATTGTGTCTGCTCCAAAGATCTGTGTACACAGACTTTAAATTAATCTTAATTTAAGAAAGCCATAAGAGAGAATGCCATGATTTTTCAGCCAATAAAAACAACACAGATAATACAATTAGCTGGCTGGTCTGGAAAATTATAATGTTGATGTGCTCTAATGAAATGAAGCAGAGACAATGCTTGCTCTGCTGGCTGAGTGTCCTGAGTCCTGCTCCAGCTGGGTTAATGGAGGCAGCTCTGTCTTCAACAGACTGACTTGTCCAGCCCCTGCATGCCAAGAGACACATGCTTTTCTGGTTCTGCTCTACCATACAGAATTCTGGAATCTGAGACCTAGAAAAGAAACAAACCACCAAAGCCTTCACAGAGGACAACTGTGTTCTGCAAAGAGGGATGAAGTGTTAGCAGTTGTATGCCACAGCTGGGAACTGAGAGTCTATTTTTAAGGATATTGTTAGCAATACAAAAGTCAGAGAAGTCACTCCAACTTCTTACAATAGCAACTGTGTGTTATCCCTATTCAAGTCACAGCATCATCTGTTTATTCAATTACTTGAGATTACTTTTCTGAAGCAAGCTTTTTTCCCCTTTTTTTTTTTTTTTTTTTTTTTGTGTGTGTGTGTGTTTTTTTGGTGGTGGTTTGTTTTGTTGGTGTTTTTGTTTTTGTTTCTGTTTTTGTGACATACATGGTTTTACTCCTTCGGATGCATCTTCTTTACAGCCTTATGTATCATTTATATCTACATCACCTCTATCTATCTATCTATCTATCTATCTATCTATCTATCTATCTATCTATCTATCTATCTATCTAATCTATATCTACATCTATATATCTTATATCTTCTGTACCACACAGAATCCTCCACAAGAGGAAGAAATTAAGTTTGGCATAGGAACAAAGGATATTTTTGATAATTTTCCCTTCAAATATAAGTGGAGTGAAACATAGTTAACCTCCTACTGATTTGAGCACATGAATGTACCAGTTCAGACCCAGGATAGCTGAGCATTTGCCCATGTCCCACTGAAGGCAATTAAACAGAAATCCACCCCTGGCACCAAGAATCCTTAGAACTGCTTCAGGGACAGAAAGGAAGTTTTGGACTCCAAAGCAGCTTAGAGTAAATGAGGAATAAGTAATAAAATTTAATTGATATGGGTGTCTTTACAGCCATAAAGAAGCTGAGAGTGCTGCATTAAAAGGTAAGAAACAACTGTAGGGGAAAAAAAACCCAAGCATTACATGGCTTGGAGAATGTAAATTAGGGCCTTCAATTCTGCTATATCAAACCTCTGTAAAAAGAGTACTTCTGCTTTCTGCTATCTGAAAGGTCTTGCAATGGATCTAATTATTCCATGCATCAGATAAAAATGCACATACCACCTGTATTTTCATCCTACTTCCTATGGTTGCTAGCAATTTAGTGCTGAAATATTTGTGTGTAGTTATTTCCAAGTGTGTCTTCCAATTCCTGTCACAGTTATTAATAAATGGTGATTTGAACCTCTACAGTATAAGACGCAGTTATTCTTATTTTCCAGCTGTTATGCCACAACAACATTAATAGCATAACAGCTATAAATCTGGTAGCATAACAGCTGGTATGGTGGTAATAAAGCCACCTGCAGCATCTCTGTATACGCTCTCATTTTCTCATTGCCCCAGGTAAAGCTTAGACTTGCCATCTTTTCCATCTCAGAGCACAAATTCAGGCAGAGAAAAGAGGCTCAGCAATAAAAAAGCTGTTGTTGTTTAATTTAAATCACAATGAAGCCTCTAATTGTAGCCCAGGGAAGAGCCTTTTAAGTAAGCCCACATGTGTTAGAAGCAAATGCTTGAAATGCAAAGGAGAAGTCAGTCAACAGTTTTTCAAATTAGCTCATATTAAAAATTTGTTACTACATATAACACAGAAAGCATCATTAAAAACCATTGACTAGCCATGAGCAAAAAAAATTAGACACTCCTTCTTCTGCCCTCTCTGAAGCAACCTGCACAGTCCTGAGTCTTTCTGGAACCCCCTAGTCAAGTTCCAGTAAATATTTAAGCACCTATTTTTTTAGAAGGCAAGCAACTGATACAGGCTCCAGGAATTTCTTTGCTAAATTATCTTTGTTTTTAAAATGTACTAACTCAAGTTGTGCTTACCTCAGAGATAGCAGCAGCAACCATGATACATGCAAGCATTTCCAGTTAAACAAGTCTCTGCTAAGACATATAAATGGGGGCCTAGCAGCAATAAAACTTACTGTCCTTGCACCCCCTTAAAAAATACCATCTAGCTCCTTCCCACCTATGTTGGGTTCACCCTGGCTGGATGCCAGCTGCCCACCAAAGTCATTCTGTCACTCCTCAGCTGGCCTGGGGAGAAAAAATATAAAATGAAAGGCTTCTGGTTGAGATAAGGACAAGGAGAGATTGCTCATCTATTAATTACTGTCATGGACAAAACAGACTCAACTTAGGGAAAACAAATTTATTTACGTGTCAGGACTAGGGAAATGAGAAATTAAAAACAAATCTTTAAAAACCCCACCTTCCTTCGCCCCTCCCTTCTTCCTGGGCTCAACTTCATTCCTAATTTTCTCTACCTCCTCTCCTCCAGCAGCACAGGGGAATGGGGAAAGGGGTTTGCAGTCAGTTCATCTCAGGTTGTCCCTGCTGCTCCTTCCTCCTCACACTCCTCCCCTACTCCCACAAGAGGAACTCCATCATTGACTCCTCCAGTGTGGCTCCCTCCCAGGTGCTGCAGTTCTTCTCAGACTGCTCCAGCATGCCATCCTTCCTCAGGGAGCAATCCTTCAGGGACGGGCTGTTCCAGCGTGCGACCCTCATGGGGTCACAAATCCTGCCAGGAAACCTGCTCCAGCGTGAGCTCCTCTCTCCATGGGGCCACAGGTCCTGCCAGGACCATGGATTTCCCATGGGGTTGCAGCCACTTTTGGGCATCCACTGATTCCACCGTGGGCTCCTCAGGGGGTTGGAGGTGGATCCCTGCTCCTCCATGGGCTGCAGGGGCACAGCTGCTTTGCTGTGGGCTGCACCAGGGGCTGCAGGGGAATCCAGCACATGGAGCACCTCCTGCCCCTCCTTCTTCACTGCCCTGGCGCCTGCTGAGCTCTCTCTCAGTCTCAATCCTCTCCTTTCTGGCTGTAGCTGCCTTTGCTTGGTATGGTTTTTTCCCTTTGTTAAATATGTTATCCCAAAAGTTCCTCTCATCATCACCCCTGGGCTCAGCCTTGTCCAGCAGCAAATCCATCTTGGAGCTGGCACAGGCTCTGCCAGACACGTTGGGAAGTTCTTGGCATCTTCTCACAGAATTCACCCCCACCCTCCTCCTGCAACCACAAACTTGCCATAGACTTTCCCACTTGAGAAATGCCTCATACAAAGCTTTGTGGGTTTTGCTTTCTCTGTTTCCTAAAAAAAGAGATTGTTATTGTAAAGGTGAGTATCCCTTAGCCATAGGAAATGAGTTTTGCAGCTCTGAAAAAACAGGACCAGGATAGAATGTGTAACTGCCAGGTTGAAATACTAAACAGCACTGGGGTACTTTCAGTACAGATTTACTGCATCTCAGTAACAGATCACATTGTTCTGAAGTATTTCTGTGAAAGGAAATTATCATCACCAAGAACAACCCAGGTTCTGTAAAAACATCGAGTTAAGACAAATATTATATCTGAAATAAAACTCAAGGTCACCCTGTAAACATACATTAGTGAGCCACATTTACTGCCCAAATACTTGTTTTCTTATGTTTATGCATTTTGATTTAAATGCCACAGCAATAACATTGTAGTCATAGAAATACTCAACAGGCCAAGTCTGTTTTAATTACAGTTACAGATTAGATGTCTAATCCCTGGTCTTTCCTTTCACATCCTTTTATTCCCATGCCAAAGAAAATACATAGTGAGGCATTTATGCTTGTATATACTGTTCTCTGGATTACATGTCTAGCCTAATAAATTCATTAACAAGACAAGTAGTACAAAGGTCGTCTCTGCATCTCTTTCACTAAAGCTCATTATTTCCTTTTCTTCCTTACTTAATTTGCCTGTGTTGGAGTGAATTCAGCATTTTTGCTGTTTTCAGACAGTAATAGAATGGTGGGCTGGACATGTACACCAGTGGTGAGAGTGAGGACTATTGCCCTGCTTATGCATCCTTCCTGAGTGGGAAAAATAGGTCAAGTGATCGTCCAGATTCTGCATGTGACCAGCACAGGGCAGGGTGGAAGAAGCCCAGCATAGTGCTTCTTCAGCAGAACAAATACAGAAGAAACCAGTAGGTGTAAATACATGTGTACTTCAAATTTGTGAAGGAACTTACAAGGGGAATCCCTCAGAAGTGAGGACAAGAATGGGGAGGAAAAAGAAATCCAAGCTTTACTAAGGAAAACAAAACCAACAAACAAATAAAAACACCAACAAACAAACAAACAAAAACCCCACCAAAACCAAACCAAAGAAAAAAAACTCAAACAAACCAACCCACCAAAAAAACCCAAAACCAAACCAAACAAAAAAAAACTTGAAACAAAAAACCAAAAGCAAAACCAAAACAAAACAAACATAAAAACCACACCACACAACCAAAAACAACAAAACAAAAAAAACCCAACAACAACAAACAAACAAACAAACAAAACAAAACAAAACCCCACATGTTGAGAGCAGGTAAGTGCCTATAATCTAAGTTGCAGCTGAAATAAAACTTCCTTGTTTTTCCATAAACTAGGTTAAGCCACTTTCCTCACAGAAGTTTGTGTATCATGCCTTGGGACCAGCAATTGCAGACCTACCTGTGTAAAGAGCAGTGATGATGAAGATGTCACCCACACCTGTAAGTCTAATTAATCACTTAACTGTGACACAGGCATCAGGATGGCAACACTGCTGAATGTAAAGCCAAAAAATAGGCAGAAAACTAATCAAAATTTAAGACACTTATATTTTGACTGCTCTTCTCTTCGGAAACAATGGAAAACATTCCTCCTTCCTTAGAGGTCTGCAAGAGTCCCTGGAAAATCCAAGAAACCCAGCTCAAATTCAGTGTTGACCCTGTTGTGAGCAAGAGGCAGCCTCATCCATGCAATGACTGATTTCTAAGAACTGCCTTTCTACAGCCTTGAACAGACTTTAAAGTTACTTTCAGAACAGCAGAAATATCAGGAAATATGTAGAATTTGTCATAAAATCAGGACCTCATGAAGTTGCAGCTTTGTCTGTACACCTCCCATGTCCCCATCTAGCACAGAGGCTGTGGTGGTGGCTGATGCTGCCCCATATCTGCATCCCCTCTCCACCACCTCGGGAGAACTGGGTGCCTTTTTTCTCAAACTAATTAAATGACAGCCATCATTCACCCCCAATTCAATAAGAATAGCACAAAGCTGCATGTTGGTTAAAATTGTGTGCTTCGATGAAGTTGAATGTGCTGGCAGATTATTTTAAATAAATTTATAAATTTATATTTTTAAAAATTATAAATTTATGGCCAATCAAACAACTGCAATTAAATCCAAATGGGTGAATGTGTACATACATGTATAAAGCTAGTTTAAATAAATACAAAATTTCAAATATATCATTAAGCATTAATTTATAGGTACAGAACATTGTAGCTTGGCCCTCTGGGATCCTAACATTCTCTTTTATTAACCTTTCTGCCAGAAGAGGACTCTATTTTATATGCAAGTGCTAATACATGAATCTGTAAATACTATCAACATTTAATTTTCTACAAAGTATTTATAAATTACATCAAGTCAGGACAGCCTTGAGCAGACATGGCATGTCACTGAAATAAGCAACACACACTTTAAAAATAATCCCCATTTATTTCAGAAACAGTACATTTAAGAAATACTTGATCTGTGCAGCCAGACTAGATAAATAGTTTTGTGGATAAGAAATTATTCACAAAATAAGTTAATACCAAATAATTAGTATTGTGCAGCCAAACCCACAACACCCACAGGTTTCAAGGTGCTCAGCAAGACAGTAGAAGATAATAGTTCCCATTTTAAACAGGAACAGCTGAAACAGAAAACTCAGGCGGCTTGTCTGAGGTCTTACTGAAAATCAGTGTCACAAATGTGGAAAAAGGCCTGAGAACCCTGACTCGCAGACCAGCCTTGAGCCACAGAAGATTTCACTGTGACTAAAATTATAAAAAGAAATCAAGACCAAAAAGCAAGTTGGTTCTTTCAGCTCAAGTAAGGAACAGAGATTTCTCATTGAGATGAGACATGGTCATTACTGGAGCAATCTGTAGATCAGTAAGACCAGATACAGATATCCCAAAGTCACTCATGGAGAAAGGTCCCTTAATAAAAGACAGATAGCTAGAAAGAAGACAGTGGCATGGAGAAAGCTCAACCCCGGGATCCACTGGAACCACCAAAACAGAACTTGTGGCAGAGCAACTCTCCAGGGAAACCCCCAAAATGCCAAGAGGCATTTCTGAGTTGCAGAAGTTTCTGCAGAGACTCCTGCCCTTGCAGACCCTTCCCTCCTGCTGGAATGTGGGAAGCCCAGCTGGGAGAAGGCTCCTGAGCTACTTCACTACCAGGAGGGCCACGGCAAGCAGGGGCTGCTGGAGAATTCTTGCTCTGCAGCTGAACCAGGGCCCATTCAGGCACTTGCCAGCCTGGGATCATGGCAGTGCACAGCCACGGGACTTGCACAGAAAGACACTCCATGCAGGGTCTTAATTTCTGGATGATTCTGTGATTCATTAAAAAATATGGCTATTCTTGAGATTACTGCTCAACTTTGTGTGCTCTACCACGCTGCTGAACACCAACTAGAAATAGCACTTGTTATCCACTGTGTGTAGACTGTCCCAAGAGCACTGGGATTTCACAGAAAGATATTCTGACAAACAGACAGAAATGAAGATTGACCTCTTTTGGCACGGATACCTCCCCCAAGTAGCTGCAGAGACTGCCCTGAGGGCACGTATGTATTCTGCCTTTGGAGCACACACAGCTGTGTGCACTCAACAGTGCACAACTGTTCCAACCATCTTTCACTGTTCCTGAAACCAACAGTGTTGGCACAGCCCCTGATCACAGAAGGAAAAGCAAAGCATAAATTAGCTGGGAGAACAGTGGTGCACACAATGCAGTGTACAGGGATCCTGTCTCCCTTAAATCATCCAGTCATATTCACATTGCAAAGATCTATGCAGCTCCCACAGACGGGAAGTGTGGAACTTCAGGTGAGGTCACACGGGTCATTTGGTATCATGCTGATCTCTTGGTTTTTTCTGTGACATGGGCACTTGCAGTTTTCCTGAGGTAGCAGATACAGAGGTCTTCCCTTTACTCCTTTAAGAAAAGCAAAAGTGAAGGAAAAAGAGGACAAGCAGACAGAAGTGCTGGAGTTTCTTATAAAAGATATAAACACATCTGAAGTAAAATACATTTCTGGAATACTCCACTGGGACAGAACAAGAGCCTCCAAAAGCAAACTTCACCATTTCAGAATCACCCTGAAGACAATTACAGGTTTATTGTGGCAAAAGAGTTAGTCAGAGAGACATGACTTTTCATCAATAAATAGCCAGGCAGCTGGCTCTGCAGGGCCCTGGATTTTATATGGAATGCCCCTTTTTCTCACTGCCATCCTGCAGCAGGTCAAGGAGCAGAACTGTAGGTGCTGTGCACACAGCACTGACAGCAGAGAACACAGCACTGCTACGTCAAGGCATTCGTAGAACTTAAGTGCAGGAAGTATTCATCAGAGGACAAGTGTACCCACTCCTTCTGCTGCTCTGCCACCTTTTCTGCCAAGCATTTCACCAGGACAGGATCCACTTTGGAGTCAATCTTGTTGGCGAACCAGTGCCCGTAATTCAGAAGCCACCTCAGTTCTCCAGCCCCGTAGATGCAGACACTGCGGAGGTGGGTGCCAGTGCAGGGAGGATACAGATAGTCCTCGAGATAATTCCACTTCACCAGGCGAGTTTTGCTCTGCAAGTCTGTCACATCCTGGGATGACCTCGGAACTTCCCCAGGGACCCCGGGGACACGTACAAGAGTGGCCCAGAAATGTTCATCTGGAGAGTAAGTGTCCCTTGACCACTCAAAAAAATCTTTTGCAAGTGAGCTTTCAAGGGCATATTGGATAAATTCTCGGCTTAAAACAAAATAGGCACTGCCTACAAATATCTCAATATCATGAGGTGGCGGATTCTTGGAAATGTTGGTTTTTACAGGCATCTGCATGTATTCATAAGGCACTTTCATAAGTTCATAGTGATAAGTAAATCTTTCTCTTTTGCTACTGCTTGGCTTTGAAGTTTCAAGCATGTTTCCTCCACCAAGTTTCTTCAGTTCAGCAACCAACTCGAAATTTGATCTCAAAGGGAAATCTTGGCCACACAAATTGATAACATACTTCCAAGCAACTGGAGAGTCCATCAAATCAGACAAACAATTGAAATCTGCTTGCAGGCGTGAAATATGTGCGTAGTCCACTGTCTCCAATTTTGATGCAATGAAAATATTTGGGAAACATTTAGCTAGATTGTTCAAAGCAGATTTGAAACTTTTTGCTGCTTTTTGGTCATAGTGGATGCAGTAAATATTTTGACGACTGTACAACGAATGTATGAGCCTTTCCACCATTGCTGCATCTTTGTGAACAACCAAAGAATAGGCAATTGGAAAACTCTCCTCCTCTGGAGAAACAGGTTTTAGGTGGTATTTCCTAAGTGAATGATACACGTGACAGTCACTTGTCATTGCTACAACATCTTCATCAGCTAAATCAACTATTTCTTTTCTTCTTATCTCTAAACTCTTGCCAATTTCATGAGGATCCTGTTCATATATAGATGAACAATTAATTTCATATTGGAACTCATTTCTAGGGTATGAATATCTGTTTCTAACATAAGAAGAAGTGCTCAAGAAGTGCTCAACTAAGTAGATGCCTTTAGAGGGAAAAAAGTGTCTTTCGACATGGAAGAGCTTCAGCAGTGCAATCAGCCACCCAGTAACACACAGAATCAAAATCTTCCTTCGTGAGGGACATTTGTGGGACCACTTGCTTCTCTTCATTCTGCAAGAAAAAAGGGGCATGGTGTTATTTTGAATCAGAAATCATCAGAGACCATTCCAGCCTCTAAGAAAGATGTGCACACCAGTCTGCCTACAGCACAAACACCACCTTATTAGGAAGGGCACTGGAAATCTCTATTTCTTCCTAATCATAATTTTAAAATTTAATTCCCATGAATTAGCTAAGTAAGGCAATAAACCAGATGATTTCCAGCCAAATAAGAGTATCAGAACAAGATTCCCACTGAGTTTTCTTCAAACCTTTTTAAAATTTCTAATGAGACACAAACTGAAGTACAGCAGCCCCTGGATTGGCAAAAACATTACTGTCATCCACGTAAGTAGGAAGGATTTCCTATTTCCCTGAGTAACTACAAGGCAGTCAGTGGGAGCAGCACAGGGATGTCTAGTAAGTCTAGAAAGTCTAGAATTCTAAAGAATGTGCACCTAATGGTAGATACTAGTCTTGTTTTTTAAAAAAAACACAAAAATGAAAGCTTTGGGATTCAAAAACTGCATTCTTGTTATCACTAATGTTAAACTGTATTCTTGTTATCACATAAGACTGGAGCTGGCTCATAGAGATGTCAAAGGGGAAATGAATTTCCTTCCTGTCCTGTGCCAACAGGATCTGACAAGTCCAAAATCCTTTCTCTCTCCAGATTTCTTCTGGAAAATACTTCTAACTTGCCCTTAAGACAGAGGTGGATAAAGACATAGCACTTTCATCCACTGGTATGAACATTCTGAAGGCAGAAGGGATAGTAGTAAGCAACAGCACATCTGTCCTGCTCTCTGTCATGTGCCTTGGATGTGACCACAAAAACACACGTGGCCCCTTTTTATACAGTATGTGAGTTAATAACATTCCTGTAAAACCTAAATACAGGGATCCTCTTCCAGGTAGCTTTGCTTTGCTGGCTGAGTGTAATCACCCTTGTTACTATCTCTGAATTAAAATTGGACCAGAACCATACACAAGTGCAGCAGTAAACTTAGTTCTGCTTAGCTTAAACCAAGCTCTACTTTGTCTTTAAATTGAACAGCTCCCAGTATTTTCTTTTGAATAGAAGTTGTTTCAGAATGCTTCCAGAGCCAATAAAGTGGTGGGGCCAGCAGATATGGCTCAGATGCCTGCACAGCTCACATATGCATGTAACATCAAGTACTGAGGTGTGCATTCAAATAAATTGCAAGACTAATTTGGGCATCTTTAGCATTCCCTTAAATGTCAGGTCTTGCAGGATGTAGCTTACATTTAAATTGCAGTTTGTCAAGGCAGAACTTTTTCATTCATCTACCCTCCCTTGACTTTGCCTTTCCCTGTGCAGCTTTGTCCTTAATATTTCTGTTCTAGGGCAACAGCAAGAAGGAAATGTTATCTCCTTGTTTCACCTGGGGGTTGCCAGGTACAGACCAGGGTAAGCCAACACGTACCTATTTCTATTTTGTAGAAACCAAAGCTCAGCTACTCTCTGCAGGTTTTAGAAACTGTCTCCAGGTATGCTAACAAAGGAAGAAAAAACAGATCTCATAGAATCATAGAATAGTTTGAATTGGAAGGGACCTTAAAGATAATCTCATTCCAAAATCCCTGCCCTGAGCACAGACCCTTCCACTAGGCCTTGAACCATTCCAGGGATGGGGAATCCACGACTTCTCTGGACAACCTTTTGCAATGCCTCAAAATGAAGGATGAAGCAAGGCATTCATATCCCTATGGAGCCAAAAATCCCATGTTCCCCCATAGCAAGCAGGTGCTTTCCTTCATCACTTCTTTAAAATTAACCCCAGCCCAATGTCTAATCTGGGTTTCCCCTTTACCTATTTCTTTTATGTATCTGTGTTCCTGGAGAACACAAATTTTTCCTGGAGAAAAATCACTTTTAAAAGCTGCTCCTAACCAAAGGCAGGTTTTCAGCCATATGAAAAAAGCCCTGTAGAGGGGAAGACAGGTAACCTGCCCTGTTTTTTCTTTGGAGGGAGAAGACCTGTGTAAAGCCCATCCCAAGCCTCTGCCCAGTGTCCTCCTGGCTACCAAGGACAACACACACCACCCCTGGCTGAACAGGGATTGCCTAAATCAAGGAGTGAATCTTCTCTTACTCTCTCCTTCAAAGAGGCGAGTCTGGACCAAGAAAAAGGAGGGGAAAAAACCAACACACTCCAAACTTCTCCCAAACCTCTCTATTTGTGTCAGCCCTGGATAGCTTGTGCCCATTGCCAAACATTCTGTTGCTATGAAACCAAACAAAGCCACAGAATCTTAGAATGAGCTGGAAGGGGCCCACAAGAACCACTGAACTACAACTCCTGGCCAGCACAAGATATCCCAAGAGCAACACAATGTGCCTGAGAGCATGGTCCACCTCAGAGTACTGAACTCTGTCAGGCTGGTGCTGTGACCCCTTCCCTGGGGGGCTTCTTCCAGTGCCCAGCCACACTCTGGGTGAAGACCCTTTTCCTTATGCTTAACTTAAACTTCTCCCAACACAATTTTAAACTGTTCCCATGGGTCCTGCCACTGTTCACCACAGGGAAGAAATCAGTGCCTGTCCATCCATTTCCCCTCACAAGGAAGTTGTAGGTCACAATGAGACCTCCCCTCAGTGTCCTCCAGGCTGAACAGACCAAGAGACCCCAGCTGATCCTCTCTCATATGGCTTCCCCTCCAGATCCTTCACCTTCCTTGTGAAGGATATCCTCCTTTGCACACTCTGCAATAGTTTTATATCTCTCTTTTACTGTGGCACCCAGAGCTGCCCCAGCACTGGAGGTGAGGCTGCCCCAGAGCAGAGCAGAGCAGGACAATGCCCTCCCTTGCCCTGCTGATGCTGTCCCTGATGTCCCCAGGACACGGGTGGCCCTCCTGGCTGCCAGGGCTCTGCTGGCTCAAGCTGAACTTGGCACAGACCAGGACCTATTGGTCTGCTTCCACAGGGCTTCTCTCCCAACCTTTTGCATCCCAGTCTCTCCATACATCCAGGCTTGCCCTGTCCCAGGTGCAGAATCCAGCACTTGTTTTTGTTAAACTTCATATAACTGGTGATTGCCCAGCCCTCTAATTAGTTGAGATCTCTCTGCCTTTAACAGCTCCTCCCAGTTTAGTGTCCCAGTTTGTATCTTTGAGTGTATCTTGAGTTCTGTATCCAAGTCATCAGTGAAGGTGCTGAAGAGCACTGGCCCCGAGATGCAGCCCTGTGGAACCCCACTGGTGACAGGTCACCAGCCTGATGCCACCCCATCCACTGTAACCCTTTGTGTCTGACCTGTCAGCCAGCTGCTTACCCATCACTTGACATATCCAGAAGGATCCTGTGAGAGACAGTATCAGAAGCTTTATTGAAATCCAAAAAAATCACATCATATGACATCATCAACTAGGGGAGCTACCTTAAAGGGAATTAGTTTGTCAAGCAGCACCCTCTCCTTGTGAAGCCATGCTGGCTATGACCAAGGACTGCATTTTCTTTCAGGATTTTTTCCAGTAACTCCCAGAATAATCTTCTCCATAATTTAGCCAGGCACTGGAGTGAGACTGACAGTACTGTAGTTACCAGGGTCATCCCTCTTGCTATGAAGGAATTCTTCCTCATATCCAACCAGAACCTTCTCTGGTGCAGCTCGAGGCCATTTCTTATGCTGCTGCTGGTTCTGGGAGAAGAGGCTGATCCCCACCTTGCTACAACCTTCTTCCAGGTAGTTGCAGGGAGGAGTAAGGTCTCCCCTGAGCCTCCTCTTCTCCAGGCTAAAAAAACCCCAGTTCCTCAGTCACTCCTCATATGACTTGCTTTCTAGGCCCTCCATCATCTTTGTTTGCCTTCTATATCATTTACCAGTATAAAATTGATTTCAGCAAAAACTGGGATTTCTTGATGAAGAGTGTGAGACCGTGGAATTCAATCTCTTGGGACAGAAGGGCCATCACAAACCTCATCAGGTTTGGACTCGGCTGCAGAACTTTATTTTTTACCACATGCAGGCTCAAGGCCCTGCTCAGAGGTAGAGGTGTGCTGTACACAGCATTCTCTCCTGGGGAACACAGAGTGAATGGACGTGGCACATGAGAACAGCAACTTATGGCTGCCCAAAGCACCTATCTTGGGCAGCGCTGACCTGATGATAACTCTGGTTATCTTGCCCACAAAAACTTTTTCCTCAGGTGATGCCACCCAATCAACAGGCAAGGTTCTACCTTTTGTATCAAGATTTTATATTATGATTTTGTATTATGGGCTTGGCATTGACATCTTGCTTTGTTCTGTAAATCTGTAAAATCTGTTACTTGTCTTTTCTACATGTGAGAAGATTCCTGAGGTACATTTGCTTGTCCCAGGACTTGAGGAGGGCAGGAGCCCCAGGTTCTCACCCAGCACAAGACTTTTATCCAGATCCTTCCCAGGTTATACAGCCCTTTCAAACCTGGGCTCCCAGGGAAATTCTCTTCTCCTGCCTCTGCACCACCCTATTAATAAACTTCCTGGATTTTACCCTCTCCCTGTTGGCCAAAACCAAGCACATGCATTTGTATCTGATTAACAGATCCATTATCAATTTATTATGTCAAAAGATCTGCATTTTCCTTATCTCTAGCACTGTAATGCAAAACACAAAACCTAATTTTATTGAAGTCATGGAATTGTCTCTCCCTTCTCAACTGCTGCTCACATTCAGTGAAGATGGATGAGGGTAAGGCCTTCATCTCTCAAAACCAACTGCAGTTCAGCCCCACAAAGATCATGCCCTCAACTGCAAGGACTGCTATGTCAAGTGTTTCTGAATTCATAAAGCCATGCCCACTGCTCAGGATTCGATCCCAAAATGAAAATGGGCGAAGTTATCTGGAAAAGGAGGAAATCCTCCTCCCAGTTCCTCAGGCTTCATGTGGGAGGGTTCCAACTTCAGAGGTGTGGTAGCTGGGAAGTGGCCCAGCTAAAAGCTTCCAGTCATGAAACTCAGGCATTAATTACAACTCTTTGAATTGACAGCAAGGCTCTCTGTGATACTGAAGTTTAGAAATTGTAAGGTGTGCTGCTGACATCAGGTGAAACCTGGCTGCAAAACCCTGAACATGCTGTTCTCTGAGCCGTGTGAACAGTTGAAAGATTTTGCATTTCACTGGCACTCCCAAAAACATGCACATTGCCTCAAGTCAATGTATGTCTTACAAATGCAACAGAAATACTTCTCGTTTCAGGATTTTCTGTTTGAAGTGAACTGAGTTCTGAAAGAAATTCAGTTTGGAATGAGAACAAAGTATTACAGAGGGCAACAATCCACATTTTGGTTTGTTTTACAGATTAGGGTATTTTTATCAAAATTAGGATAGATTAGAACAATGTTTACTTCTTCATTTGTACGTTTTAATAACTAAAAAAAAATCTTCTTTTCTGTAAAAAATTGTAAAAGCAGCAGTGGAACTTCTGGCCTCCAAGGCAGACCCTAAGAGGGTATGATGATCTACCTGACTGAAAAATTGTTCTGCTGTTTCACCTGAGTGCTGTGTAACTTCTTCTGCATTCTGATCTAAATACTCTTGCTAAGGCCACTGTGCACTATTCACATATCAAGATTATTGCAAGATTGAAGCTCATGATTCCCATATTATTTAATTTTTATTATTAATAGTTCCATAATATTGAATATCTAAGATGCTGTGGAAACAATACCGACCAGTGTAAGCAAGGTTTAAATTGGTTTTGAGTGTGCCCACCAGAATTTTCTCTGTACTTACCAAATCAGTGAAAAGTGAACCTTATTAACTTTACATCTTCTCAGTGCTATGCAAAGAAATTGTTGTGGGCCTGCTGGGAAACTGCATGTCTAGGTAGCACTGGATACCTCATATCAGTCCAGCACCCTTCCCTGGAGAGAAGCAGACCACACATACAGAAAGGGGAGCAAAGTCTTATCCACCTCCCTGTAAACACACAGGCCTTGAAAGAAAAAATAGGAACTGCTGTTGCTTTTAATTGGAAGGAGAACACAGCACTCACGTGAAACTGCACATTATGAGATGTGGTGGTCCAAATTGAAGAAACCCCTGTAAGCACATTCATTAATTCACTGGGAATAACATTTTACACAAAATGTACTTCTATTCCTTCTGGGTAAAATCAAGTTTAAACTCTCACTCTACTGAGAAACTCGACGCCATCATGTTTCATAGATTTATAGAAACATGGAAATACATGGCTTGGAAGGGGACCTTTAAATGTCTTCTAGTCCAACTCCCCCACCATGGATAAGAACATTTCCCCTAGACTGCCTGAGGTTGTCACATAACATCTAGTCACACTTAATGTTAGGAAGCAGAACTAAATGTGGTGAAACTACCCAGAGTACTTCTAAATTTAGCCTTGAAAAAACCAGCAGAGAACCTGTTCTGCATCCTAGCTGCTCTGCTATGCCCATGAGATACACCTTACCAAAACTAAGCATCTGAAACATTCTGCAGCTGCTGGAAAGACACCAGGAACTGCAAAGGATCAGCATTTCATCCCAAAACATGAACTGTGAGATGGGCTGGATGAAGCACCCCTGGGAAAGTCATGGTCACAACAAACATAAGCCAGGAGAAAGCCCAGCTTTTACACCACAGCTGCCAGCTCTGCCAACTCTGCTTGCAATGACACAGCCTCGTTGCACTTCCAATGTGAGGAATTCCAGGGGTGGCAGTATCACACCCAGCCCTGATCCTCTGCCAGGAACACCCCAGCAGCTCCTCCATCCCACAGTGGCACTCAGATGCAATGCAGAAAAGCCAGGAAGCTGCTCTGGCCAGCACAAATCTGAGTAAGCTCAGAGAACCAAGATCCTGCCCTGGCTGACCTCCAGTGGCTCATATACACCAGTGCTGAAAAAGCTTCAGCCCTCTTTGAGGCCACCCTTCTGTAAAGGTTCAAGGAGGCATTTGAGAGCTCAGAGGAATGGACAGATTCCCCTCATCAGCACAAAGAACCTGGCAGGCTTTGGGCTCACACTGTGTCTCTGAAGATGAGTTTTCACTTTAGTTAAGACTCTAATAATATACATATGGAGACATATAATAATATACATATTATTATATCTAATGATATACATATGTGAGAGACTAGGGCTTTACTGCAGCTCCTCAGACTATTATTTTTTGCTTTTTCCACAAACTCTATGTATCCAGACTCCCATTCTGTGCAACTTTGTGATGGTAATGTCATTCTTGCACAGGAGTCTACAGCTCTCTTCAGCCTGATCAGGAACAAATTACCAACTATCACATTCCTCTTGCTCGATGTGGCAAGTCTCACCTGCTGCCCACACAGTGCAGAGGTGTTCCCAGTCTGTCTGTATTCAGAGCACACTGAATTAGCAGCTTCTGAACTGCCTTGTTTGAGAAAATACAGAATTTTTCAACTCGCCAGCATCCCATTCCCTTTCCTTATTATCTTTTCTGATACAGAAAAGATAATAAGGATAAGATAATGCTTCATTAAGCTCAGGTGCTTCAGTGATTAAAGGTAGAAGCCTCCAGGTGGATCTACAATGCCCACAAGCTCTGTGGATGTTGCCTGCAGGTTGGAGCCATTATGAATCATCCGTGTCCATCACAGGAAGCACAGAGCCTGGGTGGAGCCAAGATATCAGATGTACCTCCAGGTAGAAGGATAAAACTCCTGCTTTGAAGGTGGGTTTTGCTCAGGAAAAAGGAAGGGATCTCTGCTCAAAGAGAGTTGTCACCATCTAGAGGGAAAGGCATTCCTTTGGTGTTGGAAGGAGCAGACATGGAGGTGGGACTACCTGAGGAAGTCTGTAACCTGTCTGCCTGCAATAACCAAAGCATCACAACTTTCCTGAGGAGCATAAGGTACATATCAACATCCACTGGCCCCCCTGCTCTGCCCTCTGCCAGTCCTCCCCAAAGGACCTGCTCAGTAGGCAAGTAAAAGTCCAATCTCAACCCCCATCTGCACTGAGCTACAGAAAACAAAAGCCAGGATCTTTTTTTTTTTTTTAATGCATAGCATTATCAAATTTATAATACTTCTTTTCTACTTAAGCAATACCCATCAAAGAAGTCTGTGACTTTCTACAGATGCCACAAATTGCTTTTGGTGTCATGCAAGACAGCCAGCTGGTAGGAGCCATCTCTTGGTCTGTTGTCACATCTGCTTGGGACTGGTTTACCCAGAGCATAGACTGAAAAGTCATGGTCACTGCTACCAGAACAGGGATTCTTGGAAAGCTCAGACTGCCAGCAGGCAGTGCTCTCTCCTCGGTGGATCTGAAATACACAGTGCTTGCTATGAAAGCTGTTGAGGGGTAGCCTGCTTCTGTGCTTGTCACAGGGCAAGAGTTAAGTGAAAAGGTCAAGTTTGAGTGCAAGTCTGTGGAAAGAGATGATAGAGAAGATGTAGGGGAACAGGAGTGCTTCTACCCCAACACGTGATTCTTTGTTGCATGAAGGAACCCTTCTACATATGCACAGCATGAATCAAGCTTCTTGCTGTCACCTAGGTTAAAAAAATAAAAAGGGAATAGGTGCTGAGAAGACCAGGAGCAGCAGAACAGAGGTTTGGAAATTACAAAAGAGGAGAATGGGGAGAAGGATTGATAAGGGTAAGCAATTTCATGTAGGTAGCATTAACAACAGAAACAAAAATCAGAGTAGCAGAACGAGTGGTTTCTCCAGCCTGTTACACCCCCATCATTCACAGGCATCTGAGGGAAAAACAGTGTCTACACCATTTCTTGGAAAGCAGGTCACAGTGTATTTCAGCAGCCAACACCTTTACTACATAAAGCAGGAACTATGGGAACAGTTCTCTCTCCTCCAAGTAAAAACACTTCAGGAAAGTTCCCCCAGATAAAATATCTCTGTTTGTTTAAAACACACCTGCTCACACTGCAATGCAAACTTGGTGGTTTGCATGACCAACTCTGTGCAAAAATTTAGTTAGCTCTTCCTGCTTTTCCCTCTGGTCTATACAAATCAAGTCTGGGTCTTGATAGGTCTGTGGGAAAGACAGAGGGAATGATGTTCCTGGGAAACTAGGAAAGAGGAAAAGTAATCTTGTGCTTTCCTAAGCTATTTATTTTAATTTTTTGTAAACTATCTGTCTGAATTAAACTTTTACCACTACGTAACTATTCAGTGCTCCTAATTGAAAATAGCACATTTATTAATGTGCTACTTTTTTACTGCTGCTAGCTGGTTATTTCCATTGCAAAATCATCTATTGATAGGGATCATGGGATTTCTGTAGGAGGACCTTCTACTGGCATTACATCTCAATCAGTTGATTCTATCAGGTTTGTCTGGTTTTCCACCCACTTGCTCTGCACTGGAGCCTCAGCCTGTGCCCCTCTAACACAGTCACACTTAGCACAAGCCTCATTTTGCACATCTCACCCCCTGGTTTTGGCTTGCCCACTTGATTTAAAACTACTTACTTTTCACTTACATTTTCTCTGAGTGATGGACAACTAAAGAGCCAAGTTACTTAAACACTTAATTGGAAGTTGTGGAAAAATATGTCATTTCTCCTAGGGGTAATTGGATGATAAGCCTGCCAAGTTTAAGACCCTGAAGGCTTCAAACAACACAGTGTCCCAATGAAAAACAGTAAGAAACTACTACAGTTTAGCAAAGTGTGCGTTTTGCTTCTGGAAGTGGAAAGATGGGTTCTTGCCACATACCTGGGAAACACAGATCCAGCAAAGACCTGGCAGTTATGAATATCACACATGACTTTGTCCCAGTAGTAACCATGAGGACTCTCTCTTGCACAGGATCTGTATTTCCTAGCAGAACTTCCTGTGCAGACAATAAGTTGCTTTGCTTGTCTGTTTGCCACTCAGTTCCAGCTCTCTGTAGGCTCTTTAGAAAAGGCTGGATTATCCTTTTCAGCTGCCTCCAGTGGCAACCCCTGTAGTTTCAGCAAAGTATCTTACATCAATTTCAGCACGTTCATGTTCCAGGGACATGTCAAGGTACAGAAAGTCAGTGTCTCAGCTCTTGGGCCAGGAAAAGAGGCAGGCAACTTCTGCACGGTCATACAAGCAGCACAAGAGAGAATGTGGTTCCTCTGCAACCCCAACTAATCTGGACAGCTTTACAGTAAATTTTCATGAAAGCTCTTTTGCTGGAGGCCTGAAAAATCTCTCAGCAAATCCCTTGGTACATTTCATACTACTGTGTCATGCCAGTCTGAGGATTTGCAGCCCTCTTAAAGCAAGAAAGTGTTAAGAAGGCCCAGAGATATCAAAATTTCCAAGCCTGATGCTTATACATTGAGAATTTCAATTCTCTGACTTTGTGACATGGGGGTATCTGTGCTTGCCAAGGACATAGTGCACTATAAAGACAGGAGTCAAGAAAAACAAACAAACAAAATCCCACTAACAAACACATACTTCAACAATTACAGTTTAGTCCCTTCTAATTTGTGGCAATCTAGAGTTTAATAGCTTTTTTCCACCTCATATGGGAGTTTAAACCAATAGTACAACAGTGGAGAGAGGGTTAACCTTTAAGCTATAGGATAACATAAAAATTAGACCCAAAAGGACAGAATTTGTGTTCATTGGCAAGGAGATGCACCATAAAAGAGGGTGGAAATTTCCTGTTAGACAGGGAAGCAGGAGAAACTGCACTGCACTGCAGAAAAGCTCCCATTAACAGCTCAAAATATTTCTCCATTTCCTTCACCCCACCACCAAGCTGCCTGCAGACTCTCATCTGCAAACTCCCGCTGTAAATCGCCCTCTGTAAGTCCTTCCTCCCCTCAAAGCCACAGCTTGTCACATCAGAGAGGGCTGCAGACCTACCTCCTGCACTCTGCTGTGGTCTCTTCCCCTCTTCAGGATGCTCTGTCCCAGGACATCAGTGTGGGTACAGCCAGCTCGGTGGGCAAAGTCCTGGTGTCTGCTCCATCCTGCCACTGCAGCCTCCACCAGCATCAGCGCTTCAAATGTGTGCGAAGTCGGACACACAGAAGTAGCTGGGGTGACATTGTTTCTTGCACAGATTGGAAAAGAAAATTGTAAAATGTTAGCTGAGAAATAGCAAACATGGAGGCTTGGCATGGTAAGCCCCAGGGCGGGTGGGCCCAAGGGGTGGCTATGGCTGCAGTTCTGAACTAACAAGCCTCTGCTTTTTAGCAGGTTGGTTGGGAAGGTTTTATTGTTGTTTTTATTAAGCTGTGGAAGGCATTATCCATACAAGAGGCATGTACTTCTGTTTACTCACATAGCATTTCTAAGCACCAAGAAGGCAGGAAGAAAGGAACACCATAAAAAGAACAAACAGATCACATCAAAGCAATCTAATTTCCTTCTCTAGCAGAGTAAAGAGGACTTGGGAAGAGGCAGGAAAGCACTGGGACACGAGGAGCCTGCCAAAAGCCTCACCAAGTTTAAGATGCACGCAATACTTCAGGTACCAAGACTCCAGGTCTCAAAGGCCTTGCTCCCTTCACAAATAAAGTAGCTCTGACCCTAAGCCAAGACCAGAAGTCTGGGCTACTGTTATAAGACCCACAGTACTTCCTGAAATTCTCTTTAGATATGAAGACCTGCACTGGAAGTTCACCTAGACATTAATTCTTCATATGGTATACAAAGTCTCCATGGCAAGAAATACATTTCATACCTAACTTTTCTGTATGTGAAGCTTACAAAGAAATTTGAGGAACAAACCAATGCACTATTTGCGTATACCACAAAAAACTAACATGGTATTTTCCCTCAAGGAAGGCACTGCAGCTCTATTCCTAAGGCATATGTAGTATTCTCCTCCTCTCCATCCACATTTTAACCAAAACACACACACCAGCCTCCCAGCTGATACAGAATTATAAACTGCACTTTTGTGACTGAAGTAGGCTGAGGGTCATAAGCCCCAAAGAGGGCTCTGGGTGTCACAGATTCAAAAGATCCTGCAGTCCTGCCTTAGCTCCTTGTCCCCAGCACTGCAAAATTACACAGAGCTAACAGTATCCAGATTCCTTAATATGGAATGTTAATACCTAATATTGACACTGTCTGTTTGCATAAGATGCAAAGTGACATGACAGTAGCTGGGTCAATTCTACCTCTTTTCAGTAAGATGGAAGGATACAGTGGCCAATTTTATCATAAATTGGTAAAAAAAAAATAGGAAAATGGGACATCCTCTGTGAGACAAAATCTCCCAGCACACGCAAAACTGGAAAAGGTCTGCAGACAGCTATGCATCTTTTGAGTAAGATTTAGGGTGCTGACTTGTCCCTGCCTGGAAATCAAGCGTGAAGAAAGACCTTCCCCAGCAAACAACAGTGCACCACAAAAACACACACAGCTGCACTCCACAGTCAATCCAAAAGGAAAAGGTTTTTGATTGGCACCAGGGAATCCTGCACAGGCCACAGGCTAGCTGCTTGACCCACCAGACAAGCCACACAGTGGTTAGATAACACAAGAGAGCATGCTGCAGGAGGATGGGTGGGTCTCTGACAGGCTGGTATCTACCTCATCACCTACCATCACCTGGTGTGATGCAATTAGAGAGCTCCTCTTTCTTTCCTCTTTCTTCTCTTGTACTAAAAGCAGAGTGACCTCTGCCTTGCTCTTGGTCACTTTGCAAACCCTGGCAAAGCCTTCTTCATTTTTGAGTGTTTCAGGGAGATGTCTGATGAGGCTTGACTTGTTGACAATTACGCAAAATGCACTCCTTTGCTGGATTCAGCACCCTGCTGTTTATGTTGCAGAAATGAGCTTTTTATGACTCATCTGGTACATTTCTTGGTTCCTTTATCAATATTTCTTGGAAGACCTCAAAAGCTGGAGTCACCATATGACTCCTGATGACTCTTTCTGCAGCTGTGACTGCTACGCAAATGTTTTAATTCCTCTGAACTTATCTGTACTACTTATTTCAGATAGAGTCTCTTGCCTATCAGCAAGGCATTTATAGGATGAAACAGCCAGCCTGTTGACTGACTAGAATAATTTGCACATACTAGGCCATAAAATAGTGTGCAGAGTATAGGTTACAAACCACAAAACCTACAGAACCTGATACACAACCAGTTTTCAGTTGTGTGGACCCCTTTCTTGGGCATCTGGGTATCCAGGATAATATCACACTGAGGTGGTGCCAACCCAAGCAACTGAAACCTGAATGTATTCCTTATCACCATTACTGCTTTTCAGAAAGTTATAATCCTTAGGAATTATTAATTTATACTATACATATGTCAAAAAGCATTAGCCAGGTTTGTTGGTAATCTTTAAATGCCTTTACAGCTGGGCAGCATACAAGGAAATACATGAGAACTGGGCCAAACCCCACCATTATAAGATGTATAAAACCAGAACCCACAGCTGCACAAATGTATTACCATTTCACTTCCCTTTCTATGACCATCTCAGAAAAGCTATGTGCATGAAAGAACAATCATATCATATCCATGGAGCCCATCCAGCTCGCGATATTGTCACGTAGTAGTCAAAAAATGATGCTTGGAAACAGGAGAAAGATCAAGTACTCTTGAACACCTTCCCCACTGGTGCTTTCCAGTTCTATTTCCTTACAGTTTAGAAGTTTTCAAAGACAGGTTACAAATGTCTGTTTCTTACAAAATTTTGGGTTCTTTAATCTAGTCATTTTTGGACCTACATAAGCGTTCTGACATGCAGAGATTAGGGAATGTGGGGGTGGGGGGCAACATGCTACAGCTCACTTGAGCATAGTGTAAAAACCCACTTTCTTGTACTTGCTTTCAATCTTTTGCCTCCCAGTGTCACTTGACTGTTGTAATTCCCCAGCTGAAAGAAGCAAGCAGTTCTTTCTTGTTAATCATCTCCACTTCAGTTGCAAGTTTATCTACTGTCTTCACCCTTCAGCTGTTTCTCTCACAAGCAAGCAAATGCGAAAGGATTAGTACTAAGGAAATTTATTTATGTAAAAAGGCTACTATTCAGGAAACATACCTATCTCAAAATGGAATCGGTTGGTATATGGATTAGATATTTGGAATGAGTTAGAGGATGTTCAGTGGAGCAGATCCTCAGGTGGGACACAGTGGAGGTTCCCTGTAATGTCTTCTTTTTCTAAGCCTTACTCTGGCATTAGTAAAACTGTTCACCCAATGATCAGGGACAAAATGGTACCGTTTCTCTTCTAGGGAGAAAGAAAAAGTTCTGACAAATTCTTGCTATTGCTACTTTCTGTTTCCTCACAAGGAAAAAGAACCTTATTCCACACTAAAGAAATGACTAAGTGCACTTGGCAAATCTGAACACGGCTACATGAACGTTTTGAACAATTTACCGAGAAACGAAAAAATGCCAACATCGCAGCAACCCCGATTCCTCCCACCACACCTTTCTCTAAGTTGGTGTAACTGTTGCTTCTGGAGAAAATCTTACGAGGCTCCAACATTTAGGCACGCCGCCTACCAGCCGAGCTGCGGGCAGGTGTGTGCCCCGGCTCCGGACACCCGCACCGCGAAATCCCCCCGTAACTAACTTTTAAGCCAAACGCCACCTTCTTACCGGAGCTCTCCCGCAGCATCGTTACCGACCCTGGTCCTCCTGCTCCGGCCGCCTCCGGCGCCGCGCCCGGCCCGGCGCTCTCGCCCCCGCGCAGCGCCGCCCCGCTGCGCTCCCGCGGAGACAGATCCGCCCTTTCCTCCTCCTCCTGCCCAACTCCGCGCCTCTCGGGAGGAGGACGGCAGCTGCTGCCACTCCCCGCCAAGTTCGGGTTTAGCTCGGCGGGCCAGGGCCCCTCGCTGTCCCGGGACGCGCCCGCCGAACGCGCACTCACCCGGGCGGATCGCCGCCGTCCCGGGCTGGCGCCCTGCTCGGCTCCGAGGGGCGCTCGTGTGTGCGCGGGGCGTGCGATGTGCGTGCGGCACAGCATTTTCCTCCGTGACGTGGAGGAAAAAAAGAAGGGCCGCCGCCCGCCCCGAAACCTGGCGGGCAGGAGGAGGAGGACGAGTGGGAGGTGACGGCGAGGTCCCCGCCGGCACCTGGGAGCGGGAGGAACCCGCCGCCTCCACGCCGCCCCTCCGGCGGACGCGGCAGCCGCTTCCCCACGGCTGCCCCTCGGGGGCGGAGCGGCCGAAGAGCTTCCCAAACGCTACGGCCGGCTCGACCTGGCGGTAGGACAGGGCTGGGGCTGGGACGAGCCCCGGCCCAGGCTCCTTGTCCTGTGCTCGGCTGTCCCGAGAGCCGAGCCGTGCAGAGGGACGGGCTGCTGCGCTCCCGGGGCCGCTGGGCGTGAGGCGCGGAGTAAAGCCTCTGCTTTTTAGCATGTTGGGTGGGGACGTTTTATTATTTTAATTTAGCAGTGAAATAACCTGCTCAGGAATACTGTAGCTCCCCAACCACTTCCAGGCTAAGGCCGGTGTTTTAAGGTCAGGCCGAGCTGCTGGCTCTGCTCGCAGAGAGCCTCGGGCCCTGGTGCACCGACTCGGTGAGAAATGTGGGAGACGCTGCCGCACCGGAGAGCATCTGCCTGCTCCTGGGCACCGCTGTCACAGCTCGGCTGAAGGCTGGTAATTGCCTAAGCCACTGTGACCAAGTTCTGTGTAACTGGGTGTTTGAGCTCTCACCACAGAAATGTGTACGTGAAATCAAAAGGCCACAGATGCTGGAAAACTCACCTGTGGATTACTCTGCTACAGCAGTATTGGTGTACATGGTAAAACCTCCTGCCACAGACAAAGCCAAAGCCTTAGTAAAAACAAACACTACAAGAAAAAAAAATCCCACATCCATAACTCAGAAAACCATACAGATAGAAAAAAATCACATAAAAGTTCTTTGAATCCTGCTCTGAAGTCCCATTCCTTAGAAATGTCTTACTCCCTACCTGTGCCATGTTTTTCTTGATATGCCCAGTAACTTAGCAGTTAAAAACTCCCTCAAAACCTCAAACTTTGGATCACCAACATAATTTCCTACCCAACTAGTTAACTGACTACTGGAGATAAGAAAAAAGTCCCAGGTCTGATGTAGGCAGTTGCTCATCAAATCTGTTGGTTTAAACAGAGTATTTTCCTCCAGTTTAGTCTTGGGGTTTGAAGACCAGAAAAAAGGTCTTTATGTCGTTATAACAAAACACTCACCAGCTGCAACTGCTTCAAGAATTTATGAAAACTCCTATGACATTATTCATCCCTCTTCCTCCCCCTTAGCTGCATTTCTTCCATCAAAAACTCAAGCAGTATTTGTGCCTTGGAGTACTGTAAATACCTTTTGCAAGCTGGCTTTTATCCCTATTATTCCTTCCCTGGCTTGCTCTGCTTTGCCTGGCAAAAAGGTGCAATGTTTTGTGTTGATCCTCTGCTTAGAATGACTTTAGCTCTCTCTGCTAAAGAGCAGAGAGAGCTAAAGTCTCCTGCCTTTACTTCTTTTCTCTATATATTTCCCTTGCTTGCAGAGCTTCATGACCTGTGTGACTCAGGAGGTCACATTGGTTCCTGCTGGCCTTAAAATCTGTGCATCTTGTGTTGTATTGTCTGCCTCCCTTAAGCTGCTTATCTTCCTCCTCACTCATTCTTTGGTTTTGAGTCTTGCATTCTTCCTTACTGGTATGAACCTCCCCACTCATTTTTTTAAAATCCATGTTAAAAACAAACAAACAAACAAATATGTGGTAACATGAATCTGAATTTGTGGCTTTTGTTCACTGCATCACCTTTTTCTCCTTTTATTCCCCATGTGAATCTTAACAGCAGTAAGAATGCCAGGAGTTTTGTCTTACTATTTGCATTTTATATCCTTTTTTTACTTTAGCCTGGACCACAAAAAGTAAGTGCTAATTCACAGCCTAGGAGTGGAGGTCTACTAAATAAAAGAACTGAATTGTAAAAGCAGCAGAAGGGGCTGGGAGGATGAATTCCCACTCATGAGCAGAAGCTTTGTTACTCTGCTGCAGTTATCACCACTAACACCTGCCTAACTTTGACCAGTGGCCACCACTTATATTTTTATGCAAAAGTACACTTAAAAACATAAATTTACACCAAGAAAACATGATAGTGTAAGTTTTTTCTATTTCTTAATGGAATTTTACATTAAGATCAAAGGACTCCAGCAGGGAGATTCACAGTTTTAAGACCTCGGGAGCAGAATCCTACATTTGTTAGTCATATTAAGCCATATGTTGTCAAGCTAATGCCTTTCTCAAGATGCTTATATACAATTTAAGAATTGAAGAAAGCCTCACCAGTAGATTACTTTCACATACAGCATCTGTAAGAGACAGTGGTTTTCATGTTGCACTTTGCATTTTTACCTCTTTGCTCAGCTTGAATCAGTTCAATTTTATGTCACTGTATCTTAGGATTGCCTTAGGTCACCTAAATTGCATTAATATAATGGATCAAAATATTCCTGTCAAATTCTCACAGGTTTTGTACATTAATTTTATTAGACATCTTGCAACAAAAGAAAAAATGTCAAACAAACATGTAATTCAGAGGTCATTTCAACAGTAAAATACCTCTTACTTTTCAGTGAAAGTGCAGTTTTGCATGAGCACTTCCTTTGAAACAATATGCCTTCAGGTTTGTTTTGCTTCTGCAGTTGTGAGAATGCTCCATTTTCTTTCTTTGTGAAACTGACGTTACAAAATACTTGTCACTCAGCAGCTTTTACCTTTTTTGACTTGCAGGCAATTGGCATTTCTTTATTCTTACAGCCCATCAGGCTATGATTGCTCATGTATCCTAGGGCACAGCACTAGCTCTCTGTACATTAGACCCCTCTCACTTCTCTAAACCAACTTCTGTTTAAGACGCTAATCAGATCTTTGCAGAAGAGGTATTCACACTCCAAATAGCTTGCTGACTTTATGTATTAACAGGAGATACTTCTCATCCTATTCACTGGAGTTGGGAGTAGCAGGTACTATTATTCCATCTCTTCTTATAATCCAAAGAATGAAAGAGCAAGAATACCACTTGAATGCAGATAACTGTCTTCACAGTCAATGTGTTACAAATAATCTGCTAAAGCTGATCCAAACATTGTAAAATTAAAACAAATAGAAATCCCCCAGAGACTGGAATGAATATCTAAGATGCTGTTACCTGGAAAAAATCATGTTCCACAAACAGGATAATTGCATTTCCTGTCATTTTCCTGTCATATGCCAGCACATTTTCTGCTTACCAGAGAGATTTGGCTGGAACACGAATGGAATTTTCCTGAGCACTTCCAATAGCTAAGATTCCTCTTTTAACCTGCCCCCCTTCTCAAATGTTTATGTTTATATATTTATATGTATATATAATATGCCAAATAAAGCAAAGCTGCTGCTGATTTTCAAGGCTGCTCATCTTGATTTTTTGCCTCAGCTAACAGTTTATGTTATTATGCAAACATGCACTGCTATTTCTGATAGCACATGTTCAGCCACAGCAGTTCCAGGTTTAGGTGTAAGAAGTGACTGTGAGTGTTGATACCTGTCTGTTTGTGTCCTGCCCCATCAAGCTGGGGCAGTTACTTTAATCTTGAATTGAAACTTAAAAATTTATGCCAAATAATGAACCTGGAATATAACTCACAATGAACATCACTGTGTTAAGTCCTACCTACTTCCTCATTTCTTAATCTTGCAGCACATCCTTGCCTGCTACTTCCCTGTTCCTTACTTACCCAAACAATCTTTCCATCATGCCAAGTGGTGGACAAATGATTTATCAAAGTGACAGTAGCAAAGTACTTAATTCTAAAAGCTCAAATGTTTACTTTTAAGTGATGGCAAAGAAAAAAAGTATTAGCATTCCAGAAGTCTTTAGAATCCAAAATCTTTACATTCTTTGTAGAAATTCCAGTGCTTTTCCATTGCACAGCATGGTAGAAACTCCTCTCTATGTGCCATTACTATCTCATGGAATTGAAGAAAATGTGTCAGGCTTTCCACTGAGTTGAACTGGACAGAAGAGCCTGTTGAAGAAAATGAATGCAAATGATTACAGAGTGCAAATTAGATTAATGGAAAGCAATCACTGGCACTATGACCTAAAAAGATGTTTCCAGCTTGTCAGAAGCCTTGTAAGCCTTAGTGATCTAAGCATCTGTAATATACCCTAGGAATCTTGTGGGGTAAGAATTGCAACACCTTACCAGTATGTCTCACTCAGACCTAGTCTTCAATGAGACAAGGACCACACTACACCTCGTGGTGCCCAGCCTGAGAAGGAGCCATCCTAGACATTTCCAATTACATAAAAGGAAAATGCAGTTGTTCTTTGGCCCTGCTTGAATTTCATGTATTATATCTACAAAGAGGCATGTTCAATGTACTTTCCCAAAATAAGGAATCTTTCTCCCAGAGAATGCCTGTCCTGAAATGACTTTATAAAAATCAAAGTGTACACCTGTACAGAGGAAACTGCAGGACAGAACTATAGGTATTTTCAATATTTGAGTATCTGCTGGATTGAATTAACTATTGCAGTGCATAAATTTATATCACTTTTGTCAGTACAGGAGAAGCTGAACTTTTCTCACCGCTAAAAATCAGTAACAAAGTAACATTGTAAAGATCCACCAACAAGAAATATTAGGAGACATTGATCCATAAAAGCACAGACTCCAAAAGGCACTTGGAACTGCAGATTGCAGAGTTACTTGCTTTCATACATCTTTCATCCCCACTTTCTCCCTTCGGTACCCTTGCACCAAGTACCAGAGCTGCTGAGCTGCCACTCCAGCCCCACACAGAAAACTGCCAGTGAGGGCAGAACCATCACACATAGCAGATGGTGTCAAGAGAGAGAACTCTCATTAAAGTGAAGATGGTTTCTGTTTGAAACAACAAAAACCAACAGCAAAACCAAAACAACAAACCGCAACAAAATATTGTGTCCAAACAGCATTCAAGTGTCTCAAGAAGCAAACCAGGATATGTATTTCAGAATTACTAGATCAGTCAAGATAAATCCTTGTCAAAATGCAGAGAAAACATATTTGAAGAGACATCAGCTGGCCATTTAGCTTGCACTTACTACTGGACTATCATATGCCATCCCAAGAGTCTTTCTTTGTTACCACCATTTTTCATTTGCATCACCTACACTGATTCTAAAAAGCAAAATATACTCACTGAATGGACAAGATCATTGGTGCCAGTACTAAAACAAACAGTGCTATTTGCAGGTGTTAAACCTTTTAATTCCATGTCTTGGTGACCATTTCCCTGCCATTTCCTGTGTTCCAGGAGCACACCACCCAAAGCCAGAGAAGCAGCAAATTGCTATTAGAAGAGAGAGGTTGGTGTTCACAGGTGCAAACAGAGTCTCGTGTGTGAGGATGTGTTGTTCCACACCCATGACACCCAGGGCAAAACCTCTGACTCCAGGATTGTATCTGGTATCTGACAAACTTGGTGCATTTCAGCACACATAACACAGTACATAATGGAACAAAATGTATGATCTCATGTCTGGAATACATTTAAGTATCACTGACTGCAACAAAGACGGGCAGGCTGCACACAAGACCCACACGAAAAGTTACAACACTCCTCACACTTATGAAGCAGCAATCAGTCACAGCAAGAAGAAGCCAATTTATACAGTCATTTAGAAGTGATGTTCTAAAGGGCACAAGGAATGCTTGGATACAAGAATCACAAAATAGTTTTAAAGAGAACTTCAAGTGAAAATTATCTTGAAGTATGCCTAGGATTTTTTTCTATATAAACTGGCAGAAATTGAGATGAAACATTTTCATTAATGCTGAGCGTACATGATAGGCATGATTTCAACCTGCTCTAGTTTGTTGGAAAACTGGGTTTTTTTTGTTGTTGTTCTGAAATGTCCACGTTTTGTATGCAAATAAAGGGAAAATTCTTAGCAAAGCCTGAAGTTAATTTAACATCCTGTATTGATAGATCATAATTGGAGAAAATATGCTATTTTCTTACTTTGGAAATGCTCTTCTTTGTACTGCAACGATTTAACTTACTGACTAAAAATTCTAAACTCAAATGTGAAGTGTAAGAGAGATAAGACCAAATAAATCTGTGGAAGTCACTATTTTCAGCAGCAGCTACCACTTTTCTTTGTGGATTCCTTAGTGTCAAATTTATGTTTTACCTATTGGATAAACGTTTTGTCGATTAAACATCACTATTCCATTATAAATACTTTACCTGAGTGAATAATTAACACATCTAATCTCCATATTCTCAACTTCTCAGTAATTTTAGGTAACAGTCAACATCTAGCAAAACCACAGTAATTTATACATCCTAAAGCTGCCTTCCTCAGTGATGACACCAGTGTTTGATAATAAAGTTTCTATATCCACAGACAGTAATTTTTCCCCAGTAAGTATGAATCAGTATTTTGGTCCCCATGTTCCTTCCTCTGACACCAATGATTAACATCCTTTGCATTTTTCTTCCTCAAGTCTTTCTCCCCTTTCTCTCTCCCTTTGCTACTATATTTAATCTTCTGATACTGACTTGGAGATTTTCTTCCTGCATTTTGCTGGCTGTTAACTCTAATCCCCCTAAAAAAGACTGGCAGTTTAGAGGCTGTAAGCAGTCAAGAAAGGTTCCTATACTGTTATCCAAAACTCAGTGCCCCAGGTACAGAAGCAAACTTAGTAAATTTAGACTAATTTAGACACAGGCAGAGTCTTTCTCTGCTTTTCCACCCTTGCTGTCCTATTCTGTCAGTTTTCTATCATCTTCATGAACTGTTAGATAAAGTATCAATATCAGAATGAGGGTGTTTTTTCCATAAATATGGGGAAAACACACGTTGTCTCTTGATAGCTTTTCCATCCTGCTTATCAACATCTTTTCTGTCTGTTAAGGCATTTATTTTAGTCTTATAGTTTTGAAACCACTCTAAATGTTTTCAACTTGTGTTTCCATTTTGTGGCATCTCTACCAGACTTTGTCTGCTCTGGCTGCTAACAATCTGAAAATTGTACTTAAGGAGAATTTCTATTAATAGTGCAACTACGTGAATGTCAGACCACAATCTCCAGTTGCATAAAGGTCAGTCAGTGAAGATAAGGTTGTCACTTCAGTGCAGAGTCACCATTTTCTGATCATTAAAATAGCTCCTGAAAGAACAGGTCTTAAAAATCCCACTAGTATCTACCTTATTTTTCCCAAGCAAGAAAGTACAGGGACTATCCAAAAACATGCTTAAGTATTTTATAACTATCTTACTGGTGTAAATTATCTGTAAAAGAATCTAAATGCTCTTGCAGTTCAGGCCACTTATTTCAATAAATTTACAAGCATCAGTAAATCCAGTTTAAATGCTTCTATAAAACAGGTAATCATTATTACCAGATCTGAGGGGAAGATGAACTAATTTGCAGTATCTGGCATAGTCACAAGAGATTTTGTTCTTCTGACTCAAAAGCACAGCTAGTCTAGACACAGGCTACAGATGCATAAGCAAAGAGAAGATCTAAGAACAACACACTTAAAGGTGACAGCATTTGATCTAGAGTGCCACAGCGGAATATTAATAGAACAAAAATCTGTTTTAAGTGCTTTGAATTTTCTTGGGCCTTATCCACACTCCCCTCAAGAACTTAGAGAAGATCAGTCACAATCCAGGAGCTCCAATAGGCATTGGCTGTTCAGACCAAGTAAGGCCTCAGACATGACAGCCAGCACTTCACATGAACAACATTTCTGGGCCTTCTCAATCTTTAAAAAAACACTGCTACTAGATTGAGGCACAATAATTCTGCCCATGCTGGTGAAAATTTTGGAAAAACTTCTCTTTAAGTTTAAGTGTTCCTATTACCTATTACACTGAACCTGGGCACTAGAACCTGAAATTCAGTAACTAAGCTGAAAAGTTTACGAGAACAGTTCAACATGGTACTGTTATCTTTTTCTTCGTTATATTCTACAATTATTAAGGATGAAGAAGACATCTCAGTTAAAGGAATATGAGCTTCTGGCCAGTTGAGCCTGAAACTAAAGCTTTCCTATGCCTTATTTCTCTTTAACACAGACATGTAGTGGCCTGGTACATATTACTCTTCTTCTCTCCTAAGATTAGAATATGTCACTGGTTCCTGTTACAGACACACAAAGAACTTATTTACTTAATATTTTCCTGAGGCCTGAGTGAAAGCAAGAAACTGCCTTTTCCTCAGGATTTTTTAAAATTTGCATTCATGATCAAATGGAAATAAAAGTTGATCAAGACCAGGTATTTTGGAAAAGGAGATTTGTGTGGACAGATTGCCATTGTAAGACCAGAACTTTATCTGACAAATTATAATGTTTGCCCAGTAATTTAATAGTTTTTCTCCTCTAAATGCATTCACTTTTCTTCAGGTCTCCCCACAGTTCTTGATTTACTTCACGTGATATAGAATGTCAATTCTTTTTGTCTCTTCAAATGCTGGAGTCCACAGTGTCTGTCCTTACAAAGCAGTCAGTAAGGAGACATATTTGTCTAATGAACAGATCAGTCATGTCAGTCAGACACCTAACGTTAAGGTATGTTCACCCACCACAAGATATAGACCAGCAGAGATTTTGACTAATTACATTGCAATCCTTTGTGTTCATCTCCATCCCAATGTTGAAAGTACCTTTTCCCCAAGAATTAATCTATCAAGTGACATAAATCATGCACATTGCATTTTCTGCATTGGTAATTATGAATCTTTGAAAAAAAAAAATCAAAGGTTATTTATAGCATTGTAATAATGAATAAATCATTTCAGTTCGGAAGCTCCTTAATGGACTATAATGACCAGATAATTCATAGAACAGCTGTAACAGTGCCAGAAGGACATAGAGCACCTCCTGATTGCATCCAACCCTGTTTTTTTTCTTCACATATCAGGCATGACTCATCATGGACGATCTACAGGTTCAGTTCATCATCTGCCTATAACTGAAATTTGTATAGCAGTAATGTGGAATTTAACTCATACTTTCACAATTCATTATTTTATTCCATCCCTTCTAGATAAAATGGTATGTCTTAGAAAGAAGCATCTCTTTCCCCACTTAATAAAGGATAGTATTCCTCAGAAGTTCATGTTCTCTTTATGCCTTCCAGTGATGTTGGCAAAAACAATGTCACAAAGCAGAAAAAATAGGAGATGTTTAGAATCATTCTTCTTTCCAAGTACTCCATAACAGTGGCCTTTCTTGTTGCACTGTGTCTGCATGAGAAAAAGACTTGCAGGTATGATTAGAGACCAAACATTCATGCTGTTTATTCTAAAGAATCAGTTTCAAGGTTTACACTGAAATCTCAAATTACTTTATGTTTCATATGGTAGAAAATATTATTCCCACGAATGAACCCAAAGATGTTATGCCTTTTCAAGAGACACAGGTAATAGTTTATCTGTTTCTAAATCTTTGTCTGAAAAATGCCCAATAGCAATATTGCTTTATAGCTTTCTTTAGAGCCTTACCCAGATAAGTGATATGAATATATTATTTTCCACTAACCTTCTGCCTACTCATGATCTTATACAGTAACTGGTTTTTTGTCTTCTCCTGCATATCCTGGGGTACCTGGCTGTTACACAATAACAAATGCTTAGTATGTGACACAATCTGAATTATTATTTTTCAGGGACCTTGGATTGGTGCATCAAGATATTGTTACGTTATTCATTTAACAATGTGGCAAAGTCCACCAACGTACTGTAGAATCCAGCATCTTTGAATAGCCTCTTAGAGAAACTTAGTAGCTCTTTTTTACTACAGATGTAAAATGATTTTTTCCTCAAAGAGTGAGAGAGGTATATTTGACATACATGTCAATACTATCCAAGAACTGTGCACATCTTCCCATAAAATAATCTATCTTCAAGACTTAATTTATTATGAAATAAAATAAGTACTTCTAAAATAAAACATAATGGCTGGTTCCATTTCTTCTCAAAAAAAAATTTTACACAGCTGTCCAATTGATCTTTCAGTTTCTCAGTTCAGTCAATCACTCTATTTAAATATCAGTACTACTGAATTTGTGCTCAACATCAACAAAGGCATATATTAGTATTCTTTCTTAAAAGACCTAAAGATTGCTCTACAATAATTGTAGGAGACTATTTCTTGGTATGACTAGAAGGGTGTAGGTTCCCAACATCTGTTTCTTTCTTTTTAACCTATTATGTTATTGTTGTAGACTGGATTAGATAATGATTCACTTGTATACTCTCTTGAAAGGAAAAGGGTTCTCTAAAATTATTGCTAACCATTTTAGAAAACTTGAAATTAATGTGCCAAGATGGTGTATAAAAACTTCCAGCTCCAAACTTTGGTAATTAAATCCAGAACACTTTAAAATTCTTGCAGTTTACAGCAGACTGAAATGCAGGTTGGAAGAAACAGAAGACAAATTACAAATCAAGTTTCAGTTCAGGTCAGAACAGTGCTTTGAAAAAACAACAGCTCCTGTTTTTCATGCACTGGCAAAATCTACAGTGGCTGTGATTTGTTTGTTGAGTTTTATGTACAACCTCAGAACAACTTCAGCAGCCTTCTCCTACACTATTATCACATGGTGATTGAAAGACTGAACAGTTTCCTTTAAAAGCTTTGTCACAACTTTGTTGAAAGTGATTCCTGAAAAAATAACCATGATAAAAATGTGATAAAAACTGAACACTTCTCAAGGTAAAATCGTCAGGTAATCTCCTAAACATTTTCACTTCATATTACCAATGTGATGTCAAAACAGCCTGTGCTGTCTGTCTAAAGCAAAGCAGCAGGTGAAGCCAGTGCACCTTGAAGGTGGATGTGTATCACACTGCCTTGCATTTATTGCTTCCATAAGTAAGACAAGAAAAGACATGTTCCAGGAAGATAATCTACAACAGTTGTTTGTCTCAGTCTTCTCTCAGTCTCCATGGGACCACCAAAGCAGATGAAAATGTTATAGTGCACCTGATTAAGAAGATGGGTCAGTTATCAAAAGATTTTGTACCACTTGTTTCACAGTGTAGAAAGGCCAGAAAGCCAATGTTCAAAGCACTCAATTTAGGAGTCAGTTTTAAGTGCTCTTAGCTGGACTTCTTAGGGGAACATTGTTTTTGTACAAAAAAAAAAGGGAGGGGCAAAAGTTTTAACAAGCAAGTTAGAATTTAGACATATGGGCAAAAATTCATGATCAGCATGGTAAAGCATAGGAATACCCATCCCCCAAAATATGTAGAATTAGACTAGACAAGGCATCGAGAAGCCTCAAACTTAGAAACTCATCCCACTTTGAACAGAAGGTTGGACTTAAGACCTCCAAAGGTCCCACTGAGCCTATGTTAGGCTACGATTCTGCACAGTCACAGTATCATCTAGTTTCTTCTGAAGTAATTTTCCAAATTCAGAAAAAATCTGCCTTACAGATAAGAAATACAGGCATTAGATACTTAGAACTGGCTTCCATGGCATGTAGTCCTTGACGGTCTTTTCTTCCCCCACCCGCCTCCACCTACACACAATTTTTGGCCCTCTGAAAAGTGATTTTTGTTTGGCTCTCGCTGGTCACAAAACTCAAGTCTGAATCCATCCTGTGACATTTTACCTCCTACCCTGCTGACAATCAACAGCAGGTAGAGGATTGTGAAAAGCAAGATAAAGGAAGCCTGTATCTCAGCCACGGTATGCAGGTACTGGAAAATATAGCTTTGTAAATTCTCCACAAAGTACTGTGCACTTCTTTGTAAAGTATGTAAGCCCATAAAGCAAATGCCTGGATCTTTACAATACTGGAAAGTACATTTCAAGTATTTTGTCTGTAAGCCATAAAGAAGAAAGAACTGTGGAATAGTTGCACCTTGAAATACCCCAGAGATTGAAAAATATTATGGATAGACATTTTTGTCTACAATCTCACTTTTCTTCCAAAGTACAAAATAAAAAGGATATATAGTTCATCTCCCTGTCTTTTAGAGTCACATAAATGGGGACATAGTGTAGTTGGTGAATATTAGGTAAGGAGAAAAAGATATGTATTAGATGTCAGGGTTTTGTTCTCGTTTGTATGTGGCTGGTTCACTGGGGTTTTAAAAATATTTCAAATACTTCTCTTTCACATCACTGTTGCCATTGTTGATGGTATGATAAGCTACTACTTCAATAATCCCCAGTCCAAAAAACTCAGATATACAGACTCAAGTTCCTTCAGCCCTGCCATTTTCGTTAGATATAATAAAGTTGGGGTTCTCAGGTAACATCTTGACTTTTCAACCACAAATGTTATTCATCATCTTTTTCTACTTTCCTCCAAAAACATGGAGAACAGTAAGGTTTTCTTACTTTCTACTGAAAGTAGTTTCTGATAGAGTTGTCTGAGCCTAACCAGAACCCGGGGTTCTGATGTGGAGTACAGTACAGCACGAAATATATTATTGTACAATGGGCTACATTTCTTGTTTATGTTACAAAGTATCTTCAACAATTCAAATATGCATATGAGAACCCTGTCCTGAAAAGTTTACAATTGAAAGTATAATGCAAGAGTGTTGCAAATATGCACATGCAGTGTTTTCTAGTAGCTTGATTTTACACTTGTTTAGGATGGTACTGATGCATATAATAGCTGAATTTCATTTCACTGGAATGATTCACATGGATTTAAATACCCTCCTGTTAAGTCAGCCATTTCAGCATCACAACTTTGTACTGGTGAACAAGGCAGAAACTATCAAGAAAACTGAAATTAATTACCTTTTTGTAATTTTCCAGGACTAGTAAAGCCCACAAAGTAAACTAGTTTAAACCAAATTTATACAGCTGAGCTTTACATTCAGATTTCATTTAGCACAAAGTGAAATAGCAGTTGCATTGTCTATGTGCCTTAGAAACAGTTCTTTGGAAACAGAACTAGAGGGCAAACAATGCAGTAAATCCATCTATGGGTTATGGGCTTTCTCATGGCACTTAGAAAATTTCATTTAAGAGACTTACTGAAGCATTAATCCTGAGATGCTTGCAAAGGAATTTCCTCCTGAAATAGGAGCTTACTTTTTACAGTTTATTTTTAAAAATTTGGTCAGACTGTGAAACTTGAGAAGCTTCTTCTCAGACTTGTATGCAAAAGATTTGAGATGCACAAGGCAGAGATGTCAAAACTGAGATGGTGGTTATATTTTCATGTACTATACTGCATGTCCAGCAGCTTTTTTTCTTCAGTTGACAGACTAATCATAGTAGGTATGAACAAAAATCTATATATGGAACAATATTCCTGCAAATTTCCAATTTATTAATTTTATCATAACATGTATCTTTAACTTTGCATCATCTCCACTGTCTGTTAATGGCTACTTTTGCTACAAAAATCTCTACACTCCTCCTGTCACTGTTTTCATCCAGGACTGAGCACTCCAGATGGCAGGGTGACAATGACCATACATGCTACAAGACCATCATTTTGGCAAGCAGAATATAAATAGCAGCCATATTTGAGAAAATGTCAATGTGGCTGATGATTTGTTCAGCAGAGAAACATAACTCCTATAAAACCATAATCTTTGTTACTTTTCAATTAATAACAAGGAGCAGTTCAATCTGGGTTTTTTAACATAAGTAAATGTAGCAATCTACTACACAACCTAATTTTCATAACTTTAAAGAACATCTTCTTCCAAATATTCTTCCCTGGCATTTAAGATAACAAGCTGGTTTCTCAGCTTAGATTTCTCAGCCTAATTCTTTGCAAGGTAGCTGTAGGGCCTATGTACAAAAGCATTAAGAACTGCTTTAAAATGTGGATGCAATTCTAGTTTACAATGACAAACAAAGACTAGATTCTCTTCTGTTTTCTGTCTTACTGTTTGTACAGCAGACCTGGCTTGGCACTGTTAGCTGTGCCAGTGCAGTTACCTGGCACTGGGGCTTGAGCTGATCACTCCAACTTTGCACTGTGGTCAGTCAGGGTTGTCCCTTTGTAGTGTGATCACAGGCAGTAGAGGCAGAAATACCAGATCAAGTGCAATAGGCACTGTTCAAATCATACAAGTATTACAGATAGGGTTTAATGTGAAACCTATGTAAAAATGCAATGCTGAAAACACAAAGTTACAAGCTTGTAGATCAGAGCATCTTCAGGAGCAGTGCCACACCACCCTTTAAATTCAGTTCCACAAGATTATTTAGTAATGCTTATGTATCATATTTCTCCATCTAAATACAAAAGACATTTCTCTAGTCTATTATTTTGAGACATTTAACTGAGTACTCAAAATGATGTGAAGTTATTTTGTTAACTATACCAGAATAGCAAAATGTTTCTAATTGGACACAGGAGAGTCAACCATATCAAGCTCTAAAAAAACGTTCCTATTGGGTCATTTAGATCAATCTAAACCCTCAGCAGCAGCACCGTATTTCCCTAGCACTCTTTCCCTCCCACACACAAATCAGTTCCATGCCACCCACTTTTCCTTTTTCTTTTCATATCTCTTGCATAGCCCTTGCATCCACCATTAGGTTTTCTAGACTGCTAAAAAACCACTTACTCATAAATTCCCTGGCAATAGCTGCTTCTCCTTCAGCACACAACTTGTGTTTGTGGCAAGGATGTGGTGTTTGGCTGCATATTACTCAGGTCAAAAAGCTCCTAAGAGGCTGAGCAATGGAGCCTCTACCAGGACTCTGATAGTGCTGGTGTCCCTTGTGATAAAATTCTTTCCTGGGAGCATGAAAAGACACTTTTGTTCAAAGAACAAAAAGTATGACTTAACACTGATGGTTTAATGGACAGAGAAGTTAAGCTTTTTTTTTTTTTCCTAATTTGTTTCTCTATACTTTCACTTAGCTTTACACCACCTAACACATGTAAGGGCAGACTTTCCTTTACCAGCCCAGTGGTTGCTGCTCTAAGATGATTTGGGCTTGGTTTGTTTTTTTTAAAATCCGTATCTTCCTTAGCAAAATTACAATAGATACCACAAAACTCTAACTTGAAAAGTACCCTACTAAATGTATGTGTTTCATTGCTTGCCTCAAAGAAAACAGAAGCATACCATATCACATATGATCATAGCACAACTTTCTCACTTGCTTTCAAGATTCTTACTGAGTTCAGTTGAAAATTTAATATCCCATACCTGAAATAACACTAACATAAACCTTTCAAAACAACTTATGGTTCAACCATTAAGAAATCATTTGGATTCCCTTGAAAACAATCTTCTTATATAAAACTTTGGGACCTTTCATGAGCTAAAGGTGAACAAGAGCTGTTTTAATCTTTACAGGTTATTGAAGGCAGTAAGGGATTGCCTGTGCATAAGAATTGGACTAGTCATGCTGTTTTCCAAAGACTGTCTTCCTGAAATAGCAATCTGCAAAATGAATGTGCATATCACACTTACTACTGTAACAACTGAATAAGCTTTTCTTTTAAGCCACTTTGCTGGAATTTCAATGTGAAATATCTAACAACAACATTTGCTCTGCAAGTCACATCTGTTCTTCAGCTGACATCTGCTTCTGAATCTTTGTTATTTCTTGGTCATTTTTAGAAAACGTTATTCCATCATTTCCATCAGAAAGCACAAAGAAATTCTAAGCCATATAATAACTGTTTCTTCTGTTTTCCTATATACAGATAGTCCAAAAGTACTGCTTAGGGGTTTTTTAGTGTTATTTGCTTAGTGTTTACTTTTCAGTCAGGCTTGAATACAGAAATTCTTGCTTTCTGCCAGCAGGATCCTAGAAGAGACTAAAGATTCAGACTCAAAGAAGATACATACACGGAAATTTAGTTGAGATTTAGATTATCAATTCCAAAATTGCAATCCCTAATGCTTCTATTAAATACCTGCACTGGTCTGGGACTGCTTTACTTTCTGGGCTCTTCAAGTTTTTGGTACTACAACCTCTAAGGCAGCTAGAAGTTGGATGCTATATAAACCTTGAAGCACCTTATTAATCTCAAAAAACTGAAAAACTGGATCATTTCTTTTTTTGGCCACCACAGCAACTCCTTCTCTTCTTGGCAAGGGGCCTTGATTTGGTAGAGGTTCCTAGGACACACTTCCTAAACTGAGCTGTGCAAAAAGTTCATTGATAGCTGCTTCTTTCTATTACAAGAAGGCTAGATGGAGCCACTGCATATATCATTTTCTTCCCACTTCTCTATGCTCTTTATGCAATAGCTCAATGAACACTGGGCCAAGGTATGGGAAGCTATAAGGAGAGTGAAAGAGGGGTATTTAAAATAATAGCATTCTCCTCCAAAATCACTCAAATTCTCAGGCCCCAGTGTGCCGCAGCTGATCCTGACGACAAGAGAGGGACTCAGGAGACATTTTCTGGGTTGTGAGCAGATCAGGGCAGGAGGCAGGACCTCCTCCTGTTTATTTACAAAAGAAACTTATATACACCTCCTATAATGTCCATCCAGTGGAGGGTTATATTCCCACCTTTCAATCCCATTGGCCAAACTAACTGTCCATTACCTTTCCTCCTCCCATCTAGAAATATGTAAACAAGGAAAGACAGTTAGCAAAACATGGCCAATGTTTACATTAACAAACATGAGAGAGGCTGCATATTCTCTTTCAATATGAGCACTTGACATACAGGAAAAGGCTCATGGCAACACCAGTGTTCTTTTTTCTCAGTGCTCTAGGACACACATTAAAAAAATCATTAATGCAGTAAGAAAAAAAAAAAAGCTTGCTTCTCTAAAAAGCAGAAAAAACTTCTACTATATAATACACACAGGAACTAAGACTATTAGAAAGATGAAAGAGTGCCTGGAAATGTCTCCAGGCAAGAAGTATGGAATAGTTCACACCCACACCAGCAAACTTTCCTCTGCTTTTGAACAGGCTGGCTGCAGGCAAAGTGCCTGTTGGAAAAAGGATTTGGAACGAGCTAACTCATGAACTGAGCTTGGAAACCATTCGAGGGTTGCCCAATGACCAGAACTGTACTCACAAAACAACAGTGCAGATTAATCCTCTTCTGAAACAATTTAAGGCACTGTTTAATGTCTTACATATGTGGCCACGTAGTATCTGAAATGAAACTGAAACTGAGAATACTTTGACTTTCCCTCTCTCAGCTTCTCACCTAAGACTGATAGTTAGGCAGTGGTTACTGTCATCTTGAATCACATGTCACAAAAACCTTCCTTAACTATTCTTTTCCAGATGACCCTGGATTATTGGGAAAAACACTTATTCATCTTCAGACTGATTTTTGTTTGTCAGGAGTAGTTTTTGAATAAATTTATTTCTCTGTTCTAGAAGTTACAGTGTTTATCATATATTTTCCACAATACAAATAATTCAGAAGAACTAGTGAAATTTGCAAAGGTCTATCAAAAAAGTTTGGAAACTAAATCCAGTTCTAAGTCACTTACACCTGGTACAAAGTGAAGTTACTGAAGTAAGGCAAAATAAACTCATCATCTGGAAAATCTTAGCCTGAAGCAAATATCAGTAGAATACAATAGTTTGACTATCAAGTTAGTTCTTTTGAACTATTATCTTTAAATTTACTTTGCTATGTTAAAAACAGACCAACCCTGGTACCCCAGTTCACATGCAGTGCAGTCTCATCAAATTAACAGAAACAATCCCAAAAGCCCAAAAGCTTTATGGACTCCAAGTACACCTGGCTGTGAAAGGGACTTATGTTTCCCTGAAGAGACATTGCTTATCAAAGTTAGACTGAAGTTCTTCAGTTTGCTAGGCAGTTCTGAAAAACTTGTTCAGTGTCATTTTGTTATATCAGTGCACTTTGTTTCTTTTGACTATTTATTTTTAGAGAATAAAATATCTTCCTAGTTATTAGTGTTGCTTTGGCGTACTGGGATTTTCCATCACACAGATAATTCAATATGATTTGAAGATGTGTATGAGATTAAAGCTTATGCTAGCATATCTGAGTTTTTATTAGAATAAAAAAAATTAAAACAGCTTACTCGAAACTTCACTTTATAGTAAGTATTTTAATATAAAGCGCTACATAAAAATTCTTACATAGTAACCAAATAATTAGTAACTATTCTCTTCACACAAAAAAATTATGGAAGAAGTGTACTTTTTTAGACTTCATGTACAAATTCTGGAACTATTTACATTTCAAGATCAAGATCTGTGATAACCATATACCCCAGAAAAAATCAGAAAGCAACAGAGGAATTTTGGCCCTTAAGTTCTTTACAAATCACTTTCTACTGCTTTCAGTTATGAATATTAGATTTTAAACAGTACATACCCAAAGGGTTTCCTTTCTGTGTTGGTACCTCCAGGTCACTGGAAACGGACACTTCACCGACACTAAATTTTGACAGTTCTGTTCCAAGATATGTAACCTGTACAAAGAAATCTAGATGGATAACTGGTTGTTTTAATTATTTAATTACTGTTTAATTATTTAATTATAATTAAGGGTTTTTTGGGATATTTTTTCTGATTGGTGTAGAAACTTCACTTTTCTTCTAGAACCAAGTTTATGCATGTGTAAACCTAATCTGCATCCGTCAATATCAAGGAGAAATTATACTAATTTGAGTTCTAATTGAAAAAAAATCCAAACATAACACAGCCCATCTATAATGCCCTTTAAACTCTGACAGTGTTTTTGCAGCAGTCATGCATGACCCTCTGATATTTCAATAAGTTTGCTATTTGTTATTCAAACTGCCTTTCAGCTTTCTCTATCAGTCTTCATCATCCTTAGAGCCAATCCTTCAAATCCTTGCTAGTTTATAGTATAAGCATTCCACATTCTTTCAACATTCATGACTAGTTAATCACTGTATAGCTATGTACCTCTTTATTTGCTACTCATTCATTAAAAGAAGACATTGAAAATTTAGGCTTGTAGTCTCTTTTGCTTTAAAAACAGTAAAGAGATCTAAAGAATAAAGAGATTAGTGAAACTTGTTATAGCCATTCGTTATTGCTAACTTTGGGAATCAAATCAGGCCTACCTTATTCCACACATACTTCCATGTCACAGAAATATCACTTCCTAGTAGATCTTTAACCCACTGAACTGGATTCTGTAGTATTTGTCCTTTACTGGTTCTGATCTTGCCATTCTTTAAGAGTGTAGCTTTATGACTAAATTCCTGAAAAAAAAAAAGAAATAATTTAAATTCATAAATTAACAAGTATGAAGTAAGATTCTTGAAACATGAAAAACGCCAAAGAACAATATAGCTGTAACATTGTAGCTAATCCTGTTTTTCTCAGGAAAAAAGCTAAGTAATTTATTGCCACTACCAAAACTGTAAAAAATAAGATGATTTATTCCATCAGAATAATATGCTTTAGCCAATCAGAGGATAAATCTCCCTATGTGTGTTTGTCAGAACTGTGTTTGTGTCTTAGCTCCTCTTACACATAACAAGGCTTTAAATAAATTAATTTGCAATAGTGAACTCAGGCACTTACACAAGACTAATCTGTGCAGCAAGAAACTGCTCTATGAGGTACATGTATGTCAGAGTGAAGTTTCAGCAACCATTTGCACAAAAAATTCACTTATATCAATGGATATCACTTACATGTTTTAGGAGGAACCTGACAGCCTTACCATATGAAGAATTCAGTACAAACTTTTTGGTAATGCAGTTACATTTCATAATGTTAATAACATTTACACCTCTCTAGAAGCACAAGTTATAGTTGTTTACAGATGAGTAAGTCATGATTTTGTCATACTGGCCTGAGCTGGAGTAACACAGCTAAATAATGCAACAATTAGCTCTTGATCCACTCTATCAGAACCTGGTAAGGTCACTTATCATTCATAAGGCTAATCAATCCAAGTAGGAGAATGATGCACCAGCAAATGCTGAACTGTCTCCTAACATATCAACTGGCTTGGGTTTGCTTTAAGAATTAAATTAAGATGATTAACCCAAATATTTCAAAGAGCACTCAAGTTTTCACAGCCTAGGTCTACAGCATACAACAATTGCATTTTGGCTGCCCAAAGCTAAGCTTAAGTAAGGACTATGTACCAGCTGTATGTTGTTAATAAGTACATCTCTATAATGATAAAGAAGGGAAATTTACTGATCACCTCTTTGCAATGCAACAGGCACTGGCTTCTAAATTTTGCTTTCCATAGCACTGTCTTCCAATACATAAATGAATGTCATTTTAGTCCTAGTAAAGATGAAACTGACACTAAACTGACTTCTCTATATGCCAAGCACCAGTGGATCAAGCTCCTATCACAGACAACTGTCTTGAAAAATTGCAGTAGGCATACTGAATTTTTCATCCTTCCACTTAGTCATCTTGGGGTTCAAAGAAATATTACATGTTCTTCAAAAAAGAAGAAGCAGGAAGTCTCCATACCTATCATATGGCCTGATGTACAGCCTTGTGACTTACTCTACCCTACATTCCAGAACACAGGACCACACGAAATGGCAGCTCTCAGCAGAAAAGCATTCCTGAGATTACAGGTGTAGGGAAAGTAGTTCTTTCTACATTAACTAAACTGGTGAGTTGGCTGAAAAGAACTTTTTATGTTTTTATCAATATCCTGCCCTGGAAATTAAGTAGCTGTGTTGTTTTTGCTTGGCCTGGTTTTTGGTAGCAGGGGGGGCCACAGAGGCACCTTCTATGGAAGGTGCTGGAAGCTTCCACTACGTCCAGCAGAGTTAATCCCTGATGGCTCTGAGGATGGACATGCCATCCTGGGCCATGATGATGGACTGGCCATGCCTGGGCCAATGAGAGATGCTGGCAATGCTTCTGTGATAGCATATTTAAGAAGAAATCAAAACAAAGTAGGCACAAGTTTTTCCTAGCCAGAGAAGAGAACATAAGGAGGTGAGAACACGTGAGGGAAACAAGGTCAGTGGAGAAGGGCAGGAGCTGCTCCAGGCCCCAGAGCTGAGATTCCTCTGCAGGCCCTGGTGAGACCACAGTGAAGCAGCTGAGACCCTGCAGCCCCTGGGGATCCACGGGGGATGCAGAGATGCACCCACAGCCCCTGGGGATCCACGGGGGATGCAGAGATCCACCCACAGCCCCTGGGGATCCACAGGGGATGCAGAGATCCACCCACAGCCCCTGGGGATCCACGGGGGATGCAGAGATCCACAGCCCTGGGGAGGTGCCCGTGCTGGGGCGGGTGGGTGCCTGCAGGAGGGGGCTCTGACCCTGTGCACACTCCATGGACAGAGGGCCCTGCTCCAGGCTGGAGCAGCCTGTCCTTGAGGGCTGCAGCCCGGGCACAGTGACCCACGCCGCAGCAGTCTGGGAGGGCTGTGTGCCCCTGGAGGGACTCAGGCCGCAGCAGTTTGGGAGGGCTGCTGCTGGTGAGACTGGGACCTGCTGGGGAAGTTCCAGAGAACTCCCGAGGGAGGGACCCCGTGGCCTCCCAGGGGAAGGACTCCTCTCCCTGAGCAGCGAAGAAAACCTCGGGTGAGGAACTGACCAAACCCCCAATCCCTGTCTCCCTGTGCTGCTGGTGGGAAGGAGGGAGGGGTTTGGGGAAAAGGTGTATTGAGGGCTTATTTTTACTTCTCATTATCCTCCTCTGATTTTGTTACTAATGAATTCACTTTGTACCTCTAGGTTGAGCCTGTTTTGCCCTTGGAGTGTTTTCTCCTGGTCCTTATCCCAACTCATGAAGCCTTCAATACATTTTTCTCTCTCCCCTGCCCAGCTGTGGCAGGGGAGGGCAAGCGAGCAATTTTTGTGGGTGCCTGGCATTTGGCCATGTCAAACCATCACACTAGCTCACACCTGGGAATTCAGGCAATGATTCCATCATATACTCAATACTAAGCCAGGCCCCTGGCAGCTGTTGTGCAAATCTGCTCTGCATTTGGAGGGACAGGGAAATGCCTTCGTATTAAAAAAATATGGTTTTCTTTTTTTTCAAATGTATGTTTATAGAACCACGCAGGTTATCAAGTAATTTTGCATGTATTCATGCCTATTACAGCACTATGAAATCCTTGATGTCATGTTTTTTATTTGAGGGACTTGACAGTTGTTTCCAAGAATGACATTAAGTCATAACAACAATTACATTCCTGCTCCTTCCAGTATGAAAATCAGGTATTACACAAGGTAAATCAGCCAAAGATCCCAGTCTGGTTTTAGCAATAAGAAATATTAGCAAATTGGTAGTGCAAAGTTGAACACAAATTTCACTTATGTAATATTCTGGGTCTCAAAATTATGGGCTGACAGAAGAATTCATCCATATGATTTTCCTTTTAGATTCATGAACAGTTATCTATAAACAATGAACAAAAATATTCACTAGTAAGTGCTGAAGATGCAGCCTAAACCATGAGAACTGCTATTTCTCCATTTCAATATGTGGGGTATTTTCATTATCCACTAATATTAATATTATTATTTCTCAACCATTACCTGCAGTTTGAATTCTAAAACATTTTCTCCGGGCTTTATCCACCCCAATTCAAGCAGATCTATCAGCTGATGCTTTTTCTTATTCTTCCATCCATATCTCATTTGTTTTGGTTCCCATGCCTGATTACCAAAACTCTGTGACGATTTCTCACTGATATTTGCTGGAGAGCTTGTATTTGAGGCAAGATTAGTAAGCATCAGGTTGGCATTAAATGAATTCTCACTACTCTGAAAGACCATTTGCTGCGAAGTATTAGAGAAGTTCTTTGCAGGTGCTTGCTGTGGCTGCTGCTGGAAAGCTTCTTTCTGATTCACATTTCTGTGCAGACCCTCATGTGAAAGAACCTGCCTGCAGTCCCTGGTTGTCTGACAGACATTCTTATTGACAACAGTGCTTCGGGGTTCTACAATATTTAATGTGTTGGTCACTGAAGTGAGATTTAAAGACCCGTTTCTTTGTCCTACAATTGCTAAACAATCAATGTATTTTTGCTGTGAGCACTTTGTTTTGGCAGTGGAAATAGCAGGTTCTGAAGGCAATGTCATCACTTCTGCAGCATTTGTCAGCTTTGACGTGTTGTCAGGGGGATATTCTCTTCCCCTGTTTCCAGATGCCAAAGCATGATCAGAAGCCTTTTTGCTTGTAATTGCTTCTTTACTTGCTGCTGTCTCATCCAAGCAGATGTGTGGATGCTGGATGCGTTCCTGAGCTGAAACTCCATCTTCCAAAGAAACATGTGCTTCTACTCTGCTTCCATTAGGCGCGCTGGCACCAAGCCCCATACTCAGTGTTACTGCGTTAGGACACAGGATTTCATCACCAGTTAAACTTTGTCTTGTATCACTTCCCTGAAAAATAACTAAGTTTGAGACTTGCTTCTCTGATGATGAATTGAACATTTGCTTTGTTTTTCTGTAATTTTGTATTTTCTGCACTAATTTTTCCTGGTTTTGGGCAATAGTCAACAGGCTCTTTTGCCTAGAAGCAAGGTTAACTAATTGTTTCCTTAGTGCACCTCTTTTAAATGATTCCACTGAAGCCCTATAGAAAATAAAAAATGTAGAAAATAAAAAATTGGAGTTACTGTAAATACAAAATTAAAACAGTTTAACAAACATAACCCGCAAAGAACATGTTTCAAAGGAGTCTGCCAACATTTAAAATTTGAACAATATTTTTATCATGTATGAAGTTTAACGTTCAAACCCCAGGTTTATGGACAGCAAATTGCAGAATCCCACAGTAGGATACAGAATTAAGATGCAGGTGGAAATCCTATTGAATTAAAATGTTAGTCATCAAAACTTCAGAAGCAGCCTTGTGTATACCACTCTTTAAACGCCAGGATATATACTCCTATACCCCCATTAATTCAAAGAATCAAAACTGTGCCTGTAGTATCACCAACTGCTCTTTTATCACCACAACACCTAGAAGCACATTGCATTCCATGTCTTGAAGGCCTACTTTGGAGCCTTTAAAATGAGATCAGGATGAGCTCCTGAAGAGTGATACTGTAAGGTTTTTTTATGGTGTACACAACAAAAGTTTCATAACGGTACCATTGTAATAATGCCACATGACCTTTAAGGAAAGAGGACAGAACAGTTTAGGATGTTGCCTGTGTAATCTGGGAATGCTGCAACCTTCATCAGATCCTGTTCCCAGGCTGAGCCTGATTCCTGTGAGACCCCTTCCCTGAGGGACTTCACCTCCTTTCTGCTGGAAGGGAATTCTTTATTTACCCCACTGTCTTTGGTACAAGAGCCATCAGCTCAGCGTAACACTCTTTTCTCCTAATTCCTCTTTATGGGATAAGTGGTGCCACACAACTACTATGGCCCCATTTTGGGAGGATAGAGAAGTAACACAGGTTGTGGGGAAAGGAATTGCAGTATGGTTTGCTTTTAGGGCCACCCACTGCAGAGGTACCATGCAGCTAACACCATCACAGTCTCAAAAGAGACTGTTGAGAGATCAGGACAAAGGTACACTAAGATTAGATGGCTCAGAACAAGGACAGAAAAAACACAGCTTGACAGTATTGCTGTCTGTACTGCAACACTGCTTGGTATCTCTTGTGCTTAGAATACATGTACCATCAACATATCAGCATACAGTCAATCACTGAGTAATCACAACAACTATGGACTTCTACACAGACCACTGAGGCTTACACACACTTTTCTAGCAGATTTTGCTCTGGGAACCACTGTTGCTTTATTGCTATACCAGTACAGAAGTTGCAACTGAAGAGGCAAAGACAGTGGAACTAAAATGATGAAGTAACTTACAGCCACTAACAAATACAATACTTCTTTCATTCCTAATTTTTCTCAGGTAAGAGAAATATCTTAGTACCTTAGCGTGGAAGATGTTAGTACCTACATCTTAGTACAGAAAAGGAACAACCTAAGTAGTATCTCTCTCTGAGCCAACTAACAGAACAACTGGAAGATGGAAAATGTGATGATGCCTCCTGATCTTCTGTGGCTTCTGTGACAAAAGTTATAAGCCAATTAATTAAGAATAAGATGTTCACTTTATAAATAATTACAAGTAAATATAATGTGATTTGGAATATTGCTCATTACTATGGATGGATGGCTGTTACATTAACTGCAGGATATCTGCAATATCCAGAAATATTTATCACTTCACTCTGGAACACAGTCTCACTCTCAGTATCAGAAAACAGATAAGTTTGTGTAGCTATTAATTTTACTGTCCTTGTTTCTTAATTCAGTCACTATTTTGCCCACAAGGATGATTTGAAACTCTAACTCCTCATAAAAATCTCTTTTTTCCAATTATCTGTGTCATCTGTGTATCCAACATTTTATAGCTGGCAAAATGGTCTGTGACAGAATATTTCTATCTCTTTGTTCAACCAGCCTTTATATTTTGCCATGGGACTACCTGAAAACTTTATACTGATGCTTTTACATGACCACCCAAGTCCTGCCCACATAATCAGGAATGGAAACATCCTCATCAGCTGGCCTAGAAGCATTGTTGAACAGGGTGCTACGTTGTTAGATGAACATTCACCAATTACCAACTTTGAGTCCTTCTCAGAAAGAAGTGAAAAGAAGCCTTGTGAGAGATACCATTATGAAGCAGCTAATTCACACAGTCCATGCTCACACTAAGATGAGCAATCCTAGCTCACATTTTAATTATTCTCACAAAAAAAAAGAATGTCTGCGAACAAGCTTCAAGCCATTTCCCTAAATGGCTCCTGTTGGCTGTTGGCTGAACACTCCTAATGTAGGAGTGATTAAGAAACAAATCAGAGGCAGGGCCACTCCAAGTCATGTCTTGAGTTGCCACTACTTTCCTCCATGATACTGCAAAATGAATGTAATTGCTCAATACTCCCATTTCCTAATTTCTGCTTAGGTATCATGGCTCCATGAGGGGAAAAATCCTGCTTGGGAAACCTGATTTCCTTTTACAACAAGGTAACCCACCCAGCAGTTCAAGAGAAGCCAGCTGATATAATCTTCTTGGATTTCAGTAGAACTTTTGATACTGTCTCTCACAGGATCCTTCTGGACAAAATGTCCAGCACACAGCTGGATAACACATCATGTGGTGGGTGAGCAGCTGACTCAGGTCATGCTCAGAGGCTTCTAATAAATGTGGTGACATCAGGCTGGTGATCTGCCACAGCTACTCCTTGGGCTCTGTGCTCTTCAACATCCTCACTAAAGACTTGGATGCAGAACTGGAAGGAATACTAGGCGAGTTTGCTAACAATACAAATCTAGGAGGAGCTGTTGACTCCCTTGAGAGCAGGCAGGCCCTGCAGAGAGACTTCAACAAATAAGAGGATTGGGCAATCACCAACCATGTGAAGTTCAATAAGGAAAAGTGATGGATTCTGCTCCTGGGATGGGGCAACACTGGATGTATGGACAGACTGGGGAAGAGAGCTGCAGAGCAGCAACATGGAAAGGGACCTGGGGGTCCTGGTGCATGGCAAGGTCACCATGAGCCAGCAGTGCCCTGGCAGCCAGGAGGGCCACCCGTGTCCTGGGGACATCAGGGACAGCATCAGCAGGGCAAGGGAGGGCATTGTCCTGCTCTGCTCTGCGCTGGGGCAGCCTCAGCTCCAGTGCTGGGGCAGCTCTGGTGCCACAACAGCCCAATGCAGGGCTACAGAGTGTCCAGAGTGGCCATGAGGATGGAGAAGGGCTGCAGGGGAAGCTGTGTGAGAGCAGCTGAGCTCACTGGATCTGTTCAGCCTGCAGGACACTGAGGGGAGACCTCACTGCAGCTACAGCTTCCCTGTGGGGAGAAGAGCAGGGGCAGGCACTGATCTCTGCTCTGGGGTCACCCTCAGGTGACAGGACCCAAGGGAAAGGCCTGAGGTTGTGTCAGGGGAGGTTCAGGTTGGATATCAGGGAAAGGTTCTTCACACAGGGAGTGACTGGGCACTGGAACAGGCTGCCCAGGGAAGCGGTCACAGCACCAGCCTGACAGAGTTAAAGCAGTGTTTGGGCATTGCTGTCAGGTATGCAGTGGGATTCTTCTGGATAGTGCTGTGCAGGGTAGGAGTTGAACTCAATGATCCTTGTGAGTCACTTCCAACTCAGCATATTCTGTGATTCTGTGTTTTTCCACACATTATGTATTGTTCAGTACCCAATTTCAGTGCTTAACATGAGCACAGCAACTAATTAGTATGCATTAGCTAAACCCTGAAGTTCTTCTTTCATGTAAGTGGGGTAACTGAGGCCAATACAGATCATGCTTCCAAAAAAACCAGATGAAAACCACAGATATTAACTTTTATGCCACTGTATGCTAATTTCCTAAAAACTTCTATCACTACTACTGCAAAGAATAGCTTTTTATGCATAGAATCCTTGTATTCTACTTACCTGTATTTTTTAGCAATGGCATCCCTCTCTGTTTTCTGATTTGCAATTATTTCATTCAAAGTATCTTGTATCTGAGACAGCCTTTGGATATAAACATCTGTTCAATATATTGAAATAATCAAAATTATGATGGCAATAAAAAGTAGGAAATAATTACATTAATAGCATTTTCAGTGAAGCAAATACACAGACAATGTATGAAGACACTGTTAGAGCAGTACCTTATACTGTAATGCATGCTGGTAGGTCCCTACAATTGGAGTACTTTTAATGAAATTCTTATGGAAAGAATTAAATACAATTTTAATTTAAAAGAAATTAGCTGAAGTATTGGAAAATTTTAAAGTGCAAGTATCTTGTTTAGGAAATTACCCAGAGAAAAAAGAATAAATTGAAGAACTGCCCTATGGATGATAAGCCCTGAAAATTTTCAAGCTCTTTGTGTTGCAAGTAGCTGTGTAACATGACAGTTATACTGGGGCTACCTGCAGAAGTCACACAGTCTTTACAAGGTGCCTAAAACTTTTGTTTGAAGTATTACAAACTAGCTTAATGAACCTAGATTGTTTCAAGTTACATATAAAGGTAAAAGCATATCTATTCCACTTTTACATGGTTTGTAACTCGTATTATAAAGTTAAATGATAAAGAGGAGCAATTATAAATTCTTCTTTTTACACCTTATCTCTTAGACATATAACATGAGGGTTAGAAGTCACAACCAGTGGACACTACTGGGATAATTTGCTAAAATTGCAACCCAGTTCCTGAAATTCTAAAAGTCAATGCAAGCTTTACATAATCAGGACAAATGAGAACTTATAGTATTAAACTGGAATGTATAACATTTTTCCCCAAACATTTTCACAGTACCTACCAGTATTTGCCTACTTAATAATATGTAAATATTGCTCTTATTAAGGCAGTTTAATAGAAAATTTGAATCTGTTATTTATAGTAGATTTCAATGCATGGAAATACCTTTAGATTTTACTCTACTTTTTGTCAGTGTGCTTCTACATACTTGTTCAGTTTTGTGCCTCATCAATACTACTGACTATGACTAAGTTTAAGAGGTGCTACATTACTAATGCTTTTGTCAGTAATGGCAACGGATCACCCTGTTAATTTTTCTTATACCCCTGAACAAGAGAAGTCTGATAGTTCTTTTTTGCTCATTTGTGAAATGTGCACAGGCGTCTATCTATTGTATCATCTACCTATTTGTCACACATTGTTCAAGAAAACACCTATTTTAACTAACAGTCCATACACCATAAATTTAAGTTGGAAGCTATTAATCCACATAATTCCATATGTGACATTGATTTTTAAAAGGATACATTTTCTCATAGATATTATTTGAAAGCTCCAGCCTGTATTTAGGAATATAAATTTAAAAACAAACCCTTTCTTTCTGTCAGGAAGCAAAACTGTTTCGTGAGTATGACATGCTCCAAATTAAACAGCCCAGCCTAGATGGGCAAGGGCAGCTGGGGAGAGAGACCTTGGTCAAAGGCATTCTGGCAATAAGCTCTGCCTCTTGAAGCATCATGGCATGGGCACAACAGATTCCAACAGCCACACAGCAGCAGCATCATGATTTAGGAAGTCACTGTTGCTTAGTAAATTCTTGAGATTAATCTGAACTGAGATTTGATAGCCTAAAACAAATTACACCTCTGGGCATCCGCATTTCTGAAACTGCCCATCATTCACATTGTCTGCTGTCAAGGATTCTCTTTTTTCCTCTCATGAATTATTTCAGGCTCCTGGAAGTCTAGCCACACCAGAATGAAAATGCTGCATCTGCTACTTTACATACTGACATAGCCGTTCCTGATCATGCAGGAGCTCTTGTGCTCATAACTGAATAATGCTACCAGAAGTATGCATTCTTATCTAATAATCCCTTTTTATAGAATTAGGTTGGCTTGAGACACATGCCTCCAAGTGGCTTGCCTTCCTTTTCTGTCATAATATTCACTCCTGTGCAACAGAAAGTACTTCAGGAAGTGCCCACACCTGAGAAGTGTTATTAAAATCTTATTCTCTGAAGCTGTATTTTCCAGAGGAGATATACAAATATATTATGTGCAATAATGTTTTAAAAACAGTTATATTGCCAAGGATATTTAATCACTAAAAATAGGTAAAACACTTCAATTTATGTCTACCTGCATCTTTGGACGTTCTCAACTCAAATAGCAACAGCTCTTTCTGCTTCTTTTCTGTATCTTGTACAGCAGCAACAGACTCCTGTTAACAAAGAAAGAAATTATTTATGCAAAAAGTACAGCCAAGTGCACCATACAAAACAGGCCATGATATATGATTTAGGTATTGGTGGACTCAAGGCATTCCAGGTTGGGAATGACTGTGCAAAGGCAAAGAGGCACTCGTAGGACAGAGGTGCACAGTGCCAAGAACATGCTCTGCAAAGAACTGTCACAGCCTGTTTGCTGTGGCATTCAAACTATTCCATGCTCAGAGTCCTCCAGAAACCTCTGAGTGCAGGGCAAAGAATGGACAGAGAATTTCACCATGACAGCATCATCCAGACAATGCAGACATGGGTTACAGACACCAGGAACAGATAACAACTGGTGCAAAAATCTTCCTTCTTGTTTTATGTTAAGATAAACAATAACTAAAGATCTTCATCATTGTGATGACAATTCATTACTGTTTCAAAAAGAACCATTCTGGAACTAAAAGCTTCAGCACTCATAACCTTTTTTCTACTTTTATAAGCAAAAAGAAATGTGTGTCAGTATTGGTTACTGTTTGCATAATAAATTTGAATGCACACTGAGAGAGGTGATAATAAACATTCTCATACATGTAAACCACAACTTATCTACTGTAACTCTCTGCATGATGCTATTTTTACATACATTTTAATGGATTAATTATTTAAATTATATTTATATATTTTTCAGTCAGTAAATGTCACTATGTGGTCGTATACCACACAGCAACTTAACAAAACTGATATCTATACTTACCACACTATATTTCTCATTTTGTGCCTCCAAAGCTGCATCATCATTTTTACAGCAGTCGTAACAATGACGTTTTGATTTCCCCTCTCCACAATTAAGAAAAAATAAAAGAATTTAAAATTAATTTGCAGGAGCATCACAGGCTGGATTAGCTAATATAGGTTACAAAGATGCAAAGGCAGATCAACTAATGAAAAGTATCTTGTATATGCAAAAGAGATCAGATTTAGGTAGCATAAAGAAATGAAAGCTACCACTTTCAAAATCACTCATTTCCCTTCCTGTGAAGGGAAATATAGATAATAACAAGAATCTGAATATCCAAATATGTTCTTTTGCCTCATTCTCTCAGAAAAAAATATAACCCATTCATGCATCCTATTTTCTGTAAATAAATAAATAGCATTCAATAGTTTATAGAATTAAAAATACCAGTGTCTTACTATTTGAGTGTACGATTTTTCATTAAGACTACAGGCTAGTCCTATGATTTATATTACAAAACTAACATACCAGTAACTTCAACAGTTTGAACAGGAAGCACAGAGGCCATAGCACCATACGACTTCAGCAGTTCTTTCATTTCTTCATCACAAGCTTGATCCAAAGCACTTTGTCCTGAACCATCCCTCTCATTGGGATTTGCTCCATGCTGGAGCAGAATCCTGACTGCCTAATAAACATTTTTGTTATTTGTACAGTGGTAATTCTTGTTCTGGGCTTATTATATAATTATATGTTATATCTAACATACATCACAAATAATACAGGTTCAAATAAGATACTCTACAATCATTATGCTTGCAATCTAAACTAAACAAAAAAAATAATATGCTACTATCAACACAGATTTCTATCTTACATTTCTTACATTTTTCCATCAAAATACACAAATAATTGACATATTTTCACAAAATGTGTAATTTTTACAATAATAATTTTTATGACTTTATGGTTATACAGAACAATTACAAAATATGATGTATCTAAATTAAAAGGAGCTAGTCAACTGCATTAAGACCAAAGTGCAGCATAGAAGTGCATTTCTTTCTTTAATATTGGTTTGGGTTTCATGAACTGATGATTTTTTCCTAATTCCAAAAAACTTGCAAGCTTGCTTAATTGCAAAATGTGGAAATGAGACTAGTGGCACCAGTAGAATAATACACCCCTTAAATTCAGATCATATGAAAGAACTGATGAGGTCAGAGCTTGAATAGTAAAAGAATTTTCGTATGTATGATTTCTCAGATTTAGCATTTCTTCTTATTTCTTACACTCAGAGTGCAGTTAAGTAGGAAAACGCATCAGAACAAGAATGCTGACTCAAAGTTCAGCATGTTCTCTGTTGGTTTTCCCCCAAAATACTGACTAATACGCTTATATCTTTGCAACAACCCTACTGATAGTTTGGCTCCAAGCATGTGAAATCACCCCCTTTGTTTTACTCTTGCTCACAGAAAAAGATAAACGTGATTAAACATGAATTGTCCTGACAGAAATAGAAGTGTGTTTGTGTCAATCTGGCGTCACCTTTACACTTCAGTTCCCCAGAACTCATTCTGTCAAAAGAACGTTTTCTTTATTTCTGTGCAGTGCTGGGCACCACAAGTTAAGAAGAATGTGAAGGTCCTTGCATGTGTCCAGAGGAGGGCAATAGAGCTGGTGAGAGTGCTGGGAGATGTGTCCTGTGAGGAGCCACTGAGGACTTTGGGCTTGTCTAGTTTGGACAAAAGGAGACTGAGGGGTGACCTCACTGCTCTCTACAGCTTCCTGAGCAGGGGAAGTAGGGAGGGAAATACCCATCTTTTCTCCAGTGATAAATGAGTGGGAATGGGTCTAAGCTGTGCTAGAGGAGTTTCCTAGAGAAGTGGTCAATGTCCCAAGCCTCGACGCTTCAGGAACATCTGGACAATGTTAACATGATTTAACTTCTGCTTGGCCCCAAAGGGTTCAGACAGTTGGACTAGATGATCACTGTAGGTCCATTCTCACTGAAATAGTCTGTTTTCTAGAACCACAGAATGGTTTGGATTAGAAGGGACCAGTTAATAAAACATGGTTTATTTTTAAACAATAAGCCCAGGATTCTTTACAAAAATAATTTTTTTACAACTAAGGTAGTGAGACACTGAGACAGATTGCCCAAAGAAGCTGTAGTTACCCCATCTCAAGAAATGTTCAGAGTCAGGTAGGACGGGGTTTTGGGCAAGCTGAGCTAGTGAAAAGATGTCCCACTCATGACAGGGGGCTTAAGCCACAACCAGCAGGGGCAGTGGTGAGAGCTGCATCCAGGCTACTCCAGACTTCTGGAGGCACAAAGGGCACTGTCAGCAGTGGCCCAGGAATCCCACTGGTATGCAAAATATGACTGTAAGTCAATCCCCTTCCTTCACAATTAGTGTACAACCCAGAGCCCCTTCAGCTCTCTCACAAAGCAATGTGCTGCACACCAGGACTTCCCTTTGAGTAGGGACACATCTCAGGGTTACTCCTCAAGGCAGAGAAACTCCTTGTCACAACAGATTTTCAGTAATTGACACTAAACCTTGCAATATTAGCTAAGTGGCAAAAGGATTGGTTGTGCACATGTAGTCCTTTAGACATAAACTGCTCACTGAGTATGGGATGAAGTCTTGATCCAGCCATCTGAGAAGCAGTTTAGAAACCAAGGGGTCCTTTCTGAACATCATGACTCAACAGCAGGTCCCTCCTTACAGCTGGGACCTTGTTCTTTATGCAGTAAACAGCAGAATTGTGCTACACAAGTGTCACATTTATCACTGAACTTTGTTAACTCACTGTTTTACATCAACAAAGCACATTATTGCTTCTCTATTGAGTGAGAAGTGCATCACTCCCATCTGTGGCAGCACTGAACTATCAATAAATTGGGAACATTCAACTTTAATACTGTTTTTAAGATGACCTAACCTGGCAAAGAACCACAGGGAGTTTCTTAATATTTATGATTTTTCTGTTGTATTAAAGAAGTCAACTAACTGCACAATTTCAACTGTCACTATCAAAGAATATTTTTCTCTAATTTTGATCAGTTCAAAGAATACCGGTTTGTTTCCAAAAGCAAATCTACACTAAAATAGTGTTAGTAAGGATTTTGTTTTGCTGATTCTCTGTTGGAAACTGGTGTTAGGAAACCTTATGTAAAATAAAAATATACCTCCAAATAATTGCCAGAAACGGCATCGTGTATTGGTAAAACACCACAGAGACTTCTGCTGTTAACATCAGCACCTGCTTTCAGTAATTCTAAGATCACATCAGTAAATCCTCTACTGGAGGCTTCATGAATTGCTGTCCAACCTAACAAAAACAAGATAACACATACAGCATGCATGTGATTTGGAAAGATCCACAAAGGTCACTAATTGGTACTCTACATTTTGCTGTATTTAAGATAAATCTTACACAAATAATCATCTTGAAATGCCAGATAAACTATATAATGTGTAATTCAGTTTACTTCAAAGAAAAACTCAGCCAGTATTAAGCAGAAAAACACTGTTTTCTTTTCTCCTGTAGTACTAAAAATAATAGAAGAAACAGAACATTGGAGTAGACAAACTCTAAAAACTAAGGAGCTTAATATTAATAATCTGACTTCTAACACCAGTAGCATTTTATAATATCAAGTCTGCCAGACATCTAGTACAGAGTAGTATCTATTTGGAGACTATGAAAACAGAAACATATTATATATTTAGGTCGGAAAAAGGAAAACATAATCTTCTCATCTGGTTTTTGTCCTCATTTCCTAAGGAAATAAGACCTGTCTGAACGTGCTTCACACATGCATATACTGATATGCACAAGCTCCACCAAACTTTCAAGTTCACTTCTGCACACATCTCTGAACACCTGCTCTTCAGAAGAGTAACAAGACCCTGCTGAGAAACACTCTGGATTAACTCCATGCTGACACAAAAGCCATGTATTCATTCAGTGTGCTTGCACTTGTTTAATGACAACTTCTCCTCCTCAAAATTTTAAGCCAAGAATCCGTAATTTTATTAAAATGACACATATCATATAAACATGTCTATGCTACAGATTATGGGAAATTGTAGTATAAGACAAGCCTGTAAGAGAGTATTTTTCAAACCTGCATAGTCCTGTTCATTGACAGAAATTCCAGATGATATTAGAGTCTTCACCAAAGGCAAATCTCCCCTCTTAGCAGCAATATGCAGCTGAGTTTCCCCTTTTGGATTTCTCCTGGTTTTCATTTTTTTCACAGCTCTTGTCTTAAAGGTACCATGTACAATTACAGCTTCTTCCCTGGTAGATTCTAAACAGATATTAGATGTTCATTAGAAATTTTTTTCACAAAGAATGCTTAAGTATAAACAGAAAATTAAACTTCATAATTCAACTGAATTACTGTAGATGTGTGTAATACTGGTGATGTGATTATTCAGTAACATTAACTGGCAAAAAGGTACCGTGGAAGGTACTGTGCAACGGGTCAGATAACAAGCAGATCCTATACTTAAGAATTTCCAGTTAAAACCTACATGATTCAACAAGGGTACAACAAATTAGGAAGCCACAGGAAATGTAAAAAGGTTGAATTTTTATGCTGTATAGAGATATGGAATATGTTAGGTTCCTCCATGGACTGCTTTCAGGTTACCAGGCTGCTAAATATATAAACTACACATATAAAGATATTTTAAAAACTACTAAAAAGTGGAGACTTGAGCACCACTCCTTATCAGTTCCTAATTCTGTATCAGGAGAAAGATAGGTGTGTGACATCTATGTCTGTACACATATATATATATATACACACAGCTTGATGAATACACACACACAGAGACCTCTTTTTTTACAGCTGTGATGTGAAAAAAACTACTGTAGACTGATTACAAGTTTCTGAGTAACATTTAGTGGCATAGATAATCTGTCATTTTAAACCTGTGCACAACTGGACCAATAATTGCAAATAAACTTGATGTAATCCTTACTGGTTCACAAAGCAAACAACATTCACTTTTTAATGATGTCATGTGGTCATCAGAGAGGTTCCAATTTGGAAGCTTCCGGAAATGGATTTACTAAATTCTAAGAGACATTATAGAAAAAAAGAGATGCATAAAGTAAGGACAACCCCCTCCTCAAAATGCTACCAAAGAGACAGGATATATAGATTTTCTAAAGCTCTATCATCCATACTAACTTCTTTTAAACGCCTGTTACTTCTATTACAATACCATACTACCCAGGTATTTTTTAAACATTTTTTGTGTTCTCTTATTTTTTTGAAAATATGTAATTTATTCAAGGAACACAAAAGTGTAAGGTTTTAAATGAGCACTCTGCAATTCTTATCCATGGAGGGTTTTTTTTCCTTTTATTCCTACGAACAGTTAGGTTCTGCATCTTCCTGAGCTCATCAAACAAGCTCTTTTCTCAGATATTTTCAGTCAGCATTATCTATTAGTATCAAACATCTTCTGTACCTGACTGCTGTCTTTCTTCAGGCACCCCCTGCCTTCTGGAAAATTGACTTTTCCACTGTTTCCTTCAAAGTAAACTATGGAGCTTGTCATACAAGATTATTTGGAAGAACATACTGAAGTGATAGTAGAGACAGATATACATTGAGGATATACCCATATTGGTTTTAAATTAGCTTGCTCACTGTAGGCTGATGAAATGCTGAGAAAGCATTCAGGCAGCCCTCTCTGCACTGACTCTGCTTGGCCTACACTGTATTGGCAACAAGAGAAACTCAAGAGCTCCTTTTTTAAATGAAAACTTGAGATTATAGAGGCATCACATTATTAAAATACTCCTCCAATCTGAGACCAACTTTACCATAAGATAATGTATTGTCTTTTGTCTAAAAGCTTCTGAGTCTGAACTCCCAAAGCAATCATCCACTTTCTGAGTCTTCCTTTTCTCCCCTTTCAATTCATGGGAGAATGTCCTAGGGACTTTTTAGAGACGTTGAAGAAAAAAAAGGGCACACAACAGCCCATTAAGCTAATGAACCTTAGCAATATTGGCTGCAAGTGAACAGAAATAATTGCAAAGTTTTCCAGTTAAATTGTCATGCACAACAGTTTGCTTCACGGCTGTTAGGAACCGTTTGCAAAAGCATGATGGGACACTGGTTTGTGAATCATAAAATACTGGTTCTCTGTTGGATGCACTGCCAGGTGGGTCACGAGAAGGAAAGATCCAGACCTTGGCAAATACAAAGTCCAGTCAGCACAGTACAAAGATAAAATGAAGAGATTACTGTAACCAGCAGTCAGGTTGGATTAGGCTGACGTACCTCAGCCACTTCAAGGACATTGTCCTTCAATACCTCCACATGGGTCTATGAGCAATTATTTCCACTGGCTGAACTATAAGAAAAGAAGCAAGCTGCTTGTACCTTCCTTCTGTATAAGCAGAATGGAAACACTGGGATCCTAGCAAGTGACTGATTGTAGATGAAAGTGACACTCTGCCCCTTGTGAAGAGAAGATTTTTATTCAATGATAAAATAATGTAAGGAAGACCAGTGGGACATAGAAACAAATCAGATGGGATAAAAAGGCCAGTTAATCACAGAAAAGTGTAGGAGAGCAAAAAATCTGGAAACCCCACAAGTCAGAAAACATCATCATGTTTTGCACTTGATTTCTACAGCAATCTGAATACCATTGTGCTGAACTCCAAATTTATTAAGGCCTTCAGCTGTACAAAGGGCTATACTTGCTTGCATCACCTCTGAAATGGCAACACTCTCCTGGTGTGAAGGGAATAACTAATTTTATTGAATATTACCTGAAGAATCTGTTATGAGGAAAAAAGTAGCCTGGGACATGCTACTTTTTGGTCCCAGAGGGGACCAAGATACAAAACACCTTTGAAACAAAGCTTTTAAAAATCATAACAGCACAAATAGGAGTAAAAAGAAGGTTTTAAGAGGGGAGGGATCCTATCAGAACTACAGGTTTTGGTTTTAGCAAGTCTTCAGTGCCATGGTTCTCTGGTTCCAGCAAGAACTGAAGTACATATGGTAAGTGCCAGCTTTATCAAAAAATCACTAAGTGAAAATATTTAGAGGTTAAGATGAGTTGGAGCAGGGCTCTATTGTGATGGTAAGGCTACAAGATAAATACAAATCTTAGACATGGGATGAAAATGCTAAACAAAAAGCTGCATGTGCAGGCAGAAGAGAATACAACTACAGGAGGATGCTAGATCCTTATTCTCATGGAAGTAGGTTTGTATCTAGAGTACAGCTAACACAAAGGTACCAGTACAATCAGAGTCTATGCTGATTTGTGCCTGATGAGGATATATTCTATATATTATTATATTCTATAAAATGTAAGTGGATCTTTGTGTGCCAAATATTCAGAGAGCACTGTTCTTTGATCTGTGACACATAAGACAGTTAACTAAAGACCAATCAAGCATTATTTTAAACTGCTGTTTATGTAATATACTTAAGGATAAGCTTGAAGCTCTCACTTATGATCCTGCATCCCCTCAAACCACAATGCCAAAGACTGATGAATGTAACATAAACAAAATGTGTATTCTGTAAAATGGTGCACGGGTATTTCTGGAGCTATTTAGGCATTCACTAGAGTATTTAGTCAACATGCTGCATATATCATTAAATATATATATTCATAGATAAAATATATGAAAATTATATATAAAAATATAATAGATATATTATATATTGTTTTACATATATTTATTTTTCAAGCTTTCCCTCACACATTTCAAAAAGCCTTCCTCATGTACATTTGGAAGAAACAATCCACTGGTTTATAAAGTATTAACTTTTCACCTGACTTCTTAGATGTTTGCTGTTTTGATGCTTGACTCAATTGTGATTGATTAGATGAAAGCTTGTTGTTGCTGCTATTGGAATATGAGGCTGCCTCTGCTTTTTGGCCTGTCTCCTGAGGATTTGCACATGCTGATTCTGAATTCTCTGTCTGTAAGGACATATATCAAAGCAAAGGCAAAGAGAATTTAAACTTAGGGCTGATCCCTTAGTTTCATTTCCATTAACATCAGATTACACTTGATTTGTCAAGTTTTGCAAAAAATCATTCTGAAGGGGTATTTAGACTCCTGTCACTCAAACTACCACTATTACTCTGTATGAGACTATGTTGATCCCTGTCACATCCTGTTGTAACTTTAAAACAGATACATTGTGAGAGGAAGTCAAAGCAAATCATTATTGACTGAGAATCAAGTGCTCTTAAATAGACAGTCTGAGAATGTGCACACACTTTTCTCCAGAAACTATGGATGTGAGACAACACAAACTGGTGATCTCCCTCTCCCTTTACAAAGAAGTTGTTGAGCTTCCACCAGTGCTGCCCTTTTATTCTGCAAATGAATTTTCACTGTACCATTGCTGATCACATTCCTGTTGCAATACCACCTGACAGCTCAGTTTGCCTACAACATTAAGTGAGATGCGACAATTATAAACAGATACAGCAATAGCCTGGCCCATTTCACTAGGTCCACCATGAGGGAAATACATTTTTTGTAAAGCTCTTTGGATTGTAAGTGAAACTAAACTTGAGGTCCATATAGCATGAGATATTATTTCTAAATAATTTTACTCTGTGTTGTAGCCTCTGCTACAAGAATAGCCTTTTTTAACTTGGTTTGGGTTTTTTTATTATTTTTCTGCCTTCACAGAAAGGTTCCTAAGAACCTTTATTACTGTGTTTTTCACCAAATTTGTTTTTCTGTTTCATTCATGTTTAGCAAAACTTCCTTTGATGCTCTAGTATTATTATGTTGAAGTACACCTGCATTTGATTCTATCTCCAAAACAGGCCATACAATTAACTTCATTTTCTGATAAATTCCTTTATTATATAATAAAAGAAAACTGTGCTGCTATAAAATTAACTGATTTCCTCTGTGCTGCTTTTTGTCAGGACCAAGAAATTAAGAACTAAGAAAGAAGTGTATAATAAAAATTTGTGGGCAAAATCCAACAATAAATACTATTGAAGTGCTTTAAACTCGTATTTATTTTTGAAAATTGAACAAGTTTGACTTAATGATCTGCCTTTAAAACTGCCATGTTTCTGTGATCATAAACTAGAGCTCTAGTTTCACATTTCTGGCAAGCCGATCTGCAACTATTCAAGGAAATTATAAAGAAGGGTAAATAACACCTCAAAACCACACAGAATTAACTCATAGTCATCTCAAAACACAGCTGGTCCAAAGGCCAGTGACTAACTAGCATTATCCTTCTGATTATATCTGGAGACAGAACCAGAATACACATGGCAACATCTGACACAACTACTGAAATTATCAGTTACAAATCTACAGTAATAAGTTTACGCAATTAAATGTTTACAGCACCATCTTTATCAATCATTTCATGTTTTAAAGCATCATCTAAGACTACACACTGTGGATGCTGTTATATTGTAACATTTCAAAGGACACATAGACTACACAACAGTCAGTAACAAGGACAGTTAGCATCATCACATAAAACTTCATAAGCTCCAAAAGATGTATTTATGCACACTATGTTCTACATCTCAGATATTATCTGTTACCATTGTTGAAAGGAAGAAAACCGAGGGAGAAAATGCAGTTCTTAACGCTAAAAGCTGTTGCTGTATAAGCAAACACTGACCCAAGTGACTGATCACAGTGTCTTGTCTCCACATGAGGCACCAGCTCCCTCATCCTGCTGAAACCTCACAGCATAATTGTGCAAACCCTGTGCAAGACTGTGTCTTCCCAACCCTTTCCTCTAAAAACCCAACACAGCTTACTCTACACAGAGGCAAGATGTAATTATCCTACTGCTACAAGCCAGACAAAAAATGCCAGTTTCAGTAAGGTTTCTGCAAGTACAAACAGGCACTGGTGCACCTTGCTTTCTGTAATTAGCTCTGCAGCACTTCCAAAAACAGCAGGAAGAGCCATCCATGAGACACCTGCCTCTGTCTTGCACCCTCATGAGGCTGTACCTTATCCCAAGTACTAGAAAGGATGAGCCTAACACTGACTATCCCTCTCAGTCCCTGCTGGATATATCTAGTACACTGTGTGCTGGAATTGAAGCACACTTCAGAAAAAGTCACTTGCTTTAGTTTACTGAAGACTGTCAGCAAGCCCTTAAGTTTATGATCAAATCAGATTTCATTGTAAATACGTACCTGGTGCTGGTTTGTATCTTGTACACACTGAGTATTTAACATGTTATTTGAATCATCTCCACCTCAAATGGACATGAAAGATACAAAGAAACCAGAATTGAAAAGAGAGCATAATTTTCTTTACATTTATACTATCTTATGCCTACAATATTGCATGTAACATTACTTACAATATTTAACTTTCAAGAAAAATTATCAAGCCTGTAAGGGTTTTATTGGAATCTAAAACATATCAATATATAAAATCTTTATCAAAATTTGGACTCTAAACTTTGTTGCAAATAGTATCTTGTTCAAACCAGGTTTGGTGAGAGTAAAGAATGGCATACTACTTTCAAATTTTCTTGATGATTAATGACCTGCGAAATTCCTCTTGAAACTTAGCGTAACCCCTGGCTCTTCTCTTCAAGAGTGCCTCAGGATACCCAAGGAACCTCAGAGCAGCAGGCTGAGCCCCCTCACTAGCACTCCATCCCTCTAATCTTCATGTCACCTGACAGCTTCTCATGAGCAAGTCTGGTATTATCTCAGTCTCCCTTCACGTCCAGCTTTGAGCTCTGTCAATGAGCCCTGCTAACTCATGAGCAAAGACTCTCTTCCTTCTCTGAGAAAGGTGAATGCCATCTGACACCACAAGGCCTGGGGACATCCACACCATCCCTTTGCTGAAAAACCCAGAATTGTGGCAGTGACCTTAGCTATGAAGTCATGCATTAATAGACTGGGTTTGTCTGCTTCTTCCAATGTACCTGCTCACAAATGGAAGAAGAGAGGAAAAAATTACCTGTCTACTAGATTCCCCCGCCAGCTATCCTAAGGCCCAAAAGTCTCTTTTGATTATCCCTGGACTACATGTTACAGCTTTATTGCTACCCATGTGGAAAAGCAGTAATGGATAATAGTCTGAGGGATTGGAACTCCTTCTGACTTAAACACACTACAGCCCACTGGCCCATGGGTATCCATGGTCTTAATCCTAGCTCTGCTCAAGGCTCACCTTGTACTTGCTGCTGATCAAACTGCCTCCTCCAAACTTTCTTCACAACTTAGTTCCCAAGACTGTACAAGACACAACTCTCTCCTTAGCCAATCATCAGCTCTAATCCAACTTTCTCCTTACAAACTCACCAGCTGTTACCTACAGTAACATTTTCCTGTACCCAACCCTAGTAGCAATTAAGGCTTGGCAACCCCTAAGATCTAATCCTAGTTTCCCAATTTTTATCTTACAGATCCTTCAAAACTCAGACTTTATGCCAGTTGAAAACCAAATTTTACCTCTACCTCTAAACCACACCTCGTCCACCAGCAAGTCAAGCAATGCTGCATCTTCCATTTAGATAGACAACTACTGTGTTTTGCATATTCATTTCAAATTTAAAGGTAACTCTAGCCCAAGAAACAGCTGGACATCATTATCTTTTACATTTTGTCAAATGCACAGCAACTGTGGAGGGTACGGAGTGCTCACTGGTAACTCAAGGCATCCCACAGTAAAGGCCCAGAGGTACTAGCAGTTTACATTAAAGAAATATAATTCTTCAGAACAGATGTTCTGAATTTCTCAGTTCAGCTGTAATGCTATGTCAGAATAATTCTTTCCTACCTGCTACTGAGTGTCTTCTGGATTTTGCTACATAACTTTTAAGAAGTTTCATCATAGATGGGTAAGAAGCTTCCTCTAATGCACACCTTCCCATCTGATTTTTTAATAAGGGATCAGCTCCATACCAAAGTAGTAAGTTCGCCATCTAGAAAAATAAGTTTTTTAGATAATTTCTTTTCTGACAATCCTTTTCAGAATCCTGATACAGGTTTCTCTCTCTTGTACTTGACAATACAAGTAAAAATAAAAAATCCACTTTATTCTAGTTCATACACACCAAGCATTCTTCTAGATGCATCACTACACTGTAGCCTTATTATTTTTATAAATGTTTCCAGTTATTAACCTGATGCCATTAAAAGAAGGTCCCTCAAAATACAGGTTAAGATTCATCCTCCCATAGCTCTTAATTGGCAGAAAATAACAGGTGATTTTAGAGTTTGAGTCAGCTTATCTGTCTAGGATATCTACTTTAGGAGAAAATAAATTGTGCTCTGGATGTGCCTATTGTGACTCCTGTGACTGCAAGGGAAGTTTGGAAAACTCTTTCTGATGTACAACATACATCTGCTCAAATGAAACACATTCAGGTGGTCTTGCTACCAACATTATGATTTTTGTACAAATATAAGGCCTGAATCAGTTGTTACTCAAGAAATTACCACTTAAGCAAAATGTTCCATCAACCTTTGCAAAATACTTTTTTAAGACATGGGAAATTTACAATCCGATTATTTCATTTCTGTGGGTAACTCTGAAATCTTAGTCCAGCACTAGTGTGATTTTACTTGTACCTCTGCATTTCTTTCTTTAGCATCTATTATCATTTCAGACTGAACTTGACTCACATCCTTCACCTGTGTGTTCAAGCCCCTCATTACTTCTCACCAGATTGCTAATGAGAAAATTTTTACTGAATTTTTCCTAATCCACACATTCTCCTAGCAACAGAGTAAAATAAAATGGGTTCAACTGGCAGCAAAAGCACTTTTGATTTTCACAAGTTGTCCCAAGTCTTTAGATTTTGTCAACCAGTAACACTGAGAACACTTCTTCCATAATAGGATTGTTGAGAGCATCACCACAAGTGCATGCTCTCCTCTTTAACTGGACTACTAGAAAATCTTTCCTATACTTACCTTTTTTTCTGAAATAAATTGATTTTGGATATTGCAAATACAGAAGATGATAAGGTAGTCAAAAGCTGTCTTTCCAATCTACAGTAATAACTTCACACAGAGAAGGCAGCTTTGTAAAAAACAGTCCCAAACACCACATTACTGAAAGTCATATTACTGACTCACTATCACTATTTTGTTGTTAGCTCTGTGATGAACAATCTTGAGGTCCCTCAAGTGACATAGTTGAAATCAGTGTTTTTCCAATATCACAAGTTGCTGGCCTCTAAGTATTACTTGCAGAGATGCAGAGTCCTTCACCCACAACCATGGACAAGGGTGTCTTATGTACAGTCACAAAACTCAGAAATATTTCATGAACCTGCAACAGTCTGTGATGCACAAGCTGCAATTTATTCTTGGGGCTCTCTAGTCTCAGAAAAAATTATTAACCAGGAATCTACCTTTCCTCTTTGTTTCAAAGAGACTTTTGCAGGAGAAACAAAGTCTCATCTGTGAAAAAGACTGAATGTTCAGGAACAAAACTTCTTAGGCACCCCCCAAAAAACCTTTAAACTCTTGGAAATCAGTAAGAATTAGGCAGCATATGTGCAGGTCTATAGAAAAAAAATGCGAGGAGATAAAAGGGACACACAGAACTCCTACATAAATTTGGGCCACCCTAGGAACATGTACAGACAGGTGTAGGTGACTACTGCTTAAAGAGGATCTGTAATTCAGACACAGGCTTATGAAACCACTACACTTGGCAAGACATTTTACCATTAATTCAAACTGACTATTCAGTTAGCATTCAGTTTAAGACTCCACAAACTATTTCTTCATAATCCTCCATGTTCTGTGTTAATACATGGGTGTGCATGACTCTGAGGACATGCCATATATCAATGACTACTAAATCATGAAAAAAAAGTCATTAATAATCCAGAAGACTGCTCAAGTCAGAAGTTACTCTGCAGGGTGATTGCAAAATAAGTGAATGAAATAGTAATAAACTGCAGCAATCTACTCCTCAGTAGTACAGCCATTGTCCGAAACAGTTGGGAAAAAATTCTCCTTTTGGACAAATCTTGTTAAGCATGGACTGGTTTGAATAGAAATCAGGCAGAGAGGATTTGCAAGCTCCTGAATTTACCTACAAACCAGAAAGAGCAGCCCCATACAAAAACATGATGTGACCCTCTGGACTCAATAACAGTAATTTCCATTCCTAAATCACACTTCTTGTGTTTAATTCGGAATATACCTCGTAATGGCCTTCTCTAACTGCATCTTGCAAGGGTGTTATTTGTTCCTTTTGTGTAGCGTTAACATCAGCTCCTGCTTTCAAAAGCAGATTTGCTATCCCATAAAAGCCTTCCACACTTGCTATATGTAGTGCAGTCAAGCCTACAAAAAAGAAAAACATGTATTTCACATTTAGGTGAAAAAGATTCTAGAAATTCATGTCAGTTTTAGGTTGTCTGTCTGATGAAGACTCCACAGAATATACTGAAATGCTAAAAACTGATGCATTCCAGTAAGATGTATGAAGAAATGTCTATGAGAACATCACAAGGTTTCAAGATCTCAGGCTTTTGACAAAAATTGCACCTACTGAGGGAGTAGACGCTGCTGTAACAACATTACAACATTTTAGATTTGATAGTTCTGTTATGAAAGGAGAGAATAAAAATTATTCATCCCATATTTTAGTAATTTCTCCTGAAGTAAAACTTACAGGCTGTTTTAAGGACAAGATAATTTTTCTCTGCACTCTTGTATTTACACAGCTATGCTAAAGAGGATAAATAAGAAAGAAGCAACAAAAATAAAGACATGAATTATTTACTACAAAATAAAAATGTTTGTGACCCCATCCAAGAATGGTCTGAGTGTGCAAATAAATGAAAAATCCCTAGTGAAATTCCATATTCACACTCAGGTATATGCAAAAAACCAAGATATCACACAAATTCTACTCTATGAAGGAGCTGTTTAGAATAAATATGGAATGTAAGTCTTTGAACTGGGTTTAGCATAACCATGCATCAGGTCCTTAAACATACAGGGTGAGAGACATAAGGGAAGAACACAGAGGATTTTCCACATCCTAACTTCCAGCTCTGAAACTAACATGCCCTCCAGAAGGATCACTTTGATGGGTAAGTCTTACTCTTCAACAATTTTCCATTATCAGAAGGTTGTCAGGGCCTAATTCACATACTAAATACAGAAATTAATAAGGCTTAATGGGATTGTTTCAGTCCCACTAAGCAAAATTATCTTAATTTCACTAGAGAGAGAAACTCCCAAGGCTCTTTTACACAGAACCTAACCCTGAATATTGTATATTCCTAGTAACCAGGTTTGTTATGAAATCTAGTAAGGAGATACTAAATATTTACATTAGGGGAATGCATTAGTTTCTCCCTTAGTAAAAGGTATCCTCTACCTGATCTAATCAAAAGACCTGGAAAAGCTGCAACTGCAACAAATTCAATTAATAATCACTAGAGATTAGCAACATGAGTCTGCAAGGATACTGTGCATGTTCCAAATCAAGGAGAAACACAAGTTTCAATGCAACTGTTTCTCAGATCCCTTGGCACACTGTGAGTCAAGACTAAAAGCACAAGACAATATCTCTAATATGCTGACCATATCCTACATGCTGATGTTCAGGAAACAAAAAGGAGCAAAAAACCCCAAAACAAACAGAAGATCCCAATAACTCAATAAGGTACTGAAGCAGAGTACCACAACACAGGAATAAGGAAAAAATACTAGGCTAAGACATGGATAATCACTGGGGGGAAGACTTAAAGGAGGAGAACAGACACAGAAGCAGAATATAATATTCAGAAAAATGACCCAAAGAGACGAAGATGAAAGTGCATGCCAAAATGACACAGGTCTGTTAAGTCTACTTCTTTCTGATTACCTCACTGAAAACAAAAGAAACAGGGCTAGGTCAGCATCCTTCAAGGAGTACAACTAAAAGATATATTGTGCAGCTCTGCTCCTTTTGCACCAAGAAAACAGCAGCCAGAGTCTGGGAGATGAAAAAATAGTGGCCCAGCAAAATATGCAAAGGCAGAAAAAGGAACAGGTGTGACCCCAAAATCTAGAACCATTGCACTTTAGTACATTTGCCTACTGTGGCTGCAGCTGAATCCACACTATCAGCACTTCTCAGTTGTCAACACAGGGCTCTGAACTCCACCAACAAAACATTTCCTCATCTCCCTCCAGCACACATTAGTACATATAATGTACAAATGCCTGTGCTGTAAAAGTCTCACGTTTGCTGCTGAGCCAATCTATCTCTCAATATATTCCAGAAGACAGAGAATTTCAACCTTAATTCTGGTCCATTGTATTATGCCTGCATTATGCAATAGCCTATAATGGCAGAATGTGGCTTTTTTTCTTTCCCACAGGACAGTTGTGAAATCCTAGCTCCCAGCACAACATGAAAAGACCGTAAAAATTCAGTTTTCCAGCAGAAAAGCCACCTGTCCGAAACAATTTTATTTCTTTGTTATGGAAATTTTTCAGAGACTAATGGATGAGACAGGGAAGTGCTGATTAGGAACAGTCTTATATTTGAAACAACCAAGTATTCATTAAGGTGTAGTGAAGTCTTTGACACCCATGAAACTGGATAAGGCAAATTGATAGAATCAAAACATTATTAGAGGGCTGCTCTTTGTCAAAACTTTTTTTCCCTATCCAAGACAAAGAAAAAAATGGAAAATAACAAGTAATCACAACTTTAAATATTCAAAACAGTGCTCAACTTCTCTCAAGATGTAAAGGATGAAATCAAAGTTCCTGAAAAATTTAACTGGAAAATCTGTATCTTGATGTCTCAAGTTGGCCACTGAAATGTACAAAAAATACCCCCCAACTTTAAGACCTATGAAGTTGATAATTTTATTAGGGACTGTTTTGTGATGAGCATGCATGGAATCATTGAACTAGGGCACGCAAACCTAACTGCATCACTTTGTAACTTTTTCAAGTGCTTAACTTCTCCATCAAAATTTTCTTTTCTTGCATACTTTTATAACTAGATCAACATGTTTTCCCATGAACAAGCACTAAGTTAAACCCATAAAAAATTAACAATCAATTGACCAGGCACAAACTTACAGTCTTGTCCATTGCACAAACTCATAATATAGGCTTTCATTAGTTACAGCCAGGTACTTGCACTGAAATTAGTATTTTAGTACAATTGCAACTTACCAGCATAATCCTGAGCATTTACATTTCCACCGGCTTTTATTATCCTGCGTACAAGGTTTATGTCTTGGTGAGCAACAGCTCTGTGCAGCAAGTTCTCACCATACACATTCCTCCTGTGGATTGTTGAAAGTGAGAGGGGGCGAGTTGGATTTACAGCGTTCCTAACAAAGGCTTCTCGTCCTGAAAAATAATGTAAAAGACCTATTGCACAAAGTATCTTCTCTCTCTTGGCTTCACTTTATATAAAGTTAGTAAATAAGCTTCCTGAAGAGACAAATGTTCATTCAATGTAGTAGAAATGAAGATCTCAAAAAACACATCACAAATTGAATAATAGTGCCATTTAATACAACATGTCATATTGCATTTCATAACAAAACTCCAACTGAAATTCAACATACAGAAATATGACCATGTAGGAGTGTTGTAACTTCAGACTTCTTTTCTAATGACATTTTTGCAAGGTGTATTGCTTCCCAATGGATAACAAAGCCACTATCCTGCATTCAAATCATTATAAGGTGACCATTTCAATAACTAGTCAGTTCAATTAATTCAATTTAACTAATTTAACTAATTCAATAATTTAACTTTTAAGAAGAGTCAAATTTATCCACCATTCTTTTTTACTCATCTATCTTTTAAAACCTTTGCTTTGTGAGCAAATATTTACACTAGGATAGTGATTGAGATTAGCTCCCTCAGGTTACTTTTTCTCATTACTTCACAAACAGCTCAGTCATTTCTGCCATGAATGAAAGGTGAATATGAGGGATAAATGTAAAAATGTAAAATTTAAGAGACTGTTTCTAATGTTTAATTTCGTACTTTACAAAAAAAACCCTATCCCTCATTATGCAGTCATCATAGTTTTCAGTTTAGCCTAAATTATTTCCAGTACACAGATGAGCTACTCTGTACTTCACCAGTACTGCCCTTCCAACAAAAAACAAGAAGGAAGGGAAGGAAGGGAAGGAAGAGAGAGAGAGAGAGAGAGAGAGAGAAGAGAGAGAGAAAGAGAGAAAGAGAGAAAGAGAGAAAGAGAGAAAGAGAGAAAGAGAGAAAGAGAGAAAGAGAGAAAGAGAGAAAGAGAGAAAGAGAGAGAGAAAGAGAGAAAGAGAGAAAGAGAGAAAGAGAGAAAGAGAGAAAGAGAGAAAGAGAGAAAGAGAGAAAGAGAGAAAGAGAGAAAGAGAGAGAGAAAAAGAGAAAGAAAGAGAGAAAGAAAGAGAGAGAGAAAGAGAGAGAGAGAGAAAGAGAGAATGAGAGAACGAGAGAACGAGAGAAAGACAGACAGAAAGACAGACAGACAGAAAGAAAGACAGACAGACAGAAAGAAAGACAGAAAGACAGAAAGAAAGACAGAAAGACAGAAAGAAAGACAGAAAGAAAGAAAGACAGACAGAAAGACAGAAAGACAGAAAGAAAGACAGAAAGACAGAAAGACAGAAAGACAGAAAGACAGAAAGACAGAAAGAAAGACAGAAAGAAAGAAAGAAAGAAAGAAAGAAAGAAAGAAAGAAAGAAAGAAAGAAAGAAAGAAAGAAAGAAAGAAAGAAAGAAAGAAAGAAAGAAAGAAAGAAAGAAAGGACAAGAGAATTATTTGAAGATAAACACAGTGCAGGCCGAGGCCATTAATTCATCCACTAATGAAAACTCCTAGGACAGCAGGCCATGTACATTGCCCCTCTCCACAAGCTGTAGCAGGTCCTCACAGGTCCTAAAATCCCACCCACATGCCAGTGATGCCTTAAGGAACCTAGAAATCAAACAACACACTTTCAAGGCAATACCAGTATAGAAGGTAATATAAAGGCTGGCCTTTATTGGAGGCCTCTGGGGGCAGATATGGAAAATGCACATCCTCGCACGGGGTGAATACAGTTTTATAAGTTTAGCAAATTAACATAACTGAAAAAAATTCCCAAATTAGAGACAAAAGTGGTGAGGTAATTCCCACTTCTCTGAATCCTCCCCCTCCAGATAGGAACTAAACTTTCTTTATGCAAATGTGTCTCAAAGAGCTGATTTAAACCTTGGCTCCCAGGAAGAACCAAGATAGGATAGGCGCCTTAGACCTCTAACTTGGAGCCTCTGAAATATGTTTTGTCTTTCTGCCTGTCCAGGTAGGGAAAAGTAGTGGGGCTAACTATGAATACAATAATGGGCTACAGAGCCACAAATATATGTGTAAAGAATATAGAGAACATATAAAAGCAAAAAAAAGGCAAAAATCAATTTGCTATCACCAGAAATAGACCTTAAAACCCATAGAAACCTATAGTTCTTCTACAGCTGTAACTCACACAGCCTGATGTTTTGTGCATTGTGATACACTGTGAGCTTGGACTAATTCCAAAAATTACTGAATTCTTGACTCTGAGCAGACTTTTAGAATCTAACAGATAGGGGTTCCCCTCAGCTGAGCACACATTCTCTCTCCACTTGCCTTCTAAGACATCAATCATTTAAGTCACTAGTCAAAGCTGGTCCAAACCAGCCAAGCAGTTCAGGAGGGATTAAACTGCATAGATATAAACAAAATCATGTGCAGTTTTATGTTACACTTTACCTCATTAAAATCTTCCTTGAAGGATCTATTTCCCATTACTTCCACCTGCCTTTCTGAGAGCTTTCCAAGCACCTGACTTTATGCACAACAAGTGACCCATGCAGGCCCAACCCAAAACTTATCATGGGGTGGTTTTTAGAGTGAATTACCAAACTAAGATGACCCATGGGCTCTTGACAGGTCTGATGTGAAAGGGAGGTAAGCTTGCTAAATGGGTTCACCAGTCTACCTCTCTAGGCAGTGCAATTCTTCCCGTAGAAACCATGCTAAAGAGCCAGTAACTTGATTACTGAGTGGAAACTAGCAAGTCGATTTGAAATAGATGAGCAGTTAGGCATTCAACTTTAAATCTCATCAAAATGGTGCTTCCACTGAGAATAATTAAAATCCTGCAAAAGAGAATTAAATCCTGTTAACTGGAAGTGGGCTTCTTCGTATTTTTTAAGATCTATAACGTAGCTGTTGCAATTCAAATATTTACAGACTTTGTAAGATGTTTAAATGATTGTAGTTAAATGGAAAACCCCTACCTGAGTGGACTTAAACAAAAAAAACCTGAACAGATAAGACCTAATCTTAAAGGTGCTGGAATGAACACTTAAGTGAGGAAATTCTTTATTCTCCCACAAAATTCCTCTGCAAGGTCAAGAATTTCTCTGCATGTACCTTCAAAGGATAAAACCAGCAATCATTCTCTCTAACATAGTGTACTGCAAATAAAAATACTTTAAAAGAGTGTTCTGTGGTAATAAAGGCCCTATAATCCTGTAGACAAGGTAACAACAACAGGCATTCAAAATGGAATAAACTGTTTTGTAAAGGTCCATTCTTGAGGATGGCACTGCTCTGACAATGATTTTGCACACAGAACACTAAATGGAAGAAGGATAAATAAATGTAGCTCAGGATCTACCTTTTCACTCTGCAAAAAAACAATTCTCTTCTCCTTTTCAGAACATACCATTATTTTTTCATATGAAACACTGTAATAAAAATTGCATTCTGAAAAACATCTCATGACAGTTAACTTGTTTATGCAAACAAGTTAACTGTTAGGTTGCTAATATAAGGGTTTTCAGAAGAAGGGAAATTATCAAAAAACTTTAATTATTAAAATGAATGTTTATACCACATTTTTAAAAGAAAACCATGCCACAATATGTTGGAAAAATTATAAATTACATTTGATTCAGTATAGTTGTTCAAACAATAATCTGTATGATAAGAACATAGAGTATCTTACTCCGTTTGTTGTCAATTCTCTTGCTCCTTCTCCTCTGATTAGCTTCTGTGTACTCATTCAGAATTATTTCTTGCCACATGATGGTTTCTAGATCCTGCTTGTCTTCAGAAGTAGGTTTCTGAATTTTACTGACAAGAGATTTGCTTAGAATCAACAAAATTATTCTCTCTATAAATCAATGTTTACAATAGAGCTAAGAATATGAATACATTTGATTTCAAAAGGAACTCCTAAATAAGGAGTAAATCAGGACAGAAACTATCTCCCAGATCTTTAAATAAAGGTAAAATCTTCAGCCATTTAGTTGTTCAGGTGACAAATGAGTACTCTACATGCATTGTATCTATTACATTATTATACAAAAAAATAATTTACAAATTATTACATATACATTACTCATACTTAAAATGCTTAGGTTTGTTTCTTGTTATACTGCCACTGTGAGCCACTCCCTGCTGTTTCTTCTACTATTTGGTGATGAGAGGAAACAATCTCTGTACTTTCCTGAGAAGGTCTCACTTACCTTGATGTTATCTGGGCTGTTTCTGCACACGCTGCAGCCTCTACTGAATACGAATGTCCCTCACCAGTTTGTTTTTCAGTAAAGGTGGTATCCAAGTAATCTGAAATGTCTTCATTCTCTCTCTGCTGACCACCTACAGGCTGCTACAAAAAAGAAATATTAGAAGCAACTGTCAGAAACAAAGGTTGTATATCCAAGAACACTCTTTTTTAAATTGTATGCCCACAGAGAATTGAGGGATTGTTTAAGTGAATTCTACAGGTGTGAAAGACAGAGGCTGCCACAGGAGAGGCAATCCTATGCCAGGAGTAGTGTGCCATGCAATTGTTCCTGGAAGAATTAGCCAAGAGAATTAGGCTACTCAAAGTCACAACTTAAAACATAAATCTAGGCTGGATGACAGCAAACAAAAGTTGTTCTATCTGAAAGTTATTTGACTGGACATTTGAAATGACAACAGATTCATTCCAGTTTCCTATGGACATGAACACCTGTCCTAAAAAATAACACGATGCTTGAGATGTCTTCATACAGCTCATCTCATCTCACCGTTGCAGAAGCCTAAAATTTACAAAAGGTGAGATCCATGTTTCACCTGAAGTCAGTCTCAGCTGAGCAGTTATTTCTAAAAATACTTCTAAAGATCCCTGAGCTATAGACCCTACAGCTGAGACTCACTTCACTTACTTCCAACCCTCTAAAAGCCAGGCACGCAGATGACACTAGGCATCCTCATTACCCCACCACTAGAAAACAGGAAGAGCTACTCTGAGATTACAGAGATTCACCTCATCCTGAACGGTGCGAAGGGGAACCAAAATGATTCATGTATATGAGAGACTTAACTCTAATCCCACCCTAAAGACAGGTCACCACATGGAAGTTAATTTGAGTTGCTTGAGTTTATTCACTGCTTTAGCCATGTGACTGCGACACGCTGCTATGTATCACTCAAGCTCCTGAAATCTGTGTACTCATCAGTTTATTACACACTTGAGTAATGCTGAAAGCTTTTAGCACACACCCTCAGCACACAAGCATAGAAATGCTTTCACAATGATGTGGAGGACTGGTTAGTCCATTCTTGCAGTACAAACAGAAATGGAGAATACCCTGATTAATTATTTTAATTGACATATTTAGTAGAGGGGTTACTAAAGATGGGAATTGCCCTCTTAGAAGTGGTCCCTCTGGGTCAAGAGACCATGCATGTTCACATGGGATCTGGGCTTGTTTAGTCTGAGGAAAAGGAGTCTCAGCAGTACTCTTATTTCTCTCTGCAACTACCTGGAAAGAGTTTGTGGTGAGGTGGGGGCTGGTCTCTTCTTTCAGGTAAAAAGCAAGGACAAGGGGAAGTGGCCTCTAGTTGTGCCAGAGAAGTCTTAGATTGGATATGAGGAAAAAACTTTCTTCACTGCCAGGCACTAGAACAGGCTGACTGGGGAAGTGGTTGAATCTTCATCCCTGGAAATGTTCAGAAGACATGTGGATGTGGCACCTGAGGACATGGCTTAGTAGTAAACACAGTGCTTCACAGTTGGAAAATTGGGTTTGACAATCCCAAAGGTCTTTTCCAACCTTAATGATTGTAAGGCAGCTGGGGAAAATCAAATATATTAGCTTAGAAAACTATTATGGTAGTACTTTCCCTGTATCCACCATCTGCAATGGGAGTGGGGTTAGAGAAGGATAAGAAAACATTTCAAATCAAAAAAACAAGCTACACTTGCTTTATAGGAGACCATATACTAAAATATGCGGGCTGTCCAGCATCCTGATTGCATCTGCCAGTCAGTAAAGACCCTCCTGTTTTGGAAATTTGTTTCACCACAAGAATACTCTGAAGAAAGGAGTGTGAGAAAAGACCAAGGTGAACAACATCCTGCTACAATTTGACATTTACTAACAAATTAACTGAGTTTTTTCTCCCTAGTAACTTGCTTCCTTACCTTCTGTCTTCAAGAACATCAGATAAAGGCACAAAGATAAAGTTGATTGTTGTCTGACAAGGGGTTAGAGATCTCAATTTACACAAGACTCTGCTTCTGAATTTTAACTGCAGCTTTGAGTAAATCTACACATTAATCTTCACACAGCTGTGCTACAAATTTCAGAAATCAATACTTCACTGAAAGAGCATTGCAAAGTGCTATGATTCTTAGAGAATCAGCCTATGGACCTTTCAGCACCTTGAAATTAGCTATCTTTGTGGCACATTTAATTACATGCAGATAAATTCAGTTAATACTACTAGGAAAAGACAGAATTAACTGACAGGTTTTGGATGCTTTATGCCATTGTGGGTTGTAAAACTACCTCAAATAGCCAGCTTTACATGACTGATCATTGATTTGCAGCTCGAGATTATTCCAATACATTACAGAGCAGAGAATCAGGTTGCAGGTTTACAAGAGATGCTTAATACACTCTGCAGCATAAATCTATGTCTCCTATCTGTCCTTCTCTTTCCCTTATTATAATCTAAACAGGAAGAAACTATGGCTTTTCTTTCCTGCTCTCTCCATATTTTTGCATTGGTGTTATTGAATAGAAATGATGTGTTACAGAACACCTTCACAGCACAAGAAGCAACAAGGAACACATGCTGGTTTCTTCAGGGGAGGGAAAAGAAACACAAAGCACAAGCCTCAGTTTTTTCAGTATGTCTTGTATAGGCAGAACTAAGCACATTAAATACACTTCTAAATACATGTGTAAAAAATCCCCACTGAATAATCTTCCTAGCATATAGGAAAGACATAGCTACAATCTATTTTGTGACACTTTCAAAGCATTTGCATTTACAGCAGTGAGAACTATGACAAAAGAAAACAGCACACAATTCCCTGGATCAAAACCAGAACAGGATGCAGTAGGAACCTGGGGATGGAATTGGCTGGTATAACCCAGTATGCTACAATGAAATAACAGAATAATGTTTTGGAGGGAACATGAGACACAGAAGATATACAGGAGGTCTACCGTTCTGGAAAAACTCATGCTGATTCTAGGTTTTCATATCAGTCAATAAATTAACTTTTCTAGGATTTCCCATCTCAGAAAGCTTAGTTATGTTCATAACATCCAAACAGGAAACACAGTACTGGATTTTTAAAACAAAAAACAACTGAAATTAGTTAAACATGCAAGTCACTGATGCTAGTTTATTCTTTACTAAGATTCCCACCTTCAGGTAATTTGGCTACTTTATATAATATTTTATGATAAATACAGAATTTCAAATACAAATTAAACTGTGGTTATACCTGCATGCATTCATCTGCCTGCAGAGCACTGGTTTCTGAATTTAGCTGCCCTTCCCTGGCATTAAGCTGTCTCTCATGTGGCACTACAGGAGTGGCAGCCTGTGCCACTGATCCTGACACAGAATTCAGAGCTCTGCTGGCAGGGCCCTGCTGCTCTCAGCTGCTGATGGATCGATGGAACAGGCATGACCCTGACACTCCAACCTCCAGGCACTGGAGTTTATAACTCTTAGAATCACTAGGGTATCTCAATAAATCACTGATGTCAACTTCACTAGTCTCTATATTCTGTTCAGTGACTACATCCATGAAAATCTTCCCTGGGCATTACAGTGAGAGATCTGTATTATCATTATTAAGTGAATGTCCTTTTACTGTGTTATCTGTGCCAATAATGGTCATGCAGATTCTGCAACAATTATCTAAAACGTGTGGAAATGTATCTTCTGGTGTCTGTTCCTTTCCAACTGTTATTATGTCTTCCACAGGATTATGCAGACAGAGGATTATTTCTGGAAAGCAATCTTCATTACTTAATTTTCGTGATACATAAAAATCAAATTTTAAAAGTTTACAAAAAAGAATGGAGCAAATCTTTCTAAAAAGCATTTAACTAAAGTTCACTTTAGAACTCATCTCTCTTTCTAAATATGTGTGTACATTTTATTATCAATTTTTGCAAAATCTACAAGATTCAAAGCCTTCCTTCATACAATACATTATCAAGAGTTAGACTGAGCTCTCAGTTTCAAAAGAAGTTTCAACTTCAGCTGTTGACTTCTGCAGCAGTGAAAATCCAGGGCAAAAGAGACTAAATCTGTTTTAGTCAAAGATATTATGTCACTGCCAACGGCAATGGCAAAAAACCTGAGGGTATTATAAGGCTTTAAAAGAAAGTCATGAGAATTTCTGTTACAATGAAATAATGAAAGTAAACATATTCACAAAAACTTCAAATACATAGTTAGTAAAATACAATATAGGAGTTTTAATTATGTGTTTATGTGGATCCAAGTTTATGTGGAGGATTTGTGTCTCACGAACTTCAGGTAAAAACCCTACGATTTTGAGACGTTTGCATGGTGCAGTTTCCACACTGAGTACAGAACACAAAATCATAATTGTTCTTGTAATACTGCTGTTTTTCTAATCACTTTGAGCTACAGTCAACAGAGGCACCCATTCTCACATGAGGAAATTTCTTTCCTATATTTTCCCTACCCCTGTTTTAAATGCTCTGGGAAAAATAAAATTTAAAAAATCCTCCAGAGACCAAAACCATGGTTTTTTCAGTTTTTTCTCTATAACATTTGCATATAACAGCACTCATACTAGTAATAACTAGTAATATTGGATCTAATAAAACCTCTTTCAATGCATTTTTGGAGTCTTGCTGCCAGCAAGTGGCAATACAAGGCAATGCAAGAAACCTTTAACCACTGGTGACATGATTTAGATACAAGCTCACACACAAAGTAGAAAGGGCAGAAATCTGACAGCATACACTCAGGTTCAGTTTGCAAGCTAGCATAAACCCCTGATTCTTTCTGAAAATTATTTCCCTGCCAGCTGTTTCCTATCTTTTACTTGCACATCAAATTGTTTCTAAGTACTGATTACTTCTTACTTTGCTTTACTGAATTACACTTTATATTTACACCACTTCCTTAATTCATCTAGACTTTAAACAACTGGGGAAAAAGAAAACCTCACTGGCATAACTTTCTCTGCTTGAAGAACTATGGTATGAACAGCATGTATATGTATTACAAATTTCTCAAGAAAAAGGCTCAGTGGATTTGTTGAAGAGTGAGTGAATTTTTGCAAGATCCTAAAAATCCCAAAGTCAACTGAAATACAACTCTTAAATGTGACATGTTAAATCTCCAGACACAGTAGTACAGGTGGGGTCTCACTAGAGCAGAGTAGAGGGTCCACCAGGATTCCAAAGTCCTTCTCTGTCAGAGCTATTTTCCTGTCAGCTATTCCCCAGCTGTACTGGGGCCTGAGGTTATTTCTCCCCAGATACAGAACTCTGCATTTCCACGTGATGAATTTCATGGATTCCTCTCCTCCCCATTTTCCCATCTGTTCAGGTCCCTGTGAATGACAACACAGCTATCCAGCCCAGCAGTCATTCCTCTCAGTACCATCTCTGAACTTGCTGAGGATGCAGTGTGTTCCATTTTCCAGGCCACTAATGAAGACATTGAATGGTACTGGCCCCACTATTGACAGAATAACCACAACAGAAATCAGTGCTGCTACATCATCAAAAACAAGAAAACTCAGCATAACTAACTGTGAGGTGCCAGAATTCTATGCATAGATAATTTATAGATTTATTTTGTGTTTTCAGGGATACACGAAACTAAGATATTCACTCAGACTAAGACTCATTGCTGGTTGTCAAGGTGTCTGTCCTGACTCTGCTTCAAATCAGTACGTGACAGTCATTGGCTCATATCACTAAAGATCCTCCTGCAGGACTCAGACTTTGCTGGTACCAACATCAGCCAATATCCAAAAATTAAAATCCACTGCAGTGATTATTGCCAGCCTTCTTACTCCAGGCTCCTAAAATATCTTCTCTGGAGATACTCTCAATGCATTCCATCTGCCTATTCTCCAGAGGCTTTTAATAACAGGCAATCTCTGTTTCAAGGCATTTAGAGTTTGTTCTATGGGACTAACCGTGTACAGTGAGAATGTTTCATTTAACAAACTTATAGTTTTATATTAGTAGTTGTATATTGTTCAGAAAAGAATACCCTAGGAGATTTCATTTTTTTCCCTTTGTTCTGAGATGGAGTATTTGACCCTGTCATCACTCATATTTGCTGGAAGACATAAACAATAAGGACAGTAGAAGACAACTACATTTTACTTTGATAAGGACAGTAGAAGAGAACAGCACAGCCTTGGAGAAATAGATAAAGGATGTAACTTAGGCAAACAGGAGCCATGGAAAATGCAAGCAGGATGACAGCTCAGTTCTGCAAGGCTGACAAACCAGAAGTTATGCAAAACAGTGATTCTGTGCTTACTCAAAAGCAGGGGTCAAGGAACAGGCACCTGAAAAGGACATGGGACATTGAAAAAAAGCCAAAGATGACTCTAGAGAACCATACAGGGACTTCTGACAAGGGTTGAAACTATGTAAATGAAGTAATAGATACACATCAAGTGAGGGGGGATGGCTAATGAATGCAGGACTGGTGTGTACGATGAACACTCTGTTCACTCAGGGCACTCAGCTGGAGGAAGGATCCTCCAAGTGACCACTGCTGCAGTAAAGAATGCCTGCTCTCAAACACTCAAAACTGTGTTAGAAAGTTCCTATCTGGCCAATTTCCGTACCAACACTGGTCTCAAATCTGCCTTTGGTGAATTCTACCAAGAACTGCATTTTCCCTGACATAAACCTCAATCAGGATCCTCGAAAAAAGCCAAGTAAAACTGATTTATACAGAATCCTAACTTTTTCTTTGTAGGTACAGATCAATAGGACTAGATGGTACAGTCATAATGATATGACATCTCCACTAAGCAGAGTCTTTCACAGCAGAAGCTCTGCCTATTTCTGGCCACAAGTAAGACTCTCCCAAGCAAAAGGAGAATTACAGATAACCTCTTCCTCCTCAGAGACCATCCAAATGCACTGCCTGTCTCAAGGGTTTCACTGGAGGGAAACATTTTAAGCTACTGTCTTCATTACTTCAGCTTAAGTGACATCCCTTACAGATTGTCTCATGATGATGTCTTTCCCACCTTCCTTGTGTACTGCAAGCTTAGCAACTACAGTTCTTATAGAAAAGAAAAAAAAAGAAAATAAAGCTTAGCTTTAAAGTTGTTTTCAATGTGCCCAGCATCAGTGTCAACAGCTATGTGCTTGCTTACCTTTTCTTCTGAATCCTTCTGAATTCCATTGAATTTGATATCTAAATTTAGGAGAATAGAAAAATATTTCAGTTTTACTTTGTGCTTCTGAAAGTTCTTATTGTGTCTTTAAAAATGGTATGATTTCCTAATTAGGGCTTAAGATTTAAACTTTAAAAATTACTATAGTCATGTTCCCTAGGTGGAACTGACAATAAAATTTCTGGTTAGGCTCTGTTAGTCACCAAATAATATGCCAGAGCTATTTTGTGACATTTCTTCACTGTAGTTTAGAGACCTGTGTTTCCAAAGACTATCAGCAGGTGGAATTGCCTCCCATTTCACATGACGAGACCTGGCCTCTGCCCTCTCTAATTACAGTGCAGTTAGACAATACTGCTAAAACAATCCAATAACTTAGTGCCTCTGGACAGAGATGATCCCAAACTCCCTGATCTCATCACCCTGTTTCAACATTCCTGTGACTTCCTGGAAATTTCCTAATCAGAAATAAAGTGTTTTCCTGTTGTATTACCAAAAATAAGCTCAAGTGGAAGACTGCAAAACAGATGGGACAGTCCTGCACTTCTGGGAACACTGAGGAATGGAAGCACAATTTAAGTAGCAGCACATGCTATACAGACGTGGGGAGTAGTAGCATTTTTGTTTCTCTTTTGTAACAGATGCCTCTGAATCCTGGATATGTTAGAAAGAAGCAAGTAGGAACCCTCCAAGACCTGTATCTATAAGGCATTTTAAGCACCATGTGGCCTGTAACCTTTATAAGAAAATTCCAGAGCAATGAAATAGTTTTGAACTGGATATATACCACTGGAGAAAACAGCTACTTCTTAAAAAAATCCTAACAGAATACTTACAAAAACAAGACTTGCGGTCCATGACTATGAAAACCAAACTGTTGTAAAAAACACCTATAGTCAGATTCTATATAAACTTACACAAATGCTCATCTTCAGCTTATCAAATTATTTTCTCAAATGATTTTGCCACAGCTAGAGCAACTCCTGGTTTTGTACAAACACAACATACCTGCAGAATTATTTTGCTGTTCTTCTGCTGCGGAATTTAATGAAAAACCAGGCTGAGAAATATTTTCAGTGGGTGATGAGTGGTTTATCCAATCCCTAGAATTAAATAATACAATAAAAAATCCTTAAAGAATTACAATCTGCTCCTCTTAGGAATATTTTTACAGTACTTTGAGTTGGCCACTATCTGTGGAAACACTTGCAGTTATTTTAGAGGTATACTTTTCTTTACAAGGACATCGAATAAGACTTCTAGATTTCCTTCACAAAGCTAGCAATGTTTCCACATTTGTTCTCTTAAGTGAAAAAAAAAATGGCCTCTTCTATTCTTTATTACTTCTTTCTATATTTCTGTTATAAATCTATCTTCTACTGAAATCTTCCCATAGTTTTCACAAACAAAAGGCCTAATATTAATTCATTAGCAGTTTTTATTTGTCTAATAGTTTTCCCCAAGTGACATTACTCTTGTTGGTTATGTTCTTAACCCATTTCAGGTAGTATCATCAACAAAAACAAGTCCAAGTACAGCTTCAACCATATTGGACACTTCACTTCTGCCAACATTAATATAGATCCTTCACTAAGCAAACAAGAAAACCTTTTCTCCATAGAACACTGGGAAAAAAATAACATACAAATGGAAGTATAACAGAATTGTTTAATTACATTATTCCTGACTGGAATTCCTATGTGATTCATTATACTCACTTCAGTAGGGACTGAGACTGATCAGATGTGTACGCCTCCTGAAGTAGCTGAAAGAAGAAAAAACAAGTTAGTAAACAAAGTATTTTATTGTTTATTTTCTCAATTTTAGTGCAGGCTTATCTTCTTCCTTCTGTAATTTAGTTGGGAAATGGAACTCTTAGATCCGATAATTACATACATTACTACTAAGATACAAAAGCATTCCACTTAAACCATTTTTTTACTTGTACTATTTGACAAAAATGTTGAAAAATAAATCAAGGCTACAGAGGAAAACAATCATCCACAATGAAAACAAACTGTTGCAAGAAAGATACAATTGCTGCAAACTTAAGATGTTTTATATATCAAAGGACAAAAACACAAGGTATTTTAATTTCAACTCACAGCTTTAATCTTTTTTTGGTAACTTTCTCATTAAATAAGACAGGGTGCTGTTCCATAGACTGTGATGTTTAGTGTACTGCTCTCAATACCCCTATAAATATCATATTTAAGGAACTTCTGAGTGGCAGGGCTGCCACAAGCTAGCACAGCAAAGAGCAGTTGGGTAAGGAGAGCACTGATATCACAGCAAATTCCAACTCCTTGTTACAAAGACCTGGGATCTGCTTTTTGTGCCTTTGCCAACAATGCAGAGATCTCCCTCAGTATGGAAAAAGGAGCATTTATACAAAGTCTAAGGCAAACTAGGAATGGTTAAGATATCCAAGTGAACTGCAGAATGGTTCTCTCACCGATGAGCTAAGCCTGGGTATTGCTAGTGGACTATCCACACACTGGCTGCAGTTTTGAACAAATCATTGACTTCCAGTGGACAGTATTAACAGCACTAGAGGACTCTGAGAAAGAACTCCTTGGTGTGGACACTGAGTGACAACCTCTCGGGCTTACACAAGGTACTAGCCACACAGTAAGAACAAACATCTTAACAATTGCTTCAAGGGCAAGACGTAGCAATTTCCCGGTAGCAAGGACTGCTGAAAGGCTCCCTGGAAGAGAACAGACTCTTTCGTTTGTGCAACAATTACTGACTGATGTAATTCCAAACCCTGGCAATGAGACTGCTTGCAGAAAGTTACATATTGCTTAAATAGACCCTTCAGGCGAGTCAGATTGATTATTTACACAGAACATTATCCAGAGACCAAGCCAGGTCAGGAGAAATGAATAACACAACTACCAAACCTCTCTAACTGGCTAATATTGCTCAGAGAGGTGCTTTAAAATCTCAGCAAACTACCATTATAACTCAGTTTTGTCTTCTAAAAAGCCAGGTTCTAAGCAAAATCAGTATATTGCTCACTGGTTGAGAGATCTTCTCAAACCATATACACTACACAAATGGTATTTTTGGCCACTGACTGAAGTACTGGGAACAGCCTTTCACCCTGCCCTCATTTTTGATGAAGAAATTCCTGCAAAATCTCAATGATTTTTCTCACTTGAAGATTTATTTATACAGACAACTGTATGAGGGGACTCTGGATGTTTTCCAAAAAGACGCTAATGCTTAAAAGCTGTTAGGTGTTACCTAACAACTTTTGGTGCACTTCACCAAACAGCGTAAGAAAAAAAATTATAAAAAAGGGGAAAGCACAAACCTACAGTCATCACACCTGTCTGAACAAGCTAAGAATACCATGTTAACAGATAATGAAAATGACTTGTTGAAAAGAACCTGGATCCTACAAAATCTGTATGTATGTCTACTGCCTCTCTGGTAGATGAAAATTCTTAATTACATTTTTTTACATGATGGAATCAAAGACAGGACTGCATTTCCTAAGTCTCCCAAAACCCACTTGAAGTACAAAGAAAGCTAAGACTCTCTGGAACACCTGGAATAGATGCTACTTTTCCTAAAAACATTCCCAGCCATCTACTCTGCATGAACCTCATACCACATCACATGTAAATGCTGTATTCATAAATGATAATTTCTGAGGAAAAACTAGAAGGAAAGCCTTTATGAGAGTACATTCCATGTTGGCTCTTGAAGTGGGTAAAGAGCCACATTGGTGCAATGGACACATGTGGGTATCAAAGATAATAGGCAAAGATTATTCCTTACAGTATTCAGTAAAAAATTAGAATTTTATACTGTCCTCAAGCTGTACATGACCAAGCTGCCAGTGTCTTGCTATACAGGTCTCACCAAAACAAAAAAATACTAAGAATTACCTAAACTATTTGGTGACAAGTACTAGGATTCCTTGCTTTCCTGACTTTTTCTTTAGTGAACTGGGCATTTGTCCTTGGATTTGGGATTGGCTAATCTGGCAGGAACCATGAAGCCAAAGGCTAAGGTTAAGAAGCAGCTAGTCAGATGATCTCCCAGAGGGGAAAGGGAAACAGCAAATGTGCACTTCTCTCATTCCCTCCATCCTCAGAAAATAACAATAAACTTCAGACAACCCTCAGACATGCAAGGAGCAAAATAAAGTTATGGAGAAAGATTTTTGAAGTAACAGCATTTTTGGATTTTGTTCACTGTTTCCCATGCTGTCAGTTGAGACAAATTTATCTGCAATGCTAGAATGAACTGTAAAATATTCACTTCAGGAGAAACCATGTCTTTTTTCAATGTGCCTTTTGTCATCTAAGAAGCAGTCCAGCTCTTTTTAGAAGAACTCTCTTTTACTGGAATAAGGATACACAGACTGTGGGCTTTGGACTGGTGAATCCAGGCTGAAGACAGTGTAACAGTCACAGCTAAAAGCAGAGAACCTGTTTGTCTCTAATTGTTTCACGACCCTGTCACATGCAGGTGGAAAGCTAATTGCTCAACTGAATAGACATTTATGGGCTAGCTACCAACCATGGTAAATACATTAAAAAGTAAGCTAATTTGCAGATTAGGGAATGCAGAATTATCCATAGAGAGCAAAATAATTACCCCATCATCATGCAAGCAAACATTTTGTTTTGCATTTTGGATTATTATCTCCTTCCTTTTGAAAGAAACAATTCATCCATCATTGGATCATAGCTAATCTCATAATGAGTAACCCAGGGTGTTTTCTGGCACAGTCAACCCAGATGATTACCCTTCAGCTCTTGGAAGGGAACATATTAAAAAGTCCGTGCTCTGCAACTTCATCTTTGTCCTGGGCTTGTTCCTCAAATTTGAAAGGGTTATAATCTCATGAAAGATTATAGAAGATTATATAAAAAGATTACAGGACCAGAGAAGACCCATTGATACATTCCTGCAGACCATACTACCTAGGTGACAAGATGAAATTCAATTCAGCTGTAAACCACCAGATCCCCTCAAGGGGAGGCCCAGTGGGTTTATTAATAATTAATCATTAGATATGCTTAGAGAAGACATTATCATTGCTGGACTTACTGGATTTATCTGTTCTTCCTTATGATAATATGTGTGGTCACTAAATTTCTGTATAAAACAGATTTCTGGAGAAAAAGCTCCTAGAAAAAAACAAACAAAAAAATCCCTAGTAATTAGAGTTTTGACAGTCTTAATTTCTATGTAATTTTCCATAATTCCATAACTTTTTACATAATTCAGTAGCTGAGCTACGTGCATCAAAACTTCTGATATGCAATGGATTTAACTGGCTAAATAGTCTATCACACTAGATTTTGAAACTACATGAATGAAATAGAAATTAATAAAATCAGCAAGAAGAGGAAATTTTATTTCACTTAGTGTTCCAGGACCATCCCTGATTTTGCATTGGGTCTTTCCTCTCATTTTTAAACTAATAATGGCAATTTTAGTAACCTGCTTCATCCATATGACTAAAATATACTTGTACTCCTAGATGGCATTGTGTCTTTAATGACTATACAAATGAAGATCTTCTCTCCAAAAACATTAGAAAGAGAGAAACAAAGTTGGATCCTATGCTTGAAAACTAAGATGTTGTTACTGACACTAATAAGATACTAATCAAATTAATATTTACACTATGTATCTCCTCACCAAATTCCTATTATACAAGTATGCACAAAACTGTGAATGATGAAATTCTAATTCCAACTTACTAAATGTAATGTGATGCAGGCAGAATGCTAAAAATATCACATGCTGTTACAGTTGCAGAGATAAAAACTCCCCTCTCAACTCGCAGACAAATGCCCACTCCACAAACTGAACACAGTCAAACGGACGTGACTCAAACCATGTATGTTGAATGTTGCAAGCATTTAATTCCAATGGACAACCACAGGGGTGTTCAAAATGGGATGATGCTTCTCTCCTCACTTAAGACTACTAAGCAACTATAAAAGATTCAGCATTAGGAAATCACAGCCATTGGAGTTTCTGCAGATTTCAATGGGCTGAAGATAAGATTTGTATTAACTCAGAGCAGATTGATAAAAAATTATGGTCCACTCAGTTCTTTAGGCTGGCAAAAAGATACACACAACCAAATCTGGAAGAACACCATACGTCACTTAAAGAATAGCCAGTCTGAAATATCACTGAAATAAAACCTGTAGGATACAAGTGCAATGGAACATATAAAAATGTCAAGGAAGTAATGTGAAACTATTATGTAACTAAAACATGCTTGCTCATCCAGCCTGCTCTATAGGAGTTGTTCGGGAATATTTTAAGAGCTTAAATGAGTGTGCATTTATTTATGCTAAAAGCATAAATGGTAAACTAAACATAATGCACTGAAATATCCCTACTCAAACTTTTTATGTTAAAGAGAACAGATATACTAGCAATATTAATGGGGTTTTTAAAATACCATAAGCATACATACAAGTGCTATGCATATAGAATCCCTTTATTTTGTTCTGCACAAACATGTAGTACACAAAAATACCTACATGTAAATAAAAAGAATATCCCTTTATATTGCTCAAACACTTCTGAACCCAGGGATTCTCAGTCACAGTGCACAGGAAGAACAGAGAACTCAAGAGCAAACCTAATCAAATATTAAAAATGTGCTGGAGAATCTTTTAAAATATGAGCTAGAATTAGGAATGTAATCAAAGAGCACACAATTCCCAAGCATGAACTTCATGCAAAAACCAAAGCAACAGTTTAAGGAAAACAAACAACACAGAATGGAGAAAAGAATCTGTCCTACCTTTATTAGTACTTATCTCATTTGTTAAAGCAATGTCCTTGTTAAGAAAAGCCAACCTTTGCAAAATAAATAAAACAAAAGGTCATTAAGGAGTTGAAAGCATTATGGGCATATAAACTCAAAGGGCATCTGAATGCACCCATCCCAGCCTCTGCCGTGGGGACACGCCTGGGCGAGCGCTGACACAAACAGTAAAAAAAACCCCAAACTCCAAGGATGTATGTGATTTTCTGCACAGAAAACCATAACTAGGGAGGCACCTCGCTGCTTTAAATATTTCCAACAAGTACCGTGCCACAAGGCCATCACAGAGATCTGCGAGTGGTTTCAAATCCTTGCTATATCTTAAAGGATACAAGAGATAATGTCACGAAAATGACATTAAAGCAGCGTTGCAGGGAAATAGAATTAGCACGAACTGCATTTAATAGTGTTTATTTTCTCGGAGTTGTTTTCTGGGACATTTTACTTCTGCTAACTAAAATGTTACTAAAATGGTGGGTCCGAGGGCGTGAACTCCGAGGCACACAAGGTGTGTGTAAATAAATGGAACTGTTTGCAGAGCTAAGAAGTGCTGGGTCTAGGAGCATACAAATCGGCTCTGAACAGAGCGGAGAAAATAAAAACAAAACAAAAAATAAAAAAATAAAAATAATAAAAAAACCAAAAACAAAATCCCCAAACAAATAATAATAATAATAATAATAAAAATAAAAGAAAACCAAACAAACCCAAAAACACACACACAAAAAAAAAAAAAAAGGAAAGAAAATAAAAAACTCTCAGCTCAGGAGCGGCCCCCTCAGCCGCCGCCGCCGCCCTCACACAAGCAGGTGGGCAGGTGCCACTCGCAGCCACACCGCATTACCACCTCCTCCTACGGAACTCCTCTTCCTCCACATCGCTCTCCGCCACAGAGCCCTCCACCACAGTCTCATCGCTGTCCGTGTCGATGTCCCCGCCGCTCTGCCGCCTCTCCACGGTGCGGCCGCTGCGCTGCCCCGGCGCCTCCTCAGGCAGCCGCGCGCCCCCCTCAGCGGCGGCCGCCATCTTGTGGCCGGGCCCCGCCGGCCCCCGGGCGGCCGCGGGCTCGGAGCCCTCAGGAGAACCACGGAGCCGCAGCAAACACCGTGCTGTGTGTGTGAGCAGATGGGGCTCGCTTCTCCGAGTTTGTGCGCTTCTAACGCTGGCATCTCGAGAGTCAGAAACGGTCATCTGCCCATAGAGTTTCGGAGAGTGAGAAGGGGGTTGTGAAACAGTGTCTTATCAGTGAAAAAGGCCAGACAGCCTCAGAGGGGGCGACCCTGAATGGAGGATTACTTGGGCTTTGACTGCGTAGTCTGGGGTCGTAGAATCATAGAATGTTGAGAGGTTGGAAGGGACCTTAAAATTCATCTAGGCCCAACCCCCTCTGCCAAGGGCAGGGACACTTCCCACTTTACCAGGTTGCTCAAGGTCTTGTCCAGCCTGGCTTTGAACACAGCCAGGGTTGGAGCATCCACAGCCTCCCTGGGCAACCTGTTCTAATGCCTCACCACCCTCACAGGAACTCTTTCTTCCTGATATCTAACCTAAATGTCCCTTCCATCAATTTGTACCCATTACTCCCTGTTCTATTGCTTCAGGTCCTGACAAAAAGTTCCTGTTGAGTTGTTGGCCCCTGCTGTGCCTCTTGTCACCTGGCTGGAGCCACAGGTCCCCGTGCTGTTCGTATGCAATGGATCGGTGCCAATAAGAGTCTGAAAAGTGGGACTTTTCTACCAGTAACTCACAGACCACCATCTCGAGAAACCCAACTGCTTGAGGGTAAGCATGTAGACACGTTAGCATGAGAAACAAGAGAATCATTCAACCAACAGAAGGTAGAATACTAATTAATAAGAGAACTAGGTAACTTGCAATGAACTGTGAATGAACTGTAATTTCTTTGTTTGCTTGTATATATACATACATATATTTATAGTGCAAAGTTTCAAGTATTGGTGTGCTTTATTTGTGCAAAACTCCACCTGATACCCTGCACAGTATAAACAATGCCTCCTTTCTAAACCAGGCTCTGTCTCTGTGTTTAGAAAGTCCCTAATTTGGCAACACTTCTCTGCCATGGTTAAGTAGCTTACTTCATTGCTACCAATGAAGAGTCCATGTGCTCACGAGTTTGAGATAATCAAATTATTAGTTGACAGCATTTGCTTGTGGTACAGTGTACTTGCAGAGACTACAGACCCCAAATCACTGTAGAGACTCCCAGTGGCCTTGACAAATTAGCGTTTTTAGTATTTGCCAAATCGTGTTCAGGGAAAGACTGGAAAACGGAGAAGAGACACTAGTCATCTTAAATGACATGTGAATTACATATAATTGTTGAAACTATGAATTGCTGTTTTGCTTTGTCTTAGTCATATAGATATGCAGTCAGAACAATTGCTGCACATATTAACAAATTAGTGCAGAAATCTCGCTGTTAATACTTTGCACTTTTCCTCTAATGCAGGTGGGATACTGAAAAAACCACTATTGTTAAAAAAGAAGCTATCAGGAGGTGGATATGCAGCAGTAAATTATTAAGATTTATAAACGTCATATCGAAGATGGGAATGCAAAGTGTATCTACATGTTAAAAGACTGAGCTGGCACGATTTCATCACTCGCAACAACTACTTTGGGTGGAGCTCCTCAGAAACCTTTTCATCAGCACTTCCTTTTTTGCGGATCACATTAATGCTTCCCGGCACAGTGCCACGCGGAGCTACTAGAAGTATTTCCAAGTGAGGTGGCACAGGTAAGACACAGTCTGGGGAAAGCCCGGGCGCGGATCATCCACCGGAAAAGCCGTCGCAGGTATTTATTTGTATTGCAGTCGAACATGCTCAGCCCCAGAAACACGGAACGGCCCTGCCGCTCTGCAGAGTTCACTCAGTGCCCAAGAGAATCACACAATCGCTAGGGATGGAGGGGACCTCTGGAGATCATCACAGATCACCTAGCACAGGTTACACAGGAGCGCGTCCTGGTGGGTCACTCAGAGCTTGCTATGCCTCATGAACCAAAAACTGCCCATCCTCTCTGGCCAAAAGCCACAAATACAAATATATTGCTTTGCCTTCCCCCTCGGCCCGGGAGTCAGGGGCACCGCTGCTTCCCAGAGTCAGGGGCTGGGAATTCCAGCGCTTTTACCGCCTCGCAAAGCGCGCTATCACCCGGCGCTCCGCCGCCGCCGAGCTCTACCCGCAGCCCCAGCCCCCGGGAGGCGGGGCCGCGCTCCATCAGGGCATGCAAAGCAGCCGCTGCCGCCGCCCAATCAGGGCCCGCGGGGCGGGGAGCGCGGCTCGCCATTGGCGGGCGGCCCGTGGCGCGATGGCGTGTTCGGCGCTGCCGATGGCGCGTGGGGCCGCGCGGCGCTCGCGGGGCCGTTGCCGCGGCGACTCGGGCGGTGACGCGCGCGGGCGGGGCGTGGCGCGCGCTCGCCATTGGCCGCGCGATCGGGCGATGGCGGCGCCGGCGCGGCCTTGCGCGGCGGGGCGGGGCGCGGCCGGCCGGGCAGTCCGGGGCGCGGCGGGACGGGACGGCGAGTGCGGCCGGAGCGCGGCGGTGAGCGGGGACCGGCGGGGCTGCGGGTGGCCGGGGGGGCACGGGGACGCGGGGCTGGCAACAGCCGGGCGAGCCCCGGCTCCGGGTACCGAGCGCCGGTTCGGAACGGCGGCGTCGCCGTCGCCGCGCGTAGGGAGTGGCGGCCGCCCCGCCTCACCGCCGCCCTGGGTGGCGTGCGGGGGATGCCCGTGCCGCTGTCCCGTTACCTTCCCGTCGCTGTCGTGCTGCCCGCGGGCTGCGGGGATAACCCCCCGTGTGCGGTGTGGAGGCGGAAGAGATGGGCCTGTGCCGGGCGGCTTTGCCCTCTCTGATAAAAAATGCCTTCTGGCAGCGTGTCAGGGTCTCTGTGCTGTCGTGTGCCTTCCAGGTGAGCCCTGCACGGGTTCTCGCCCGGCTGTAATTGCCGCTTGATTCCTGTGGGTATTGCTGAGTCAGATAGCAGGAGATGGGAAATTAGTGCTGGTCTAATAGATGATGTTGCAGATGATTGCTCTGAGGTTAGTGAGAGCTTTGTAACGAACCTTTAGAATTTAAGAGGCGAGTCGTACTGTTACGTGGGTGGTAATTGCTCTAAAAGATTACGTACAACTGGTCCAGTTTGCTTTTTACACTTTGGTTAATTTTTGAGGGGGTCACATTTGGGATTTGTTTGTATTTTGCATTCTGTTTTGATTCCCCAAATGGATTGCTTTATTTTCTAGTCTTGCAGAAAATTTTGAAAGAAAACAAAGGCAAGCAGGATTTATAAAGCATCCCTTTTGAACCACCATTTTGAAACTCAACAGAATTACATAAATGTTAAATTTTAGCGTTACGTTTAATAGTATGTCTTGCTTATTCCAAGCTACAAGTCAATGTGTGTGTATAAATATTTTAAACAGAAATATCAGCTGATGTTCTGCACTGAATTTTTTTTCACAGCACTCTAATGCTGAATCGGTGTGTGAAATCATCAATATTTTCTAGAAGAGTCAGCTGCATAGCAAAAAGCATCCTGCACTTTGGGCAGGTTAAATAAACACAAAGACTTTCAAGGATTCTTTTAGGTTAGGACTTAGTGTCATTCAGTTAATCCCAAGATGAGTGATCCTGTATTTTAGGATAGCAGCTATTAATAATACAAGATACTATGGATCATTATTTTCATAAATGAATTAATGCATTTTCCCCCTCAGTTGATTATGTGAAGGTATTTTGCTTAGAAATGGGAAAATAATTTTCAATAAAAGATTCTTAAATCTTTCTAGCCCTCCTAATTGTTTTTTTGATTGTCAGATAGTCATTCCAACTTGCTGAAATAGTTCTGTTAGCAGTATTACTAGGTTCAGGGCTGGTAAAACTCTACAAAGACTGCTAGTTATGATTTTCCTGAAATAGAGTGGTATTCAAAACTATTTGTATTTTCAGAGGATCTTGCAATGCCTTTTCTATTTTCTGTGTTGTTTCAAAATCTTCAGCACAGGTATTCTGTCTGGGTTTTATTTTAGTTTTCCTAATTAAAAGATACCTTCCATTGTGCTGAGGAGAAATGATAATATCAGTGTGGAACAGCTTTGCAAGAACATAAATTTACAAAACAGAATGAAGATTATATGATATAGGGAAAAAGAAGGGACAAGATCAGCTTTAAAGGGAGCGGGTTGGTTTTTAATTTTATTTGTAAAAAGCATTCAGTCAGGAAATGAAATAATTTGTTCATAAGGGAGGCAATCATCTCAATTATTTTCCCTGTTTGGCACCATGAGCCACAAATATCCTACCAGACGTTCACTGGATAGGAAGGATAAAGAAAAATAAATAATTGCTGTTGGTGCTGGTATGATTCAGAGTGCCGTAGGTAGAAAACCAACATGATTCTGGTATCTTCAGGAACACTAAGGCAGATAGATTTTGTAGCCTGTTTATTATTTTCTCCATTGAATGCCAGCTTCGTTTTTGATGTCCAAGCAAAAGAAGTAATACCAGAAACCCTATGGATGGATCATTGCATTTAGGACAACACAAAGCGATTTTTTTAATCCAGTTTGGAGTAGTGGTATGTGGAGCCCTGAGGCCTCCATGGAAATCTTGCAGTGCTAGGCTGCTACATGTAAATTACAGATTGTCCCTTTTAGCCAGGCTATTAAGCATTTTTTGAACTTCACAGTACAGATTTGTAAGCTGTTGTTTTTGGGCAGTGAGGAGAGTCCAGTTACTAATGTATGTAAGAGAGAATGTGACGGCGTTTCGTTTCTATGCCATAAAACGTAAGTAAAGACCTTTGATAAATTTGCACAAAGATACAACACTGAGCAGATAGACCAGGATGTGGTCTGAAGGATGTATTGATCATTTGTGTGGTTAGTTATGTGAGAGACAGCTGTGAAAATTTCTGGCTAATGTTTGTTATCTGTTGGAAGCAAAGGGATGATGAAATGCACCAGTAACCAGGGAATAGTAAAGGGTGGAAGAGAACTGCCACAATATTATGTGAGGACTTGCATGCTTTAGACGAAGAAGGAATATTTTAGAATATAATTACTTTGTGTCACAGAGTAATATTGAACAGAAGGTAGAGAAGACACGGTCAGAAATGTAACATTGCAATTTCTGCCGTTGAGCATTACCAGTAATGGTTAATTGATAATTTTTATAGCTCATCAGTATTTTTGACTAGAAGAATGAGTGCAGAGAAATAACAGAATTTGGTGAGTGCTTACATAGATGGTAAAAACAAGAATTTTGAGTCAAAGCAGTATCAAAATTGTATGATAGGAAGATTTCGAGAGATCTTGAAAGAGCAGTGAGGCCTTACTGTGAGAATCACAGAATCTTCCGATTTGAAGGGACACACAGAAGTCATTGAGTTCAGCTGTTAAGTGAATGGCCTATACTGGGATTGAACATTTAACCTTGGCATTATTAGGGCCATACTCTAATCCCAGTGGCAAAGAGCATGAAGAAACCAGGAAGATGTGTATTACAAAAAAAAAAAATTGAGAGGACAGGAACAGATTGTACTATATTTTGGGATATTAGAAATAGATTTGTTTTACATAGAAGATTGAAGGAAAGGTAGATTAGTTTCCCTACACATCTCTGACTTGAGTGGTTTTGCTTTTATTTCCTGGAGGATGTCTTGCAGGGAGGTGTAGAGCTCTGTCTTTTTTCGCCTTACGTTGTACTTACATAAAATATTCCTTTGTTGCAGGTTTGCTGAGTGTAGAGAGCCAGGCTTGAAGATGCTGTCCAGACTCTTCCGAATGCACGGCCTCTTTGTGGCCTCTCATCCCTGGGAGGTCATCGTGGGAACAGTGACTCTCACCATCTGCATGATGTCTATGAAGATGTTCACTGGGAATGATAAGATCTGTGGCTGGAATTATGAGTGCCCCAAACTTGAAGAAGTAAGGATTTAAATTTGATTTTATACTACTTGGTGCTAACCAGTAGACCCAGGTTTTCTGTAGAATATGATCAAGCTGTGACGTATCAGGGGTAAAGCAGCCATGCAGAAGCTTCTTCATGGCCTTCTTTTCCATTTTGGATATTAAAACTGCATGCAAACAGTGATGCACTAATGACCAAGCATTTCAGTATTACAGTTTTTAAGGCAATACTGGCATGATATTTACTTTATTCTGGAACTTCACTTTTAATACAGCTTCACAATGGATTTTTTTAATTACTGAAAACTTAACAAGTTATTCCTTAGTACAAAAGATAACTAAATTGCTTTGTATTTCATACAGGATGTTCTGAGCAGTGACATCATCATCCTGACAATCACACGCTGCATAGCAATTCTTTATATATATTTCCAGTTTCAGAACCTAAGGCAGCTTGGATCAAAATACATTTTAGGTATTGTATCTGATTTTTGTATTTGCTGCATGCATTTTATTTGTTGGGAGGCAGGGTTTACCTAAATTGGTAACAAATACTAACCTTTTAATCCTTTTGTTCAAAACAGCATTGTTTTAATGATTTTCTAGATAGCAGAAAAAATGTTCTGCATGTATCAAAGTGTTTATTTTTCTTTTTTTAGGGAAAGGTTGTGTAGGATTATGTAAACACTGAAAATGTCATTCTTGAAATAACTGCTTATTGTGTGAAATACTTAAAATTAAAGAGCTGTTAAGCCAGTTTTAGTTTTACTTAAAATTAGATTTATGGCTTTTATTTCTGAGTCTTACTTTGAATGTGTTACAAATTTTGGATTTTAATATCTATAAAAGTAAAATCTTCTTCAGTAGTCTCAACTGCTGTTAATGCACTGGACAAGAATTCTCATTGATTTGTCATGATTGATCTAAAAGGGGGCATTTTTTTTCTTTTTCCTTTCCTCTTCCAATATATATAAATGAAAAATTTCCCATTCTCTTGCTTTTTTAAGGTATTGCTGGTCTCTTCACAATCTTCTCAAGTTTTGTTTTTAGTACTGTGGTAATTCACTTCTTGGATAAAGAACTGACAGGTTTAAAGTAAGTAATGAATCGTTATTCTGGATTTCATGCTTACTTTTTTTTTTCCCTGTACCACAAACCTTGGATTTTAAAATATGCCTTTCTTTTTCCAGTGAAGCTTTACCATTCTTCCTGCTTCTGATCGATCTATCACGAGCGAGCGCGTTGGCCAAATTTGCTCTCAGTTCAAACTCACAGGTCAGGGGAGTTACTTTTGAGGATTTTCTGTTTGTGTGGTGTTTGACTTTGGGTTTTTTGTTTGTCTTGCAATACAGATTTTGAATTTAATGTTCAGAATTGAACATTGTCCCATGGCAGGGGGTTATAACCTAGGTGAGCTTTTAAGGCCCCTTTCAAGACAAGCCATTATGAAATTGTGTGAGTAATCCAAGTGGAGAGAGATGCAGGCAAACACTGTCCTGGGGATACATAAATAAGGAAAGGATCAGATTCAGATTCTATCAGATTCTGTGTTCTCTTGTCTTCAAGCCAGATCAGTGTTCAAATGAACAGTAATAAAACTAGTGTACATAGCCATGTGCATTGTTAATTGTATGTATGACCATGACTTCATTAAATTGGAACTTTAAACCAGGAATGCTTACAGCTCTTCCAAGGAGACTAGAGTTCCTAGACAGAGTCTTCCTTAAAATGGTTATTGACAGAAAAAAAGTAAATTTCTAGGACTCAGGAACAGTATATAAAGACATACCAGGTGTTACAGTGTTACTACTGTAAAAAGCATGTTTCTAAGCCAAATGTTAGCAGAATGAAGGTAGCATATGTGCAGACAGGAACATCCCTGCTCTAATACATTTAACACAACAGGAGAGATTGGCAGGAGAGATTGTATTGGTAATCAATGCAGATTAGCAGTCGTACCTGGTAATGGTTGTTTCCTAATAGTCTAAATTCTGAAATGAAAGTATATTAACTGGGATTAAATTGTACAAAATAATGTACATGGGATTTGCACATACTAATTATGACAAAAAAATACCTATTACAGTTTAATTTACCTATTTTATTTTAATGTACAGTCTCTATATAAGCAATATTATGTTATCCGTATTATTTTATGATAACTGCAAGTATAGAATTTTTTACTAATTTTCAAGAAAATATTTTACAAATAGGTTTCCTCTACAGTTTTTTTCCCCTCTGCTGTCCCAAAAATACCATCACTAGGAAATCAGTTGCAAACTCTCTAGAGTTTATCATGCCTGCTTTCTGTAGGAAATCCATTTTTCCCCAGCAGAAAGTTTTAGTGCCTTTTGTGACTTCTTTTCTATCAGCTGAGTCTCCAGAGTTAAATAAAAAACACTAAAATAATAGTAGTTGGAGTACAGATACATGATTATAAGAAATTTTGTAGCTGGAGTACAGATATGTGATTGTAAGAAATTTTGAAATGCCTTGACACAGGTGCCTTCTATTTCATGTCTTCAAATTTAGAAATGTTGTTCTTTTGAATTAACGGTAATTAGTGTTTCTGCCCATCAGTGTTGCAGAAGCTTAGAATACTGATGAGGCAAAGGTAGAGAAATTAATCAAAATGAAATAATTTTCTGTCAATAGACTGCGAAAGTTTAGTAACTTAGAGGAAATAGAATACATTCTCTGTATACTTTCTCATAATAGTTCATTTTCAGTAAATGTGTTACAAGACTTTACCACCATAATACTACTCCGTTTACCAGTCATGTTATGTCTAACTTAATTTGGTTTTTGTCTTCATGTTAATGGACAGAAATTTTTCTTCTCAGGATGAAGTAAGAGAAAATATTTCACGTGGGATGGCAATACTGGGCCCTACGTTTACCCTGGATGCGCTTGTGGAGTGTCTTGTGATCGGTGTTGGTACCATGTCAGGTGAGCCATGCAGTCTCAGGGGCTAAGTATTTCCAGTTAAAGAGGCTTTCTGAGAGATTTGGAGAGTTTCAAATAATAGCAGTTACCCATGAAACTGGAGTGACTTACTCTGTTTATTTATCTATCTCCTAATTAGCTTATTTTACTGGTTTCTTGCAAATATAAATAATAAATACATGTTGAACCAAAGTTTGAAATATAAGTAATGGCTTTCCTTGAGCATTGTGTGATAGGAATGAACTTCTGTGCAGGTGCTTTCATAAAATTTGGTTTGTTTTTTTTCCAACTATATTGCATATCTTAACAGCACTTGCTATTAAGGTATGCAGAACACTTGCTCTTCAAATAATTTTGGTTCTTTGAGGGTATTGTGTATTAATAAGCTGTTTTCCTCTTTATATCTTAGGTGTTGCAAATAGTGTTTTAAAAACACTTACTTTGATGTTGCAAATAGTGTTTTAAAAACAATTTACACTGTTAGCTCTTTAGTCCTTGCTAGGGCAGTTGTGTAATGAATGTGTAACGTGGCTAACGTGGCTTTTTCTGGATGCTTGTGAAGGAGTAGGTGAGGATGTATACTGTTACTTCTTGCCTGAAAATCCCATCTTTGAAAAGGGAATTCAGTACATAATGTTGGCCAACTTTTTTTCTCAAATAAGTAAGGAGTTTCAAGCTTTCATTGTGAAGTTTTTTAAAATGTTAGTGAGCTTCATTTGTATTCGTTTAGAATTACACCTTAAAATGCTTTTCTGTCAATACTTAAATACATACTGTGCTTAGAAAAAGCCAGTTAGCAAGGGGTAGGGCTTAGGATCCTTGTTTTTAATTAATCTGGATAGTTTCTTCTGTAATCTGCAACATCAGTTTAATGATTTCATTCTTAGTTCTGGAGCACTTCTTCAACTATAGCTAATTACATATTCAAACTTAAAAACTGTCTTTTTATTTAGGTGTACGACAGCTTGAAATTATGTGCTGCTTTGGCTGCATGTCTGTTCTTGCCAACTACTTTGTCTTCATGACCTTCTTTCCAGCCTGTGTGTCTTTGGTACTTGAGGTAAGACCAGCTTTGAGACAGCCTCGAGTTTAGTATCCAGCCCTGTGCTCCTGCAGGCTGTACTTTTCATCATGGAGTTACATTCCATGTTCTTCTTCCTTTCAAAGTAAACTGGTGACGGTAACTTGTAAATGTCACTGTAAATGAGTCACACTCTGTAGCAGTTCTGATCTAAAGCAGAGTAAACAGATGATACTGTAACTTACTGTCTGTCCAGGGTTTTGCACAAATGAAAGTCTAACTATAAACTCATGGTAATTTCTCAATGATCAAATAAAAACGCAGTGCGGAATTTTACTTGTTGGTTCTTCTAATAGGTGCTATATATGACCTATTTTTAAGGCTTTTTTATTTTTTGCAGCTTTCAAGGGAGAGTCGTGAAGGGCGCCCTATATGGCAGCTGAGTCATTTTGCTCGTGTTCTGGAAGAGGAGGAGAACAAACCAAATCCTGTAACACAGAGGGTCAAAATGATAATGGTTTGTGGCTCTTTTTCACCTGTGGTTCTGCAGTCAGTGAGGCATCCTGGTACAAAAATCAAGTTTTTGTTTCCTATAGACTTGTATTCTGCAGCCCATTAGTTGGACTTGCAGTGGTAGTTTTTAATTAACTTCCCATGTACTTTCACCTGTCATTTTCCTGCCTATGCCATTTCTGTGCCAAGCATTCAGTGCTCTTTCATGTGGAATTCTTTCCCCTGCAGCACCCTCAGCTCCCTTATTTCTTGAGCGAGAGAAAAAATGTGGGTGGGACACATCCAAAGCTGCTGTGCAACAGTGTAACAGTGCAACAGCAGGCCATAAAGGGTGTTAATTCAAGTTGTGGAAAACCAACTGTTAGACTTTAGAGGCATGGAAAGCATGGGGAAAAAAACAGCAAAAAACCCCAAACAAACAGAGGACAATATTTACTCTTAGTAGGTTAGATACCAAGTTACCAATTTGAAAAATTAATACTTGTTTTGTGTTTTTGATGCAGTCACTGGGTTTGGTTCTTGTCCACGCCCACAGCCGTTGGATAGCAGAGCCAGCTGCTCAAAACAGCACTGTTGAGAATTCAGTGGGATTGGATGAGAATGCACCGAAGAGAATTGAACCTAATGTTTCACTGTGGCAGTTCTACCTTTCTCGGTGGGTGCTGTATTTCTATATAATTGTAATTGTGGTTGTATTTCTACTGCTGCCGAGCTAGGAGCTTGTGGTCCTAGATCACAATACTTGTAGATTTGCAAGACCACTGTAAGACTTTTTGGAACCAGTGGTAACATTTTTAGAAATTATGCCATTTGTGCAAACCCTTGAAGTAGTCCAGAATGTGATCAAGAGCTAGCTGTCCTGTATGCATCAAAAAATTGTCCTTTCCCTCTTGCATCTTTCACAGCATACTGGGAAATAATTTTAAGACTGCACTAGAGTAATTACTTACACAGAGGTTCTGACTGTTCACACCTAAGTGCAAAACCCATTTTATACTATGGCTTCTCCTTCAGCTCAGTTCAAGTGTTACCTATTATTTCATGTTATTTCTGAGAATTCAGAACTCTCTGGTTTAGGCAGGGCCTTTTTGTCCCCTCTTACCATCTTGCATCACAGTAGTCACAACTGGTAGAGGATGATAAATGAAACTTTCTGTCTTGTCATTGGGGAACAGGTGTCAAATCTATTTGATAATGCTATCAGTGAATATTTTATAGTCATTTTTCCTACTGGTGCTGCTTTTTAGCCAGATTTAGGTAATTCTTTAATGACATCTGAAGATTTTTGTGTTGATAATAGTATGAAGAATGCATTTTCTACCCTAACTTAGCATACTTCACTGTCCTGATAAAAGTATGTTTTGACTGGAATTTCTGTAATTGTAAGTGATGATGGAATCATTACCCTTTCTGAAGTGAAAAACATCAGAATGCTATTATAAGCAACAAATTGTATATACTGTATATTTCCTTTTTGATCTTTTTTAGAATGGCCAGTATGGATATTGAGCAAGTAATCACGCTTGGATTAGCCCTTCTCCTTGCTGTCAAATATATTTTCTTTGAGCAAGCGGAGACTGAGTCCACCCTCTCACTGAAGAATCCCATAACGTCTCCTGTGATGGTGCAGAAAAAGGTCCCTGAGAATTGTTGCAGGAAGCAGGCTGGACTTCTGAAAAACAATCCGAAATCTAACACAGCAGAAGAAGCCCTCATTCCCAAAGATGAAAGTGGTAGGTAATTTTTATAGTGTTAATGAGTATTTGGAACAAATTGTGCAATCTTTGGTAGCATATTATATTTAGTATCAAAACTTCAGGATTTTGTAACCCGGGGTTTATTTTGAATATCTTTGTGCAGCCGAAGTCATAAAACCTGTTATGGCAGAGTCATCAGCCAAGGCTACATTTGTGGTTGGCAATTCCAGCCCTGTGGAAACTTCTTCATATCTCAGTGGAAAAGAGGAAGAGATTGAGTTACCTAAAGAACCACGTTCAATTGAGGAGTGTGTTCGTATACTTGGAAATGCACAGGTATGGGAAAATAATTGTTTTATTTAACCTCTACTGCAACATCTGATGGAAGAATTGTTAGAGTTGTTTTCCCAGCCTTTAGACAATCCCATTGGCTATAATATCATTCTTCAGAAAATTGCATGGCTTTAATAACATGGGGGGGTGCAGAGGTCATGACTAAAACAAAACCCTCTAATGAGTTACTTCTCAAATCAGTTGAGAAGAGTGGGAGGAGGGATCAGCTTCATAATTTATAACATAGCAAGACTTTGGAGTTTCATCGTGTACACGTACAAATGGGTGCCTGATCATCAAAGTTTTTGATCATATGTTCACCTGCTGTAAAACCTGATGTTGACTCCTTTATCAAAGTAAAGATGTTACTCTTTTTCTTTTGGAAACATTTAAAAGGATTTTCACCAGGAGAGTCTGCATTTTCTCTCTCCACCCTTTATGTTTCCAGGAAGGAGCAAAATTTCTTACTGATGCTGAGGTCATCAGCTTAGTTAATGCTAAGCATATTCCTTCATACAAACTGGAAACCCTGATGGAAACCCAGGAGCGAGGTGTATCCATTCGCAGACAGATGTTGTCTAAGAAACTTCCTGAACCTTCATCTTTGCAGTATCTCCCTTATAGGAATTATAATTATTCTTTGGTAAGTACGAAGTAGACAAGCAGAACTTAGTGTAAAACCGTCTTCCAGACACATGAAGAAGGAAAACATGGACTTGTTGAAAGGAGTCCAGAGGAGGGCACTAAGTTGATCAGGGAGTTGGAATACCTTACCTGTGAGGACAGGCTAATAGAGTTGAGGTTTTTCATCCTGGAAGAGGAGGCTTTGGGAAGACGTTATAGAACTTTCTAGTACCTGAAGGGGGGCTTACAGGAGAGTTGGGAGAGGGACTGTGCACAAGGACATGCAGTGAAAGGACAAGGAGAAACAGCCTTAAGCTGAAGAAGGGCAGATTTAGATGTTGGAAAGAAATTCTTCACTGTGAGTGTGGTGAGACACTGGAATAGGTTGCCCAGAGAAGCTGTGGATGCCCCAGTCAAGGCAGTGTTCAAGGCCAGGCTGGATGGGGCTCTGAGTAACCTGGTCTAGTGAAAAGTGTCCCTTTCTAGTTGGAGCTAGATGCTCTGTATAGTCCCTTCCAACCCAAAGAAGTCTGTGGTTCGGTGAAATAAATCCATAGTAATGTGTGTGAGTTAACACGAGCTTAGTCAAAACTGGTGTAGAAGGAAAAAAATAAAAGGCAAACATAAAGCACCACCTTTAATTGGTCTTGATGTTTTTAAACCTAGGGCAGTGTGTGAGTTTTGTAAGTTATCAAAAAAAATTTCCTATCGAAGTATGCAGCTGACTTATCTGAGAAATGCAGAGGTATAACTGTGGCTAATACTGAGTCACAGTTCAACTGAATGATAAAACTACCTTGAGCTCAAGTTAAAATTCAAAATTATTTAAAATTAGTTTAAAAATTTTAAGGTTATTTAAGTAACATATTTAAGTACTGTATAGGATTCAGTACATCTGTCTAGTTGAATAGTGTTAGCTGTTGATAGCTGTAGCAGTTAACTTCCTGAGGTGGCATAGAGTTGCTTTATGCTGAATTTGTGGATGTTTTACTGAGATGCCTTGGTGTAGTCACAGGTGCAGTATGTAGCACGCTGTACTGTACCTCTGGACTGCAACCTCAGTGATTGTTTTGTATTATTTCTGTAATAATTTTGTATTATTTCTGTAAGGTGATGGGAGCTTGCTGTGAAAACGTGATTGGCTATATGCCTATTCCTGTGGGCGTAGCAGGACCACTGTTTCTGGATAACAAAGAGTTCCAAGTGCCAATGGCAACAACAGAGGGATGTCTTGTAGCAAGCACAAACAGAGGATGTAGAGCAATATGTGTAAGTATTGTGTGACTTGAAAAGCTCAAAAAACGTCCTGTACTATAAACACATATGTATATAATGCATAAAAACATGCATTATATAAACATAAACATATTCGGGTTTATATAATGCATATTTTTGACTTCTTGGAACCAGAGTTTCAGTAATCTCACCTTGTCCCCGCTGTGCTTTGGTTCTCAGCTGGGTGGAGGAGCGCGCAGCCGCATCCTGGCCGACGGGATGACTCGAGGACCTGTCGTAAGGCTGCCCACTGCTTGCCAGGCTGCAGAGGTGAAAGTCTGGCTGGAAAGCCCTGAAGGTTTTAAAGTAATGAAGGAAGCTTTTGACAGCACAAGTAGGTTAGTACAAAAGCTGTTCCAGCTTTATTTCTAGACATAAGGCTTCAATGGACGGTAGAAAGGTCTCAGTTGTCTTATTGGAGCACTGCATTAGAGGAAATTACATCTTTGTTTTGGCTGTCCCATGTTGTGAGTATCTAAGAGGGCAAAAGTCACTCTGGCTGTGAACCAAGGCTAGCAATAAACATTTTTCACTGATAATGGTAAACTACTGTGTATTAATAGAGACAAATTACATAATAATTAATAAAACATTAATTTGTCTAAGCATTTTTTAAAAAATCTTTTAAACTTCTTTTGATTTTTACTAGGCAAAGTAACTGAACCTGTAGTTGCTATGCAGAAAAAACCCTTCAAATTTGGTCTTTAGCCTTTTGGATGATATTATTAATATTAATAATTAATCTGTGAGGTTTCAGGGAATACAAGGTAAACTAATGCTAGAACTAAAATGCTAAAAAAATGTAAAACAGTTCTAAGAATAAATCTATTTCAAGCCCTACAGTTTTCTCGAGGGCTTATGATTACCTTCTTGCTTTAGGAAGATTCAGAGTGAGATTTCCTTATCTGTTTTGTTTCTTAACAAGTGTCAGCCAAAGACAGATCTGTATTTTGGCCAGAATGAGCTCATGGTGGTTTTTAAATGCAGTATTTTCCGCGTTTTGAGTGACTTGTGCAGCTTGCACTGTTGAAGATAGCATGCTTTTTGCCTTGCTGTAAAACTTACAGCACTATTTCCAAAGGCCTCATTATTACTTTGTATCTGGTAGTGAGATGTTTTAAGGAATACAAATGAATAAGATTTATGTTAGCAGTTCAGGATATTTTACTTCTTGAAGTCCAGGGATAGAAAAAGGTAGTGAACATTTTACAGTGAATATTTTTTGAATACTTATTCAGGAAAACACCATCCCTGGAAGTGTTCAGGAAATGACTGGATGTAGCACTTGGTGCTGAGGTCCTGTTGAAAAGATGATTGTCTGTCAAAGACTGGACAGGTCTTTTCCAAAGGATTTGTGAAGGAAACTGTGATTTTATATTTAGCAGCGCAATTTGCAAAGATTTACTGTCCTTTTGCCACTTAAAGCTAATTTTCCCATGAGGATTGTAAGTAAGAGTTAAATTTTCTTGCAGGTTTGCCCGCCTACAAAAACTTCTCATCAGTTTGGCTGGTCGTAACCTTTATATCCGTTTCCAGTCTGGAACAGGGGATGCAATGGGAATGAATATGATTTCAAAAGTAAGGACCAAGTATTAAGTGTTTTTTTAAAATGGGTATTCCTTTTTAAAAATAAAGATAGCCTAATAACATGTGACTGCCTGACATCTGAAAGACAGAAGACACAGTGCTCATGGCACAAAATAATAGAAATGTTTGATTTTTGTCAAGTGTAGAAAAGAATAGGAAGAGAATGATGAAAGAAAAAAATATTTTTTATTATATATTTTTGATAATAAGAGAAGCTAAACTCATTGCACTGTTGCTTTGAGCCAAAGATTTTATCCAGCAATAATTATTCTGTACTGTGTTTACTACACTTCCTAGTGAATAAAGAGTTAGGAGTGGCAGCAGAAAGGAGTTCTCTAGATTTGTTTGTTTTTATGCAAACATGTGGAAGAACTTGATATGTGATCCTTAGATGGCTGGGATGCCTTATGCTGTAGGAAATGAACAGCCTTAAACTTCATATAGAACAGGCAGTCAGAACCATTATGAAAGTGGATCTGATCGTAGACAAGTCCTGATAATAGCAGATTTTCTGTCTGATTTCCTGTAGAGAAACTCTTTCCACTACATCTGAAATTAATTCCTTCCATGCCTGTAATGTTTCACTTGGTTCCTGTTGTATCTTCAGTATGGAACCATGTGCCCATGTACCTAGAATGGATCCAGGGAGTCTTGTATGTAGTGGGACAAATCAGTTATTCTCCAATAGAATTCCCAAAGTGGTTAGAAAACAGAGTCATAATTGTTTGGGTTTTTTCCCTCCTGTTCTTGTTTCTTCATGATGCTGTGTTCTTTCCTTCCACTGTAACTGATTATCTTCTTAGAATACTGTTCCACTGTCCTTGAATTGCTTGTTTCACACCTGTAGTGATAAACCTAGCCTATTACTTGTTTCTCTCTATCAGGGTACTGAAAAAGCTCTGGCAAGGCTGAATGAAGAGTTTCCTGACCTTCAGGTTATAGCTATCAGTGGCAACTACTGCACAGACAAAAAACCTGCTGCTATAAACTGGATAGAAGGAAGAGGAAAGTCTGTTGTCTGTGAAGCAGTCATTCCAGCTAAGGTTGTTAGAGAAGTAAGTGTCTGCTCTCTTGTTTATAAAAATACATGTTTTGCAAAATTGATGCTTTACATTGTAAGTATGAAGTGAAAGTTGTTTTCTAGGTAAGGATAGTTCTAACATGTCTTGTCAGGTACTTCTGTAGGATAAGCCATTTCTCTGAGTCAATAGATAATTTATTTTTCATTGTGTCTAGTGTGAAATGATGTGCATGTGTTTCATGATGCATATCTAGTCGAAGGCATTGGGATTTCCATGGTTAACCTTTTGGAAAACTATGCCACATTTTGACAGATATTTACATGTGGTGTTTTGTCTGTCATCAAACCCAGTCTTTTACCCTTTCACTCATTTTTTTGTCTCATATGCACCTGGCTTTCTCTTAAGTATTTATTTGCTGCCTGCTCCAATGGAAACAGATAATCAGGTGGTTTCCTTACTCCAGAGCAGTCTGGCATCTTGCATGACCAAGGGTAATGTTTGTAAGCAATGCCAGTTGTATTCTCTGGCCACCTTGCCCTCCAAGTGCCTTAGATTCTCTTCCACCTGAGTTCAGAACATGGCCCCTGTGTGTCAGGTAAAGTCCATTGCCTGGCACCCACTGGCCGTGGGAGGAAATATCCAGGGAAGAATTCACTACATCATAACACTTGTTTAAGGTGTTATAAGTGGGTGTTTGCATATTTGATAGGGTTTTCTTTTTGCTTGCTTTTCCCTAGTGATTTGTCCAATCCCTTCTGGGAAATTATGTAAACTTCTAGAGCCAGTATTCCAGGCAGTATTCCACAGTCCAGCCTCCCCTCGTGTGAGAACTACCATTTTGATTCCATTTGATGATGCCCCAGTTTTATATGGGGAGAGATCCTTAAGACCTGGATCTTCACTCTACTGCTCAAGATTTTACAGCTCTGACACAGCCATTCCACCTTCCCAGCTATTCCCATTTTCAGACTTAAAAGTACTATTTTCTCTATCAGCAATGAGTAAACAGACTTCTAGAATGTCTTTGAACATCCTTATGGCTGCAACTTTTACACCTCCAGCATTTTTAAAATTCTGGGTACAGAGCTGGACACAGCATTCTGACAGTGTGTGCAGAATGGGTTTATAATTGACATAGTTCATGTCTTCTGGGGTATTTTACTGTTTTTCAAATTGTTGGCACTTTGTAGCTGAGTCACTGGCAACATCTATTGTAACCTCAGGATCTCATTCCAGGGTAGTTATTGGGAGGTAGTCCTTTCATAATGGCGTTGATAATTTTCAGTTAAAATTTGGGAAGCTCTTCCTGAAACCCCAGCCCTGTATGTCACTACATTTACTTATACTGAACTATTAATACATAAATGTTACATTTTTGTCAGTGGTGCAGACTTGGTGCAGATGTCTGTAAACACTCACTGTTCCTGCTGTGCAGGAATATCTTAAATTTTGCTCAACAGCAGTATCTCTTTTGACTAGCTTTGATAATTTTTATATTAAATTCAGTATAAATCTCTTACCTGAAAGTTTCAAAATGCAGTCAGTATAGTATAAAAGTGACACTTAATTTTATATTACTGTGCATAGTATTTATTTACCTATGTAGCATAGTGGTTTGTGTTGGAACTTTTCAGTTTGGCTCCATATTCATATGCAAAACAAATTTGGGAAGTTTAGTGTTGGAACAACTTGACAGGAATGTTACAATCCTGTCAAGGTAAATTAATGGGATATTTCTGCCAAGATGATTTTGCTTGTTCCATTCTGAATATAAGGGAGACTTTGAAATGGAGTACCCAGCTGTGAGGTTTTCTCAAAGGCCTGTGCAAGTCCAAACCCTTTGTACTGACATTTCCATTGTTACTTGGACATCCTACATTTAAAAGTCTTCTTTGGAACAAAAACAAAAGGTATCTAGGACAGCAATTGAGTTCAAATTCCGTATAGGAGCAAACAAGAGTGAGGGCCACGAACAACCATAAGTACAGTATTCCTACTGCTGTCTGAGGAAAGGGGAGATAAAAGTGTGTCTATCACCTTGTCCAGGTATTGAAAACAACCACGGAAGATCTCGTGGAAGTCAACATAAACAAGAATCTGGTGGGCTCTGCGATGGCCGGGAGCATAGGGGGCTACAACGCACACGCAGCCAACATCGTGACAGCCATCTACATTGCCTGCGGTCAGGTGGGTGTTCCACACCAGCTCCCGTTTCCTTCAGCTCAGTAATTCCTGATCAAACACCCACTGACATGTCTGGAATGTTGTTTCCCCTCCTTGGCCTGCAGGATGCTGCACAGAACGTGGGCAGCTCCAACTGCATCACCCTGATGGAGAGGACAGGCGCCACCAACGAGGACCTGTACATCAGCTGCACGATGCCTTCCATAGAAATAGGCACGGTCGGGGGAGGCACCAACCTGCTCCCACAGCAGGCCTGCTTGCAGGTACGGCTCTGAAAGCTGAAAGCAACTTGTCTGCTCAAATCTGAGGTTGCTTTCACATGGTGTGCAAGCAATAGTGTGGGAATGGGGCTGCTTGAAGCTTGTGTTCTACATGAAAATGTTGGAAATGTCTAATTAATTGTTTTCATGTATCCACTTTCTACAGCTGAAGACATTTACAATATTAAAGAGACTCATTGATTGGATATAATTTTGAAATACTTACTTTAATACTAAATATATCATAAATTGACTTCGATTTCAGGGTGTAATACTGCCTTTTCTGTTTCTGCAGATGTTAGGGGTTCAAGGTGCAAGCCAAGATAACCCTGGTGAAAACGCCCGTCAGCTTGCTAAAATTGTTTGTGCTACAGTGATGGCAGGGGAGTTATCACTGATGGCTGCTCTTGCAGCAGGGCATCTAGTCAAAAGCCACATGATCCACAACAGGTAAAAAATGGAAAAAAATCATGTGTTTCTCTTCTGTTTTGATCCTCTTACAAGTACAGGAGAGTCAATCATGATTATGTGACTAATTGCAACACATAGGAGCAGTGTAATGTTTTAACTATCTAATGTATTTATCTTGCTGTTTTATTAGGTCAAAGATAAATCTACAGGATCTTCAAGGAACCTGCACTAAAAAGGCAGCTTGAATACTGAAATGGCTTTGAAATGAAGAATTGTTCTAGTAATTGACCAGGTGCACAAGGAAAAAAACCAAAATCTATAAAGTTTAGAATAAAGATCGCCTTCAACTCAATGATGTCTGTGTAAGAGCAACTAAGAGATCAAGACTTGAGATTAGTTATGCTTGACCTTCTTAAGTGGTTAGAGACTGAAAGATCAGACATCTTGAATATGGCTTTTGAATTCTTACCCTCACACATCATTTTCTAAAAAGTCAGTCTTACATTTTTACAGGTTGAGATTATTTCACCTGACAAAGTCCTGGTAACTACTAAACTGAAAAGTAATGTAATGAGCTTTGTATGTTTAAATTAACAAAACAGAAGGAGTTGGTGTAAACTTGGATTGAATGCACTGGTCCTTGCCATCTCTATTTTCTGGTTAGACAGGCATGTTTTTTAAAATGATGGCAGGCCTAATTACCTTCTATGAACTCCCAGTTTTAATTTGTTCACATGTAAAACAGGCCTTAGGCTATCAGACAGTTTAATTGAATGATATTAATTTAATAGAAATCTGTCTATATATAGTACTTAATTTGCCGCTGCTTCGGCTAAGCAGTGTTCAGTGTTTAACTCCACAATTTAGGTTATTCCTTTATGTAAAACTTGTGATCTGTAAAGTTTTGAGCTGTTAAATATAATCCGTACCGAAGTAGGGAAGAACAGCGTCTTCAACTGTTTCGTTACTTTGTAGAAAAAATGAAATGGTAACTTCAAAACAGTTATGTGTCAGGTATTTAAGTAAATGTAGTTTCTCAAACAATATTTGATAGGAGTGCATTCAAACAAACAAGAGTCAAGAACAGATGTTTACACTTACTTAAGAAGTCTCTTTAGGAATACACATACACATTGTGTACCTTATGTTGGGGATTTTTTATAAGGTGTTTGACATTTATTCTCCAAGAATAGGTGTTTATCCACCATTTAAGCTGAGAGAAAACAAAGCCAGAAAACCACACTGTTCTTAAAAAAAAAAAGAAGGGGATTTTTTTCTTTTCTTTTGAACTTTGTTTTTGAGGCGGGGACTATTTATTTTAAGAAGAAATCTTACCTTTTTTGTCAATGAAAAGTTCTAATTAAGGGGATTCAATGAAATGACTTAATGTAAGAAGCAGTTTTTGTAATAAAATACTGTACTTGGACCAGTGAAGCAGTCTCAGGTGTTCTTACTGTAATAAAGAAAATCCAGGTTTATTCTGGTTTGACTCACCTTTGGGAATACTGCTAAATGCATAGCCCTGCCTAATTAACCACAGGAGGAAAATTATTAATATGCTTGGTGATTTTTTTTTCTTTGGTCGCTGTGGGCTTTTCTTGTTTGACTTTTTGCGGGGGGAATCAGTGGATTGGGCTGGGTTTCCTGCAGCATCATTCCTGAAGGGGTGACTGGTAGAGGTGCTCTTCTAATGTGCAGATTTGATATATTCATGGTGGGTTGCTTTGTAGTACATTTACACATTAATATCCATTGTAATGAGCTCATAAATGTAATGTGCAAGCATGAAGACATACGACATGCTAGACATGTTATGATGGCATGTAAAAAGCAAATATCATGAATGTTAATCTTCCTGCAGTATTGTTGCTAATCGCTACTATTTTTATTTAAGGAAACTTGGAATTACTTTGTTTCTATGTTCATTCAGTGATTTTATTTAACACTGGTCTGGCAATAAATGGTGGTTCAGTGTTCATTTTGGTGGATTTAACTGACATTCTGTCTGGCAGAATTAACTTTTTGTATCATTACTAAACTGTGTACATTTTGGTACAGAACTACTTTTTCAGTTTCAGTAAAACCATGGAAAACACAGTGGTTTAATTGTGATATTTTCAGCTTACTTTATGACCTAGTCACTTATATATGCAGACAGTCTAAATTAAGAGTTAATGAAGAGACACTGGCAAGCAGTGCTAAACACAGCCCAGGCTGTGACACCAGAACTTCTCTCCTTGTTTGCAGAAGCTGTTGGCACTCGTTTATTCTCCTCAAAGCTTAATTAGGCAGTTTTCCCAAGGGGGAGAACTAACTCACTGCAGCATTAGAGATACCTTCTGCTGGGGCCTGTTTGGCAAAATCAAACCACCTGTCTGGAATTGGATTTCTAGAGTTGGTGTAACATTGGTACTTTTACCGTTGATAATGGCTTTCCAAATATTTTCCCCTAGAGGGGAAAAACCCATTAAAATAGTGTGTTTGACTGTGGTACCACCTTGTTCTCTCTGCTCCTCCTTTCTCCTCTGTGTCCTGGATCTGTTTCACCCCGTAACTCACCAGTCCTCCTCTCTGCTGGTGTGGAGGCTTTGGCTCTGTGCAGCCTGCAAGCACTGCAGCCCCAGCTGCTGCCAGGCCCGTCAGTGAAGGGAGCAGCTCCAGCACGGAGGGATGCACAGCTGGGATACCAGATCTGTGGCTCTGCCAGGCTCCAGCACAGGCATTCCTGGGCAGGCACACCGATTCCTGGAAAAGAGTGCAGCTGGGAAAACACTTGCTCTCTCACAGGAGTGTGCAGGTACACTGGGTGTGTCAGTGCACAGACAGGGGACAATTTTCAGCCTTGATGTGAACCTTGCTCATAAGGTGAATGCAGCCCTGAGAAAAGCTGTGGTAGATGGTCTGCCCTATTCCTCCCAGCCGCCTTTGGGGGTGCAGTGAGAGCTCTGGCTACTATCTAGAGTGCTTTTCACATCATTGATCCTCTCTGTCTCCTTTAGGACAGGGCTTACTATTCTCAAGGTCATATCGTCTTTCTCCCCTTGGCTTTGGTTAGGGAAGGTTTACATTGCACAATGATACCTGCTGAAATGAGATACCAATTCGGGATTCTCTCCTGCCTCAGGGCAAGTTTAAATTCCTGTCAGGTCTGCCTTGTCCTGCACACGGCACAGTGACACTGACACCCCTGGCACTGACAATTCCATACTGCCCGGAGGACACAGGATAATTGACTTCAGAGTGCTCCTAGGGGGCTCCAAGTGCTTTAGCCCCAGCTTTGCTCCCATTCCATACCCACTAGGACTCAGGCCTTCCAGAAGAACATGGTGGGTTGTTGTTGATGTTCGTCCCCACTCGAGCAGGACAGGAAAGAGAAGTTGTAAAGGCAAAAATGAGAAGACACAGATTGAGATATAGACAGGTAAAGTGAACCTACACACAGAAAGCAAAGTAAAGAATTTACTCACAATTCCCTAACAGCAAGCAGAGCTTTGGCACACAAACAATTACTAGGGAAGACAAATGCTACAACCACAACTGTCCTGTCTTTCTCATCTTTTTCCCAGAGCTTTTGGTGCTGGGCACAATGGCATCTGGTATGGAACACTGCTGTGGTCAGCTGGGATCAGATGTGACTCCCTGCATTCCTTCAGAGCCTCTCATCCACCTCCAACCTTCTCACTGGCAGTGGAGACAGGAGAGGAAAAAGGACAAAAAGAAACCCTGCTCAGCAGCAGCCACAGCACTGCTGTGTAACCAATGTCCTTAGTCACAAATCCAGAACACAGCTTCATACAGGTTGCTATGGAGACAACTAATTTCATCCCAGCCACAGCCTGCACAAAAATAGAAAATCTAGATCTTGGCACCAATACCCACAACAAGTGAGATCCACAACAGCCAAGTAAAGCCCAGCTCTTAGAATCACAGAAGGGTTTGGATTGGAAGGGACTTTAAAGAGCATTAATTTCCAAACCCTGTACTGTGGGCAGGCACACCTTCACCAGACCAGAGAATCACAGAATTGTTTAAGATGGAACAGAATTTTAGAATCCTGAGTCCAACTCTAAACCTAATATTGACAAGTCCACAGGCTAAGAAGGCATCAGCCTGATGGAGCTGACACGTTTCAGAATTGTTCCCTCCTGTTGTGTGGCTCCTGTCCCGATGGCACACAGTGAGACAGACATATGAGCAATTCTCTTCCTCTCCATGTCCTCCTAGAAGCCTCTCCCATGGACACAGTACACCAGACACAACCTGGATGTCAACAGCAGCCAGCCACGTTTCCTTTCTCCTTGCAGTGATGAACCTCCAGCTCATACCAGGCAGCAGTAGCAGAATGGAAAAAATTATCTTTATCCACTACCAGAAACGTAAGGTCAGGTTGCTCAAAGCCCCATCCAACCTGGCCTTGAACACTTCCAGTCATGGTCCAGCCATAACTTCCCTGTTCCAGCATCTCAGCACCCTCACAAGAAATAATTTCTGCCTTACTCACTTGATTCTTCTGGAGAAGAATTCTACAAGGTCAGCCCGTTTTCACACGCTGGAACACCAGGATGGAATTAACCATGCCATAAACATCATGTCAATTACCAGTCTCTCCCAGGACCACTGAATGAAGGACCACAAATAGGCCAGTCTGTGGTGCTCAGCACAAGACAAAGCACACGGGTCCTGCCTCTAGCTGTGCACCTGGTACCACAACACAGTTTGCCAAATTGCTTCCTACCTCTCCCAATGAACCACTGGGCTCCAGGAGCAAATGGAAGGCAATACCACAGCGTGTGCATGCCACAGGCTGCATCACCCTTACACTGCAATCTCAGACGTGTGGTCTGCCATGGGGGCAGACACTGCATGAAGCTGCCCTAAAAATGTTCCCTCATCCTCAAAACAACTGGGCAATGCTGCTGCCTGCTTTTACCCAGCACTGATTGCACCATCAGTGTTTCACCCACCCAATGCACAGGTTTATGCACAGGTATAATGATGCTGCTAAGGGTAAAAATTTTTTAAAGAGGTACTAGAAGCAAGCCACATACAACTGTAATGGTACACAGAGCAGTGCAGCTCACTCCCCATCTCTTCTCTGTGAGAACAGGCACAGCTTTGTGTGAGCTGGCCCAGTTTAACAAGACCAGAGGTTAAAATTAGTTCAACTTTTGGGAATACTGCCTCTAAAATATGCTTCATTAGTGAAAAAAAAAAGGGCAGGTCTATAAGGCACACAGAATGACACCACTGTTGGCAGAGTTTCTGGGTAAGCAGAATTGTACTTTTTGTAGGATAATCTTGGTTTTCCCTTATGAAAATTGTTCCTGGGTAAGCAAGTCTGAAAAGCTGAGAATTCCAAGGTCAGTCCTCATAGCAGTTTCTTTTACTATCAAACAATGCACTCTACATTTGGCATTTTAAATCCAGGAACACAGGCACATAGCACAGAAAACATGCAACTTTGGTTTTTGCTTTGGCAATACAAACTCAGGAATAAGGCTAAGTCTCAAGCCACCAGGCTGGCCAGCTCACCAAAATATCTTGCTTGGAAACTGTTCCTGCTTTGTGAGGTGGGGAGGAATATCACAATGTGCATTCCACTGAGGCTCATACTAAGTCATGAATTACCTGGTGCTTACCATGGTTTCTTCTGTCTGTGATGTAACTTAATGTAGTCCCTTGATTTGTGATGGCCCCTCAACTATTAATATACAACTCAGCCCTTGAATTACCTGTTAACACACAAAATCACTTAGTGACTAATTCCAACCTTGAAATTATCTCAACAACATTTCAAAATGCAAATTATCTAATTGTTGGAGTCCAGGGCACTGTGGAGAACCCCTCGGGCTGCCCTGGGGGGTCGGAAACCCTGGCTGGGACCCCAGGAAGGCACTGCTGTTGACCTTAGTCCATGGGAAAAGCTTCCAACACTCAGAGATGAACTATGAACAACAGAAATCTGAAATCAATAGTAGTTTAGTTTGTCACAAGGTGAAAATGTGTAGTTTTGGGGTTTTAGAATGGAAGTTGATGAAAGCAAGATGGAGAATTTTGGGCGGTGTCTCATGTTCTTCTTCTTCGACTCCATCTTCTGCTGTGACGGTGGCACAGACACATCGGAATGGGTTTGAGGCAGAAATTGCATGTCTAGAATAGGTAGTGATATTGGCACAAAATTGTAAATATAGTACATTTTTAGAGTTAATTGTACTAGAGACCTTTAAAGACCTTGAATTTTCTGTCTGGGGGCTTGCCAGCTGTGCTTCCTCAGTACGTTAAGCGCCGCGCAGACCTTGAGACAGGAAACTGAGTAAACACCTCTAAAAACTAAAGCTGCAAGTCCCGTTCATCCTTTCAAACCCTGGTACAGGACTTTCAGAAGAAGAAAAAAACCCTAATTAGGGCATCTTGGAAGGGAAATTCCAAGATGTGATGAAATCACAATGTAAAATTGCCTATTACATGACTGAGTGAAGTAATTATCCCTCACTGTGAGAAAGACACTGAGGTACTGGAGTCAGTCCAGAGAAGAGCAATGGAGCTTAGGGAGGGTCTGGAGCACCAGTCCTGTGAGGAGTGGCTGAGGGTGTCTAGTCTGGCAAAAAGGAGGCTCAGGGAGTTCACCACTGCTCTCTACAATGGCCTGAAAGGAGGCTGCAGCCAGGTGGGGTTGGACTTTTCTCGAAGGTAACAAGCACAAGGAGAAGCAGAAACGGTCTCCAGCTGCAGCAGGGGAGGGCTAGACTGGATATCAGGAAAAAGTTCTTCACTGCAAGGGCAGACAAGCACTGGAACAGACTGCCCTGCACCACCGCTGGAATGCTAAATAAGGTGGGGATGTGGCACTCAGGGATATGGGTCAGTGGTGGATCTGGAAGTGTGAGGTCAGCCATGGGACTTGATGAGGTCTGAGGTCTTCTCCAACCTTAATGATTTGATCATTCTAGGCAGAGGAGCCTACAGGGGAGGAATGAGGTTGAGCTCAGGAAAAGGGGCAAGAAAGCCATCCTAGTGTTTGTCCTTCTGTCTCCCATTAACTCCCCATCCTTTTAAATCAGCAACAAATTGATTTTCCACAGGTCAAGAATAATCTGCTGTGACAAAAACCAGGGAGCAATCTTCCTGTCTTTCTCTTGACCTGTAAGATTTCTCATTCCACTTTTCTCTCTAATTCTGCTGAACAGGTGGTGAGCATTTCACTCTTCACCAAGGCTATCTCATCACAAGCCTCCTTATTTCATTCAATAAAAAATCTCCTCCTCCAAAAGGCAGGCAAAGAGAGGAATACAAAGTAATGACTTCATATACTAATTCAGGTACTTAATATATGACTGTCCTCTAAACCCCAGAAAATGTCACTGACAAATGGGCCTCTTTGAAAACTGCAAATCTGCAAAGCAGAGCAAGCTGAAAACTCTGAGGCTTCAGGAGCTTTTGCTCCTTTTAATTCCTGGGAAAAGAAGCTGCAAGGATTTTGTGAGCCCCTTTAAAATGTATTTACTCATGCTGTATGAGATGTTAGGCCCATGAGACCCCAAGTGAAATTTAGGTTTGAATTTGCTAACCACTTGCGTCTTACCCAAGCACTGTAAAGTTAGTCCACAGACTCGGGAGAGACTTGGTCACTCTCTACAGCTGCCTGAAAGAAGTTTGTAGAAAGCTACAGATTGGTCTCTTCTTCCAGGTTACAAGTGACAGGACAAGAGGCATTGGCCTTAAGCTGCACCTGGGAAGATTCAGGCTGGACATTCCAAAAAATTTCTTCACTGAAAGGGTTGTCAAGCATTGGTATGGGCTGCCCAGGAAGATGGTAGAGTAATCATCAACAGATGTGCTGAAGGAAGAAATGGATGCAGCACTCACTGCCATGGTCCAGTTGACAAGGTGATGTTCAGTCATGGGTTGGACTTGATGACTGAGATGTTTTCCAGTCTAAATGATTGTGTGATTCATTGCATTCATTTCAAGAAGCTAACACACAGCTTTGTGGGGTGGGAGACTTTTTGCTATTAATTTACCATGAGTGAATGAAGAGTACTGTATGCTTAATATGAAAGCATTTTTGATTAATAGATGTAACAAAACTGAATCCGGATGTCAAGTATGTGACAGGAGTGAGAAAAAATTCCGAGTTTTGGTAACCTTTCATCCAGTTTACATCTAGCTGAGCCTCCCTTCTGCTGGTGTTATTTCAATGTGATCACGGCTGGATCACTCATTTCACCTGAGGTTTCCAGGCAGAGCTCTGCTCTGAGAACTTGACACGTGACACAGAGCTGAGATAAAGGCCTGATCCCACATGGGCATCCCATTTCTCTGACACAGACAGGTGCGTGAGATGGATTTCCAAGGGAGCTGAACAGAATACAGGTGGATGGCTGGGAATAACACATTTACCCTTCATTTCTCTCTTTGTTTCTCTCCACCTCCTCCATCTGTCTGACCACCTGTTGTCAGCATCTGCTGCATCCCATCTTCAACAGCTGCAGAAAGAGGTTTTTTAGGATACCTTTAAGATAAATGCACCACAGATCTTCAAAGCCCACAGTGACAAGCAGCTCAGCAGCTGCAGGACTGTGTTGTCTTTCACACTGCTGGTGAGGGTACCAGGAGATGCTGTGGGGCCACATTTGCTCACCTATTTTTTTCTAGAACTGCAGGGGGATGACCACTTTGGGACAACATTTATTTTCTGGATTGCACTATTGCATAGCTTCTCAGACTGTGGAGCAAAACTACTCAGGGTAGCTGCAGCTGTGGAATTTGCAAGAATCTTTACTTCAAGACAAACAATTAACATCCTGTTAGGTTTTTTGAGGCATCTGTAATAACACTATTATGCACCTCAGCTAGACAGAAGAGAAAATTTGTATCAGCACAGAGAGAAGTGAACCTCAGAAATTTCCCCTTTTTAAATGCTAAAACACTTCTTTTACTCATCTTTACTGTTCTTAGGTATCTTTCTCAGTATCATTTTTTGCAAGCTAACTGTACGATGACTACATTAACTAAAGCTGACCCATGTATAAGAGAAAATCTATTTTTTGCTCCTTGAAGCTTAGGAATGCTCTAAAAACCATTCCTCAAATCTTTTGTTGACTATTTTCTTACTTCACTTCAGCACAGACCTCTCATCTGCAATCTGGTGAGTATTTACAATGTGTGTCCACTGTGGCAGCTCCCTGGGGCATGGTTCCCTCCTATGAAAATACATATATTCCCCTCATGGATTGCACTGCACCTCTCAGGTCACCCCTGCTTGTCATTACTCCAAACTATCTCTGGTACATCAGGGGTGACACAAACCATTCCTGCCCTGCAGAGGCACAACTATGCCGTTTCTCATTTGCAGGTCTTTGGTTTGTACCAGTACTTACATAACTTTCTGGGGGGTGGCAGGGGGTATATTTACAATTTTGTAGCAATAATAACTACCTATTCCAGACATGCAATTTCTGCCTCAAACCCATTCTGATGTCTCTGTGCCACCGTCACAGCAGAAGATGGAGTTGAAGAAGAAGACACTGCCCAAAATTTTCCATCTTGCATTCATCAATTTCCATTCTAAAACCCCAAAACTACCATGGCTGTGTAGATACTGAGAAAGGAAAGACAGACATACTGTTCACATTCTGCATGGCACAAAGGTTTGTTACACAAAGGACTGCTGAGAGAAAGGTCACGTTTATAACTCTGTTTCAGGTATTGACAGGAGCAAATCCAGCTGGTACATATTGGGCATTTCCATCACTTTTTGGAAACAGGCTCTTCTGCCTAGAAATGGTGCACCCCCTACCACGCCCAGATGAGACTTCTGCTTTTCCAAACCAATGAATCATACATGTTGCACCTCTGGTAACAATTTTTAACCCAAGCTGCTGCAGGAGCTGAAGCCTGGCCCGCACCACCCCAGAGCGTCGGCCCCTTTGCTGCTGCTGTGAGAGGCAGATTGGAACGTTTCCAATCTGTGGGGATTTTGCACAGAATTAATTGGATGTGCCACCTCTCCCTGAGGAGGGGTGTGGGTGCAGCCAGGATGACCCCGATGGCTGCTCCTGCCCACCGTGGCCCCTGTGCTGGGGTGAGGCTGGCAGTGAGCCCCTTCAGATTTGGGCCCCTCGAGATCTGAGGTCCTCAAGATCCAAACCAAACTTGGAAATTTATTTTTCCAGTTGTTAATCAGTAGCTGTAGCTGAACAGTTATGATCATGCAATTGCACTGTGAATGTTGCCTGCTTGGCTCATCTTTGGTTTTGAGGAAAGGAGGAGGCAATCTCAAGATGAGTGGACTCTCTGGATGGAGTCAGGAGTGAAGTCAGCAGGACTAGAACTGAGGGAAGGCGATTCCAGCAGTGGAATTAGCAGAGCACTGCCTCATTGACCACCAAACCCCGACCCACAGGAGGGAAAGAACCACGCCTGCACGCTGAAAGGGCTCTTGGAGAAGCAAGAGACACAGCCTGCAAAATTGCGGTTTGAGTACTAACTAGCAGAAAAGTGTACAACTTACAGGCAACAAATGCTGGTTTGCTAAAGCGTATAAATAGTGTAGAGGTTTGATGATCCCAGAGCCAGCCTTTCACGGGTTACCTCCTGATTCCCTGCCTTCAGCAAACCAGAATAAAAGACAGAAATACAGCACCACAGAATCCTAAGGGTTGGGAGGGACTTTGGAGATCATCCAGTCCAACCCCCCTCTGCTGGGTCAGGGTCACCCAGAGCAGGTGACACAGGGACATATCCAGGTGGGTTTTGAATGGTTCCAGAGAGAGTGGGTCAGGGTCACCCAGAGGAGGTGACACAGGAACATATCCAGGTGGGTTTTGAATGGTTCCAGAGAGAGGCACTCCACAGCCTCCCTGGGCAGCCTGTTCCAGTGCTCGGCTGCCCTCAACATAAGGAGCTCCCCCGCTAAAACGAGCGGAGGTGGAAGACGCCGTGCTCTGCTCTATCTTGGGCTCTGTTTGTTTTGGGCTCTGTTTTAGGCTGTTTTAGGCTCTGTTTTGGGCTCCATTCCAGGCTCTGTTCCGGGCTCTGTTTTGGGCTTTATTCCGCTCTGTTTTGGGCTCTGTTCCGGGCTCTGTTTCGGGCTCTGTTCCGCTCTCTTTTGGGCTCTCTTTTGGGCTCTGTTTCGGGCTTTGTTCCGCTCTGTTTTGGGCTCTGTTTTGGGCCCTGTTCCGCTCTGTTTTAGGCTCTGTTCAGGGCTCTGTTTTGGGCTCTGTTTCGGGATTTGTTCCGCTTTGTTTTAGGCTCTATTCCGCTCTGTTTTGGGCTCTATCCCGCTCTGTGCCGGGCCCCGCTCCGCCTCCCTCAGCCGCCCACAGCGCGAGGGGGGGGTGGGGGGGGGCGAGGCGCCCTCAGGCCCCGCCCCCAGCGCCCGCCCGGCCCCGCCCCCTCTCCCCTCATAGCCCCGCCGAGCCGCCAGGGGGCGCTGCCGCTGGCTCTCCCGCCGCCGCCGCCGCCGCCGCCGAGGCCCGGTGCGGGAGCGCACGATGGAGGCGCCGCCGGTGACCATGATGCCCGTGACGGGCGGCACCATCAACATGATGGAGTACCTGCTCCAAGGTGGGCGGCCGCGGGAGCGGGCAGCGGCGGGGTAGCGCGGGGGGTGCTGGCGCGGCGCACGGGCGGGCCGGAGGGTGGCGGGGCGGGCGCGCTGCGGAGGGAGCCCCGCTCGGCGGCGGGGAGGGGAGGGGAGGCAGGCGGTGATCGCGGCGCTGTGTCCGCAGGGAGCGTGCTGGATCAGAGCCTGGAGAGCCTCCTGCACCGGCTGCGCGGGCTGTGCGACAACATGGAGCCCGAGACGTTCCTGGACCACGAGATGGTGTTCCTGCTGAAGGGGCAGCAGGCCAGCCCGTTCGTGCTGCGCGCCCGGCGCTCCATGGACAAGGGCGGGATGCCGTGGCACCTGCGCTACCTGGGGCAGCCCGAGATCGGCGACAAGAACCGGCACGCCCTGGTGCGGAACTGCGTGGACATCGCCACCTCCGACAACCTGACGGACTTCCTGGTGGAGATGGGCTTCCGCATGGACCACGAGTTCGTGGCCAAGGGGCACGTGTTCCGCAAGGGCATCATGAAGATCGTGGTGTACAAGATCTTCCGCATCCTGATGCCGGGGAACACGGAGAGCATTGAGCCGCTGTCGCTCTCCTACCTGGTGGAGCTCAACGTGGTCGCGCCAGCGGGGCAGGACATTGTTTCCGATGACATGAGGAACTTTGCTGAGCAGCTGAAGCCTCTGGTACACCTGGAGAAAATTGACCCCAAAAGACTCATGTGATTGAAAATCTGGGCCATTAAGGCACTGGTTCTGTGTTTCAGAAAAGGACTTTTTTTAAAAAAAAGCTTTTTGTGGGCAAATCAAAACAGAGAGGAGGAAATAAAGTACTATATATCAGTTTTGTCAGTTGCAGTTACTGAGTGGGTTTTTCCTTCACTTGTGAATGTGAACAAAAGTGGACGCTTTAAATCAGCACTGTTGAAAAAATCAGTAAATGGTAGTACTGATAGTTTTCCTTCTGTTTCATGGAAGATACCTTAAAAAGCCCATTTCCTAACACTCTAAAAATGTCAGACATACTGGAATTCATCCATTTGTGTACCCAGATCACAGTGCTGTCTCTAAGCTTTTTTAGGTTTGTGTATCCTACCTAGTTCTCCAAAATTTTTCTTTTCACTAATAGATGAAGTTAATACTCTTTAATGCATGAGGTGATGTTTCACACAAGTGTAAACATAGAAACTGTTGTATAAAAGAGCAACTAAGTGTACACCTCTTCACCAAAGCATTATGTGACAGGAACAGCTACTCTTAGGGAAACTGTTTCTTCTGATGTAACCAAAATTAGAAGAAAATTAGTAATATTAACATCTGCAAATGGTTTTCACATCTTATAACAGTGTTCCATTATTTTCACTGGAATTGGTTAGGATAGTCTTAGTTAATAAGAAAGCAAATTTCAAGGTACTTTTTCTTACTGGATTTCTCACAGCTAACAGTTGTATTGAATATTGAAGTGTTAAGTGCTTTTTATTTAAAAAAATAACGATTTTTCATGAAAAATTTTTTACAAAAAAATGAGCAGCTGCTAGTTGAATTCCTGATGTTTTTGCTTAGCACCTCTCCTGATAGGATGGTTAGTTACCCCTAGTATTGCAGTGGTAATTCAGTGTTAGTTGAATTAAGTTTGAGAGTTTTCAAATACAGTTCAGTCAAAAAAAGGTCAGGAAAGATAAGTGAGCTCATTTGAATTTCTCAGGTTCTTTACAGAGGGACAACCATTTTACCCACTGCTAAAGTGTACCAACCTCTGTCAGGGCTGTTGTCATATCTTGCCACTCTTAGCACTATAGAATCACTTACTGGAGACTTGTACAATGTGTGACTTGTCTCTTGGCATACATAAGTTTAGGGTGTGTTGTGCATGAAAATAGGTTTGACTACTGATTGCTCCAGACGAATAAATAATAAAAAAAGATGTTCTTTTTAGGGAGGATTAGTTCAAACCCTGAGAACTGCAGAAATCCACAGTACCAGGCTTCCTTATGCTGCTGTAGTCCATGCATAGAACAGGCACTTGTGCAGAGAGATGAGCTTACTGCATCATTGGCTACAGCTGAGGACAATTTCAGGTTGCTAAGCTCAGTATCCCTTTCTTCTAACAAAATGTATTTTTCTCCTCCTATAAAACTTAGCTTATAAAAGCTGGAGACTGAAGATGATTAGTATTAGTAATACACACCAGTAAATTGCATGGCATAGTCCTAATTATAATTCATCAAAGGGTCAAATTATATTGTAGTTACACAGAAATGCTCAACCTCTCCTTACTGGAAAGTATGTAATTTTTAAATTCTGCACATAAGTTATGAGACCACGAATGTGAAATGTGACTTTTTTTTTTTTTTCTCGGGGGGGATTTCTTTTTGCCAGGTAAAATAGCTGCATTCTCTAAAGTCAGAGGTTATCTCAGGACTCTGTGTTTTGCAATTCATTACAAGAGGCCTGATACAGCTGAGCTTAAGATAAGTTTTGTTTCTGTTCCAGTAATAGCTTCTGTTACTTCGAATGTTCCTCCAGTCCTGCATACTTGTATGGTTTCCACAATTTTACTGATTGCTGTATAAATAGTAGAAATCATGTGTAGCAAATAAAGGTAGGGTTGTTTTTGATCCATTTGGCACCACCAATTTCTACTATTAAGAAAACTTGCTCATGGAAGCTCATCTCAGTTACTAAAACTTATTCTTACTTTGGAAGAGTAAGTTTACCCTTTGGCACATCTTAGTCCTGGATTGCCATTCTTCCCATGGAAGTTCCCAGAATCTTGTTATTCCATACAAATCAAGAGCTGACATACTCTGAAGTGCTCTATATTGTGACTACACTGCACCAGGAGCACCTTTTAATATCCCTCTGACTGCTTGCACAAAACTATAACTTCTCAATGTGTAAACTAATGTGGCATTCAGATTTTCCTCTCAGCAACCTCAGTAACACAAGTAAACTGCTTTTCTGTTGTTTTCCATGCACTAGTATATTGTATATAACTTTATTGATGGGTTAAAATTTGGTTAAAAGGTAAAATATTTCAAGTTTCTCCAAACATTGGAAAGTTAAAAATAACGAGAAGCCAAGATTTTTCTTCATAATTTTTAATTTTTAAATACTGGTTTTAAATTTGTGATTGTAACATATAAGAGCCAACTTCTTTTAATTTTTAAAACTTATCATTAGGATCATAAAGCTATTATAGAACAGTTACAACTCTACACACTCAAGGTACTCAAAAATATGATTCATGTTTTAAGTCTGTAAATGAACAGTGGCAATTCAAATACAGCATTATCTGTACAACTTGACAAAAATACAGGTGGACAATCTGATTAAAGAGAATCTGCACAACTTCAGATAAGCCAGCTCAGCCCAATTAAGTAAAAGGTAAGGTTTTTTCAAAGTGCATCACGTTTTTCACAGATAAAATTGTCAAAGATTTTCAGGTTCTCAGACAGAATAAAAACAACCATCTCATCTTCATTCCCAGTACAAGTTCTATCAGGTCATGTCCTTCAGATCTAGTTTGGCAACATCTAACCTCCAAACAGATGCAGATATCCAGAAAACAATATCTGATGATTGCTGCATTTTCAGCCTTTTGGACAGGTTCAGCTTACAAAACAACCATTCTAGAGTCAGAAGCTGCTTCTGCAAAGACCACCACAGCTGCATTAACACTCTTGATCTGTTAACAGGAAGAAATGAGCTCAGAGCACACAGACCTGGCAGTGACTGACAAGAGGGATGGGCTCTAGAGACAGGGTAAATTGTGTAAAACCATAAAAGCAACATTCCTTCCACAAGAAAGGATCTCATGGCTACTCACACAAGGACAATCTGAGAGGCCTACTGCCTTTGGAAATTATTTTTTCAGAGGTCCATTAAATAATGATTTCTCAGTGATGTAACTCCTTCCATAGTCTTTAAAAAGCCTCTTACAAATCTGATTGGGCAGGGCTAGCTACAGTGAAGTACCAGTGCCTTTATCTAAAAGTAAAACATACTCTTTACAAATAGTATCTGTAGTGTCATTTTATTTACAGAATAGATCGCAAAAGTACATCACATTTAGTGCAAATGCAACTAATGATATAAGTTTATATACTGCTTTGTAAACTTTCCATACCTTTGTAAAATAAAGCTATCCTATTAAATTAATAAACTTGCCCGTGTTCCAACAATTACCAGAAATGGCAAATAAGGAGTTAAACTCTTCATATTTTGGACATTTTTTTAAAGTTCCCATCAGTGGCTGTGGTGGACTGTACCACTGCTTGGTTGATTGTAAAAAGATGAAGTACATTTGAGGTATAAGATTTTGACTTATATTGTTGGTATATAAAATGTTCTCTGGTGATATAGTAAAGATGTACAAATTTTCATCTTATTTGCCTTACTAACATTACCATATAGGCACTTTTCTACATATTCAAATGAACAGAATAACTCTGTAATAAGGCATATTCCATGCACACCATTAGAGAAAGGCAAATAAAAAGGGAGGAGTTATGGAGCATGAAATCTGCATGCGTGTGTAATCACGTGTTAGGTATGGTTTCATCTCTACAGAGAAGATGAACAGAGAAGCTTTTCAACACTGTGCAGATCACATTGAACCATTTACCAAACCTTCACTAAGTTACTGTATTATATCTCTTTTCAGGCACCTAGCATACTATATCAAATAAATTTGACTTTCAACTTTCTTTTGAAGAAAATATATCTGAAACTTTTTTTCCTCAAGATACACAGTTTAGTGAAACACTGAGCAGTCTTTGAAGCATTTCCAACTACAGGACATGGATAAAAGACCTCACAGTCAGTACTACCCCGACACAGTCCTCTCCTAACAAGTATCTCCAGAATCAAAGGCAGGCAAACATCTGACATTTAAATCTTCACAGCAGCTAAAGGGAACGTTCCTGTAAGAACTCTGCATTCTTATAGCTCCGATGGGTTTTTGATCAAGAGGCAAATAATTCTCTACATGAACCTCATAGCACAGCTTTATTGAGATGAGGAAAACACATGCAGGATCTGAAAATAATGTACTCATCCTCAATCTAGACTGGGAATGTTGTTTCTTGTAATCCAAATTACTTCAATAAATATAGTGTACCTTCTCACAGCTTTGGGAAAGCCCTGGATATTTATCCAAGAAAGCAGTCCACAGACAACATGGACAGATGTCTCCTAGGTTTTAGGCAGTCTCTTGCCCTCTCATACAGAATCTTGCTAGATATTTCTGGATCATGTTTAATAACAAAAATTCTGCAGCACATATTACATAACTAAAAAATACAATAGAAATATAAAGATATCTGGAAAAAAATAAAGCTTTTCACACTCTTACTCCTTCAGAACCAAAGATCGTCATAAGAGTAAGACAATAGAAAAGGCAAAGTCATAAAGATATTGACAGCCCTCAGATATTAACTGGCATTCTATGTAACAAGATGATTCATTATAGAAACCAGCAGCAATGAACTGTGATTATACAAAGCAAAACAAAACCTACCAACAAGTTACCTAGGTTTTACTGAAGCCACTCCTCTCAACACCCCCAAAATACTGCACAGATTTTTGTGCATATAAAGCACATACAGTATGCTATATGTGCATTTTTCTCTTGTGCTTTTTACACATGCACAAAAACTGCACAGGTATCTTAGGAAGGTTGACAATGAAATTCTACAACTTGTTTAAAATTAACACAATAGCCCATGTTGGTGATTCAAAGTTGTATGCGCTCTTCTTCTAAAGCAAGCAAATAAAAATAGAGCCATATACATGTTATCAATACATGTATTTATAATTACACACTGATTCAGCAAGAAAGTTAGCAGGAGAGAGCTATTGTTAAATATTCAGCCCCATGGTGTTACAACACTTCTTCACTTCAGGATACAAAGCCTAGAACCTGGGCCATAAAAAGACTGTAGATCCTTCGTTCCAGCATGGAGTGCTCTGTGTGTGGTCACTTCTCCAATGTGGAATGCTCACCCAGTCTTGTTCTGATTGCTGCAGGTAAGCAAAGAAAAGAATACAGCACTGAAAAGTTTGTATACTACTAGGAAAATGAACTTGTTCAACAGCTTAAGTACCATCAGGACTGCTATGATTGTGTGTTGACTGTTGGCTTGTGATATCATGTTTTTAATGCTTTACCTACACTAATTCTCTAACAATTTACATTTAAAATTGTGAATCATTACACGGATAGCTGTCACAGCAGAATGAAACAACTAAGACTTTTGGAGTCTGACACAGTAAGTAGAACCCAAAAATAGAAGTAACCTATGTCACACATAGAACCAGTGATAGAGACTCATCTTCAGATGTGACTGAATGATGCTAACACTATGTAACACTAGCACAACTAAACACAATTCTGTGGTTTGACATGGCACTTACAGAAAATGAAATATATAGCAGGAGTTAAAACGAAGAAAAAATGGCTAAGCCTTATTTAACACTAAGGGGCTCAGATAGCCTCAAAGTGATCAGGAAATCCTCTTCTAATGTCATATAATCATCTAACTGTTCACACAACTTTAGATTAGTCAATAACCTATACCATTAAAAATACATTCACTGACTTCAGAAAGCATCTGGAAATTCCTTTTCTTTCCTAGGCTCATCAGAAAGGCTAAAAACTTAAGTCACAATCTTCTAAATAAATACTCAGTTAATTCACGTTGGTCCGTCAGTGAAGTTCCATTAATAAAAATCCTAGGTCAGAACTATTCTGTCAATATAAAAGAAAATTGAAATGTACTAATAGTCTATGAAACATGCAATTGTAAGTAGAATTTCAGTTATAAAAACCTCATGAGGCTGTAGAGTAACTTCAGTATGTATTTTTCCAGAACAAGTGCAAAATGCCTGTGACAGCTGAAAAATACCAGTACTTCATCCTGTTTTACTTCTTTGTCAGTTGGACCTGTATGCAAAAACTTGCAAGACCTATAAAAGTCTATGAAAACTAATGCTTGCTAGCTTATGCAGCCTGTACACACAAATTACATGATGTTTTTAAAAACCATTAAAAACACTGCATACTAAAGCACGCACTGAAGCTATGCTAATCATGGAAGGCATTTCTAGATTTTCTACTTCCATCTGGCCTTTAAAATGGTGAATCAAGAATTTAAGAAGCATGTATACCTGCCAGTACTAGAATAAAATAGGCTTTCCTGCTGTTTTCTCCTGCACGTACGATGTGAAACGCTTTAAGAACTTTGGATATTCTCGTTTAGCCACTGCCCGTAACACTGATGCTGGTGCCCATCCTCCTGGGTTCACTAGAAATACACAGAAAGACAGATATTGAAATAAAGCAACTCCACTAAGGGCTGAAAAAGTAAATTTTAGTTCATTACTCCTGCAACTCTTCCTGAAGTAACAAGAAAGAATAACCATCAGCAGAATTTTTTATGCCCATAGGTTTGTCCTGTAGCACTTTCTGTTTGTAACCCCCAAGCTCTGTCCAGATCTATGATGCTATTATTTAGAAAACATTAAATATGCTACATGGATTGTGAGCCTTGGGAAAATGCCCAAATAGAAGAGGATATTCTCTATGGGCTTCCAAGAAACAAAAGAGAGAGACTTGAGAAGCTTCCTGTTTCAAAGAAAGCAAAGTCAGTCTTAACTTTTCAATAATTACTGCATTTGCCTGCAGAACTGCCACATAGGCAACACCCTGCAAATGATTATAAAGCCTTTAAACAAAATTTGAGCTGGTTTTTAATTACATTTTCGCTCACAGAGGAATGTTCCATGTTGCTGAAAATGCTATCACTTTGCATATAGCCATAGTTCAGAATTTAGCAATGAAAATATACTTTTTAAGTAATTTGGAAACTGGAACAAAAAAAAAAAAAGCAGAGTGAGTGACCCTTTAAGTGTTTTGTAGCTCTGGGAGAGATGATACACATCTCCAATACTACAATACATTGCTGAATACTGGATACAACAACAATACAATTTGGCTTTGACAGTTTTTCAGTCAATATCAAGGATGCTATCAGCTAAAAAAAATATTAAGAAATGTAGACTAGATTATACGGATTGCAAGCATCCTCACACAAAATGGATTTCCTCCTTCTTGGCATCAGGGATTAAGAACTGTATCTTTACTATAAGCAGCTTTTCAGCCTAATGAGATGGATTGGGAGTACTTGAAGAAACCCAACACACCATTACTGAACCTAAAAGCTGTGCCAACTCATTCCAGCTGCAGACATTTCTGCCCACTTTCCCCCCACCCCAGGATTATGTGCTTAGGACTGAGCTACACAGCTCTGCCATTTATTCCTCTCAGAGTACCACATAATGAAGGATCTCATTCACCAGTTCATGTAGCACCTTAATTTGAGACCTTTTGAATGTGACGAACACAAAGGTGATGCCATAAATCTATGGCAAGATTTAACAGAAAAGGGAAAAGGCATTAAAATTTTTTTTGTGCCAGTATTCAAATCCCCAAAATTAACATCTATCATGAATGTCATATTGAAAAATTTTATACTTACCATTAGCTACATATGTAATCTTGCAAAGAATGTTGTCCCTGCTTATTTCCTTGTTGCCCTCTGGTGGGCTTACTAACGTCTGACAAATCATAGCAATATTTATTTTGGCACGGACACAGCGATTGTTCAGCTGCCAAAAATACAAAACATTGTAAGCCTTAAACCGAATTTGTTTCAGCACACTTTGAGCATACTTTTTTTCATCATGAAGTCTAAGACACTCTAGAAGCTCTGTTTCTGAGAGTCTGCATTCTAGCTCTTACATGGATGTAACATGAAAGTGAGTAAAACAAAAGAAACACGGTGGATAGGGAAAGGATCTGAAATGTTTGAATTTGAAGCTTCTGCTTGCTTAACACGTTATAAGTGAATTACTTCAGCTGTTGTGACAGATCAATAAAGGAACATTTCAAGAATAATGTATCAGCATTTACAAATATCAGTTAACTTTTCCCTTGAAAGCAGGCTATGGAATAGCAATGCAAGGAAAACAATCGTTGCTATTATCTGCTAGAACCGAGGCAAGATTGTGTAAAATGGAGGCTTAATCCTGTTTGTAATTATACAAAACTACTCTTATATTTGACAATACTGAAGAGATATTGATTTGATTCCATACCAAATAATCTCAATTCTTTAAAATCTTTTCACATCTCCAGAAATTTTGCTTCAATTCTGGTGTAACACCTTCGATCTGCCAACTGGGAGATAAGGCAAGAAAGCTTTTGGCTAAAAATTCATTCATCATTCAAGTAATTTTATCACCTGGTTTAATCAGTTGTACTTTTGTAAAAACCTGCCTCACACTAGCACTGCAAATGCATTATCACAGAACAGAAAAACCACCTTAAAAACAGAACTTCATAGAATCAAAATAATACTTACAGGAGCACTGTCATGTTCTACAGAGAAATTGCACACAATCCATGTTTCTGGATCATTTTCACTGAATGCTGGTATCTTTCTGATGGCAGACAAATACAGCACATCCCTTTGAGAGGCTGGCCACACTCTCTGCAGAGAAACACCTGAACATAAGCTTTTCCATGTTTAACTACTATCCTCAGTTAAAATTAAAAACCAAGCAAGGCAAACCAGATCAGTTATATTATTAAGTTAAAGGTCATCTTCAAGTTAGTAATTTCAGTCTGAAAAGTGAAAGAGAGCATAGCTGTCGTAAATAGGCAAAAGAAATTTCAGGTTGGCTACATTTCATACAAAAAGAAAAAAAAGGCAAAACTTCAGGGCCTTTGAAATACAAAGGGCCCACCTGCAATGAATTTTTCAGTTAAAAAATAGGAAGAGGCAGTTACCCTCCTGTACCCTCAACCTCAGGTATGCATTTTATAGTTAATATTTATAAGCTACAAACTGAACTAATGGTTAGGTGTATAGGAATGCATCTACAGTTACTTATGTCTCTGAGATTAAAAGAGAAAGGAGGAATGTTTTTAAAACAATTATTACTTCAAAATAATTCAATTATTACTTCAGTAAGACAGATATGGCAAACTGATACTATCCAAGAGAAAGTTTCAGAAGTGAAATGTATGATGAAGTAAGAAAATACACAGAAGTTATTTTCCTGACATTCATCAGGAGAAAAAGGTTCTGGCTTTTACCACAACCCGTATAGATGATACAACTGTCTTACTCAAAATTATGAGTCCTCTATTAAACAAGTTTTAACATAACTGCTCTACTGGTAAAATTGTCACAGAAAGATATTTGTTTTAACCTTTGAATATACTAATACTTAGAAAAATGCAAGACTAAGGATGAGTATGTACATTTCATTCCTAGAATTTTTTTAAATCTTTACATTTCAGCTGTTGGGTTATAATTTAAATGAACATTTTTATAAATTGACACCAGAACCATTTTGGGGGAAAAAAACAATAAAGGTACAAGAAGAAATGTTGTACCAACAATTCAAAACATTGCATTATGAGGTGGTATGTCAACTGATTGTGGTGAATGGTAACCCACATTTTTGCAAAAAAACACCTGATAGAGTGGTGTAGGTTTCTTGTAGTCAGTGGTGATTTATTTCTTCTGTTTGCTTTGGATGACTGGCCTTGCTGGCAGTGATGTAACAGTGAGATTAAAAGCAGGCTTCACTTGTTACTACAAGCTCTATCAGACATGTACAACCAATTATGCTCTAAAGAAAAGTTAGAAAAATTGATGGAAGTTGCAGTTTAATGGAGACCTTGCTCTGGAATATTGTCCAGAACAGTATTTTAAGTTGTAAAGAATTCACAATAATATTGGAACACACATGCTTCACACGTCCCAGTGAGATATGCAAATGAAGTGTTATTACCTTATGTGTCTGGTAAATGATGATTGCATTATCAGCCAAATTTTCCACAACATGGAAATTTTCAATTGTTGCTAAAAGAGCAGGCGGGGAGGGAAGGAAAAAAAATCCATCAGTGAACAGCCACAGACAACAGGACAATGCTATAAAGACTATTCTTGCTGATAAACCTCCAAAGCTGAAGAACCAATGCCTTACTTTCCCAGTCATTACGAACATCAACGTTCCAGAAGTAGTGGCAGACTTCATGCCCTGTTACCCCTTTAACAGCATGGGTTGCTTTCAAAGGATCAAGAACTATTCCATTCTCTTCCACTTCTCGTCTGTATACCTGCAGCCAAACACAAAGAAAGAAATGTAGAACAGAAACTGTCAGAACTGTTCATGTTTTAATTGTTTAAATATGATCAATTAAAAAAAACCCAAACCAACAAATTACTTGCCTAGAAGATTATCACATGAATAATTTGCCATGAAAGTGTTCTCTGGTAACACCCACTGAAGACATTCTTGTGTGGCAGTTCACATTAAAATACCAATACTTTTAAGTTTCTACTCCAAAAATGATTAAGCTAGCTTATTTATCATTATTCCCATGGATTCCTAAGCACAGTGGAGCAGCCACTATAGCTTGTTACTGTTGTTATTTTTGTACATAGAATTTACACATTACTTTGATACCAAGCTTTAAGTGGGAGGGAACGAGAAAGGAATCTGCAAAGATGAATCTATTGCAAGAATCACACAGAATTTTGTATGAATAAATACATTAGAAGCCACGGGTCTCATGGACCCAGTCCCAACCTAAACAATGCCATTCCCAGAGAGCAGTTTCAACAGCATAACTTGCTGATTGATGGTATTTCCAGAAATCATAGAATTATTTACGTTGGAAAAGACCCTTTAGATCATGGAGTCCAGCAGTAAAGATAGCACTGCCAAATGTACACTGGAAGTACCTGTCTTCACAGTATATCACCTTATACAAATTAACCAAATCTGAAACATTTACCTTCATTTCTCCTTCTTCTACCACTAGTTGCCAATTGGCATCTCCTCCTACATCTTGCAAGGAATATGTCATGTGGTTTTGTACCATCTCTTCCACCTGTAAAGGAAAAAAGGCATTTTTAACTCATTCCTTCCATCTTTTTGGGGAGATACTGTACAGCATTGGAAGTCACAAGTTAATGCTTCAATTCTTGTGCAGGAGCTGAATTTGAACGAGAGAGCTCTCTGTTAGGTTAGGAACAAACAGTGCTGGCCTTTGGAATCAACAGCCAAAATCTTGATTCAAGTTCCAACTTCATTCTTTGGTATGGTACTTCCTATCCTGCCTTTGTACCTTTGAACTGCCAAACCTCACCACTTCTACCTAAAACAGTTCTTTATTTCAGCAGATAGGAACTGCAAGTATCTCTAAATGGAACTGCAATGCACTGTAAGATATTCACTGAAGAGCATTTTAAAAGCTCAACAAAGGCAGGGGGTTAGGGAGGAACACTGACAAGCTCTGAAAAGCAAATGCATATCAAAAGTCATATTTTGAGCAGTGAGGAAAACAGTCACAAGCAAAGCATGCCTGCTCTGTTTCAGTGACATCTTTGCACAGTTGACAGCTAGAAAAAAACCAGAAATGCCTACACTCAAAGGATTATGATGGTACAGAGATTCTATAATTATAAAATGCTCATTCAAACCTTATTTTGGTAGCAGCTGTGCCTTTTCTTCACAGCCAAATATTTGCTACGTTTTTATCATGCTATGTGAACATCTCATTTTTATTCCATACAATATGCATGAAAATGGGTACTGGGACAGGAAGATGATGCTTATTTTAGAGCTAATATATTATTCTGTTTCTTTGGTTCCCCACCCTTTTTCAAGTGCCCCAAATAAAAACAGAAGCAAAATCATAGGATATTCATTGCTGTGTAATGCTTCAAATGTTCAAAATACTAAAATAGTTTTTTCCACCAAAAAGGTAAATGACTACTAAAACTTGTCACAACAAGCAAGTCCACGTAACTCACACGTAACAGCACTTTCCTGAACTACTGGAAATACCTTTTTTTCTCAAAAGGAAATGCACTTCAAACAAAATTAGTTAGTTGACCCACACAAAGATTAGTTGAAGAAGTGTACAATCACAAAATTAACAGTGTGAACCCCTAGGGTGCTTTTGCACAACCTACAAAAATATGAAGCTTAGTGTGCAGTGAAATATGTAAAACATATTTGGGCAAGTATGAAAACAAGCAGAAAGCAAAATTAATAATAATCTTTTTTATATGATACAGAATTAAAAGATGTTATTTACTTTTAAGGCAGTAATTTTGTTTGTACCATGTACTCAACAAGCAATACACTTAAGACCAGAAAGAAAAAAGGTAAATAAATCAAATAAAACTCTAGAAGTACAACATTAAAAAACAAAATCCACTGGATGGAAATCCTAGTTTGTCTTAGTTTAACTAAGCACAGACTTCTCTAGACAAGGAAAAGTTATCAATCCAGGTTTTGGGTGCTTTAGTTTTGAGTTTCAGTGAACAAAATGCACCACCCTGATTTATGTTTCAGCTTCTAGACAAGCCAACTTTTGCTGCCAGTTAGTAGCAGGTTTCCTACAAAAATTTCTTCCTTTTTTTCCCAGTGAAACAATGGCAGTACAATACACACCAGGTAAGAATGTAGGCTATTTAAGTGTTTGATTTATTAGCTCTAGGTCACACTTCTTTAAGAAAGGAATCCTTGCCATACCTTCAGGCCCTTACATATTTTCTATCCCACCTCTTAATTTATTAAGGACAAAGCTATGCTTTATACATTTACTTATGTGTTTTGATACTTTTTGCTTTATGTGCTAAATGCAAACAGATGATGGAAATATCAAGGAATGAAGAGAAGGAGGCATCCACAGGAATGCAATCTAAACAGACTCCTGCTTCACCAGGAAATGCAGTATTTACACAACCTGCTTGTGCACACTGTCTGTTTAGAATAGATTTTAGATAGAAAACTCTATTTAGTCTGTGCACTGGTCACCATCTGCCAACTGCACCTACTTCAGAGGCACAGTCAAGACAGAATGATTCTCTCCCACCTAAAAGTCTCACTATTAACCTCTGGGTTCCTAGTTGGCTGCAAGAATGGTCTGCAAAAATACTTACAACCTGTATGCTATACAGCCTTGACCCAAACTTTGAGTGGCAAGTTCTTCCCTTTAAAGGGCTCAAGAACAGCTCAGAACCTATTATAAAGCTGATAGATCTTTTAAAAAAAGTGATCTGAGCTCCCACTCAACTGGCAGAGACAACAATGCCTCGCTAGAGGCACACTGAAGAAACAGCTCCCATCAGAATACATGTTCATACTTCTCAGTCTTAAAAACAGGTAAGGGTTGCAAGTTGCTGCTTGTGCTTTTACTGATACCAAAATTCAGCCTGGGGACAGAAGTCAATTTTTAATACATTTTTTAATACAGTCCGTAGCAGGTAGAATAAAAAGGTCTGCTAATTCTCATCATGCTTTCTGTTGTCTTTTTCAGTAAAACGGAAACATTCCACCAGAGCAGGTGGAATGACTTGTTAGTCTGGCAAAAATTTGTTTTAGGGAAAATACTTGGAGGGTGGAACTGCATGTGGGGATATTCATACTTTCTGTAGTGAGTCCATTAACTTGAAACTGGATTAGGAGGCACTACATAGTAACTTTCATGTAGTGTTATCCATGCAGGAGGTGAAAAGAGCAATTTTACTCCAGTCCCTTTGATCCTGACACTTAACCACAATTTGCATTATTGTGATAAGGGCCTGGTCTACCTCAGATTTAAGTGATCAGTTCTGCAGTCACAGTGGTGCTCTAAATGGTGCAGAAATGTTACCACAGATGTAAAAGAGATGAAAATGAGGACACCTGCAATTGGCAAATATGAGTTTCCCTAATGCTGAACGAATTCTGCACCCACAACCTGACAAAGTACTAGTTCCTGTCTTGGCAATCAAACTTGCTTTCTATAACTTATTATTCCCTTACTTCATTATCCCTCACTTTATTACCCCTCCTCCCAAAGAAAAAACAATTTAGAAAACAACTAGAAAACAACTGCTGGAGTACTGGTAGATGAGCCTATCACTGTTGTGCAACAGGACTTGGGTACCTTTTCCCTTGCAGTAGTTCATATTTCAGAAATAAAATTACTGCAAAAGGTCTTGGAATTTTAGTCCACTAGGCAAGTCCTTAAGTGTTGGTCCTGCTCATGAAGCTGGTGGTAAGGTCTGCAGGTAATAAAATTCTAGGCTCTGTTAAAACAAAAACAAAAATCCATTCCTGTTTGAAAAAAAAAATGGATTGGTTGGAGCTTTTGCTAATACGTTAAAAAACCTACAGAAGAGCAGATCTCAGAAGGAAGATCCATATTCACAATCACACGGGCACCACATAAGGAAAGAAACAGCATGAATAAACATACCTGAACTGCTGTTTTGGAGACTAAAAAGTAAACATTTATCTAATTCTGCTCTAATCTATCATTTTCCTAGTACACATCTAAAGTAATTTTGTGCATTACTGGAATATGTCATTATGGCAACACTGACATTTTCGGGATGTCAGACTTAATTTCTGAAGTCAGGTGAATATACATAAACTCTTCAATATGATTTATCATACCCACAACGAGATTTATCATACCCACCCAACAAGTCTTGTTGGTCGACTTGTTTAATGGCCTTTTGGTAATCAAAGTAGTCACAGAGGTAAAAAACAGTAACAGTGAACCATAAGATGCAATGTATTAATATAATTACAAATAAACACTTCAGACAAAATTAAACCTTTGATTTAAAAGCAAGAAAAACTATTTCATCTGAGACAAAGACCATCTTCAGCCATCGTAAAACATGTTATTCTACTTTCATTTTAACTAGAGATACAAATTTTTCAAACTATAGGCATTTTTATTAAAGCTACTGAAGTAAACCAAAGAGTTTTGCACAAGATTTGGGCCTCTGCACAAGTGGAATGCATGCAAGCTGGATGTAAAGAAAGACAACCATTTAGTTCAGGAATAGAGAACTCCCTTGTTTGTCTCAATGTACTAGTTTAAAGCGAGCAGTGATTGACATAACAACAACAACAACAAAAAAGAACACCAAAAAATCAATCCACAACAACAAAACCCAGGTTCTAGAGAAGAGGATGAAATAGAGCAAAGAAATGCAACCCCCACTTGACACATCAATACAGTACCTGGGCGCTGAATCTGTGAACATCATCAGAGGCACTGACTAGATCAATGGAAGACATGGAGGAAGAGCGACTATAGGGCTACCAGAGACAGACAAAGAAAAAACCAAGTAATCAGAACAAAGGCACAACAGAGCGTTCAGTACCAACTTGCAAGCACCAGATAATGAAGAAAAGGAAAACAAAAGCACCATAAGCAGCAAGCACAGCAGCAAATGCTGGTTTCATGCACCTATTGTATATTATGCTCCCAGTGTAGCCCTGATAGGAGCATAGTGTTTCCAGTAACATTAAAAAACAAGTCAACTGGTTCTGATACAACCAACTGGATATATATATATATTTATTTTTTTTTAAATAAAAGCAATTCTATGAATCTGTGTGAAGCTATCTGGAAAACACCGGAGTTAGCCAATTGTTATTTTTCCCTGTTTTCTGCCAGACAAGCCTCATACAAGTAAAGAGCGTTCTAAATAGGTTCTCAAATCAGTATTTTTTAGCCAAGACAAAAAGCAGTCCTTTTTCAGTTCTGGCTACTTTTTTTGAAAATGAGTAGGCCACTGGAAGTTACTAGAAACACTGAAAAAAATCTCACCTACCCATACAAAATATTACATAAACAGCACAGACCAGCTCACTATTCTGAGAAGATCAGGATAAATATCTTACCATTTGCACAAATCGATGAGTCCCCACAGCAGAATAGGCATCTCCAGAAGGTAAGGATGTTGGCCAGTGTAATCTAACCTTTTCACTTTGGGACTGCAACAACATAGGTTTAATTATTATTAGTCAGCTGTGACGGGGTGGACTGTGAAACAAAGTGAGTCATGCTCAATCTACATGGTGACTACAACAACTAATGCTGCCCGTGACAGGCATGAAGCTGTCATCCCACTGGAATTCTCAGTGAGTGGGCCTGAAGACTGAATTCATCTGAGCTTCAGGGAGTATTTCTGAGGTAAGGAAAACACACTGGCAGCACTACAGATCCATATAGTACTACCACAGTCACTTAAAACCTGTACTCTTTGCTAGGAGATCCCAACACGGGGTAAATTCTGTTGGGTACTACAGGTCTACTAGAAAGTCTTTTAATCCTCAAGTCGATTTTATTCACTGTACTCCTAAACATAAACTCTTTTACAACAAAGGATGTACAACTTTGTTATTGCCTCTCATTTTATATCCTGCTATATTTCCTCACACTCTATATACTTCCTAGAATGCATCTTAACACTTTTTGATACTTATCACTGTAAGTGTATTCAAGAAATGAATGAGTGAAGTAGCTGTTTTTCCTATTCCATATATCACATATATCAGACCAATTACTAGATTTTGAGAAACAGCTGCAGTATTTAATATTTTTATTTTAACAGGGCAGCAATCACATACAGATAATTTTCATTCATGACTTTTTTTAGGAATTAGAAACTAGAGACATTCAATAAACTTAGCACTTACACTATTCTCTTCTAGATAACCTATAAAGTTACTTTCTCAAAATTAGCTTTAAGCAACAATCAGGACAGACTGTAAGTCACAAAAAGTGTCTCAGGAAGTGTCATTATTAAAACATTTTTCAGGTTTTAGTACCTGTTCTTCCATTTTATCCTGTCTATCGAGAGCAGCTTCAACAGCATCAAAGAATTCTTCTTCATTAATCAGGCTATTGGGACCCTCCTGGAGCATAAGGAAAAAAACTAGTTAAAAATTCTGGACACATATAAGTCCCACTTCAATTTAACATTAGAAATACATATTTATATTTTATACGTAACTGATAGAAGCAAATTTCTTCTGCAGATCTCAAATATTTTCACCAATATTCTTAGATTACAAGTTCTCTGAAAACCTTTACTTGTTAAAGGAAGTGTATCCCTCTAACAACAATTTAATGATAGTTGCATAAAGAAGAAAAAAACCCAGGAAACTGAGTAATAGTGTCAGTATGTGTTGACACCAAATTTGGGATTTAATTAACAAATGTCTTCTCTTGAAAATGTTTACAGTGTCAGTAAAGTACATCTATTAACATAACTGCATAGTTAGACTCCTTACAAGTATTTCAGTGCCTTAAGGCACTGATATTCAGGTATGTGTTCAAAAGTACAAGGAAAGACAAAATTTTGGAGATCTCTATTGAAAATTCTCAAAAACAACAGTTGAACAGCAGGTACAGTAAGTCAAGGATTGAAAACTCTAGTCTACTAATTAAAATCGTAATTAATAAAATTAGATTTACTGCTTTTACCGTATTGTAAAACAATCTAGTCCTGCAAATTAAAAAAAACCCCACAAAACTGTGTATAAGCAGAGACACCTGGAAGAAGCAGCTGGATTCATAACCATGTGGACAACCTTCCTATTTATTTTATTCTTTCACAGTGCATGCCTCAGTGACAATTAATTGAACATCAAGTATCTTAAATATCTGTACAGTACTATTTCTCAGGCTATGACTTGGAAGTAGAAATGTGTTTGATTAATGTACATGAAAGGGACAAGCTTACTTTATTAGGTGCATTAGGTTACATTAGTGTGGATGCCTCATCTGTGAAAGTGTTCAAGCCAGCCTGGATAGGACATTGAGCAACGTGGTCTAGTGGGAGCAGTCCCTGCCCACAGCAGGGAGATGGGAACTAGATGATCTTTAATGTCTCTTCCAACCTAAACCATTCTATGATTACTCTTCAAAAGTTTGTTTATGCATCTTAGGATAGAACTAAATACCTCACTGAGGAGAATGCTGATGAAATCAGCATCTCATTTCATGAGATGAAATGAAGAAAGGAACTTAAAACATATTTCAAGTGGGAGTGGCAAATTAAAAGTCAGTTAAACTTCATCTTCTAGGACTGCCTGTGCCATCGGAGTTTTCATATTTTTGCTTTACTTATCTCTATAGCTGAACAAATAAAAAGGGAAAGTACAATTACATATAAGTAGTATCAAATGTATGAGAAAATAACAAAAATTCAACAGAAATATCTGTAAGAAAAATATTTCAGACAAAAGCAAAACATCGAAGGAAGATATACTTCTACTCAAGAAACAAAGGACTGAGATTTTTCCTACAGTTTCAATTTCCAAGGTGAAAAAGTAAGTGTGGCATGAGCACAGTTGTAAATCACACTTGCACTGGGGCTTGTGTAATTTCCTTTTCCCCCTTTAAGAAACAACCCAATCTTAAAAGTGTATTTGGTTAGTGTAGCAAGGTTTTGGTAGCTGAAGTGGGTAGAGGGGTGGCTCCTGTGAGAAGCTGCCAGAAGCTTCCCCCAGGTCCAGCTAAGACAGTGCCAGCTGGCTCCAGGATGGAGCTGCCTGCTGCCACTGCCCAAGGCCATGCCCATCAGCGACCGTGGCAGCATCTCTGGGATAAGGTATTTAACAAGGGGAAAAACATCCCCATGCAACTACACCTGGAGAACAGTGGAGTGAGAGAAAGAGCTCAGCAGGTGCCAGGGCAGTGAAGAAGGAGGGGCAGGAGGTGCTCCATGTGCTGGATTCCCCTGCAGCCCCTGGTGCAGCCCACAGCAAAGCAGCTGTGCCCCTGCAGCCCATGGAGGAGCAGGGATCCACCTCCAACCCCCTGAGGAGCCCACGGTGGAGCAGGTGGGTGCCTGATCTTGTGGGAAGCCCACACAGGAGCAGGTTTCTGGCAGAACCTGTGGCCCCATGGAGAGAAGCTCATGCTGGAGCAAGTTTACTGGCAGGGCTGTGATTCCATGCTGGGACAGCCTGTTCCTGAAGGACTGCATCCCTTGGAAAGGACTCACAGGGAGCAGTTCATGAGGAACTGCAGTCCATGGGAAGGACTCACACTGGAAGAGTTAATGGAGAACTGTTTCCTGTGGGAGGAATCCCACACTGGAGAAGGGTAAGAGTGTAAGGAGTGCTCCCTGTGAGGAGGAGTGACAGAGACAACGTGAGATGAACTGACAACAACCCCTGTTCCTTTACTCGCTGCACAGCCGAGGGTTATAAGGCAGAAAATTTGGAAGTGAAGTTAAACCCAGGAACAAGAGAGGTGTAAGGGAAGAGTGGTTTTCAGATTTAATTAGTAATTAAGCTATATTTCCTCAAGCTGAGTCTGTTTGGCTTCTGTCAGCAATTGGTGAGTGACCTTTCTCTGCTTTTATCTCAATCCAGACTTTCATTATATTCTCTCTCCCCTGTACACCTGAGGGGAGAACTGGAGTGGCTTTCTGGGCACCTGACATCCAGGCAGGGTCAACCCACCAGAAACAGTCAGAGTGTTTTAAAAAATTTCAAAAGTAGAATTGTACCTCATAGTCTGGCCCTCCAAAGTGGGACTTTTTCTTCAGTTCTGTCACAGCATTTTTGTATGCTTCTTCAATTCTTCTCCTCTTCTCTGTCTCCTGTAAAATTACATGACCATTTGATGCAGCAAAAATGAATTGTCAATACGCCAATAAATGGAATAACCAGGGTAGTATTTTTTCCAAGCAGCAACTGCAAAGCTGATGAGTTTCTGAATTTATTTGCATGTATGCATTATATGTGCCAATAAACATGCATATATAATAGAAAGCTTGGGGAACTAGCTACCTGGAGGACACCTTCTAATTCATGTGGAAGAAACCAGATCAGCAAGCAAAAACTGGTTTCTAGTTTAAGCATAGCTGTTCATGCTTCATTGAGAGTCATACTTTGTATCTGACATATAAACCTCCTTGACACAGATGTTTGGGCTGGGATAACAAAAGGTAAAAACTAAAACTGGTAAAAAGCTAACTTGCTGAATGTAGTGATATACTAACAAGTCATACCCTGTAAGTTTGTATCTATAATTAAGGACAGTGTGAATCATTTTGGGGACTCCACGCAGAGAGTGCAACTTGACATCCTTCTCCCACAATAGGTTGTGACTGCACTAGGAGCCAGCTATGTAGACACCTGATGGTGACTATATCATTGTATATTGTGAATAAAATAGTAGTAATGCCAAAATCAGACTAAGTCTAATATTGCCTCTACAAATTCTGCATACTGCCAGATACCTTCCATGAAAAAGCGGTAAACACTTCTGAAATTCTAGAAAAAATCAGTGCTTTTTTCGCAAGATGTTTCTCTGTCCCCTCTCAAAATCACTTGAGGTGAGAAAGCAAGTCTTACAGGTGGACATCACACACTATTTCTTGCAGATATGGGTATAATTACTCAGCAACCCAAACTCAGATTTAAAGATTCAGTGGAAAACCCTGAACCAACACTGAAAAGCTGAGTTTACCAACTGGGAATTTGGTGGCAGCATTCCATTGAAGACATTTTGCAGTTTTCAGTAAGACAACACATTTGATGTAGAACAAGGTAGTATAGTTTTACACACACGTACAGGACCCCCCCTCCAAAAAAGCATTTTGATGGAGGCAATATTGTCTTTAACTGTGACTGTAGGTTTTCTCTTCTGAAACTATCAAAGAGGCAGTATTGCTAACAGATTTCACAAAATTTTGCATGTTTATCTATTTTGAAAGGAATTGGAGAGTCCTGAAGATACATAAAGCATGACTTGAGTATAAGTCACTGAGAAAAGCATGCAAATTTTACCAGACTTGGAATGAAAAACAAAACAGACCCCACCTAAAACACAACTCCTTCTCCCACTCACCCCAAATCCCCACACTTTCTGTACTTCAATCTGCAAATTAGTTACAATTCACATGTGTCACAATACGAATCTCCAAATTTGCCAGCTTCTCTTGGCAATAATATTAAAGAAGGCAGAAACAGGAACAGAAAAATCCTGCAGCAGTCAACATGAAAAGCATTATCATTAAGACTTTGTTGCAAGTAAAACAGTGGATCAAAAACCAATGACAAAATCCTTTGTGTATACAATGTGCATAAATTTTAAGAAAAGTCTGTTTTTAAATACATTCAATGTATTACATACTACACTGGAAACAAAAAGTCAAGCTCAAGATCTTAAGAGCTAAGTGTAAAAGGTGGAAAGAAAAGCTGTAACTATGCTTACTTTAGATGATACTATATGCTTCATATCAGTTTTATTCTGGACATTTGACTACTAATGAAAGAAAACTAATCATAGAATCTCTACTTCCATCATCTCAAAATATTTATTTCCTCTTCAGAGAAGTTTACACACAGATTCAAGGAAACTGAAAGTACAAAGATCTACATCATTCTCATCCCACATCTACCTATCAGATGGAAAGCAATGTCTTTTGATCAGGCCCATAGTTATAAAAGCTACTCTTATATACTCATGTTTAAGCACTAAATCAAAAAGATAAAAACTAACCCAGAAGCAGCTCTACCACTGTGGAATAATGGTAGCAGAGGTCTACAGTAAATTGCTGCCTTTAAGTGTGCAGGCATCAATGTGGTGCTCACACAGGTAACATTTGGGGAGGAGACTGGGGCTGCCGTGTGGCAGACACAGGTGGCTCTTTGCCATCTTCAAAAAGGACTCACTGTAACACACAGCTGAGCCCATCCACCATGAATGTGACATTTCTGTGAGGAAAAAAGGAGTGAAAAACACTCTGTGGAGAGAAGAACTGGAAGAAAAAGTGAGAAATCACAGAGGAGATGCCAAAAGCAAGAAGATGAGTAGGTGCAGCTCCAGGGCAGAGCACATACATGTCCACACTGCAGGGGTATTTCCTGAAGGAACCACGTTCCATGAAGGATCCACACTGCAACAGATTTTTCCCAGAGGGCTATCACTAATGGAGGCTACCTGCACTGGAACTGGGAAAAAGTATGAGGAGGAGGGAAAGGCAAAGATGAAGTGTTTTGGACTAATTGCAAACCCCGCAAACTAATTCCTCACCCTGCACTGCCTGCAGCTAGCAGGCAGTAAGGTTATGGATCATACTACCTCAAGTGAGAGCACACAACACATACTGGAGGATCAGGGCATCCAGCCCAGCCAGAAGGGGTTTGTGAAAGGCAGGTCCTGCCTGACCACCCTGAACTTCTATGACAGCATGACCTGCTTTGTGGATGAAGGAAGGCTGTGGATGTCACCTGTTAAGACTTCACTAAAGCCTTTTTCACCATTTCCCACAGCAATATCCTGGAGAAACTGGCAGCCCGTGGTTTGGATGAGTATACTCTTTGCTGGTTAAGAAACATCTGTCTGGATGGCTGGGCCCAGACAGTGGTGGTGAACAGAGTTACATCCAGCTGGTGGCTGGTCACCAGTGCTGTTGGCAGGGCTCAGTCTCTGGAGAGGTCCTGGTTTGTATCTTTATGGATGACCTGGACAAGGGATTGAGCACAGCCTCAGGCAGTTTGCAGCTGACAGGAAGCTGGGTGGCAGTGCTGACCTGCTGGAGGGCAGGAAGGCTCTGCAGAGGGATCTGCACACGCTGGATCATGGCTGAGGCCAATGGGGTGAGGTTCAACAAGGCCCAGGGCTGGCTCCTGCCCTTGGCTCACAACAGCCCCAGGCAGGGCCACAGGCTGGGGCAGAGGGGCTGGAAAGGACCTGGGGGTGCTGTGCCAGCAGCTGAACATGAGGCAGCAGTGCCCAGGGGGCCAAGAAGGCCAAGGGCATCCTGGCCTGGATCAGCAAGCAGGAGCAAGGCAGAGATTGTCCCCTTGTAATCAGACTGGGTAATGCCACACTTAGAATCCTGAGTCCAATTCTGGGAGGATGTGGAGATGATGCCCAGAGAAGAGCAATGGAGCTTAGGGAGGGTCTGGAGCACCAGTCCTGTGAGGAGTGGCTGAGGGTGTCTAGTCTGGAAGAAAGGAGGCTCAGGGAGTTCACCACTGCTCTCTACAATGGCCTGACAGGAGGCTGCAGCCAGGTGGGGTTGGTCTTTTCTCCCAGGTAACAAGCACAGGGAGAAGCAGAAACGGTCTCCAGCTGCAGCAGGGGAGGGCTAGACTGGATATCAGGAAAAAGTTCTTCACTGTAAGGGCAGACAAGCATTGGAACAGACTGCCCTGCACTACCCCTGGAATGCTAAATAAGACATAAATAAATAAGGCATAAATAAATGTGGCACTCAGGTCAGTGGTGGACCTGGAAGTGTGAGGTCAACCATGGGACTTGATGAGGTCTGAGGTCTTCTCCAACCTTAATGATTGGATCATTCTAGGCAGAGGAGCCTACAGGGGAGGAATGAGGTTGAGCTCAGGAAAAGGGGGCAGAAAGCTATCCTAGTGTTTGTCCTTCTGTCTCCCATTAACTCCCCATCCTTTTAAATCAGCAACAAATTGATTTTCCACAGGTCAAGAATAATCTGCTGTGACAAAAATTAGGGAGCAATCTTCCTGTCTTTCTCTTGACCTGTAAGATTTCTCATTCCACTTTTCTCTCTAATTCTGCTGAACAGGTGGTGAGCATTTCACTCTTCACCAAGGCTATCTCATCACAAGCCTCATTATTCCATTCAATAAAAAATCTCCTCCTCCAAAAGGCAGGCAAAGAGAGGAATACAAAGTAATGACTTTATATACTAATTCAGGTACTTAATATATGACTGTCCTCTAAATCCCAGAAAATGTCACTGACAAATGGGCCTCTTTGAAAGCTGCAAATCTGCAAAGCAGAGCAAGCTGAAAACTCTGAGGCTTCAGGAGCATTTGTTCCTTTTTGCTCCTTGTAATTTCTGGGAAAAGAAGTTGAAAGAAATTTGTGAGCCCCTTTAAAATGTACTTACTCATGCTGTATGAGATATTAGTCCCATGTAAAATTTAGGTTTGAATTTGCTAACCACTTGCATCATATACAAAAGTGCTTTAAAGTTAGTCCACATGACAACCAAAAAAGTGACAAACCCCAAATCTAAATAAATTCAAGTTATATTTTAACATATTACTCTTTATTAAGATATACTGAAGTACAAGCAAGGAAAACATGCTCTAAGGAAAGTCACATCAACACAAAGAAAAAGGGTTTGTCCAGCACAGAGAAGGCTTTGGCTGTGGAATTTAACAGTAGCCTTTCCATATGTTCAAGAAACTAATAAAGAAACTGAGCCAGACTCTTCAGAGTTTACAGGAAAAGGCTAAAAAAATAAGCATCGGATATTGGAATAAAAGTTACTCCAACAGGATATAAGGCAATGTTTTTCACTCGAAAAACAGATGAGGAACAGATCTGCTCAGAAGAGCTGTGCTGTCTACAGCCTTGATAATGCCCCAAGCAACCTGGTCTGATCCAAACTGTGCTTACATCAAGATGAAGGTTAGAGCAAGAGAGACTTCTTGAGGTCTCTATCCAACCTGAGCTCCCCTGTGATCCTACAAACACACTTCAAGTCTTGGACCTACTGTAATTCCTCCAGCTGCTCAGCTGAACCAGTAAATACAGAATATTGAAGAAGTCACAATACAGTGACCCAGGGCCAGGCCTTTCACATATGCACAAACAATATAGAAGACAAAGTCAAGGATTCAAACATGGATTTATCTTGTCTGAATGTGATCATTCACTGAACAGTGTACCACTAAATAGAGTAAGATCTGATACATGATATATACTACATGGAAACATGTGGAGCAGAAACACAGCTGCACTGCACACCAGCCAGCCATGGCAAGATTCTAGAAATTAAATCCTGAACTCCAACCTGCCATGCCTCCAACAACAGATCCCAGACAAGAAGACACTGCTCCTTTAGAGCTCCTTTAGAGTGGTTGAGTAGGTTCAGAATGAATTATCACTGCCATTAGAAAAACAGATATTCTAACAACGCACAGAAGATTTAACTGATTAGTATAAAGTATAACTTAAATCTCACCAATCTCCTAAAAGAAAGTGAAATAATTTTATCTTGAGGAGACATATGAAGTTAGAACTGGTTGTTCTCCCCAGTGTTGTCACCATCTCTTATACTAAAATTTGCACATGATTTTGCATGCACGGATAGTTAGGTCTTTGTCAGAAGTATGTCAGAAGTATGCAATACACTTACTATTATGAGATAATTTCAGGTTCTTATATATTCTTATAGAACATAGGACTATCATCTGAGTAAGTACTGTGAAAAAAAGACTTTGATGAAGAGCTACTATATCACTAGTCAGAACAAGGCTCCTTAACATTTTATAGTGTTAATAATTAAAGCACCTGAAATTAATAAATGCTGTACATAAAAATAAAAACAGTTGTTTGAGTACTAAAGTTAGTAACAGCTTATTTGAAATTTCAGTATCAGGCTAAAGAAACGTTTTTTTTCAACAAAAATAAAAGGAAAATGATCTTACCTTATCTAGCCTTTTTTGCCAGCTTTCTTCACGTTTTACCATGAGTTCAATACAATGAGAGAGTGTAGCAAGGATCCCAGCAGTAGTTGCCTTGAAAGTTATAGCTTCTCCTTTAAAGTCTATGCCATTAATTCCTTTGGGAGTTACATGTGGAAACACTAAAAACACATATATGAGATCACTGATAGCTGCCCTTAATTAAACAAGCACTTCACATGTATGTATTATAAGACAACAGACTGGCCAGAAAGTCAATTTAAAAATAAAAATCTAAAGTGGTCATAATATCCACAGCTATCCACAGGATAAAGAAAAAGATTCAAAAGGAGAAACAGATCCTTGCAGCTTCATCTTGCTATACTGTATTTCAAGCCTGCTTGTAATGCTGTATTACTCTGCACTCTGCAAATCATGTGGGTGGAGGGAGTGGTAATAGTTTGTAACAATAGCGGTTTGACAGCTTGAAATGGGGCCTAATTAACACAGAGCAACCTTAAAACATATCAGATTCAGCAGTAAGAAAGGAACAATTTCAAAATGTCATCAAACCCAAAATGCATAATTCAAGGTTGTTTTAAAAACGTAATTACCGATTTTAAAACCTCAAAGTAAAAAGGTATAAGATAAAAGCATCAAATGTGCTGAATTTTCCAAGTACTGTGAGTTTTACAGTTCCAAGAACTGCTTCATGCTGTCAACCAGGCCATCTGTTGCTAAGGCTATTTAAACAAGTCGTTTAAAATGTGTGGTAAAAAAAGTACCTATTATATGTCTAACTGGTACGTAGGTTGGCATAATAACACATCAAGCACTGCACATGCATGTCAGAAAATATTACAAAGCAGAAGTAACACTCAAGATGAAGCTGACTGAGCCCAGCAAGTTAAAGTAACTCCTGTTATTGCCAAACAGCAAACTCATGACTGATCACCTAGCTTGATAATTTTTTCTCCAGTCTATCAGTTTGTCAACATACCACTGTTACAGTTTAAAAAGTACAAATAAATATTTGAGTAAGTTTATTTGTCTGCAAGAGCAGAACAGGAACTTTCAAGAGCAGGAACTTTCAAGCAGTTCCATTCTCCAATGACAGAGCACAGTGTCTGCACTTTGGGAACAGAAAGCAATCATCAAAGTGGTTTAAGTCCCTAGAGGTTTTATACACCCCTCTTTCAGAGGGGATCAAATTCTTTTTCAAATAAATAATTATAGACTACACATGACTTCAAATACCTCAAGAAGCACACATACTATGGTAGAATACAACTTTTTTTTTTAATGTTAAACAATAACATTCCTTAGAAGGTAAAGGTGGTGGGAGTTGGAGGAAAAAAAAATGGAGAGCAAGAGAAAGAAAAAATTGTTTCAGAAATGATAATGAGCGGAGCAGCTCTCCCTCCCCAACAGCTGAAGATGGCGCACTGAGGGGACTGAGTGGCATAAGCTGGCAAGGAGGTGATGCAGTGACTCCACTGAAAATAATTAAAACTATACAAGAATTTTGCCCATAATACTTCATAACTGAAAAAGATGATTTCACACTAATAATTCTTCCTGTCGCTGTAGGCTATGTTCACATGCAGGCTTAACAGCACAATTTTTGCAGGTGTGATTTTTCTTTCTCAGTTAGGAAATACGTAGACATGCTGAAGAAGCTGCCACTACCTGCAACACTTTATAAATTATTTCAGAAATCTCTGCAGTAGAATTTAACAGGAATACAGCAACACAGCTCAATTTTCCAGAAAAGAGAGAACTTTTGTCCCTTTCTAGGTGTCAGCCATATCTCATTAACACTTCCATACAGTTCTAAGCCATTCTTTAATAACTAGTCGCAGAATAGGTGTGATAAATGCAGAGCTGCAGACTTTAAGTCAGTGCCTAAAGTTTTTTGGTCATTACAATTATGGGCAAACATGAACATCTTGCAGAAGGATATAAAACCTATTTCTTTGAAGAGATGGCCACTCAACAGGTTCCTTATGATGGATACAAGTATTTTGATTCATTCCTAATCACAGAAAATATCTCTCTGAAACATGTTGGGAGATGACCTCAACCCTCACCTCACGAACATTTTTACAAGTACTTGTGAGGAGATATTCTATTTTGAGAGACCAAACGTCTTTCCAATTCCTTTTTTACACTTTTTTTCATGTTAGCTGAAGATTGATTATTTCAAAATTAAATCAGACATCTGAAGATCTATGTTTAAAGGTAAAGACTAATAGGAAAGAGCTCTTACTGTTACAACTGCTCTTTGGTTATCAAACTGCATGCCATCAACTGAAAAATCAGGATGATGTGTCTCGCATTCTAACCTCAATTTCAACACCTTCCAAGAAGTTCATTTTTCATTATCCCATCTATACTCCATTTCTGATTTGTTTTCTCTTGTGTTTCATACAAGGAATTCTTCTTTAGCTTTTCTCTCCTAGACCTCTGTGTCCATTAGGATAGGTGTTTTCCCTTCTTGTTCCCAAGACTCTGCTGGTAACACCTTCCCACTGTTTGATCAAATCTGTTTCCCAGAGAAACAGCAAAGTATTCTATATACAGTAAGTAGAAAAAATGGTCTTCCATCTTTTCCATTTTATGCCCCCTTAATATATTACATCACTAAACTAATTCTAAGTGAAAAACAAACATTTGTGTACGTGATCCATTTCTTGATGCCTGCTGTTGTTATCTTCTGTGGATTGCAATAGGATCAATATGATTTGTTTTCCTCTAACAACAACCCCAATTTTTCAGCAATATTTTGGTAAGTATTTTTCCTCTATTCAGAGCACAAAAATCCAACATAAACCTCTGCTGTAATTTACATCAGATTTCTTTCCTTAAACCTTTGTACCATTTTTATCTTTATAGTTCCAGTACAAAAGACATCTTCCATATTCAAGGTGGTTCCTTAAGTAGGTTACACCTGCTCTTCCTATTCTTAGAAAATTCAAATCCAAATACGTTCTTTTTCTGGAGGGGATGAATGGGAACACTTAAGAGATCAAGATTCTACTTTCCTGAATATAAGATATGGGCAAATATGCATCAGTCAGACACCATACCTTGGTGTTTTATATAAATGATCACAGTTCCAGTCACCAGATATTTTAATTTGAGAGTAAACAATATATTTAAACAACTTTATAGTACTCTACCACCTCCTCACTTAAAGATCCTATAGAACAAGAAAGGAAAAGGCTTCCCTATCATCACCTTCAGAGCAGTACACAAATGTCCATACTTACATTAACTTTCTCTTTCCACCCAGAAAACAAATTGCAAAAGTCAATGTGAGTATGGTCCCTTAGGTCAGTCTTAGATCTTGTTATTTGAGCTTTGGATTGGTGCACTAGTAGTTTGAACAACAGGCTTAAACATTCCTCCATGTCATAGTAAGCTAAATTAAGAGGCTGAACCTATGCCTCACTTCCTGAAGCACTGAGAGGAGAACAGTCTTAGAATAAACAGGCAACCACTTGTCAGCTACACTTAAGAGGATTGTTAGAGTCCTTCCAGGATGGCAAAGAAAGTTCAAGAAGAGAACCTGAAATCTGAGAAATCAAATTTTAACAGCTGCTCTGAGGCTATGTTTTAAAAAGGGTGAAGTTGCAGATAAATCTTTCATTGCCAGTTAGTTTGACCTTTTTTTCTGCCCAGTACAGGAGCATGGCTGTCTCAGCCTGAGACATCTACTCCTCTGACTGTATCACTTATGATTCCACTTTAAGACAGTCTTAATTTTTCATTTCTAATCAAGCTTTGCAGCACTCAGCTACTAAATATTTAATGAATTTAGCCATTAGAAATCAAACTGAGGCACAGAAAAACTGAAATGGGGATAAATATTTTCATAGAAATAATTGATGGAAAGTAAATTTAATGGAATACAGGACTCATAACAACCGGAATTAGAAGTTCTGCAAAAGGCAAGGGGTTGCAGAATTATTTGCTGTAGTGAGCTATAGTGTGTTTATACAGTATCTATAACATCAAGTATCAATTTTTCAGTATGTAAGTTCCCAAAGGCCTGATGACCAGCTGCATTAAAAATACAAACTTTTGTAATGACATTCCCTGTAGTATATGCATATATATTGCAGAAGCACCAGAAAAACGTAGATATGAAAAAAATTCTACAGGTAAATTAAGCTGAAACTCCTACATGATTGTACAAAAATTTAGTTTGACAAAGACATCTCTCCTAAAATGAATCATGCCATAAAATTAAACTCTTAACATTTGTTAAAGAAGGCCTTTTCAGTTTTCTGAAATCTAACTTAACAGTTCACAAAAAAAAAAAAAAAAAAAAACCAAACCAAAACAAAACAAAACAAACCACTATAGTCTCATACAGGAGATAGGGTTAGTGGAACCAGACACCTGCTTATACTTGTTTCAAAACTTCCATTTCATTACAGAATCACAAGGTTGGAAGAGACCTTTAAGATCATCAGATCCAACCCACCCCTAACACCTCAGCTAAACCATGGAACTGAGTGTCACATCCAGTCTTTCTTTAAACATATCCAGGGATGGTGACTCCACCAGCTCCCTGGGCAGACCATTCCAATACTTTATCACCCTTTCTGTAAAAAACTTTTTGCTAATGTGCAACTTATAATTCCCTTGGCACAACTTAAGGCTGTGTCCTCTCATTCTGTCAGTTGCTGCCTGGAGAAGGAGACCAACCCCACCTGATACAGCCCCTTCCAAGGGATATGTAGAGAGTGATGAGGTCATCCCTGAGTCTCCTTTTCTCCAGGCTAAACACCCCCAGCTCCCTCAGCTGTTCCTCACAGGGTTTGTGTTCCCAGCCCCTCACCAGCCTCACTGCCTCCTCTGGACACGCTCAAGAGTCTCAATGTCCTTCCTAAACTGAGGGGACACAGCTGGACACAGCACTCAATGTCCTTCCTAAACTGAGGGGACACAGCTGGACACAGCACTCAATGTCCTTCCTAAACTGAGGGGACACAGCTGGACACAGCACTCAATGTCCTTCCTAAACTGAGGGGACACAGCTGGACACAGCACTCAATGTCCTTCCTAAACTGAGGGGACACAGCTGGACACAGCACTCAGTGTCCCATCTAAATTGAGGGGACACAGCTGGACACAGCACTCAGTGTCCCATCTAAACTGAGGGGACACAGCTGGACACAGCACTCGAGGTGTGGCCGCACCAAATACAGGGGCAGAATGACCTCCCTGCTCCTGCTGCCCACACCATTCCTGATCCAGACCAGGATTCATTGGCCTTCCTGGCCCCCAGGGCACACCTGGCTCATGTCCAGCTGCTGTCACAGCACCCCCAGGTCCCTTTGTGCCTGGGCACTGTCCAGCCACACCATCCCCAGCCTAGAGCATTGCAGGGGGTTATTTTGGCCAAAATGCAGGACTTATTAAACTTCATCCCATTGGACTCTGCCCATCCATCCAACTGTTCCAGGTCTCTCTGCAGAGCTCTCCCACCTTCCAGCAGATCAACACACGCTCCCAGCTTAGTGTCATCTGCAAATTTACTGATGAAAGACTCAATCCCCTCATCCATGTCATCAATAAAAAGATTGAACAGAGCTGGCCCCAGCACAGACCCCTGAGGAACACCCCTGGTGCCACCAGCTGGGTGCAGAACCTTCCCCACCACTCTGTGCCTGGCCATGCAGCCAGTTCCTGACCCAGCACAGAGGGCTCCTGTCCCAGCCCTGGGCTGCCAGCTTTTCCAGGAGTGTGCTGAGGGACACAGGGCCAAAGGCCCTGCTGAAGTGCAGGTACACAACATCCACAGCCTTTCCTGCATCTACCAGGGTCACCTGGTCATTAAAGGAGAGCAGGCTGGTCAAACAGGACCTGCCCCTCCCAAACCTGTGCTGGCTGGGTCTGACAGCCTGCCCATCCTCTGAGTGCTGTGTTATGACACTCAGTACAATCTGCTCCATTCCCTTACTGGGTACTGGGGTCAGGCTAACTGGCCTGTAATTACCAGGATCCTCCCTCCCACCCTTTTTGTGAATGGGAGTCACACTGGCCAGCTTCCAGTCCTCTGGAACCTCACCAGTGAGCCAGGACTGTTGGTAAATGATGGAGAGGGGCTTTGAAGCTCACCTGCTAGCTCTCATCACCAGGGATGGATCCCATCTGAACCCAGAGATTTATGGATATCCAAAGGGTTCAGCAGTTCTCTTACTGACTCCTCCTGGATATCAGGGGCCCATTCTGCTCCCTGACACCTTCTACCAGCCCAGGAGGACAGGTGTGCTGAGGACAAACCATCTTCCCTCTAAAGACTGAGGCCAAAGTGGTGTTAAGCACTTCTGCCTTCTCCTCATCTGCAGTTACTTAGTTCCCTCCTGCATCCAATAGAGAACAAAGGTTGGTCTTACCCTTCCTTTGACCATTAATATATTTGTAATAACATTTTTTATTATCCTTTACAACACTTGCTGAATTAAGTTCGAACTGAGCTTTGGCCTGATTTTTTTCCTACACACCCAGCAACCCCCTAAAACACTTCCTGAGAGCCCTGACCCTCCTTCAAAGATGATACACCCTCTCTCTATTCCTAAATTCCTTCGAAACCTTGTGGCCAATCCAGGCTGGACGTTTGCCTTGTTAACTCATCTTTTGGCACACAGGGACTGTGTCTGTTCCCGTGCCCTCGAGATCTCTGTTTTGAAGCATGCCCATCCCTCCTGGACTCCTTTGTTTTTAAGGGTTGCTTCCCAAGGAATTCTCTGAACAAGTATCTTAAATAGGCAAAAGTCTGCCCTCCAGAAGTCTAATGTAAAAGTCTTATTGATGTTCCTCCTGATTTCACCAAGTATTGAGAATTCTACAATCTCATGATGACTGTGCCCCAAGCAGCCTCCAATTCCCACATCTGCCACCAGCCCTGCTCTGTTTGCAAACAATAGATCTAGCATAGTCCCTCCCTGGTGGGCTCACTCACCAGCTGTGACAAAAAGTTGTCCCCAGGTTGTTTATGCTACTTAATCTGTGAAATTAGCACTACGATTAAGCCTCAGTAGAAAAATCTGCTTATGTGATGAATTCTGGAAGTAACCTGAAAAGCTCCTTCCATTCCCTTTCCTCTTCCATCACAACAGTTTTGGATATACTCTAGAAAAAGCATTTGAATACAAGAATGAATTACGTAATACATGGGAACAACCATCAAAATAAAAACAACCCAGAAGACACAGAAAAGATTTATTTTTCCTTATATTTTGTAGCTTCTCATGAAAATATTTACATTTTTAAAAACATTTCTGGTGAATACTTTGGGAGATTCCAACACACTTGAAACTGGAAGTGCAACTTCAAGCCTTGTGAATCAAGTCTAAGAAATACCTTACGACTAACTGAACTGCCAACAAGTAGAGAGTATAAACACTAGAATATTTCAGTCAGAAAACATGAGAAGGTCTAAAAAGAATGTAAATACACTTTAAATGCAAACACAACTTTCTCCAGGCCAGAACTATCAGATTTCTCAAACAGCAAGACTTCCATGAGTTCTTCACATTTGCTCCATGGGTACAGTGAGTACAACAACTAGTTCATTTATGGTAAGAATAAAAATCTGAATTCTGCTCATTATAAAAAGGACAGCAAAAAACCACTAAAATTATGATAAGTGAGAATCAGTATCAGTGTTGCCTTAACCATTCCATAGCCATAGTACTTGGGAAAACCATAGGGGGACATCTCCAAGCAGAAAAGCACTGAACTCCACCAAACTCCTAAAGCAGCTAACACTTGCAATAACTTGTTACAAAATCTCTGTCTCCAACATCTGAATTGCAGCTGTTTCAACAGAATTTTTGGTGACACTGACTTTAAACACAGAATAGGAAATTCCAGCTTGACAAGCTTGCATTAGTATTTGTGTGAATTAAGAATAACTCAGAGAATCACGAAAAGCTGCTAAAGAATTATAATGTGTCTAAGAACTTCCATTCACATACAGTTAAGTAACCATTCTTGTCATTTTCTGCTTAGAAAAGAGAACAACATCTGTCTTGTACCAGGCTTATCACCATACCATTCATTCTAATTTTCATCACTGAAAAAACACTTACGTTTTTCCTTACTGCTGTTACTGTTATGTACAAAATCTCCATCAGGACGTACTGTAGGGAAATCATCTTCATCATCTTCTACCACTAGATTTGAGAGAGAGTGTATTATGGGAGTGAGAAAGCTTTTCTAGTTCATTGGTGTGCAAGAAAGAATTAAGACCATCTTCATGGTTAGCCAGCACTTTTTCCTATAACAAGTCATGTCCCACCCTCCCTTTTGGGTTTGGTTTTGTTGGTTTTTTTTTGACCCACAACCACTACCAGTGTAAACACCCTTTAACAGCAGAATCTAACACTGCTCAGCATTGAAGTTTAGCATTCAATTCTCTGGTGAGAGCAACATACTCTGCTGTTACAAATGGGTAAGTAGGAGCCATGATTCAGTACCTATCTAATTTTCTACACTGGAAAAGTAAAAAAAAAAAAAAAAAAAAAAAGTGGAACTGTACTTCTCTGGTGTTTTATTGCTATGGAAGGTTTCATGCTGCCAGAATAAACACAGGGATGAATATAAATGCCTCAGTAGAATGCACACATACAGTGACAAGCTGTGCTCTGATATAAGCAATTCAGAGATATGTAGACATCCACATCACAGTTTAATATGATCTCAAGTGTGCATTCAGTGCTCTACTTCCAGCCAATACATCTCAGAAGCATTACTAAAGGCAGCACTTTTGACTTCTTTAAAACAGTGTATTGTTTCTATCAAAACTAATATCCCATTTGTTTTTTAAAATAACAGGTAAAAGACAGCAATAAGTTGAATCATGGAGGCTAGCAATTGGTATTATATAACAAAACACTTAAAAAGAGTATTGTTTTTGTACAGCTGACAGGTACAGGTTAATATCAAGCCGATTTTAAAGTAAATCTGAATTCTAAAATAAAAATAATTAAAACATTTACACATTTATGCAAATACTGATCCTTTACTAAACTAAATTGAAGATATGTATTTTACTTATATGACATTAATTGTATTGTAACAGTATCAAGAGGTTTCCTTTGTGAAAAGCTACAGTCTATGGCGGGAAGAGTTTTCAGTTACAGTGTTACCTTTATCTCTCTGGAGTTCGTCTTTGGAAACTGCATCCGCACAAGCATCAAAATATTTCTGTAAAGTATCAACTTGTCTACACAAGATGTCTCTAAATGTTTCCATTTCTGCAAGCTTTTCACGTAAGCTATGGCCCTTCTGAAAAAACAAACGAAAAAGGTCTGAAATGTTTCTGCACACTCAACAATAGCTTGATGCAGTACAATTACAATTTAATTTTAAAAGATACATTCCTGCAGCTATGAAGAAGAAATTGAAGTGCACTATGGGCATTCTAGATATGATCAATTATGATACTGTTAATGTCAGAAGAAACTATAGCTGAGTAGACCTTACTCATTTTGTCACTGGTCCCAACGTTTTCTCTTGACTGCACCTGCTACTTCAGAGGGCTCCACAAAAGCTTATTAAAAACATGAACTTGTGTGCTAACAGCTTTATACATATTTGCCTGAAAGCAGTCAGCCCCACTTTAAGATCTTTGTTCCAACCTTATTCCCTTTTCTTGTGTTGTTCCTCTTCTGCTCTCCCAGAAGTACAGCACACTCAGTTCATATATTAAATATTCATATGCATGACACAAGGAAAGCCATAATTTGCCAGCCAGTCCTATATCACACTTATTAAGCTACAGAATTAGTGCTTGTTTTCATTTGGAGCCCAGGATATTCTGGGGAATAAACTAGATGAAGTTAATGAACACAAAAGTTTCATTTTCTGCCACAAAAGATGAGACCACAGTTTAAAAGGGACAATTGCATAAGAGGCATGAGAGAGCTTCCCACATAATCTGTTCACCATCATATGATGGACTACTGACATTTAAACTAAATATTTTGTATTTTTTCCTATACTTATGTGAATGATTCTTCATATACTGCTTTTCCAGTTGTGTATTATTTATGCACAAATACTAGGAAAGCTTTTTGCACCAACCTTGAATGAAGAGGTGGATGTTGCAGAGTATCCACTTGCTCCAGAGACAAGAGACACCATGGAGCCATGGCGTCGCAAACTTGACTCTGATCCATAGCCAGATTCAGTCTAAAAAAGCAAAACACACAAAAAACTAGAGTGCTGAGGCTTTTGATAAAACAGAAATACTGAAAACAAGATAAACGTAATTTTCTCTGAAACTCATCCATTTGTTTTTTGCAGTAGAGGCTTAAATAACTCAATCTGTGCCTGCATCTAAAATGTTGATACAGTATCTGTGAAGTTATATAAATTTGAATTTTATTATCAAATTAATTTGTAAAATACTTTGTTACCTACAATGAATTATGTGTCCCCAAAAGGACACAGCAATATTTAATGGTTCACAAAATGGAGAGTGTTTCACTATCTTGGTTTATGTAATTCCTAAGAAGTAACTTTCACACAGCCTATTAAAACACATACATTACAATTAATTAGGGGATTAAATATACTTCAGTCTCAAGACAATCAGCTTCAGTCAATCCATCTAATCATACAAATAGTACCATTTTCTTTTTAAAAGCAACAAAACACAAATCAAAGAAAATCAGACAATTACTTCTATCAAGTTTTTCCCATTTCAGGCTTCTTCAGCAAAATTACTTATACTAGACTGAAATTAATTTGTCATGAAAACAAAAGTCCACATAAAACAAGGTAAGACACTAAAAGTGAAGAGAGAGGATACAGTAACAGTAACTAACTAAACAGTGAAAAAAGAAAAACATCTCTTGATTAGAATAACACTTAAAAGATCAAAACCAGAGTTTAACAAATTTGCTCACAAGTCAAACAGAAGCAGATACTGAGGAAATGAAAGAAAATAAATTTTTCTAAACATTAATGTAAATGATGTACACGGCAAAGGAGATGAAAAATCTTGACAGAACGTAAGCAATAAACGGATGGTTCAGAATAATATATGAAGTACTGTTAGTAGATGAGTTTGATCAAGTAGACAGAGACAACAGTGAAGGACTTCAGACAGAAATAAATTCTGCAGTAGCACCAAAACTCAAATGGGACAGGCAGAGGGGAGACAAAACAAATGGTATAGAACAAACAAGAAGCAATGACGAAATTCCAGTCATTGTTCATTTCATGGAAAACCTGGAAGCTGTCTAGGCTTTGAGAAGGCATGAGAGTATGGACGAGTTAAAAAGCAGAGAAAGGTAAAGAGTTGTTTGAAGTGTCAGTTAAGAATTTGGGCAAAGCGGGACAAAGTATGTATGTCTGAGTTACAAGTAAGAGTTTGGGCATATGACTGCTTTGTTTCAAAAGCATTTAACAAGCATAAACCTGAAGAGTCACCCCACAATTTGAAATATTTCTTTTAAAATTTCCTTTAAACACAAATATAAAAGGACTTCACTGTTTAATCAGTACGTTCAATATTTAAGCATATGCCACAAATCTTATGATGACCCAATATGTTATTATAGTCAGTTTGACAGCGAAAATTAATTTAATTTTCTCTGTATGTTGCACACAATAAGAAAGATGATAAAACTTCTTTCTAATAGGATATGGCTTAAAGAACAGATCAATTTTAAAATCTAGACAAAATATCCATTTCATTGAGGTCAGAGTATTTTAACTAAGGATAAGGAAGTGTTTTCTGATTTTGTCCTTACAGTGAGAAAGACACACCTAGGCAAGACCTAGCTATAAGCTTAGGAGGTGAATTTTTTGGATTTCTTTACTTGCAGTTTAGTCAAAGCCACGCCTTTATTGCCCTACTTTAGAACTTCCAAGAATAGTTGAAAACCTAAAAGTAGAAAATCTGATGCCTTATATTCTACATCTGAATTAAATCCATTTTTGTCCAATATTATGCATACAGTCAATGCCCAGCTAATGTAGTTCACAAAATAAAAACTGAAGGCGAAAGAAAAAACCCACAACACTTCTGTAAGTAATATGTAAGCTTGATATTTTTAAGGTATCTTTTCAGCAGAATGTTTATTTCTCTGTCATTTATGCTTGTGATTATTAGTTCCACCAAATAATTTATCCAAGCTACAGAACAGTACACGTAACACCACACATTATTATATGGATACAGCTATCAGCTCGCAAAGTCTACCAATAAAAAGGTGCAACATAATTAACTATTTGTTATTGAGAAGCAAATTCAGCAGACATTAAGAGCAGACTGAACAGCACACATCATGAATCAAAAGCATGTGCACTTACAGACCACGTTCACAAAACTGTGTCAGACAATTTTGTTCGAATAGCCAAGACGAAAAAAATAAAATTACATTGAGAACACTTACTTTTCACAAGAACCAGAAAATAAGTACTCATTTCTAACCGATGCACAGACAAGCTGCTGCTCACAGCAGACATATGCAGGCAGATGAACACAAACAAAGAAAGCATGAATCATGCAAAGCCCCACCATTCCACTACCGCAACATCTAAACGAGAACAGGTCACTGCCGCATTTATGTCTTGCAAAGCAGATCATCGTTAACTAATCACTGCAGAAATAATCATTTACATTGAGAAGAAGAAGAATGTAGACAAAGTTTCTTCCGTTTACACAAATTTTAATTTCCCAAGATAAAAACTGGAAAAGCCGGTAGAGTTCATATGATGGAAATCAACAGTCTCTGCTTGAAAACAAAATTACTTGTAGAAGTCGTATCAATCCACACCATCAAGCACTAATGCCAGATTGCCATGCTCAGTAAAAAGATGCAGTTCTTTGAAATTTCATGCATACATCACAGCTTCCAAGCTACATTAAAACTGGCATTTGATAGTAATTGCAACACCTTCAGCTTTCTAAGGCAATGCATGAAATCCATTAATCCTTTTGTTGCCACAGACAAGAGGAGAGAGCCACATGATCCAAAGCTTCATGTGATCCTTTAACTGGAACAGATGCTAGTATCAGCAACAAGGCAGTACGCCAGAAAAGCTGCTTTCAATAAAAAAGCTAAGAATTTGCAGAATCATATTGCAGATCTCTGTTACTGCTCACACCGATTCTTAAGTGGAAAATAATACCCTCGAATAAAGCACACGGCAAGTTCTCCCACTTAAAAAAATCAAACAAAGCAAATTATTCCCACATATCTTCAAGGAATTATTTTGATTATGTCCAAGTCTAGTGCCTGTGAAGCACTTCAATATACTTTTGTTAACCAAGGCAGATATATTCAGTTAGCATTATAAATTATTTATTATTTTACATAACCCAACCAGCAGGCTCCTCCCTATAAGGCATACAGCTCACCCAGAAGGTGATGGGACAGATATTAAGACACGGTGACTCTAATCTCATTCTCTACAGTATTTGTGAAAAATCCCACTCAAACATCCAAGATATCAAGCCACAAAACCTTAAAAAAAAAAATCCAGAATATAGAAAAAAGTAGAAACATAGAAGAGTTCGAAGATACTATGAAAGGCTTGGTAGAAAATAAGTGGATATGCTCTGTAAACAACTATGTTCCAAAGGCAATTTTTAGACTTTCTGCAAACATTTCAGTCTCACAGCACAGCTGGTTTGTAGCTGGACATATAAATTTGGCCATAAATAAGAAACCAAATTTGGCTAGCATAGTTGGATATAGAAAATAAGTGAACAAGTCCCTGGGGGAGCCATGATAGGACAGATCTGAACTAAGACAGGGAATCCCAGCCAATCCCATTCAATCCCAAATGCAGACAGATCAGTGGCCAGGGCACTGGGCAGGGCTGAGACCCCAACCAATCATTTGTGCAGGCACAGGAATTTGGAACCCCCTATAAAAGGGAGCACTGAACAGCAAACTGAGCTGTTTGTCCTGTGATCTTCCCTGAGTGCTGGTCTATGTCTGTCTCCAACCTATGACTGTCAAGTAACACTTCAGAAACATGGGTTAGTGTTCAGACGAGCCAAGGCAAGGCTACCATAGGAAATCATTGCATCAGTAAGAACACAACATACAAACTACAGGTCAGGCAGAACAGGATGCATTTCTGAAGACTGAAATTAAAAGATTGATAATTATCATGTGACTGTAGGTCTGATTTTTCAATTGTTTTGAAGCTATTAACAATGGAAATTTAAGGTTGCAAAACCAAGGCGGTAGTTGCCAGGAAGACAGAGATAGAAATTCCACAATCCAGGTCAGGATGATAATTCCCCACCCACAGCCCTCCCAAGCACAGTGTAAATGACTATTTAAAAGGAAAGAGCTTCTAAAATGACGGGTTTTGCAACTGCAAAAACAAGGAGACATGTAGACCTAACCTTCCTCCAGCAGTGATACATGCAATTCCATAGTGAATACGCACATTATGTGCTCAGGAGGAATCGTCAGGAATTGCAAGTTGAAAAACACATACAAAAATAAAACTCTTCACTAAGCAGAAGTACCAAAACCCAAGCTGACAATAACTGCAGCACTTAGTGTACTCAGTAATAAAACTAAAGCAGCTTGTACTCCTGGGTTATGGGACTATAAGCAAGATTAGGAGAGGCTACATTTACCCCTTCCATGAATCTGGGCTGTCAGGAAATGGATCGGTAAGATCTGTATTGTGACACAAGAACTAATAAATTCCATTCTATTAGACACTGGCAGAAAAAACACTGATGTTTTGGCGTCAGTTCCCAATGCACTAAAGTTAAGTGTTGCTTCTTGTTTTCATGCTTTGAAAGCTAGTGGGAATAGCTACAGATTTTAAAGAGTGAATTAGTTCCATTAATTATTGTCTGATCTTGCTTTAAGGCTAGCACTTGTGCAACTGTGCCTTTAAAAATAAGAACCGTTCTCATCCCAAGTGAAAGCACTAGTCACATCAGTCTTTTTAGTAGTTATACAAAATTGCATAATAGTTACATTAAATATTATTACATTGTCACAACGTGTAAATTTCAAAAGGGAGCGTTGCCAGGGTTAATGCCTTAGTGCTAACTAAGGCAGATGAGCCAGGAGGCGGCAGGAAAAGCCGCTGCAGGAGTCTGAGGAGCGGCTCTCCCATGGAGCATCCACTAGGTGGAGGAAAAGCCTGCGCCTTGCAGGGGCTGAGCACACAGGGATATCCCAGCCTGTCTCAACAGCGGCACAGAGCAAGGAGACTAAGGCACACACCGTGTTCACAGTGGGCAGGCATTTAGGCAATCTTACCTACCCTTCAAAATGGCAGGGAAGGAATGATTGCCTTTTACTCCAGCTGTCGGTTTAGTTTTATTTTTTAACTGAAGATAGTTAAGTATTACGTTAATATCACCTCTGTAGAATCAGAAAAACACATCCACCATCAGTATTACAGTGGGCTAAAGACCATAATGAGATTTCGAAAGAGCACAGTTAAACAGCAGTGGGGGTTTATTCACCTTGGTGAAAAGGTACTTGTTGCAAGCCTGAACCTGCTTTGGATATGCACTTGACAGGCCTACACTTTGCTTAATACGAATAAACACTTTCCTAACAAGAAATGCTAGGATTCAAAGTACAGGTGCAAGCAAGGTTCTTGCCTGCACTAAAAGAAATGGAGTATAAAAAGCTTTACAGCAACACAGACCACGTCTACCAGCAGATAAATATGCTTAGCTATCTATGTTTCCTATCTAAAGGAATAAAAACTGCCAAAGCAAATGCTCCTGCAAAACCCACCAAGTCCCTTGTTCACCTAGTGCAATTAGCAATTACCTTGTCTCTGCTAAATTTGGAAACAGATTGTTTTTTCCCCTCTGCTCAATCCCTAAACATTTAGCCATCAGAATAGAAATATCTATAAAATGGCTCGCATACTCCTGAGTATGTAATATATAGCAAGCACTGAAAGATAAAGAATTTGGAATAGTCAAATTCCATGATATATTTGACAAAGAATTTAAGGAAAACTATCTTACACCCCAAGGAAATACGTAAGAACGCATGTTGTTTAAATTGCAATCTCCTAATAGTAATTTGGGGAAAAAGGAGGGTTATAGATGCTGACAATTGGTCTGAAGTTAGGCATTAGGCAGCAGCAGTGTCTGTGTGAAATCATTCACATAATACTTTCACACAGGCCTGAGAAAGTACCTTGGAAAAAATAAAGGAAGAACCAAAAACAATCCTTGAGAAGTGAAAGGTGTTTACAAAAGAGTGTAAACTCTAAAGACCAATCATATGAATTGTGCTGAAGTACTCTATAAATAGAGACATTAGAAGAATAAAGATTGCTCTCATTTCATCATCGTATCGAGAGTCAGGTCCTTATTTCTATGCCATCTGAAAACCAGTAACAACAGAGGATAAAGAAGGGTTTACTTGTAATACACTTCTTGTTTTGCATCTCACACCCTATAAAAACTAACAGAATTTTCTTCACTTTCAAAACCTGTTACCTACTCTTATTTCCTTCTTGCTGTAGCCCTTGTCATGTCTCAACACTTACTTCCTTCAAAAACAGAGGCTCACTGACCTATTACACATTTGAACCAAAGTTTTATGAAATAAGGGACTCCAAGACATGCAACTTCTTGCCCTGTTCCTGATACAGTTTCAGATTCCTCAAGTTGTCCAGGGTTGAAGATTCATAAAAACCAGTCCTTCTATTGAGTCAAAACCATGTTTATTTAAAAACAAAGCCCAGTCTGGTTTAAACGTTCTTTAGGCAACAGCATTCTGCCATCAGTAAAAGCCTTACATGCATTTCTAATCATACATCAATTTCACAACACAGAGATTCCATATATTAAGCTCAAACTATTTAGGCAACAATTCTGTCCAAAAGTAATTTTACTTTCAAACAAAAGATGAATATATTGGATATACAGTATCAGAGTTCTGAAGGCATAATTATCTAAGGCCAAACTCAACCGTTCTGCATGACAGGCAGAAAACAATCAGAATCATTAAGGTTGGAGGAGACTTCCCCGATCACCGAGTCCAACCTTTGACCAACACCACCATGCCAACTAGACCATAACACTAAGTACAACACACAGACTTTTACTGTATGTCTCCAGCATCTCCATTCCTCCTGGCAGCCTCCATTCCAATACCTGAACACCCTTTCAGTGAAAAAATTCTTCCCAATGTCCAACCTGCAGAGCTTTCCTGCCCTCCAGCAGATAAACACCCAGCTTGTCACCTTTAACAGAGTGAGGGTGCCCTCAGTGCCCTCATCCAGACTGTCTGTAAGGATATGACACAGAACTGGACCAAATGTACTGGTGACCAGCCACCAGCTGGATGTAACCCCATCCACTACAGCTCTCTGGTCTTCACTATCCAGCTAGGTTTTACCCAGTGAACAGAGCACCTGTCCAAGCCACAGGCTGCCAGTTTCCTTATGAGAAATGGTGTCAAAGGCTTTAAGTCTAGACAGAAAACATCCACAGCCTTTCCTTCATCCACTAAGAAGGTCACCCTGCCTTAAAAGGAGATCAGGTTGGTCAGGCAGGATCTGCCTTTCACAAATCCATGCTGACTGGGCCTGATGCCCTGATTGTCCTGTATGTGCCAGTCATCACACTCAGATACTCCATTCCACAACCTTCCCAGGCTGATAGGCCATCGTTCCCCAGATCCTCCTTCTGACGCTTCTTGTAGGTGGACAGATCTCCAGTTATCTGGGGTGTCCCTGATTAAATCAGGGTTGATCATAAGTGATGCAGAGTGGCTTGGAAAGGTATTTCATCAGCTCCCTCAGTCCTCTTGGGTGAATCTCATTTGGCCCAAAGGACTGTGAGTGGCTAAGTGACATGGGCAGTCATTTCCTCCTGAGTTACACAACTCTATTCTGATCCCCATCCTGGTTTAACAGGCTCAGGGGGCTGCTTGCCCCGAGGATACTTGATCTCCCTGTTAAAGACTGAGGCAAAGAAAGCATTCAGTATCTCAGCCTTCTACTCATCCTTGGTGAGTGCTCCCCATACACATGCCCATTAAAGGATGGAGATTTTCCTTGGCCCTCCTTTTGTTGTTAATGCATTTGTAAAAACATCTCATCTTATACAGCAGTGACCAGACTGAATTCTAGCTAAGGTTTCCCCTTCCTAATTTTTTCTCTACGTGACTTACCAACACCATTGTACTCTTCCTGAGGTGCCTGCCCTAGCCTACATAGGAAGCAATATTTGCAAGATCTTAAGTCAAATTATGCTGGTGAAAGATCTGGAACAGAAGACAAGGAGTGGCTGAGGGAGTTGGAAAAAGGGAGGCTCAGAGGTGGCCTTATCACTCTCTACAGTTATCTGAAAGGAAGCTGTAGTGAGATAAGTGTCAGTCTCTTACTCCAAGTAGTAAGTGTCAGGACAAGCAGGAATGGCCTCAAGTTGCAGCAAGGGAGGTTTAGTTTAGACATTATGAATTTTTTTTTCACGGAAAGGGTTGTAAAACACTGGAACGTACTAACCAAGGAAGTGGTGGAGTCACCATACCTGAAAGTGCTAAAAAATGTGTGGATATGGCATTTGAGGACATGGTTTAATAGTGCACATGGCAGTGGTGCTGGGTTGACAATTGAATGTGGAAATATTAAAGGTCTTCTTCAATCTCAGCAATTCTAATAAACACTTGACACACAATGGCTTACCAAGATTTAAAAAAAGTTACATGAAAACATGAATTGTTTTACAAAGAATAACAGCACACGATTCTATAATTCTCACTTTAGTTTATGATTTAAGAACAAGTCTAACATGACATAAAACAAAAATGCTAAAGGGATAAATTATCTGAATACTTCCAATGTTTAATGTAAGACCTAGCCACAGATATAGAGGGGCAAAGCAGATAAAAATAAATATAAAGCAGATCTCACATCAAAAAACTTTATAAGCAAAGTCAGATTATGAGTTTATCTAACTTAAAAGCTTTGTATACTTCATGTAAAAGACACATTCGAATATAAGGATAAAAATTCAGGTAATTTCCAAAACCTTGGTGAATCACCAGTTCAAAACACGAGATTATGTCCTTCTGTCACAAGGTTTCACGGTACTCTGTGGTCTAACACGTCAGGACTGGGAAAATGAAGTTGTCATACATTCATGTGAGTTTCGCGTTAGTGTCAGTTCATCTGTTTAATCTCCCCAAGCCAGTATGGTGTGTGACCACTAGAGGGAAATAGCGAAAAGGAAACAGGCACGGCTGGAGGTTACTACTGGTCAAAGACCAACAGTAACCCTTACCCTGTTTCTGCTTCACTCCCTGGGCATAGAAACCTCCTTTTCTTGCTAGACAATCAAAACCAGGGCAGTTTTACCTTTAGCCTTTATAATTACATTTGAGACGCATTGCTTAGTGAGGATTAAGTTTTCCACAAAGTATGCAAGTAGTAACAATGACATTTAATGCTGAATGGATGAGAGTGAATTAGAAACTGTAATAGATACAAAGAAATTATTATGAAGTCAGACTTCTCAGCCAGTTCAAAACAGTGACCCAACTAAGAACACACTCATTTTTATTTAAGACTGTTTGAAGACATAGTACCAAATCAATCTGACAAACGTTCTGATTCAGATTTTTTAGAACTTCATCTAACAAGAGGTAGTTAGGTTCAATATAATTTAGCTTTAAAAGAAGTTTAATACTTGACACAGAAAAAATTGGGCACATGTGTCTCAAGCACCATGTCGAAGTAGAAGACTTCTTTACATTCAGCTGCTCTGTCATTAGTCTGCAAATACACAGCTCATCATTAAAAGCACTTTTATATATCAGCCAGGTGAATAGGCACAGGAGTTCTTCATATACAGGTTATACATTTAGTAGGCCTTCACTAAATTAATTTTCCCTGTATGTATGTTCACTTTGAGAAGCACCAGAAGAAACAAAGTTTTAGTTAAAGCCTACCAAACCCATTTCAAGCCATGAAGTAATGATACAGACATATTTAATCTGAAATAAGTTACTCTATTCATAACATTTAGGTTTATACAGGCTTATTTGTAAAACTGTTTTATGAAGTGCAATTTTCAGAAAACTCATCTTTGAAAATTACAGTAAAACCTGATATATACAATATTAACAAACATATCAGTAACTATATTAAACTCACTTGCCAACATGAAAATAACCTCCACACTATCATTGTTCATTGGTGCAAAAAGAAACAGACTGCTTTTATTTGCTGAAAGCCAACACCCTCTATGTAATAGGAAAAACAACTTCAAGCACAGCACAGGTCTGTACAATAAACTGACCTACCCTGCCCTTGAAGGAAAATCTGGAAACTGTTTGGAAAACAGCTCACAAAAGGCTGCTTCTAGTACATTAGAGGAAAGAAAACCAAAGGATTTAGGCCCTAAAATGTTCAGAACTTTGAGGATAAATGTTATCATGAGTTCTACACAGAACTGTAATACTGTTGGTCCTTTTTAGGCAATGCACTAAGCTTTGGGACAGCATTTTGGTCTTACTTTGCTTTCCAGAGGGGTAAAAAGTATAAACAAGATAAAGGATGCCAGTACAGAGCTGGTACCAACACAAAAACCTCCCTGCGATAAGCATTAGCTAGAGAATAGTATAATAAAACAAGAAGTTTAGTGCCTATTTTAACTCCAGTCTTCTGCAGTCAGTAAATTATCTTATTTCATGACAACAGGTCTGTTTCGTACAAGCTGGAGAGTCCTTTCTGTAAGAACTTGGGCCTTAATTGCACACCGTCCTATGAAAAACCCAGACAACTGCAGAAACACATTCAGTATGTAGATAATCCATTATTTTGTAGACTCTCATTTTCTACACACTGCTGAAGTCCAATCCCATTGTTGATTCTCTCACAGAAGTGTACCCCTGAATAATTCATCGCGAGAAAGCTACAGGTGTTAAGAGCTGACAAACTGAAACTGATGTTACTGCAGAGAGCCCAGTGTGCATGTGGGGATGTGACCCAAGACCTCAGGAGAATGGCCATATTCTTGCTGCTGACTGCTTTAAACTGCAACACACTAAAAGCTGACTTTAACCCCTTGTGAAGTGAAGGGAGGGAAACTCCCATCCAATGGCAGGTAGGGTGTTGTTTCCTGACCATTCTGCATGGCAGTGATTAACATGCATATTCTGTCACCAGACTTTCACATTCTGAGAGATCTGCTTATAGTCCAGTTCAGGTACTGAAAAAGCAGCAGCCGTTAAAATGATGAAAGTGAAGGTATTACATCTACATCCAAAAGCACTCCAGACTCAAATCTGCCTCACAGTTGAGAACAGTAAAGAAAAACAGATTTACTGCGTAACATAGGGGTCTTATATCGAGACAGCATAAAACAACAAGGAGGGCATAGAATGTTTCTGGTCAAGTGTAACACAAGTTTCTCCTAAATGCAGCCTCAGATCCACATATTTCAGACTTTCTTCCCGTGTGACCAAGTTCAAACCCATAACGGAGCATGTTTTTTTATTCCAAGTTCTCTCTACTTGGAGGTGGATATTCTGAGACTACATACGACTAGCAGAGTCAGCTGAACACCCTCAAACTGTTAAAGACATGTCTAGCCACCATGATGACCTCTATTCAAGAATTAAAACATAAACCAGGTCCAGTAACTCTCTAAAGATCAATTAGATATACTTGCACAAACCTTAAGTCCCATGTATTGTTTGATTAGATTATGGGAGCCATAGTCTAAGTAGCTGATATCTTTGCCCTTTCTTTGTACTTCGCAAAACTGGCAGGTTTACCTAACAGATTTCCTCAAACCCACTAAATATCACTAAGCACATGAATTATATATTTTCTGCTTAACCTTGTTTAGCATATTTGGAGACAGGTATAAACAAGAATGGAAATAAGTAGATGTTGCACTTTTTGAACTGCACAAGAATAAAGCAAAACTTGAAGGAGACAGAATTTAACCAGACCTTTTATTTACATCTGAAAGTCTGGGAACCAGCAAATTGAGGCAAAAAAACTTCATGTAGTTTAAAAAAAACAAGTGTTTCAAGACAGAGGAATTCTTTTGCTGGGAAGCAGAAAATATTATAACAAAAGCAAGGAAGAGTTAACTGTAAGAAATGTGTTTTTTACCATAGAATCAGAATTCCTACAATGCAAGATCTCTAGTACCGCCTCCTGCTCAGAGCATGTCCAGTTACATACTCAGGCCTACACCCCACAAGGATGCATTCTTCAGAGAATTATAATATCTATTTTCAAAGCCAAAGCAATTGTTACGAAACATAACTGGAACACACAGGCAAAGAAAGACTGGGCTGGTCAAAGTGAAACAATCTGCTTTGTTTATAATTAATCAAGTGTGTTGGGCTGGCATGTACAAAGCTTTAGTTCAGTTTTAAACAGTACTAACTGTAACTACTTTATTAATAAGCTGCAATTTAACACCTGCTGTTTGATCATGGGCCCAGAAACGGCAAAAGGGTGCCAAGAGAGACAAAGAATGATTGTTTTCAGTCCTGAAAGGGAAGTTTCAACAATTTGGAAGTGACAACATTTAGGTTTGCTGCAGTAAACATGCTTGTGTGGTCAACTGAAACTGCTGATTCACTGCCATTCCCCTAGTCTTCTTTCAGGAAATACACAGTTTTCAGCAATAAGTGCACTTGGCAAATTTATTAACATCAAATGACATGCACTATCATATGTATTAGAGTTTCTGCTGATACTAGTGCTAAAATAATGGAATGTACAAGACATACCCAAGCTTAGTCTTCCTCACTGAAATTTAATTAATATTTAATTCAATTTTAAAGAAAGAACCCTCTGTTATTGACAGCAAAGGAATAATAACTTGAATAATCCATCTAATCTTTCCCTGAAAGTGCAGCTGCTTACAAAATTGACAAGTTTCAGTATCACCATCATACTGCACATCAGGGCAAGTAATTCTTATCAGCTGAGCATTCTCAAGTGTATTTGTTCGCTTAAAAAAACAATTTTACAGTAATACACAAATCCTCACATCTTATTTCAGATTACCAAGGCAGTAGAAAGATGGACACCTTTCTCTATTTAACCCTCCATTCCCCCAGTTTTCTGATGTCTGTGTTCATACCAAGCAATATGGGATATTTAACAGTAGTAGTTAAATATTAAACCTGTTTCTTCTCACCTACTATATAAAATAGGTGTGCTTAAGAGCAGGACTTTCTTTTCCTCTGCAGTCAGTCTATGCACAGATATTAAAATAGCAGCAAATGCATATTTTCATGCTTGATCTGTTTTCAGACAAAAAAAGGATCTTTTTGCTGATCTACAGTGAAAATTATATTGGAAAAATTACCTTAAGAGGTTCCAATAAATAGCAAGGACATTAAATTTAAAGAAGAGGATGTGTCCCAAGCCATGATGTGTTTCCAAAAGAATTCCACCAGCTCTTCGGAGCTAGGTTCTGGAGTTACCCTCTTTTTCAGGAGTTTCACTGGATAGTGATGATGTGTGTACCTCTCAAAAGAGCCAAAAAGTTACCTCCACTCAATGTCTCATTGGTACTTGTGCACTCCACCCATGCAGTTGGGCACTCCTCCCTACAGCAAGGGGATTAACCATGATCTATTAATATCACCTCATTGAGTTTCACTGCAATGAAAGCCCACTGAAGAAAAGCCACCTCCTAAGAAGTTCTTTTAGAAAGCAAAAAAACATCACCTTTGATAGACTGAGGCATACAGAGTACTCAAGACTTTTCGTTTAAGCTCTTAATGCAAGTATTTTTTGAGGTGATGAGTAGTTCTGAGTAAGCAACTTACGGTATTTGGCAAGTCCAACTTTCAACTGTTTAACCACTCGCTACCTTTACATTGCAGCTCTGCACTTTCTGTTCTTGATACCAAGAGCTTGCCCTAATTTGGAGGGGCATTTATCACCAAAGACAAGCTTGACACAGCTCTCTCAATGAACAATCCTGTTTTCAGGGAGTCCATGTAAGACATGCTACCAGTCTGCCATGGAGAACTCAGACTCCTAGAGATAACTGCATGTCATTCTGCTGGTGACAAACCTTGACATTTCTCTTTTATTAAATGAAGGTATACACTATTAAAATGATCTACCACAGTTTTTACAAAGTGAATTAATAACACTTCTGAGTTTTCTACTGGAATCCCACTTGTTTACAGCAATGAGACTGGCTATTTACTGCACAGCCAGCTGCAAGTTGACTCTTCTAGAGTTCTGGTCACCTCAAGACCAAGCATTAATCTTGAGACCATGTCTACCTTAGCCACATACATCATTCTTCATCAAATAGAACTGCAAAAATGTTGACTGACATACTCAACAGCTTAGTGGAGCAGTAGTGTCACAATATTTGATATTATTCTTACACATTATTTGATACTGAGTTAGCACTTTTGCAAGTGTTTTCCTTCACACAGTATTGTATCCAAAAGGCAACACTCTGCTAATTTGCAATTTGAACTGTAATTTTCAGGCATCCATTAGCTATTTCAGAACACCCTGGTTCACCAGCCTGGCTATGCAGTTGACTTACCTTTCTATGCATTTGAATCTTGAATCAACTAGTATATTCAGCTAATTTAAGGGAAAGATAGGAGTAAGCCATCTCAAGTAAGTTCACTACCTTTTGGGGGCAGGGGCTTGAGAGGAGAGTTCAAGACCTCTACTAAGACTCTGAAGACTTAGTGTCAATGCTCTGACCAGATGGGAGAGAACACTTTATAGTTAGGAACATATAGGTGATCACAGCTGTCATGGATACAAAGACATAAAATTATCCTAAGTGCACATCTATGTACAGCTTCAGACTCTGATAAGCAGCTCCCAACAGAGCAACATGCAAGCTCAGTTGTGAACTGAGATAGATTAGATTACTTAGCAGTTTCTTCATGTAGACAGTCCCCATACTTTACAAAGTAGAGATGCAGTATCACTTAAGAAACCAAACCAAACCCACACAATAATTATTACTTGGAGCAGGAGCTGGAAAAACTGAAGTTGACAGAAGACCAGCACAAAGTTGACACTTATATACACAAGCAAAAAGTGGAATTAGAAGTTTACTTGGTTATAGGAAATACTGTGCTGTACACACACAGGACAGGTAATGATCTGCAGATAGTGGTAGAGATGAATCAAATTTAGTGGTTTGCAAGCTGAATAAGTTAAAAAAACTCAGTGTAGTAAAATGGTAGCATACAAGATCCACAAACTAATCCTGCATTCTAAACAACACATAGAATCCTAGTGAGAATACTGACTCCTATTCTGGTGCTATACTTCACAGAAAGATGGAGACTGAGTTCAGAGGACAGCCATGCAAGGTATCAGAAAGCTGTAAAAACATCCACATGAACAAAAATCCAGGAATGGGGAACTGTTCTAACAGAAAAAGACAAGAAATGTTAAATGTTTCAAACATGAACGAATCAATCTCTCTAGATTTACTGTAAGGCTACTTAAGAAAGGAGAACTCATGTTTTATGAAGCTGGCAAGAAATCCCTTTGATGGTAGAAACAGGCTAAAGTGATTCCACAAGCCCTCACTGTTACAACACTTCCCAATCCAACTTATAGTGAAACATAGCACCTAGTGAGGATGAGTTTAATTCATATTAGAGGAAGAATTACAATTAACTTTATGACTCTTCCTTCAGGACAGTACTTCAGTTTATTTCTTTGCTGATCTCTATACCATTCAGACGTCACTGAAGAGCAAAAAGAAAAAGACAGTATTCATGACTGAAAGACAAATGAATTTGAAAAGTTGGACAGGGCGCTAAGACTTGAGACACAGATACAGCCTTCTTCTATGTACTTCCCACTTTACCTAAGGTTCTGGTCAAAATCCAAAATAAATAAGCTTATTACTGCCAGGTTCAGAAGCTTGTGCTTGAACATATTTCATTGTTTAGTTATCCAGAAGCAGTTTTGCAAACACTTCAAATTCAGCTTTGCTGGGAGATGTCAAATGTGAATACACAATAACTTAAGTTACATATTTAACATCAACACACAACAGTGACAGAAATAGCAACAAAAATACATCTAAGTTCCTGCATAAGCTTGAGCAACAGTTCATGACTTTTAAGTTTCAAACTAGCTCAGGGTTGTTTTGTAATACCTTTAAGCATGTCTCTGCCTCTCATCAGTGACTTGCCTATACCTTTCACTCTTTTAAACAGGTAAACAGGCTTTTAAAACAGCTTTTTACAAGTTAAAATGGGTATATGAATGCTGTCCTATAGCCTCCTCAGGCAAGCTGCACTGCTGCTGCAAGCCAGAGCCTCACAATGTCACAGTGAGAGTTGGTCATTAGCTTCCAGAGCAAAACTCATTACCACAAAAACAGTAAGAGAGTATGCTATACAATCCATATCAGCATCAAACAGAAATATTTAGTTTATTGCACGCTGCAGAGCACCAAACAAAAGAACAAGGAAATCCGAATCAGGGTAATAGGAAACAATAGCTGACATCAAGATTATTTAAGAAACTTGTTCCAGGACAAGTTGAAAGAAGAAAGAAGAAACTTGTTAGGACAGGGATATTAACACAGGCAATAGGAGGTCTCATCACCACACCCCTACAATCCTCATTATAAACTTGATAAATGAAACCAAAGTTGAAGTCCCATATGTCCCATACGTTCCTTCATCTCCACTGTTGCTTCCACTTGTGTCAGTCTTACTTGTGAATGGGTATAGGGAGAAGTATGGCCAGAGGAACTTGTATCAGTATGAAATGCCAAAATATTAAAATATTAGGGAGCCACAGTTCTTTTCAGGCCTCAGCAATAACTGGTGAGTAAGTAAATACTTTAAAAACTACACATTATTGAAACAGCTCAACTCCAGGACAGGAAGTAGAGTGAGAAATGGCAATAAACACTTCCTGTTGCTCCCTCCTATATGATGAATCTGAAGTCACACTACTGGAAAGTTTTTATTTTAAAATAATTAATAAGACTGTATTTATAATTAACATTCACTCATCAATATTAGAATATTTACTACTGCTAGAAATTGACAGTGACTAGCTGTCAACTATATAGTAAACTGATTAAAAAAATTGTAAAGATTGCCACATCAAAATAGACTTCTGAAGACTATTTGCAGCATTTCAATATGCACTTAAATACATACTACACAAACATCTAAACTACTTGGTCCAGCAGCTCCTCAGTGGTCTACCAGAAAGTAGGAATGTTAAATTTAATGTACAAAAGTATTTACTGATGGCAGAAATTTATACTTCTCATTTAGTATCTACTTTAAAAGTTTGTTACATTAGTATTCTGAGTCAAAATGTTTCTGTATAATTTCTCTGCATATACTATTCATTTTAAATTATCTTATTAATTTCAGTCCAGACTGGCAATAGATTTGGAGTGATTTATTTGCATGCCTTTATTGCCATTATTGGTATATTAAATCCATTCTAGGGCAGGATTAGAAATGTGTACAAAAGGAGAAAACTACCCTGTCTTCACAGAATGTTAGAGCTCTACTTACAATTGCTGAAAGCCTCTGGACAAGTTAAACATGTACTACCTTTCTGTACTGTCTCCTTCTTGTTGATAACCCAAGCTCATTATTTCATTAATTGAAACTCTGATATTGGTTTCTGGCCAGATCAATGGGTCTGATTTTTTTGCTCTGCCATCCACTGCTAATAAAATCTTACTATAAATAAGTTACCTCTATTTACATATTTCAATGTTTTCTTAGAACTGCTAAATAAAAATAATCTCATAGTTCAATATTTACATACAGTATGCAAACAAAAGCTTGAATTTAAGTACGGTTAATGTCAAATTTCTTAAGGCATTTATAGGTTGAAGGACCAGGCAGATGCACTTGGATCTCAGTCTGAAGGTGACATATTCCAATTACAAAACAAAAACTAGGAACTGAGAAACTCTGGGTGCTTTTAATCAAGTCTGAAGTGAAATATAAGACTTCCTCTGAGTGTAACAAAAGTTACTCATAAATAACCTCTTATACTTACGTTCATTAGAGAAAAAACACGAAGATAGAAATCAATTTTAATTTATAAATACTTAACATTTACTGCAATATTTCACCTGAAGTTCTTCACCCTCTTTATCAAGAAGCTGATTCGTATCACCAACAGATTTAAGCAATCTAACATTAACCCAACCATTCAGAACAGGAACAGCTACAGCAGGTAGCGAGGGGGTCCCTTAGCTCTGGGTAGATTACTTAGCTCTGTGGGTTACTTTGTTATTAAGATGCACCTCAGGTGCACAACCTTTGGGTGCTCTGTTTTCATCTGCTGGGACTTTTGCTTTTGAATGGTTTTGAACTCGTGTTAGACTAGCAAAAGCCCACTTCTACCCTGTGTCCTCTCCACCTGGCTGCCCTTCCTGCCTTCAGCATCACAATTACTGTTACTAGCAATACTTTTCAACATGCACATTCAGTAATTCTTTTAGAACAGTACACCGACAAGGGACAATTACCATAACAGTGGTATTTTCAGATTACCGTAACAGTGAAATTAATGGTTCTTAACACTTTATAGATAAGGTAATTGCTAGCTTTTTTAGGTTACTTGAAAAATAGGGACTCCAATTTATGTGGTTGACAAGAATTTTCTGAAAGTTTCAGGCTGATGATGTTTTTGAGTTTTGAATTTTCTCACAATAATATCCTGAAGTGACCTTATTGACTGCAGTGAAAATTATGCACTTTAAAGTTTGCTCTGCAGTTTTCTAAATTTACTGATGAACTAAGATCAACAGTCAGAAAATAACCACCTCACAACTAAGTCTCTCAATTCTAGGTTACTTGTTTGAAAATGTATCAGTGTTTAACAAATTAATCAACTGCTTTAATAATTACTTAACTCTTTCTTAAATTTGAATTTAGCAGGCTGTCAAATTCAGTGTTTTGGGGTTTTCCCACAATTTAAACTAGATCTGCACTTAACACAAAAATGCATCTTACTTGGTTTGACAACTATTTTAAGAAACAAGTTATAGTATACAAATAATTGCACAAAATTAGAATTACTTAAAAGCTGAACTATCTTAGACCCCAAGGTTACCATGTCTCCTTCCCCCATTTATGGAAAAAGTGCTAAGTAACGAGATATAAGTTCTACTCTTCTTGATGCTTCTGTATAACCCTACTATAACTAGCTAACTCCTTCCACAGTGTCCAATCAAGTGTGAAAACAATAAAGCAGTAGCCATTCCTTCAAGGAAAATTTTTACTGAGTGAGACACACCACTTTAATTTAAGGGGGACAGATCCCTTCATCCCCATAAAAGGGACTTATGTCAATTAGGTTTGGAAAACAGCACCTCATGCCTTTCACAGACAAACTTTGAGATTCATGCCTCCTGCTCTAGATATAAACACCTCAAACATCATCACTTCAAAATGAAATAGAAAATCTACCTACTCCCTTACATGCCAACTTGTTGGATATCTAGGTACTCTGCTGAAAAATTACCTTTTCCAGTCTGAAACAGCAAAATCAGATATTGTACGAAGTTCAAGAAGATTTATTTTGGTTTGACAAACAGAAGATTTTGCAAATATAAGACCAAAAAAACTATCAAACTATATTGCTGAAGAGCTACAAAGTCAATAAGGAGAACATTAAGCGTCTGTGTGCAGAAAATAAAAATTATGATGGAACAAAATGGGACAAACTTAAACTGATGCAAAATTTCTCAAAATATTAATTTCTAAATAAATTCTCATCAAGTTCTCAACTTCGGGTGGTAGATTAACATTACAGGAAATCATTATCTTCATCTCAGGAGTTCAAGTTCATTTGCTCAAAATAAGTTTATTTATACAGAAGTTTCTCACAACAAACAGCAGCTCATTCTCCTCATTTTCTCACAGCACTGAACTAACAACATTTAAGCCAGTTCATGTAATATTAGGTTAGAAAATCCAGATTCCATTTATTAAAACCATGGGAGAGACCTGGAGAGGGCAGTCTTTCAAATTATTATTAAGAAGAATCACTTTCCAAATACATCAGCACTTCGGTGCTCAAGTACCATCAATGTTTTGACACCAGAGAAATGCCAGATCAATACATCTAATGAAACATTCAAGTAGAAGAATGCACTCCCAGTTACACATGAACTCCTCATTTGCCTCACTGACGGCTTCACAGTAGTTTTAGATGTACCCCTCCTCCAGTTCAGGGCAATGAATAAACATTTTGAGCTACACTTGAAACAATGTGTTAAGGATTCAGGAACCTCAATACAGGAAAAAAAAGTACAGTTGTAAACCCCCCTGCAAATTCTAATGGTTTTTATGCCTGAACATAAGCTGCTTTACATTTCTCAGCAGTCAGCTACTCATTGGTTCTGCTAAGCATGAAACTTTTCTATGTCTGCTTATACTCATATTTAACATAAAATAATTTAAAATCAGTGTTCCCTTTGTTTGGAGCACAATGAAACATAGTCAACGTTTCTATTTTTCTCACTCTGCAGGTCAACAACCTTTTGACATGCTACACTGAGTCTTACAAACACACTTTTGTTAGCAAATAGCTTAAGCAGCCTACCAGAACTACCTACCCACTCAGTAAGCAACAGAGAACTTAAAAAACAAAGTACTTTATGCAGCAGTAGACTAATGTTAAGAAAAATTACTGTTTAGTATAGGAAATAATTTCCTCTCCTGATTTTATTCAAAATATTATGTGCCATTCGAAGAACCTGTTTCTCAAACAAAACCAGTTTTTACGCAGAGGGAACTTTTGCATGAAGTTTGGTAACGTGACCAAAAAGTTCCTTCAGAAGATGTCAGAGTAAGCCAACAGAAGTCTGAACTTTTCAGTGCAATGAGATATTTTACTCATCTTCCCCTACTCTCAATCAGTTTTGAGATATAAAACTTGCATGAGCTGAAATGAATTAAAGGATGAATGAAGAGTTACTTTAAGGTTCACTTAAATGTTGTTCATACAAATTTGAACAAAAAGTGGGATTGACTTTCAGATTCAATGAAAATATTTTCTTTCAGATACTAACAAAGTTATATTGGAAAAATGTACTGTTTCTTAAATATTTTCCATTCAAACCAATATAAAAATTACAGGTTATAGCAGTAACCTCTCAATGAAAGTGCAGAAACAAGACATTTGGAGACACATTCTTTAAAAATAATCAGACTGAAGAGTGGATTGAGACACTTCTGTGTGGTGTTTAACTCTTCCAAACACCTATTTATGTAAATACAGCATTTTTCCAAGGTTTCTGGTCATAAGATTACTGTATATTTTTCTAAAATCATTAGAAGCAACAGATGCACCTCTACACCTACAACACTTACCACAAAAAAACTCCTACTGTATGATGAAGACAACAGAATATTGCACTGGAAAGATATTATTAACTCTGATATTTCTTTATATACTTTCAACTCAAGTCTAAGCTATTGTTACAAGAATGCAATAACTTCTGCTGTTGGCTTTGTCTTGATCATGATATTGATATTTAGTTGCATTATACAAAACGGATGCTTTTAAACAAACTATTACTTAAACATATTAAATGTTTTGATACATTATTTAAAAGTAATGTGCCATAGTATTTTTGACTAGAAAATTTAAGCTTACCAATAACACCAAACTGACAAAGGAAAATAGATACCTCATGATAGGGGCTGAGCACTAACACAGGTAAAAAAATAAGTTTTAAAAAACACAAGATGTTTTTTTCAAGTAGTACATAGAAACAACTCCATATTAACACTTCCAATGGCAAACTCTGAACGACTACATTCAATAATCTATGAGCTGGTGATTCCATAAAGTTGCAGCTCAGAACTCAGCAACAGCTGAGCCTTACAGAAGGGAATAGAAAAACAGCATGAAAAAGGTTTGAGGTTGTGATGAGCAGAATTTAAGACAGGATCTGGGTTTTTTCATCACTCATTCCTACAGGGTAGCATGCAATGACACAAACTGCATTTCTGCTTTTCCAGCTTTAGGTTAAAGTTCTGCACTTCTCCAGCTAAATCATTCATAAAACCTAGTCTAAATTTTAGCCTAGGGCTATCAAGTTCCATGACTACACTAAACCATACCTGAAAGCCCCCAAGTCTATAAGCCAGTTTTTGAAATGCCAGTTCTATGGACATGCAATCCAGTAACTTCTTCAGTGTATTCTCATGATGATTTTCTCTCAGGTATTGGACTGGGAATAAATTGCAGTACTGTCTCAAGAACTCCACTGTTAACTCTGTATTTTTTCATTAGACTACAGGAAAGAATTCTGGCTTTGCAACTTGATTTCTTATGTTTTAATATTACTTCCGTATCAAAATGAAGGCAAAATGCCAAACTACAAAGGGATGAATAGTCCAAATGAGATTATTTTTTTTACAGAACCATTATCCAAAGGCAGCACTTTAAATTTAAGAACATGTACTGCTTATTGCAAGGAATGGCAAATAAATGGTGAAAACTCTTAATAACACACAGTACCTATACAGACAACACTTCAAGGTAAAAATTCATACCTACTTGGATATCTATTTCAATCTGTATTCCTGTAATACCTGTGTAACCCAAGAGGAGAGGCTGCATTGTGCTATGTATTGTAGTTTAATGCTACACCTTGGGACAGTGCTTATCTTGAACCTGAAAACATAATGGATGTTTTGTGTACTTTCTACCTGACCTAAAGGGCTTGAAGGTCAGGTATTTTCAAAATGGAATTAATTGAGTTCATTGGAAGATATACAGAACAGATCAAGACAGCTGAACCAAAATGCGGACAAAGAGTAGTGCCTTAAAAGACAGAGAGACAAAAGCCAATAATCAGATACAGTAAAAGCAGTCAATGATGAAAAAGAAGAGCCCAAAACCAGAATTATAACCTAGAGAATTGACTCCAAGACTAACAAGTTAACGTCTGGGACAGATAAGAAGCAATTCAATAATCAGGGAGAGGATGGACAAAACCTTGACAACATCACTCAAACATAATTAAAGCTTTTTTGTTTCAAGCTAGAGAGCTCAAGAAAGGCTCACAGTTGTTAGCCCACAGTAAAATCTTATCTGTGAAGAACAAGTTGGTTTCTTTGAAACAAATTTAACACAGAGCTTAAATCTTGAGCTTTACCTGTCATAAATACCGTGAGTATTTTAATGACTGTACAGGGAAGCTTAAACTCTCTGCAAGTACTATGCTTGATCTAATGAGGGGATGAGAAAGGAAATTAGGAAACAGAAAATTACATACCTTGTGTTGTTCTATTGCATCTACCCATTGTTGTCTGTGGTCTGGGTCCTGAGCCCGGAGGTACCAAACACTATCATTCACACTGATATCAAATCTGCATTCATCAAAGTCATGGGGCTGTAATAGAAGAGAGTGTAGGAGTGGCTAAAATTAGCAACATGATCAAGATTACCTCACAGGTTATTTTGACACTCAAACATTAATTAGAAAATCTGGTCTGTATTGTCTTGAATTCATTCTAGATTCTAAATTCTGTATTGTGTAGCTGTCTCAAATAATGAACATATACTCTCATAATGAAAGATGCTGATCTTCTGAAATAGAACAGCCTGTGTAATACATTCTTATTAAATAAAATTTTCGTAAATGAATTCCTCACATAGTCAGTTCCGTATTTTCAAATACTTTGAAAAAAATCCTTTAGCAAAATATCTACCATACCAGAAAATATTAATGTATATACATTTTCATTTCAAAATGGGACAGGAACTTCTAAACATTACTGCTACCAGTATTAAATTTAGATGAAATGCATACCTCATAATAAAAAATACCAGGATAGAACCATAAAAAACAACTATATCTACATGACAAGTCAGAGCAGGAATTTAAAGAAACTGTGACATGCTCTGCCTCAACTATTTTCACCATGAATATTTCACAGGTAATTGGAAGCCACATGCAATCCTTTCACACATCTCCACTCAACTGTATCTAATTTTCAGTTCACATGCCTTAAATACTAGTAAACTTTTACTAATCTATCAATAAAGCTGTTGAGGAAAGTACAGAGAAAGAAAACAATCTTATCTGCCCTGTACCCTGACACTGTCAGTTCAAAGTTACTCCTTAGCAAACATCCAACTGAGCTCAATATTCTGAGTTTGAAGACCCTTCAGTTTTGAAGGCCATTTTTAAAGACATGTAATATAGATGTAGCTGAACACTTTTTTGAAATTGATATACAAAGAAAAAATACACATGAAAATAATTGCAGGAGGCTAACATGCTCCAGGATAAAGACCAGCGACACAGCCTGAAGGACCACAAATATTGGTACCAGATGCTGAAGACAAGTCTATGCATATCAGGAATATCCTTTACAACACAAGGACCACTCTGCCAGTACGTTCGCCTTGCAAATTAAAACACTGTGAATCACTCCACAAAGAAAACCTACAAGTAAGTCTCATTTGTTGTTATGCACACCACTTCAGTTAGTGAAAAGTTTTTTCAAAGAATTTGGAAACCAGAAGCTACTTACATATTTAAAAAAAACCCCAAACCAAACCAACATCTTTCTCTTATTCTGTTTTTAATGTACTAAGGAAGAAGTATAACAGAATTCAAATTACCAAATAAAAAAAAATTATCTAGAAAGAGTTTAACAAAAGTCCGTTAAAAAACCAAACTAAGCTTAAAGCTTCATATACTTGGTCAGGCATCTGAATGTTCAATTCTAAAGAAATTTAAACTTTCCATAAGAAAAATCTCCAGCAACGGTAAGAACTGAAAATCAAGTCAAGCAACAATACCTACTAATTACCTAATCCTGACCATCTCAAGTTAATTAAATTCAACCAACTTTCAAAACTGGTTCTATACACTCCTTTGCCTTCACTGAACCAGACAAAGGAGTGTAAAAAAGGGAATGAGATTGTTTGACCCTGGTTGTATGCTAGGTGCCCACCAAAGTCTTAGTCACTACCCTCAGACAGATAGGGGAGAGAGAATATGATGAAAGACTTATGAATTGAGATAAGGACAGGGAGATCACTCACCATTTAATGCCACAGGCAAAATACATTTGACGCAGGGAAAATAGTTTAATTTATTACCAATCAAATCAGAGAAGGATAATAAAAAAGTTAAAGGTACCCCACTCCTCCTTACCAGGCTCAACTTCACTACCTATTTTCCTCTACTTCATCCCTCAAGCATTGCAGGGCAACAGGGAATGGGAGCTGCAGTCAGTCCACACATTTTCTGTCACTCCTTCCTCATGCTCTTTCCCTGTTCAGCATAAGAATTTTTCTAATGGGATGGAGACCTCTGTGGTCTTCTCCCACATGGGTCCTTCACAAGGGCTGCAGCTCTTCCTGAACTGCTCCAGTGTAGGTCCTTTCCACAGGGCAGGGTCCTTCAGACACAGCCTGCTCCAGCATGGGTCTCCCAGGGGCCACAAGTCCTGCCAGCAAACCTGCTACCACATGGGCTCCTCTCTCCATGGAACCACAGGTCCTGCTAGGAGGCTGCTCCAGCATGGGTTTGCCACATCCCATGGATGCTCATGGGTGCAGGGAGACAATCTGCTTTACCGTGGTCTCCCATGCAGGCTGCAAGGGAATTTATGCTCCAGCACTTGACCATGTGTTCCCCCTCCTTCCTTACTGACCTCTGTGTCTGCAGAGCTGTTGCTCTCTAATATTCTCAGCTCTCTCTCCCAATCCATGTTGCACAGCAGTTTTCACACTTCCTTAGGTATACAGAGGCAATATACCATCATCTCTGATTAACTCTGTTTTGGCCATCAGCAGGTCCATCTTGGATCCAGATACAGCTGGGTCTGTGAGATATGGAGGCAACTTCTGCATTTGAAGAAACCACATCTGTAGCCCCCTGCTACCAAAACTTGCAATATAGATGCAATACAGGACAATACAAGCCTTCTAGTCCAGGTTCCTCCTCTTCAAGCTGCATTTTCTTTTACTATTATTATTATTATATACGTAAAAGAAGTTCATCTGCTTTAGAATAGCAACCTTGCCAAGGCAATGTGTCATGCTTATATGCCTGTTCCCAGCCACTCCTCTGAAAGGCCTTCATTTAGTCATGTGATGGGGGACATACATCTACAACAATCAGAGACATTCCAAAAAACCACCCAAACAGAAAGTCTAGAAGGATTAGCAATCAAATTTTTTCCTGACATGATAGCATTCCTCAGCTTGATCTCTCATTCTTCAAATCTTTTGGGAAGAGTTACAAGCAATTACCTTGTATGTGATTAGAAAGACTTGCCAAAATTAATCTTAAAAGCCTGCAGCACTACTGATCACACGCTTCCATACAGTGCACTTACTTCAGCTCACCATCATCCTTGCTTTCCCCTGAATCTCATCTCTAATTAGCCTAAACATCTTCTACTGCAGCTTAAGACTATCACCCCTCTTCTTTTCAAAGACAGGTTTTTGTACTCCTCTTCATTCCAAAGCAGCTTTTAATATATTTGAAAATCCATGCCTTGTTGCCTCTGCATTACATGTAGTTAAGAGACTAAGTCATACATACTTATATATATATATATATATATATATATATATATATATACACATATTTATATAATTGACCAGCCAGTCAAAGGAGGGGATTGTTCCCCTCTGCTCTGCCCTAGGGCAGCCTTGTCTTGAGCATGGTGTACAGGTTCAGGCATGGAAATACAAGAAAGTCATAAAGCTACTAGAGACCATCCCAAGAGGGACAGAAAGATGGTGAAGGGACTGGAGGGGAAGCTGTGTGAGGAGAGGCTGAGGACATTTGGTTTGTTCAGCCTGGAGGAGACTGAGGGGAGAGCTCATTGTGGTCAGCTGCCTCACAAGAAGCAGTGGGGCAGGCACTGATCTCATGATTCATCTGAGGAGGCAGCATGAAGCTGAATCAGGGCAGGTTTAGATTAGATATGGAGAGTAAGTTTTTTTCACCCAGAGAGTCACTGAGCACTGGAACAGGCTCCCCAGGGAAGTGGTCACAACACCAAGTCTGACAGAGTTCAGGAAGTGTTTGGAAAATGCTCTTGGGCACATGGTGGGACTCCTGAAGCTCTCCTGCACAGGACCAGGAGATGGACTCTGATCCTGGTGCATTCCTTCCAACTCGGCATTTTCTGTGATTCTATAAATCAGGTTTAGGGTTATACTTGCTCACCATGTAGTTCCATGTTATAAAAAAATACAGCTGATCAGGAGATCCTGTTAGATCAAGTTGCTGAAAGAACAGAAATAACCACTAACGAGGTTAAATATGCTTCAAAAGGAAGTTAGGCAGCTGTTTACTTATTTAACACCCTATAGTATGTATTGTTTATTGTCCTTCTCTGATGTTGTTATATTTTTTTAAAATGTGCTTCATTGGAAGAACCCTGAATTAATTGAACACAGAAGACAAATAAATCAACTGAATCATGTGATGTGCTCTTTTCCTAACACAGAACAAATCAAGATGTTGTCGATTAACCCCCTTCTCCACCAGGACAGAGTTCACATTTCATTTTCACCAATAACTTGGCAGATTTCCATATGTAACTTTTTGGCAGCTTCTGTTATATTCTCCTCCCCTTGAGCTACAGACAAACTTCCTTGGTTTATCTCTAGCTATAAGTGCTTTTATTGTTTTCTGCAGCTGCATCTAGCAAAGACCACAAAGTGCTCTTCACAACTTCTCACGTCTGTCCTGTATTCTTCTAACATTCTCATCAGACATAATTTGACTCCTTTACGCATCCTGAAAGTTTTTTTGTTTCTCTTCACTTTCTTCCTGTACACTGCAACTCACTTTATTTAAATCTCATTTCTTTCTGAGGTTCACTGTTTCTAGCCTAGTGTTGCCTTTCTCCTTTACACTCAGAAGCTGTTATAAAATAGTACAGTTCTTAGCCAGTCATATGACAGGACCTTGGAGGATAAATAGGGATTTTGATTTGTAACAAGCTAAGGACATGTGCTGAGGCCAGGATATGTCCTAATGACCTTTCACAACCAAGATAAGAGAGAGGAATGTTTTAGTTTTGCAGGGAAGCAGGAAGCAAGCAGGAATTCACTATCTGTCCTCAGGATTAAAAGCACCTTGGAGAACTTCAGCTGCTTTTTACCAACCTGCAGCAGTCTCAAACATCATTCACAAATTGAGAGGGCACTGGGGAATAAAACGCAGATTAAGACACCTTGAATGGGGGCACCTGAAAACATTTACAGCATTTTCAAAACTGAGTTTCGCAGACTTAAGTGTCTGTGGCAGAGGTAATCTCTGTATATGCTGATGGCTCCTTGGAGAGCACACATTAAAAAAAAACCAAAACCAACAAAAAGCCCCACAGCTAAATCATAATTCCATTCAAGAACATGCTGCAAGAAATAGGCCTCCAACATCCACAAACACCCCTTCTGTATGACTCCTAAGCTTTTTTCCAAGGCACCTGCAGAGAATCCTGCAGAAACAAAGGCAATTCCAAGGATTCAAGCATCTCAGATCTTTCCAAAACCGAGGGATGCTAGCTCTTAAATTCTAAACATTTCTAAGCAAGAACAGTTTACGTGAAAGAAACACTCACTTGGATACAGTTACTGAGGAAGTTGGTAGCCAGCTCAGGTCTCATGAGTCATAGCTGATTGCATTGCCACAAAATCCTTCCTGCTATAGAGCTGTCAAGCCTGAGGTATTCATAAAACAAATTTCAGAGCAGTATCTGCTTGAAAAATACTGGCTCAGGTGCTTAAGGCAAATCACACAGGAAAGATTAAGTGTTTTTATATACTTTATAACCTTCAAGAGTACTTCATGTGAGCAAAAAAAAACCAAACCCAAACCTTGCATGAAGAAACTTTAGCTTGATCTCCCTCACTACTCCAAATGGTGCTAATGGCATTTTGTCCTTTCCTTACAGAAGAAAGTCAGGGTGGTTCATAGCAGACACAACCCAAGCTTGCACATTACAATTATTAAAGTGTTCTTCTGCCACTATTCTCATTGCAGAACTAGAACTTATCTGAGGTGAAATTATTTCAAAAATCTGAAGGTTTTTCTTATGAAGAAAATCCTGGGCTGGGAACTACAACACAAACAATGGAGACCTACAGAAAATGAAAATTACAATTCCTTCAATCTCAGACATGAATGTCACTAGCATAAATTCATCAGAGGTTACCATCTAGCCTAAGCTAAAACATGAAATCTGATGTTCCACTTTTGCTTCTCTTAGTGCAACTCAAGGCAAGTTAAGAAAACTCCACATTCTTTTTTCTGAGTGGGCTTGAGTATGGTGTCAATCAGAAGTTACTTAACTGAAAATTGAGAAAAATTCAAGGTAATCAAACTCCATTTTTTTTTCTTTAAAAAATACCCTATACAATATGCCTTATATCAGAGTACCTAAAGCTATTAAAAATGCTAATACTCAGCTTTTAAGAAACAAAAAAAAGCCTTATCAGGTAAAACTGACTTAAGTGTTTTGCACATATTTCATTGATGCAAATGCTGTATATAACTCATGCCTGCAGATTTTTGTTTTTGCATGTAGCATGTGTGCAGGGACAAACTACCTGGCAATCACCTCTTTTCCACTTGGAATACAACTTGGTGCATTCTGCCCTTTGCTTCATCTGCTGAGGAAATACTGAAACACCACTCTGCAACTCTGATGCCTATCTGCAAGCTCCTTCATGTTAATACACCTGTAAATCTTTTTAATATAGCAACTTCACCAGTTTCAACTTAAATACCTCTTACAAAAGTAGACATGAAGTTATACCCTGGAAAATGAGATACAAGCCAGACTCTGACTACTCATAAATAGCTCCCAGCTCGAGAGACCTGAACACACAACTTTTCCCATGTGAACAGTGTCACTGCCCTACCATGCAAGGTACAATTTATCTGCTGGTTAGTTTTTTTTACCATTCCCATGGAACTCAGGAAAAAGCATCCTTTTTGTACTGTTCTTCAGTTTCCTGAAATCCTCCAGCTACAAAGTACCTGAACAAACTATCACTTCCTCCACAAAAAACCCAAATGTTCAGACCAGTTACCACTAACCTACAGATCTGCTTATTTGTTTTCACAGATCATTCAATAGGTTCTGGATGTGATGTATTCACTCAAATGCCAAAACCACCTCTATCCTGTCAAGTTTTCAACAGGAAATTCAGAAGATCACTCCGGGATAATATGAACAGGACAAGAAAGGACAGAGGGGCACAAGCAATGATCAGAAAAAAATAAATTGCATCTGTAACTTTTGAAACAGACAGAAGTTCAAAAGAGCATTGTATTCACCCATAAGCAAGGAAAACTCACAACAGAAGGCAGATCTGGACAATGGGAGAGATGTGCACGTGATGATTTAGGATGCAATGGACAAAACCAGTGACCCATGTTAAAAAAAGAGATGGCACAGTATATGATGAGCTACAGAAATAAGATAGTAAGCACCTTAAAAATTAGTTAACCTGATGGAATAGAAACAGGGAAAGCAATGCAATGTAGCAGGTAACAACATTAAATAAAGAAAACAAAAAAATCAGTCCATGATTCTCAGTAAGCAGCATGTATCAAAGCAAGAAAAACATTGCAGTTGAAGTATGTACTTTGATTATGAGAATAAAGGAAAGAAAGAACCTATTTGATACCAGAAAAAAAAAAGCTATATGAGCATATTCTACATGTACCTACGTTGAGGTGCTAACAAAATCCCCAAAATAAAAAGTTTACTTTAAGATCTGTGCTGTGTGACTGAAGGAATTACTTCTAAAAGCACACAAGAAAACTGTATTTCAGCTCCCATGTAAAACCAGTTTGCAACTGGCAGAGGCTGTGATTAGTTAATTTAAAAAAGCAAATGAAAAATACAGGACAATTTTGAAAAAGTGTATGTCTTAAAATAATTTTTCAAAAGCATTTAATTCATGAGAGATCCAAATTTTGAAGAAATTGTCCCCTGCTTCCAAAATGTAAAATGGCTGAAAACATGCTAATTTTTGAAAAAAAAACCTTTGAACAGAAAGCTAGCGAAATGAAGTACCACTGACATGATTTTAAAGTTGCATTCTAGATGGTGAATAATACTTAAAATCATCAATGGAAAAATACTATCAGCTGAATCACAATATGTATTTTACCAAACAATATCATGCATGGTTAAGACTTTACCAGACAAGACCTGTCAAAACATTGTCATTCATGCCTTATTAAATACTAAGTAGTAGTATTTTTCAAGTTAGTGTATTTCTCTCCAGAGTCACTGAAAACTCATGGGTCAAGATAGAGAGAGAGATCATTTACCTACTTGCCATCACGGTCAAACAGATTTGACTTGGAGAAAACTGACTTTATTCCAAAGTAGAGTTGCGTGGTGAGAAACAAGAGAGGCACAGGGGGATTGGGAATGAGGGCTGTGGTCTAACACTTTAATTCTGCCACTCCTTCCTCATGCTTTCACGTGCTTCAGCAGAGATTGTATCCATCACTGCAATTCTTCAGCGTAAACCTGTCACAGCATGGGCTCTTCGGAGTCCGCAGCCTCTGTCAAGACCTATCCAGCTGCCACGATCGGGTTCTAAACAGGTTGCAGTGTGGTCATCTGGTCTGGTGTGATTCTCCACAAAGGCTACACCAGAAATGCCTGTACAACGCTCTCTACAGGCTGCAGGGGACCTCGCTCTGTGGCTGGAGCACCTCTCCTTGCCCAGACAGCTGCGTCTCACACTTTTCCTCACTCCTCTTCTGTGGAATTGCATTTTATGGAAATGGTTTGCTCTGGCTCACCCCTGGAAAGTGTATGGTTTATCCCAAGTCTGTACCCTCCCTGCAGTATCGTGTATCTGTAACTCTATTAGCTAAAGAATGTTACCGCGCCCACTTTGAACCTCTGTGTTAAGGGTGCAGACGGACAAGGCTCGCTCTCTTTTGCCCTGGCGGTCTCCAGAGACTGCTCTCTCCCCTTCCCTCTCTCCCCTTCCCTCTCTCCCCTTCCCTCAGTGACCACGGTGCCTTCCCGGGGTAAGACTCCGAATAAACCCTCATCTCATCAGCACCCCACCAGCGTCTACAGTCTCTATGCCTGCCTACATGCGAACACCCACAAGACCCGGGGGTCTCTCGGGGAACTCTTCCCGGGGACCTCCCACCCTAAAATCTAAATCACGACACTCTTCCTCACACACTGCTGAGCAGCATTTCTGCCTCTTAGCTCTGTTTACCTTTCGAGGTCCCACAGTGGCTGTGGGGCTCAGCTGTGCCCTGCACTGTGTCTCTGGAGCTGGCCATGCTCTGTGCAGGACAGCCTGGAGTCTCCTCACAGAGGCTGCATGGCAGACTCCAGCCCCACGGGGTACACTCGGTGCAATCACAAAAGCTCATCAAGATCCCTCTGTCACTACGACTTATTTTTGAAGTCATTTGGCTTTAGAATGATAAGCATTGAAGTAATTAATTTTGCAAGGATTTTTTAAATATCAGTATCTATTCTGGATCAAAGTCTCAGGACGGAACAACTTAAAGAAAGCAATACATTAATACATTTTATTAACAATGTATGGAAGTCCCAAAAGACATTAAAAGTTCCAATTTCCTGTATTTGTAATATTTGCCTCCTGCTGCCCCAAGAAAAGCCAAGTAGATCCACAGATCTGGTGAATTAAGGTCTATCAAGAGTCACAACACAAAATTCTGGTTTCCCTTTCTTAGTTCTAAAGTCAAGTCAAAACCTAATAGAAACACTGGACTACAATGTCTTGCCTTTTCTTGTTATTCTTAAGCAATAAAAAAACCCACTTTTTAGTTACACTGACTACCTGTACTCTTTCTACATTTATTTGTACTGTATTTTTTTTTTTTACAACAGTATAGGAAAACCTAATTACAAAGAAGCAAGTAAATAAGACAGTTGAATGCCTATTGAAATGACAAACCTTTAGGGGCAAAATATGAAATATCTAACTTCTTGCTCATTAGCACATTCAAAAGAAAACTTTCTCATAATGGCATATTTGCACATGTAGAAAAAAAGTATAATAGGCTTAAAATAAATAGGCTTAAAAATATAAGAGTTATTAAATGTTTTTACATTTTTTTGCTACTACCCAAATATTCCACTTCAGGTCTTTACTCAGAATATTTTCTTCTCAAAATGCCTTTAAATATCTGTTTTTCTTTTAAATAATGATCTTATCTTTTCAAAACCTAGCTAAAGTAGAGGCCAGTGAAAGCAGAAGCAGGTAAGCAGAATTTAAATTTAGTTTGCTAGCATAGCATGCAAATTTAAAATTAGCTTGGTTTAATCCATTGCAAAGAAGCTCTCTCATGGGAGAACTGTCCTTTTAAGTCTAGATCAAGTATACACTGCATGTTAACTTTAGTACTGAAACCACATTTAAAATTTGAAATTACAGACCTCAGGTGTAAACCTGGTCAATCTGGTTTACTGCACACTTGCCGAGTAGATTCAGATGCAAAAGCGATCATATAAAAACATTTTCATATTTATTTCTGAGGAATTCATCTGTCTCACAGGACAGTATCTTAGAGTATATGATTTTTTAGATTAATATTTTATCACATTATTTCTGTTAATGAAGTGGAATTAGTAGGTAGTATCAAGTCATTGGTTTAAACGTGAACATACCCCTGACACTGCTGTTCTCAAGTGCCTACTGATAAAAACAATTACTTGTAATAGCAAGACCTAGAGCCTAGAGTGAAATGTAAGCTAAACGTTAGTCAGAGATGTAGAATGGCACTTTGTTACTAGAAGAAAGAGGGCAATGCTGACATAATCATAAATCACCATGTGTTTGCAGCCATCACATGAAGTGATCTGCTTGTGACTACAGATACATGTGAAAGCTCCATGGATTAGTAAATTGGTATTAACAGATTTAGATACACACAGAGAGAAATCAGGATATAACTAATGGGCCTGTCCTATTTAATCATAGTCCGAAGGGCCAACTATCAGTTATGGAAATGGAAGCATACATGTTATTGCTTCGGTGAGAACCAAGTCACAGTGAATCTCCCACAGACAAATTCATGTGATACTTCTCAGGTTTCCAGTTGGAACAAAATATTTGCATTATCAGGAAGGAAGACAAGCAATTCTGTATCAACTTTAGAGAATGCAGAAACACTGTGAGTCACGTTTTTTAAACTTCATTTTTACTGGACAGTCAAATATATGTGAAACTCACGCTGTTTCACTCCAAAAATAACTATTTGTATATTGATTAATTGAGTTATACCTCACACAATGTACTGCTGTGTGGCACAGGAGACCCAACACTCTCACATACACCAATGGCAACAGAACAACAAGGATTTCACAAGAAAATTATGAGTGAATATCCAGAGAAGGTACTCTACCCTAAGAGAAAAGCCACGCTTCATAGCACCATATTGAGGTGACAGAGTAGAACATTCTGGACTTAGATTCATGGTGATGGGAATGGAAATTCCAGTTCTAGAAAATCAGTGACATTCCAGCTAGAACAGAGACCTGATGTACCTGCAAAAGCATGACACTAAGACTTAAGATTAGGTTTGAATCCAAACATAAGCAACTTAACACAGTATACCTGTGTAAGCATTTCTATAAATGCAGTATTAACATTATTAGCAACAGGACTTATGCTAACTGTACAATTCCCAGTACTGAGCTGTCATGGGTTAGCACTGGCCAGATGTTAGTGCACCCATGAATATATATGTTTTTTCTCTAACAACTCCTGTGGGATGTGATCAGGAACAGAGCAGAGCAGGCTTAAATCTTGAAAACAAAAAAAACCCACCAAAACTTTATTAATTACATAAGAACAGGGACAGAGATACTCTTAAACACACACAGAGACAGAAATAAAAACTTCTTAGAACATTTCTTCTCCCAGTTTCTACCTCCCCACCCATCACTCTTCACAGACCAACCTTTGGGTTTTAGATCAAACAATCACCACTCAAAAACAAACTAATCTTCAATTCAGCAAGGGAGAGAGGAGTCTCTCTCGCACCACAGACTGTTCTTCAGAAAACACGGGTCCACCCCTTATGTGTTTTCATGTCACCCATAGCACCGCCCGGAGAAGTCTGCTAAGGTGACACTCTCTTTTTCCTATGTCCAGCGCTCTCACCGCTGTCCACAGGCTGAAAACTACATACAGGGCTCTTTTAAGGATACTTGCATGCCGAGCTCTCCCCTTTTTACCCAGGGGCCGGGGTTCCAGGAGCAGGTCTGCCCTGAGGGCAGAGGGCGCCACCTCACCCTCCCCCTCTCTTCTCTGCTCGCTACTCACTTCAAGTGCCAGTCACTGTAGCAAAAGCAAGGGCAGCTGTATCCACCCAAAAATGCAGTTTATGTTCAAAAGAGACTTAAGTTCAGTCCATGGCTGACATTATGCAAGAAAAGTCCAGCTCCAAGGCTACTCTTCTCATTCTTCCATCGAGTTCCTTCCAATCATGCTTTATCATCTCGGTCCCAGGCTGCTTCCCTCTCTCCGAAAACTACCAGTCATGAGAATCAATGTCTAAGAAAAGTTTCTTTCTGCCAAGCAAGGGTTAACAGTTTCTTCTCAGCAGGGTGCTGCAGGCTCAGGCACTCCCAGGCTCCGCAGACCCCCACGTGGCTGAGCACCTTCTCCCGGAGTTTGGGGGGGAGGAGGGGGGTGAGCACACACAGAAGGCACTTCCACAGTTTCCACCCCTCCATCCTGGACGGGGCAGCTGAGTTCCAGTCCTGTCCCCTCTCTTCTTCCCCCCCCCCCCCCCCCAGGGCTCCGGCTTACCTGAGCCGACCACGTGTTTTCCCCTCCCCCACCCAGCCTCGTGGCCGGGCAGGGAAAGGAGGCTGGAGACGTCTCTCTGCTGAAACCCGGATCCGAAAAGAGGCTGACCCCCCCCACACTCCTGCTTTTAACTCTTTGTGTCCTCAGAGGCGTGTCCAAACCTCTGAGTGACCAACCCAGGTGCCAGCAGAAAAGCTGATTACTGATTGGACTGCCCACAACTCCCTGGAAAAAATCACCTCCCCCCCCCCCAACCACGACATGAGCTGATTTCAATAATTTGTTATGAAAACTGGCTCTGTGAACTAGACCTTGGAACCAGGTGTCTCTTACTATTGATACACAATTTAAGCACGAGATATCAAAGACCTTGAAACTATGGACACAGACGAAAAGCCATGGGCCCAGAATCATAAACAATTCCTTAATGGTCAAATACTGGTCAGTGAAAATATGCAGCCTCCACAGCTGGGAAGGCTGTTTTTGCTCTTGGTAGCAGCGTCAACTTAAAAAAACCCAACAGCTGAGCAACAGGGCGAGGAAGCAACAAGGCTGCGGCCTGGGAGAGGAACACCTCTCCAGCATCACACCACATGCAGTTCAGCATCAGGCACCCCAATTATATACTAAAAGATGCTTACAAAAAACCCTAATTTTAGCCTGTGTGTGTGTTTTGGAAAAAACATGTCTATACGTGTCTTATGCAAACTTCCCCAACCCTCACTGAAGAGTTCTTCAATTAAACCTAACTGAACCTAAACCTTTGCCTCAGCAATTAGGACCATCAAGTAACAAAGACATCAGGCTAGAAATATGGTACTGGCTCCATGGTACTGCAGTTACAGATAATTTAGGACTCAAGTCAGATGTAAATGACTGCTTTGAATACAAAATGATAATGGTTACTGTATATTAACTAATGTATAGCAATAATTAACACTGTATAAGAACTAATTAAAAGGATAAGGCATGTTGCTAATGAATGTCAGTCTAAAAGCTTTCAGCTTTAAATTGACCTGAATTGTCAGTCTAAACTCTTCCATCACAGCTACCTCCAATTCTTTTATATATATATATATATATTTGCATGTGTGTACATATAGATCTACATATATATGCACACAATTAGTTTTTAAATAGCTGAAAAAGAGAACTTAAGAAAGAGCAACATTAGTCCCTAAAAGACAGTAACTTAAAAAGTTTAAAGAATATATTAGACACCAGTTAAAATACAACCTCTGCTAAGTACCTGGAGAGCTGGAGTAGTAAATCCTGCTCCAACTAGTTCTCTTAACTAAGGAATGTTGGACTTCAGTTGAGAGGAAACACACAACAAACAGATTTTAAAAGTGGTGAAGTTGGCCACACTTTTGATTGAATCAACCCTAACTAGAATTCAACAAGAACACAGGGAAATAGCAACTGAAGCATATGCCTAAAGGAGGAGGCAAGAAGACGAACTGAGAGAAGAAGAAAACCACACTCAACCAGTCATCTGTGACAAACTATTTTGAATGTATGAGCAGAAAGGGTGGTTAAGCAAGCGACTTCAGGAAGCACCTAACACAGAGATGGCCGGCATGCACAGTACATGAAAAGTATTCTGACTTTCTGACTTACTGTTCTATGAATGCATAGAAAAGTGAAGTCTAAATTGTACAAATCCTCAATAGAGCAGTTGGAAACGTCATTAACAGCTATCACAAGACACATCAGATAATCAACAGCAAGCTGCCTAGGAGGAGTGTTGAGCAACACTACAGCCCTGGAGGGGGTGACGTATGAAACAATCATACTCGTGAACAAGAAATCAACTATAAATCAATCTTACGAAAATGCACAGAAATTCAGATTGAGCAAGAATAAGGATTGCAAGTAGCACAGAAAAAATTTGCTAAGCTATAAAATCATAGCTTTAATACCTAAAACACTGAAATTATTTAAAACTTGATATACATCTGTGAGAAACACCCCACAGCATGAAACTGCTCCAATATACTGCTCCACAGGAGCAGTATGAATTATGAACACATGAATTATGACCCTGAAGTGTATGTCAAATAATGGACAGTGTTGGAATTTAATTATCATAATAAAAAAGTCATGCTGGGGAATTATATTCTCACTGATAAGAAGACGACAGAAATACAGCTGGATTACAGACTTAATTTTAAGAGTATGGTAAAACATGATTACATTCAAATACTAAAGACTAACTCTTCAGCAATATTAAGTAATGGTGAAATATCTGGTTAATGTACGTTGTAGATATTTTTTTACATCTTCTTCATATTAGAACCTGCATAATAATACAAAGAACAGCCTGAGCTCATCTGGATGTGTATTTTTCCATTTCTGGCCTAATTTCTCCAATACACACTACAGAAGAAATTATCCATTTCTCCACCATGCCAAATAATTGCTCTTTGCCTGACAAGGCTATTAGCACTTTATAGAACTTCAATATATACACACGTTTTCACTCCACATCAAGCCATCAATGGCTGGTTCAGGTAACTCAGAGGTCAATGTCATTATTTCCTAGGTATTTACTCCCTTTCCCTTCCTCTCTATCATGTTGCCCTTTGGCATTTTCCTCTCCAGAACAAAATCTCTAGAACAAAATGTTTAGGCCTTTCACACATGGAGTAAGTACTCCTAACCACATTTGCCTCTATTGAGAATATCCATTTCCCATTTAGCCAAAAATCTCCAGTCTAGATTTAACTACTTGATTGAGACTTGCACCAAAGCCTAGCAGCACCAATTGCCACATGTCCTAAATAAACCCCGACCTAGTTAGGGCTTGTATTGTAAGTCTTAGTTTACTCAGGTCATTTTTTTAGAAGCAACTAAGGCTGAGAAGGCACTTTATCAAATCACAGAAAATTAATTATTCAATTAAATGCCCATCCCATCATGCTATACCAGATTGTTTTCCAGCCTCAGACAGCTGGAAACAATATTTTCACAAGCAATTAGCAATTACTACAAATTTACTGCTAGTGTTCTGCACAGGGCAAGGATTTATGGCCTACTTTTTTTAATAAAAACTTTCACAAACGAAAACCTATCAGTTCCCATTCAACTTAACTAGCAATAAACTCAAGGAAACCTAACAGTAGATGCACACTGCAATTATAGCACTCTTTTATCATAAGCGGGTATGTTAGCAAGATCAAATTTTGACACAGTAGCTAGAAAAAAAAGGAAATCCAAACTTTAGTTCTTCTATACCATTTCTATGTACTACCATATCAACTGAGTCGAAAACACTGTTAGATCTCACACTGCATAAAGTGTAATCAATATACTGTTAATGTCAAGATGAATTTTTGAAAGTCTGTTTTGCAAGACCTGATTCTTCATGCCACTAAGAACATTTCTCTAGCACTGACCAACCTCCTTCAATTAAAAATACAGATCTTTATTATAAAACTTTAGACATTTGTAGGGTTTGACATTTCTGTGAAAAAGCTCATAGGAAGGTTCTGCATGTGTTTTAATTGATGAACGCATGAAGCATTTTCTGTTAACTTGCCAATCTATTTTTAAAAATGTCAATCTGTACTCACAAGTGCCCAGTTATTAATGGTGGTATCACGCTATAAATAAACCAGAAATACTACTAGAGTGAGGAAGGGCGGCTGTTCAACTAACCATATCTTTAAAAAGTGGAGTAAGCTTTTTATTTTTAGTAGTTGATTACCAGATACAAACATGTCAGTCTCTCTTCAGAGGGACTTGAATGTATGAGCAGAAAGGGCAGTTCTATATTATATAATAAATAAATAAAGGGCAGTTACACATATTTTTATATAAAATTTTTATATTTATAAAAATATAATTTATAAAATTTATATTTATCCTTATATATTCCATATATAAGGAAATGAGAAACTTAAAATTGAAAATTGACAGTTTAGCTCTTTCATGTAGTGTTCTTGTTCTTTTTGTAAACTGAAAGTAACATGTTTACACCTGTCCTAATTTATAAAATGAATATTTATTAAGTTCTTTACAACAACAACTTATTACCACTTAGAAAAAAAAGCTAAGACAATTCACTAAGCTGTCCTTCCAACAGACTTCCATTTTCTATCTTACTGCTTTTCTTGCGCTCCAGATATTCACAACAGATACTCAACCCCCACACCTTTTAGAAGTTCATTCTAAAGTTAAATGGCTGGCTTACAATTTTTATATTAATATAAAATGTCATTACTGCCTTCATTTAGCAACTGTGCTTTCCAATTGCTGTTTCTGGAAGAAAAAAGCCCCAACAAACTAGTTTACTTGAAAGTATCTCCACTATGCAAACTGAATTGACTGTTCAGTCCTAGTTCAAGCATTTCCACGGAGCTGTCTAGTTAAATGTTTACAACACAATAAAAACAAAGTACTCGAAAATCCCCAAACCAATAGAAACCAATAGCAAGTTTCTGTCACAGTACAGCTAGTCTGTAGCTAAACAGATGAATCTGGCTGTAAGAAGAAATCTAATTTGGCTTTCCTAGTTCAATAAACAAGTCCCTAGGTGAACAATCATAGGATAGATTTAAACTCAGAGACCTCCACCAATCCCTTCCAACCCTAAACACAGATGCATCACTGCCGAGGAAGCTGGGAGGTGTTAAGACCCAGGTGAATCAGTTGTCCAGATCTGGGAGTTTTAAACTCCTTGTATAAGAAGGGTCCAAACAATAAAACAGGTGGTTTATCCCATAATCAAGAGGACTGGAGTCGTAATTTCTGTCTCTTATGACCACATGTAAGACGTGGTGCCCCCGTGTGAGGACGACAGCCAACCCGCCAGCAGAGCAGAGGGAGACAGAACAGCCCATCAGGCTGTACAAAATTATGTATAAGAGCCCACCAAAACGGCCTGAAGAGTGGCCAGAGCTTGTGAGAAGAGCCGCCAAAGCAACAAAGTACTGGAAATAAAAAGAGGACAGCGCGTGCAGAGCCTGCCCAAACCAGGAAAAAAAAAAAACAAACCCTGAAAAACACAGAGCGTGCATGGAGAGCCGCCAAACCAGCAGTGAAAAGCTGCAACAATACAGTAATGAGAGCTGTTTCCAGTGGAGAGCCGCCAAAAATCCAGATTCCCCTTTATAAATACCCCTTGTAAACAGAAAACAGTGCTGAAGAAATGAGAGGGTGTTTTTCACTGGAAGAAAATTCCGTCATCAAGGTATGGATTCTCCTTTTACCTAAAAGGGGAGTAAAGTACATGCGGCAGGCGTTGCTAGCCTTGCTGGCGTGTTCTGGGAACCACAGACTGAATGTTGTAAAGCTCTGTAAAATTGCTTTGGACTTGCTGGGGTGGCTGGGAGCAGGACACAGCTCGGCAGTAAAAATGCCGCGGACACCGAGCCGAAATGCCCACCGAGGACACGGAGCGGGGCAGAGCGGAGGGCGAAAAACCAAGACGGGGAGCAGCCGTCCCTTGCCAGAGCTCCTCTGCCGCCGCCGGGTACATCCTCGGAATGCCCAGGTCCGCCCATGCCCCAGCTACAGGAGCTATCTTTGGGCTCCACGCCCCGTAACTCGCTACAGAGACAGCCCTGCCAAAAAACCCCAGCGTGGCACGGCCCTTCAGACGCGGGTCACCCGAGACGGCAGAGAGCACATGGCACCGGGGTCACTCGTCCAAAACGGCACGGCGCAGGAGGCAGCCCGCCGGGGGAGAGATGCAAAAGCAGCGGCTGGAGTCGCCCCCACCGTGGCATTCAAGACTTCTCCGGTGTGCCCACCAAAAACCGAAGGTAGCAGCGCCGCGTCACCAGAGGCTGGAGGAGAGGCCGGCGGTCCCGCCGCCGGAGCTGCCCCGGCGCCGCGCTCGCCTGGGACCGCAGGCTGCCCCGTACCACTGCACCACAGCCAGGACTGGAGAAACCTGAGAAAAACCGGGGCAGCCAGCGCACAAGAGACTGGGAGGCGCAGGCAGCGCCGGGACCCCGCACCGGGGCGGCTGCGAGCGGAGCGGAACCGCGCAGCATCACCGACAAACCCCGTTGCGCGGCAACCACGATAGCAACGACAGCAGCGACACCGACCCCTGTGCGCAGCCAGCGAGAGCCTGTTCAGGCTCCTGGGACCACGGGAGGAGACCAAAAGATGGCCCCCGATCCCCCAGTTTGGTTAACCTTGAGGGAAACCCGAGCAGTGTCACGGGACAGCCGTGTGCGATGCGGCGTTGGCTGGAATTGGGGCTGGAATTGGGCCCCTCCCAGCAACGCATCCCCTCTATCCCCTCTCCAGATGCCTTCTGCGGAGGTGCAGCGGCAGGGAAGGGGAGCGGAGATGTGCGAAAACGCAGTGCCACAACAGCAGCGGCGAGCCTGCCGTATCTAGAAGACACCTGTGACCGCACGGCGCTCTGAGCCAACCCCAACCGTGCCAAAAGCCACCACACCGAAGGTGCCCAGACGCCAGCCTGGTGGAGGATCGGGGCACGGGCAAAGCCCCCGTGGGGAGCCCAGCGAGCAGAGAGCGGCCCCGAAGGCGGCGGGGGAGGCGTGCGGGGCCACGGTGCCATGGGGGCAGCTGGAATAGGGCTGTCCCGAAAAAGTGACACCGGCCGCATGGCACAGCCGCCACGGGGCGACCAAGGGCGAGCCACCCCCTCAGCGAGCCCGGCGGGACATGAACAACCCCCTGCGTGGAGGCAGTGAAGAAGCAAACCGAGTGACTTAACAGCGCCGTCCAGGCGATGCCGACAGAGGCAGTGCCGAGCTCCTGCTCCGCGCACAGAGCAGCCTCGCCTGGTAAAGCACGGCCCCCTCCCAACGTCAGCAAAGCCCACAGCCACCCTGCCCGCCACTGCTTTCACTCTGCCAAGGATCTCGTACCCTAAAAACTCTAACAAGTTAATATAAATAGAAGAAAAGATAGGGCTAGTTTAATACCCCCTTCCTGAAGAGGGAGGACAACAGCATTTGCACATGCTGAAGTTGAAACTGATTCATGTAACATATCCTTGTTAGCTAATTCTTTCGCAGTTACTATATAGTGTCACGCCAATGTTACAAACATGGACAACACTGACAAATATGTCCTGAAGTTTACAGTACAATAGGTGTTGATTTTGTGCATTCTGCAGGCATCATGTTTGCTCCATCAACCTGAAAAACAAACCGCACTGTTTCAAATTTAAATTGTCAAGTGCTGTCAAGAGTGTTTGCAGCTACAAGCAAAACTTGTCATTTCCTACAGCTAATTCATAGAAATTTTCTGCCTTTACTATTCAGTGATTCCTACACGATTTAAGGAGTCAGTGCTGATATTGTTCCTGTGTTACCACTACCCCAAACCCCTAATTTAAAATTGTCTTTTATAAATGGAGGTTCCTGTAATAATTCTCATTAGTAAGATATGCTTTCAAGTTGAAATTAACTGATATTTCTTTTTCAAGGCGCTCTTTCTAGGAAACAGCTTGACCCTTACATTTTCCTTAACGTGAAAAGATTACCACTTGAATGAGAAATTAATTCTAACTACCCTCCATATTTAAAACACTAATTGCACGTTTTCTTATTATTAAACTAAAATATAACCATGACTTTTAATGTTGAGTTTCTACAATTAAATATGCAGATGTTAATCACAGAACTAAAGTAATTTCAGATTACAAGAAAGTTCAAAAACATATATAAGAATGTATTAACATAATGATATAACATACTAATATAACATACTCATGACTTATACTGATACATGCAATATATTTATACAATATTCACCTATACTTCATCACCTTACAGTGCTAAAAGAGATTTTCTTGGTAACAAATAAAGGTGATTACTACTCCAACCACATTCCTAGTATTTCCCAGTTGTAGATCTTCTATTAACAATTATCCTGTGTTGCAGAGATACTGCCCTTTATTATGTATTTAGTCTCCCCTCTCAGGATCGAGACTTGGCAACTTTTAGTGAGTGAAATCCCAATGTTATAAGGAAAATGCACATATGCCTTTCACTGCCTCATGGAGTTTTCTTTAACTTGTTAACTTTATTTCAAAAGTATTTTAGACAGCAAGATTAGCAGTAACATTTTGCATGTCATTTCAAGAATGCTTATTAGTTTATGATTAGTCTACAACTAGCACCCAAGGATTACAACCAAGTGAAGAAGCCTTCACAAGAGAAATTTGAAAGCTCCAAATATTCACCTTAAACCATCTATAAAACCCTTAGAATGACAATTTACTTACGACTTTACTCAAAAAGAGCAAAAATCAAGTGTTTAAAGACATTATTAATACAAGGATATGCCACTTTTAATCAGATACCAAGATATGACCTGTAAAACCTAACTAAGACAAAGAGATATTTCCTTTGATAGTTTTGAATTGGTTTGTTTGTAACAAAAAAGTAAATAATACTTTCAAAGGACTTATATATGTGTATGTATATAGTTACAGTTATCTATAAACTTTTTCTATCATCATTGATTATTTAGCCAAGGATAGATGACAAAACCAGCTGTTCTATGAATTACTACTAAAAGATTTCTTTTAAAGATATGATAGAGAAGCTCTGCCCAGTCTAGGTCTTAGCCCTAGCCAGGTTACTGTCTTAAGTGGCAGAAAAAGTATCAAACCCAGGTGTTTCTATGCTAAAAATGAAAGCAAATCACTCTGACTAGGTGTTTTGGCTTTGCAAAAGCTAAACCCCTTTTCCTTTGAGATAAACATAAAGGCCTCATCTAGAAAAAGCTTCCCAAAACCTCATTGTGAAAAGGAGGCTCCTCAGCGATAGCAGACACTGGGTGATACTAAAGCATATAGGCAGTTATAACTTTCATCTTGTTAATTTAATTCAGAAGTGCGTATTTTGTTCCTATTATAGTTGTTAAAACAAAAGGGAGAAATGTGGGAGGGATGTACACCCCCCTCAAAAGTCTTGGGTGCTCTCACATTCTCATCTTTTTCTCACATTTTTAAATTAATTCACAACATAACCTAGCAAGCTTGTCAGAAGCAGAAGACTGTCAATTTTAAGACAATTCACCCATTACCCTACTTGAACCCCAAACCTCAAATATCTAGAAAACATAAGCAGTAAAAAGATGTATGTTTTTTAATTTAAATGGTCTTGAGTTAAATTGTTTACTATTTGTAAATTTAAGTTGTAAAATTGTAACTCCATCTTAAAAACTTCTGTATTTCTGGTAACCCTCTTAACAGCTCCTGAATGTGAATGTCACAACTCCAATGATACATGAGATATCTGTGTTACCATGTTGTCTTTGTCATCCTAACTGCAAGGCGCCTGCAGAAGATAACAAAGAACGTGTTTACATTTTTCAATGTAACCAGAAGGGTGAATTGTCACAATACAGCTAGTCTGTAGCTAAATAGATAAATCTGGCTGTAAGAAGAAACCAAATATGGCTTTTCTAGTTCAATAAACAAGTCCCTAGGTGAACAATCGTAGGATAGATTTAAACTCAGAGACCTCAACCAATCCCTTCCAACCCTAAACACAGATGTATCACTGGCCAGGGAGCTGGGAGGTAAGACCCAGATCAATCAGTTGTCCAGATCTGGGAGATTTAAACTCCTTGTATAAGAAGGGTCCAAACAATAAAACAGACTGCTTGTCTTATGATGAAGAGGACTCAAGCTATAATTTCTGTCTCCAACCTATGACCACACATAACAAGTTTCCATAAAGGCTTTGATATGCATATACACCATTGCAGTACAACCAAAGCCAAGGAAAACCATTACATCACAGTTACTGCATTTGGTTTAAGCAAATACAACCAAAAGGTTCTTCTATATCAATAATATACACAGGAAAGAAGATGAATCCCAACCACTGGATTAAAGCAACATGACAAGTATAGATTTTACCAGTAGAAACGCTGAAGTTTTAAGTTGGAACATAAGCTTCTGGAACTCTTCCTGTGTAGGTAGTCACCTCTAGGGCCAAAAATACAAAGTTCACACATAGCTGAGCTTAAGCAATCTCAAAATCTTAAAAGCATTACATTTCTCTATATATTTTTCAATATAGATCCATGCAGAAGAGCTACTCTAACCAGGCAAAACTCCCTGGAATTCAACAGATAAACACTTCGTTAGTAAGAATTCTATAAAGAGATTTGAGAATCTATTAATATAAATTTCTACCACAATTAAATTAGTGTTGGACTTCCTCTTAGACTGCCTGAAGCGGGGGTACTGCATAACATGTTATTCTTGATTTATCATGCTGTGACTACATGAATTAGTGCAAGTCACTCCATACAACAATAGTGATGGCACTGTAAGAGCAGACAGAGCAATGAAACACAGCAAAGACAGCACAAGCTTATGGACCAGGTTGCCTAAAAGTTGGACCTCCAGATCTACTGGGCATTTTCTTTTTGTTCTTTTAATAACAGATCCAAGACCTTCCAACTCCAAAACCATGCCCCAGGGATCCACACTTAGAGCACTGCCATGAATATCCATTCTTAACCTTGCACACAGAATTCCCCATTGCAACTTTGACTTCAAAAATGAAGGAATGACAAAGCTTTAAAATAAAGATGGGTATCCTTAATAAAGACCAACTGACACTGACTACCATCACCAGCAGTAATTTAGTATGACCAGGCTAGATTAATATAACAAAGCTTAAGTTTGTCCATATAGAAACTTTTTAAAATATGCATAATTTCATCTCATCCACTGACCACACAGCACCAATTAAACACCTTTGAGATGTTTCGTCTTATGTGGATAAAGGTCAGGTCATACACTGACTTTCATCATTCTTGCCCAAACTTAGCTCATACAGCCAGTTCATAACTTGATGTAATCCAGTGAGTATACAATAAATACTCATCCTTTGTTCCTTTATTCCAGAGAAATCAGCTCTTTTCAGTACTAGTAGTCCAATCAGATCCCATATTTTCATACAATGAAAGGTCACTGTCACACAGTCATATCCGTTCTGGACGTATGACAATATAATTCTGCACTTGAAACACACAAAAAAGCTATGCTAATAAGCATGAATTTAACTAGTATTCTTCCATCAAATAAACAGAAAAGATGAGTGTCTTACAAAATATCCCTTTAAAATTATCTATCAGTCTCTACCCCCTGTAATACAAATAATAAAACAAGAGCAGAAGCAACTGTGGGTTTCTGCATACAACATTCATATCTCAATTAATACTACAACTTGTAATTAGACTCATCTTCATTGCTGAAAGGTCAGTAAGACTACTCAGTGACAATAACTTTCCAAATTTATGGTTATATATTAACAAAAAGTGGTCATTCTGTAATAACAGTAGAATTAATTATGCACAGAAAATCATTACACTTCCCATCAAATTCAAATATTCATACCTAATTCAAGCACCTAAAAGAAAGCTTTATGAAAATCCAACCACCCTTTCCTACAAGAGAACATTACAGTCATGAACACCATCTCATACTACAGAAGGCTTCACTGAAATATAGTTTAAGACAGAAGTAGTTAATATGTCTGACTCTGGATCACCAAGATCAAGTGAAATTGGACTTACAGTATAGTGAAATATTATTGAAAAGTATTTAAGGTTAAGATCTCAACTACATCAAATCAGTGCAACTGAATATTAAGCCAGTAAGAAAGCCGACATGCCCTCCTTACCAAATTAACTACAAATCATTCAATAAATAAGTTCCACTGAAAGTAAAGGTAGTTTTCACACCTTATCATGTCAACATTTATTTTATCAGCTACTGGTGTTTTCCTATGCATTTAAATACATGCTGGAAAGCTTATAATTACTGAAGACATTACAAGGATACAGAAGTGAAGATAAACTATGTACCTCATGAACATTTACCTCTGAGCATAATCAATTTTTGATTGAAAACTTAAGTTAAAAAAATACAGTATGCAATTTGCTACTGAACAACTATCAAACCAGAAGCATTGATGGTAAAACTCTGGCTTAAAAGTATAACCTCTGAAAAACAAAGAGAGAATAATTACAAGACAGTTAAAAAGTATATTTCTATATCCTTCAGACATGAAATGATCCAATAGTATTCCTCAACTTCTAAAATTTCCACAACAAAAATTTTACTTGCAGCTAGGTATAACTAACTGGAACTTACTAGCTTTCAGGGATACCATCTATCAACTGAACTATCAAATACCATTCACAAAACATAAGCCTGAACAAAAACAGAACTAAAATATCAGATTAACCTTTAGAGCTGTGGATGCTTTTTATTCTTTCTCTATGTATTCAAGATGTTCAAGAACTTAAAAAACAGATGCATCAATTCATCTCCAAGTTACCAGATCTAACAGGTGCTAGAGAGAAAAAGAAAAGTTACCTGTAACAAGTTCCAGTGTTACATCCTAGTCAGAAGAGAGGCTCGCCAGCTTCCCTTTGAAAACATGCAGTGTACCAAAACATTCCAGCAGCAATGGTGGTGCCCTCTAACCTCACCTCACCACCACCACTGGAATTCAGGCTGCTGAGATGGGCTGTACAGCACGCCTGCAGATGCCCCTTGGCTGCATCCTTGCCAGCACCCTCCTGTCTCTGCCTGGTTGGTTTCTTGAGACATTTCTGGAAGTTCTGATCATAGGCTCAACAGACTGTCACAGATACATCTCGGTGAGAACTCCTAGAGTCTGTCGTGTACAATATATTCCTGATTAAGCTGCATCTTGAGGAAGTTTTAGAAGTGCAAACAGTTAAAAAAAGTAGTTTAAGTATATTACATGATCTGTTTAAATTTTTAGATTACAATACTTGCCAGACATCTAAATGTAAATCCTCGTTTTCTCTACAAGCTTTTCTCCAAAATACATCCAGTGGATGTAATCAAGCCAGTCTTGTTCTTTTCAAACCAAGAGGTGTTTAATAAAATTGTATTTGTAAGCTGATTATTAGTAAGGAAGAATACTTCTCATTAGCCATCCTTAAGACAGCTTGAAAAAGCTCCACATATTTGGTGGAATAAGAACATAGATGCTAAGATTTAACACTACTACTTTAGGAACACTACTACCTGAAAGTCCAGCTATTTTTACTCTAAATCAAGTAACTGGACAGACAATTTCATGGTAGTCCAGAAAGACTACAGCATGCTTTTTGACAACCATTAGTCATAATATGTATTGTAATTCTGAAAGCCAAAAAAGCAGATTTTTTTTTGTCTATCTTCTAAGGCCAATTCATCTTTTTAAGATTTCATAGAGTCACAAAGGTTGGGAAAAACTCTAATAAGTCTAACCATCAACCCAGCACCACCACATTCACCATTAAACCATGTCATCCAGCGCCATATCCACACATTTTTTGACACTTGCAGGGATGGTAACTCCACCACTACCCCAGGCATCCTGTTTCAATGTTTTACAGCCCCTTCTATGAAGCATTTTTACTGTCTAATCTAAACCTCCGCTAGACAACCTGAGGGCATTTACTCTCATCCTTCCACTTCCTACCTGGAGGAAGAGACTTAAATACAACTTGCTACAATCTCCTTTCAGGTAGTTGTAGAGGGCAATAAAGTCCTCTCTCAGCCTCCTCTTCTCCAGGCTAAGCAACCCCAGCCTCCTCAGCCAATCCTCATAACACACTCATTCATATTTAGGCTCCATTCTTACCAGTCTACTGCAGACCTTCTTTTAGCATTTGACAAAAACAGCAACACACTAACTTGTTCAGAGAAAGAAGCACAGAGAAGAACGTTTTTGTTTGGAAACCTACAGAGGTCTGTTCAGAAAGTCAAGAATCACAGCCACAGAACCACTACCATATTTCTAGAGCAAAGGCTGTGAAGGATGGTACCTCCTCTGGGGTCTTAAACTGACCCACAGAAAAAACTTTGCAGCCTTCAGAGGAAGACATACACAAAACCCACCCACAAAACCCTCTAATGTAAGAAAGGAAAAGTTGTTTGCTGAAGCCACAAATTAAATGAGTTTGTATTTGCATTAAGAATTCCTGCCCTGCTCCACAGTATTCCACTGATGCCGCTGTCATAAGTAGATGACCTAAAAGAATTTGCTATACCCTTGTTTGCTTCCACCACATACAAATACATAGCACCTCCAAACATGAATGATGGCAATAACAAAATTGTACTTACTGTAATCTCAGCCTTGCTCAGACAGATAGAGCCTCTGCAGCCATACTCTGTTTCATCTTCAGATTTGTAATAACTGAGTGTGTTGCTTTTCAGAACTACCCATCGATCCTGCCACCCATGAATGTAGTTGGTCCACTGTAAAAAAAATTTCCAGAGATCAGCCAATGGAAAGACAACAATAAAAGAAGAATGATGGATATTCTCTAGGCTTTCGAGCACCCGAAGAAAAAGGCAACTTATTTTTACAAGTTCTTTCAAATGAGAACTTTTTTCTGCTCAGAGCTCCTAGAAGAATTTTACAAACTCCTAAAGCAACAAAAAAGCAGTTCTTTTGAAGGATCAGTAAGACAACAGATGTACGGACTCCAACTGCACTGCCAAGGCCAGTTACAATAAAGGCAATAAACACACTGATAACACAGATTGAGGAAAACAGGTGAGGTGGAAAAAAATCAAACATGAATGACCAAGGTGAGTTTAGACACCTGATTTAAAATCTGGAGCTAGGCCAGAAGACTTGAGTGGAACATAGAATAATTTATTTTATATAAAATATGATATAAAGTTCTCTTCATATAAGCACAAACATGCCATTATCCCACAGCACAGTAAATAACTATTGTAGTGCCTAGAGGACTCAGTGCTTTATTAATTTAATATTGCCCATAGATACTGCTTTAGGTTTTAATTCTAACTACTTCCACTAAGAAGACACTTGGTTATCAGCAGACATCCAATCATGCTATTCATGATTTTTCTAGAGACTCCATATTCACATACTGAATAAAACCAATATCCCGAGAACAAATTCTGGATTAATTCTAGGGAGATCTAGTGAGAAGTGACCGTTCTGATTACTATTGCTATATTTGCAACATCTTTCTGACTGCAGCTTGTAGAATCATATTAACTTCATAGAATCATCTGACACTGACAGAAAATCAGGACTATCCTATAATTCTGACAATACACTGGTACTTATTAATCAATCATGGTGCCAATGTTGTAAATTTGATAGAAACAGAAACAAAAGCACTTAAATCAATCTTATCATGCAAGCATTTCTTTGATTTTGACAAATGTTCTTTGATGAAAAAGTCTGGTTAACATTTCAGTCTATCCATCATTAATCATCTTGTATCTAAAAAAGTGAGGGGGAAAAGTCAACTAACAGTCTCATTCCCACTTCGTATTACATACTTTAGTTAACACATATTCCATAATTACATGTTAACTTTAGTAATAAGATAATGAGGTCTACAGAAAAAAAATATAGCTGAGAAATTCTTAACAATTTTCAAATGTAGGCAAGACCTTGATTTGTTCTTAGAATATAAAGCCCTTTTTCATCTCTTAATTGCTAAATACAGCATTTCTAAAGAAAGCCTCAAGTGTGCTTAGTGCATGAAGTAGTAGCACAAGCAGTCATGAAGCTCTTTACTTCCTGCCTTCTTCTTTTCCTCTCACATTCCCAGCTCCTCCCAGGATGTGAAAGGTAGAGTCCAAAGTTATCTTTGGAGAGAAAAAAAGCAAGGAAAAGCACCTTTCCTTCTCTGAAAAAGTTAACAGAAACATCTATAGCAGTGAATCTTGCATCTGCTGTTGCAATCAAAGCTTGCTGTTGCAACCCAAATGTGCCAGGAATTAAGAGACTCCTTAAAGTACACTTGGGTAGGCACAAGGTTTTGGGAGAGAAAAGACCAGCGTTTTTCCAAGCATCTGGATTCTCATGCTTCCTGAAAGCCTCCTCTACCAAAGTTCTTTCTTTGTATCCCACCTTAAAATCATTAGCAGGAAATAGAATGGAAAAAAGCCTAGAGTTTCAAAACATTTCAAAAGACCACTTTCTAATAAGTTTCTCTTACCAAATTACTCCATTTCCTTCACAGCTTGTCTCTTCACTGAAGGGCAGAACTACTAAAACTACTACATACACAGTGAACTGCAGTGTAGTTCTATGATTTTAAGTAAGTTATTAAAAATAGTTAATTCCCTAGTAGAAAGTTCAGTATGCTACCATTCCATTTTAATTAGTTTACCTCAATAATTACTGAGATATCAACTAACAAAAGGTAACCTTACCCCTCAAACATATTCATTGTGACAGGTTTCACCATACCTGACCATTCAGATTAAATTCCGGTTTCTCATGGGAAGGACTGCATGTGATTATGCTACACTCAGCATAATCATCCAGAAAAGTAAAAAATGTTCATTATACCTCAGCTAGAATGTCTGAAGCCATGGCTTCACTAGCCACACCACTGAGAAAGAGCACCTGGACTTTGTATTTAATCTGCTAACATAAAAATTAATTACATCCTACAAATTACTTCCCATCTAACGACAGAAGCATCTTACCCAAGGAAAACTTTGCTGCGAAAAAAACGCAAACAAAACAGCAAAAATACACCAAACAAAAATCTCTTATTGTAACTGCTCTAACACCATCTCACATGCATCTCATCCCCTCCTTCCCCCATCCATTACTAGATAAGATCTTACAACTGAAAGCAGAGATCCTTCTCTTTTCCTAACCATTCCTCTTATCTCTGGGGTTAGAAACATTTTCAGGCTGGCAGGGGTTCACAAAAGTCCCTCACAACAGTGTGCACTCAGTTATGGCTATTTTCTACGCATTCAGGGCAGTGTAAGATCTCTGTATCCCGTGCCTCCCACGTTGCCTTGTGCCTAGCCTTATCGCGTAGGACAGGAAAATAATTTCAAAACACAGTACTTTAATCTTACAGATATTTCAACGTTATTCTGAATACACTTTCTGTCATAAAAAAAAAAAATCCGTATAAAAACTAAGCAATTCAATATTCTACTCCAACGTACTTCTGAAAATAAAATTTCCCAGTATAAACCGACACATGCTCGGAAGTCACCTTATTTTCAGCGATAAAAGAGAAAATAACTACGGTTATTTTTAAAAGGGGAAACAAGCCATATAGCCATTTTCCTTTTCCGCTCCTCCCGTTATCTCCTGCCGCAGGAGTATTCCACTGCCCTGTTTTAATACTTGCACTCAAAGCCGTGCCCGCTCCCGAGGAGACACCACCGGCTGCGGGTGCCTCCGGGAACTCCCGGGCAGCCGCGACACCCAGGCCCGGCGCCGCTCCGGCCGGAGCCCGAGGCGCGGGGAGACGCCCTCCCGGCGCGGCTGCCGGAGCCCCGCGGCCGGCGGGCTCGGGGAGCGGCGGGGACCGCGGCTCTGCTCGAGGAAAGGCTCTCCCCGGCCGCGGGGGAAGCGGGGCTGAGGGAGGGGGCGCCCGGCGCCGCCGCGGCTCTGCCTGGCAGCCGCTCCGCCGTCAGGTGGCGGCGCCCCGGCCGTGCCAGCGCCGCCCGCGGAGCCGCCCGGCCCCCCCGCCACCGGGCCCCTCGGCCCGAGCCCCCGGGGCGGTCGGGGCTGACAGCGGGGAGGATGGGTGGCGGCAGGGCGGAGGAATGGGGTAGAGGCGGCTTACCTTGCTGAGCACCCCGCAGAGCTCAACAGGCAGTCCGAGCTCGGTCTCGGGGTCCTCCTCGGAGCCGGAGGAATTCCAGCTCTGGTTGTCCGACATGGAGACCGAAGCCGCAGCCACCGCCGAGCTGGGAAAGAGCCGGAGCGGCCCCCGCCCACAGCAGCCTTCCTTCTGCCGACGGGACCGGAGCGCCGCGCTCTACTCGAGCGGGTGCCGCCACCGAGCGCCGCCCGCCCCTGCCAGCGACCGGCCGGCAACCAGGCTCGCAGCCTCGGGCTCCCCTCGCCGCGGCCCCGCAGACCCCGCCCGCGGCCAGAGCCACAACACCGGGACAGTGAGGGGAGGCGGGGCGAGCGCGCGTCCGCCTGCCGCTCAGCGCGCTCCCGCCGCCGCCATCTTAGGTTAGGCGGACTCTCAACGCCACCATCCGCCAGCACCCCGCCCCGCCGCGGTGCCCCATGGGAGTTGTAGTCCTGCCCCTCACTGCCGTGAGTCCCGGCGCCATTGCCCGTGGAGGGTGCTGGGAGTTGTAGTCTCACTGCGGCAGGGCACCGCCGCCATCTTGATTTCGTCGCTCCTGTGGAGGCGCCGGCGGGTCTCGCCTCAGTGCCCCCGGGTAAGGGGAGCTCCGCTACCGGGGCGACTGTGCTGCTCGGGGCGATGTTTGCTTTGTCTTTTGTGCAGAGGTATTTGTTTTATCTTTAGTGAAGCGTAGCGTCTCTCCGGCTCTGCTTGGTGGAGAGGGCGAGGAGATGTAGCCTCCCTTCCCGCCCCCAAACTGGCGGAGGAAGGGGGGAGTGTTGAGAGCGGTGAGCGCCAAACTTTTCCCTAATCAAAGATGGTGGAGGCGGCGGGAAGGGGCGGGAGATGCTGCCGTCTCTAGGTGAAACGAGCGGGGAGGGCGAGCCTTCCGGAGCCGCCCGGGTTCTGCTTCCCCGGCGGTGCCCAGAGGAGGGGGTGTGCCGAGCGGGCAGAGTGATGGGTCAGCGTTCGGCTGCGGCTGCCAGGTACTACGAGTGTTCTGTCTTCCATTTATTAGACTGCTTTCGTAGTTCAGGGAACGAAACGGTGATTATCTTCTTCAGATTTATTCTGAAAGAGGTGTTTTCGTCGATATTTGTGGGTACAGGTATATTCTTAGAATGGAAACAAAAACCCCTGTTGCACCTGTCACTTCACGATTTGTGAACAGCGGGTATAGTGGTTTGGGAAAGACTGAAGGTTTGTATTAACTCATCTCCTTTCTTCTGATTTTTTGGGCGGGGGAAACGTATGTTAAAGAATGTTGGTTGAGGAAATTTAGGATTGGGAAGATACACTTCTGTTATTTGAAAGAGCAATGCTGCACAGTTCTGTTTTCTCTGACTTCTTCCTTATGACAAATCATTGTATAGTTTTCCTGTGGTAGGCTGTTTAAAAGTTTCCATTGAGGGTTTTTTATGTTTTTGAAAGAGCATTGACACATCTACTTATATGCATTCTCTATATATAGCAGTTAAAACTTAATAATATTCATACCTTCTCAAAGTGTCAGATATAAAGATATTTACTGTGAATGCAGAACTGAGAATGATTCAGAAGGCAGTGTCATTATCCTAAACTATTAGAAATAAAAACCAGTCATAGACATCTTAATATTTGTATAATCACTGCAATGTACAGGAAAAACTTTTACAGAAGTCTGCTGTGGGTGCTACTTTAGACACTTTACTAATATATAAAAAGTTGCCAAAAAACTACGTTCTTTGATTCACTGCATGTTTGGGAAGAAACGAGGTGCATTTTTTCTCCTTAGCATTGGTTTCAATGCTCTGTATTTGTCAAGCAAGCTTTGTAAGTATTGATATGTATGAGGATAATTTATAGCTCTTCTCTGCAATATGTTGTTGAAATTAGTTGGCATCACCTGTAAAGCCAGTTGTGTTTTCCCAGCTAAATTCTGAATTAAAATCTTTTCAGGAGGAGGAGATGAAGAGACATGTCTGAGCAAGTCCTTGTGGCGTTTACACAGACATTCCCTGTCATGCTTTTTTAAAATTCACTTAATTACAGAGGAAGCTTGCTTTTTCTTTTCCCCCTCCAGAACATTGAATCAATCAGGTGTTACAAACTAAAAATGCACTGACTAGATATTTTTTCAGGTTTTTCAACGAATATATCCATCCTTTTTAGAAAGATTATTTGTTTATTAATTGTGGCTAGCATTTTACAAACTTTAAATGAAAAAATATTGAATGCTGAAAGGTTTGCCTTTTCAGCCTCTCATATAACGCATCTGCTGTACTAGGTACCAGATTTTTGTTTACATCTGCCACGTGCTCCTAATGTGTCTTGTTTTACAGCATAGTGTCACCAGCTTATGTACTTCCTTAAACTGTATTGCAATTGTGAATAACTTATGTAAATTCCTCCTTTCCAATGTTCTGACCGTTTTTTAAAAACATAAAATAGTGTCTGTTACTCTTAATGAGATAAGGCCTTATCACAAGCATGGCCTGCAGTGGGGTAGCTGTGTAAAGGAAGGATTTAGTGCTGAGGACTTGAAGTTCTTCTTACTCATTTTGAGAGCAGTTATGTTCAGGCTACAGAGGTTTGATCCCTTGGAGGGCACCTACATTAACATTAATTGTCATTTACCTGGTGTGCTCTGGAAGAGCAGTCTTCCAGTTATGAACCATTTGAAAAGAATCATGCTTGCCTGTGCCAAGACCAGTCTAGGCTAGATGCACTCTCGCTCCTCCCTAACTCCTTCTATACATTTTCTACTGAACCTTTATTTTGTGCTTCATTGCTGTTTGTTCTTTCATAGCAAGTGCCCCTATACTCAGTCTGTACCCCTTTCAGCATCTTAGGGATTAGAAGAAGTTTGCAAATTGCTGTTTTAGAGTGAAATAGTTGTCAACTTTTTTAGAACAGTGGAACAGATAGTGTTCTGTATTGCTGATATACTGGTTGTAGTACCAAAATGGGGAGTGTTGAGTTTTAGCTCCTGGGATGTCAGTCCTGATAAGGACTGTCAAGTGGGTAACTTTATAAATACCTTTATTTTTTTTTTCTCCCTTTTTGTATATAATTTTTCTACTGCCATACCTTCTATTTTAGGATGTCCATTTTATGTTTTTAAGACAGACTCTCCATCACTTTCTAGTGGGTTCATGCTTACCATTATGTTTGTTCTGAAATTCAATGCTGTTTTTCTTAGGAGGATCCTTAAAGGAGCTTTGTTATGCCACAGTGTATTGCCTAATAACATAGGCTCAGAAATATTAATGATTCAGACACTTTTTTCTAAGACAATTGTGCTCTCTGTGAATCACTGTATTAGGCTTCTATGTCTAAGTTAAAAAAATTAAATCATATATGAATCTGTTGGCACAAAATATGTAGAAGCCAGGTTAACTACAGATAACTGCAGATGAGTACACTACTTCTAGTGTAGGTTTTACTGATGAGTGTTCAGTTCATTATTTTCTTTATGGATTCAACTGCTAAAGCATTTCTTTTCAGTAATCTAGAAGTGCAAGGAAAACTTAGTTAAAGACCGGAGATGAATCTTTGAGTTGAAAAGGTCCTTTAAAATACTGAACAGATGCAGAAGAAGATACCATGGTTCTTTGCCCTTTGAGTAAACTTAGATATGCTGAAGACATGAGGATTTTTTGATAGAGAAACTGAAAGCAGAATTTAGAAAAGAATGGTGTTGCATCTTGCCTACAGGAAATTGGTAGGGCATGAATATCTCACTTGTTTGTGTCACTTCACATAAGCTAAGAATTATTCAGACAGTTTGGTGAATGGCATAAAATATTTTGACATTTATTTTTGAACATTATCAGAAGCAGTCTCCATTAACCGTTTACTTTCAGTGTGAATTATGGAATGTTTAAAAGGATGGATTTGTCTGTAATTTGTTACATCTTAAAGTCAGTGAGTATACAGAAGACATAATTCTAGGACCTTGTGGGTTTTTTTCAGGGCTAATTCCAGATGCTATGTTTTTGTAAAATGCTGAGGCAGCTGCTACTCAAGAAGTAGTGTGATTTCATATGTGTCAGTTTGAGAACTTGGAATTTTCACTTCCATGAATTCTGGCCCAGTTTTCTGTTCAGTATTAATTTATCATGCACTCTGGCTTATTACATTTATAAAGATACTACATCTTTATTGGAAGATTCTTTTTTGTAATGAACCTGTTTGTGTTATATTTTGAGAGAGAGAGAGAGAATAGTGAAACAGTAGTTTGCACACACTAGCTGGGAATCTCTGTGGTTAACACCATGTGTGTTAAGTGTATATGTATTAAATGCTGACACTGTTGTGCAGTTTCTTCTGCCAGCTCTTTTCTTGTAAATCACTACAGGATTAGAACTGACAGGAGTCTACTCAGGGCTGTTCAGAAACCAAGCCTCTAGTAAAAGTCAAACCCCTGTGGCTAAGGGGAATTGAGCAGATAGATAGGAGGACAGTCTGATGTGCTTCCTTGAACATGTCTTTCGTAATAATTTGCCTGCTGAGAAAGAGACTTCAGAGCAACTGATACTTAATCACTATCAGAGTGTTTTCACATGAAATGAGAGCTAAGAGTTTACTAAATTTGATCCAATCAGCCAGAATGTTTCCTTGCCAAATGTTTGCTTACAGAAGGCAGGTGCACTTCTTTTTTGAAAGTATGCAATATGCATCCTTTATGTACATATGTATTCTCTCAGGCACATTGTGTGATTCTTGGGGTTGTCCTATGCAAGTACAAGAGGTGGACTTCAATCTTCATTGTGGGCCCCATCCAACTCAGGATGTTTTAGGATTAATATAATGTTACTGTTTTGGGATAACATCCTTATCCAAGTAATGGATAAATCAAGAAATATGAAATGAAATCATTACTGGAATGTGGCCTTTGAAATTGCAGAAAATTTGAGAATATTCTAGAAGGGTTGAACTCTCCTAGTTTGTTGAAGTTATGTTTGTTATTGTCTTAGAAATTCAAAAAATAAAGGAATTCATTTGTGGGAAACCTGTTGTTCAAAGGGCTTAACTACAGGTACATGATTTTCTTTACCAACAAGGGTTAGATGAGTTTTAGTTATATAACAATGCATGTGTTGTGTGCCCGACATGGATGAAGATACTTCTCTGGCGTGGGTGGAATGAGAAGTGTAGCTACATGGCTACAAGCTCAATCTAAACTAGCAGTTGGAGTAAAACCCAAATGTTGTCCATTAAAATGCTTATTTCAATGAGTTTTGGCCTTATTGGGAAGGTTTCATGTTGTCGCTCTTATTTATTATATATGATATTGTTTCAGTAATACCTAGAAGCTTTGGTTTCTGATGGCTTCCAGCTGGTATTATTTCCAGTGCAAAGGAGACATTTAAAAGGTTGGGAATGAGAGTTACTCTTGGATCAGTCCACATGGCTTTTTTTATTCTGTGTGTCACTCTTCAGGTACTGGTCAATGCTTGGCAAAAAGTAATAAAGTAGATAAATGATTTTATGCTTACATGTGAAGTATAGTCTTTGGTATAAGTGAATTTCATTTCACTTACAGATTATCCCCATTCACTTATGGCAGAGTGTAAAAGCTTTCCACACCTCTTGTCAAAACAATTTTCCTTAGGTTGGTTGGCTGGTTGGTTGGTTGGTTTGTTTTAATTTGTCATTTGTAGTTATTGTTTGTAGTTGGTTGGATATTTTAATTTATTGCACTTTGTAGTTTATTTGTCTGTTTTTAAAGATTTGATTTCTTATACTTTTATTCAGTATGTGTGTCATTTCCTACATAGTGTCTGTGGTTTATATTTTATGTTTACACAAACCAAAAGGTTTTGCAAAGAGGTGAACATGAGCTGTCCTGTTTGAGATGTAGAGCAGTAACCCCCAAGCTTAAGGGGTTTGGTATAGAAACCTGTTCACAATGGCTGAACCTGCTGACATGGCTCAATTTCGTGTCAATGCAAAAAAAAGTTACTGCAAAGAATGCTTATTAGTAACAGCTTTTATCTTTGTAGCATTCTCAATAGGAAAACATACTTATCCAGCTTGCTTATTTTACTTGTGTTGCTTGCTTTGGCATATGAGGTTTTGGATTGGCTCAGTTGTTTATTATGGTGAGCAAACTTTTTGATGGCCCAGCAAAGTTTTTGGTGTAAATGAAATTGGGTTTTTTGAGTCTTAAACTACAGAATTGCCCTTTTACTGAAGCTATAACAGAGCTGGGTTATTTCATATTTGGCTTTTGAGGAGCTATTGAAGCTTATGAGGTGTTCTAGGATATTCACAATATTCATCGCTATCTTTTACATGGATGTGTTTATCTAAATGGTTTAAAGGAAGGCATTTTTCCACCCACACTTGCAGTGAGTGCTCCAAACTTCAGTAGATTTTGATAATGGATAATTTTTTAAGTTATCATAAAAAGTAAAAGACATGGGATATTTGAAAGGAAGTTTTTTTTTCTTCTCTCTGGTATTTTTGGTATAGTCTGAAGTTTAGTGGCATGTAACTTTTGGACATGGAGATCTGTACTACACCACACTTGATTTTAGCCAAAACCCTGAGGAATGATTCTTTGTGGTCAAAAGTCCTAACTTATGTGTGGATAAAGTCCTAATTTTATAATTGTTTGTTGTGCTTTCAGTGCTTTTGCAGAACTGTTAATACCTTGACCTTGTCATTGAAATGATGAGTGATGTTGGTTTTCTTCTGATGTAGCCTATGTAATGACAGGATTCCAGAAGCTACTGCTTTATCCAGTCTCTACATTTGTAAATCGAGTTGTTACAATTTTGCTTTGCTCTTGCTAAAGTTACAATGGAAGAGTTTAAATAAAGGAATCTCTAAAATATTTTAATTGAGAGAAAATAGGAAGTTTATTTTGGCCTCTTGCTACAGTAAACGATGTATCAGATTTTGGTGCAATGTTATTGGAGGCTTTTATGAGTTTTACAGAAATTAAGAAAAATATTTAATTTAGATCCTTTTTTAGTTGTCCTGAAGATAATAATTAAAAGATCATTTGGAGAAGAGTCTCTAATATTTGTATTGCTGTTTGCAACATTTATTTAATTTCTTTTACATACCATGAAGACTTACTTAGGACAGTTAGGGTGTAAAAGACAGCCCTTTATGTCTGTATGTTTTGATTCCTTTGTTTAGTTTTTGAGCTCTGGTGAAGTAGATGATTGTGTCTGTTAGTAACTTCTTTGCACCTCACATTGTCATGAGCATCTGTGATTGCAATGGTATCAGAATTTGTTTTATTTTTGAGGACAGGTACACAACCTACATGCATTAAATAATAATTCAGTATGCAAATAAGTTGTTTTTAAGCTTTTCCATACTGGTGTCATTTTCCAGTCTTAATAGTTCTTCCCACATTGTTAACACAGTCAACAAAAGACAAACTGTTAACATACTTTGCAAAGGTTAATAATGTTCATAATAACACTACACACACTGAACCGAATAGTCTTAGAAATATATTGTATCTTTTACATTATTTTATTACAAGGAAACTGTAATATAAAGGCATTTCACTTTTCACACAGTGTACAGGGTTTCTTGTGCTGAAATTGGAGGATTTTTAATGAAGGCAAGTTGGAAGAGTGGCACAGGACCAAACACAAGCCATTTCCTTTACGTTGGTTCAGTCAACTGTTAAAAAAATGCCAAATTTAATTGAAAGTAGAGGCACTTGAAATTAAATTATTGCTCTGATTTTATTGCTGTTTCAATAACTTGACACTTTCAAATACTTTATAACCCTGTCTTACTAGTTCAGTTTAGTTTCTATGCCTGATTCTGGAAGAGCTTGATTATGGCTTAATTAGTGATCTTTTTCCACTTACAGGCTTCACAGCTTACTCATAAAACTTTCTACAGAGTAATGGTATTTTGTGGTTCTTCTCAACATTTTTGTTTGTTGGTTTGCTTTGCATCAACTGTTGGCGTTCACTGCTGAAGTCTTTACCTTTAGAAGTCTTTCCCTAGCAACTGGAAAGTTATCTCCTTCCACTTATGTATGATTTTCCTGCTTCCCCTTGTTCCCCAATCACAGGAATAATGGGGTAATACATTATTGATATATTAATATAAATAGACTGCCTTCACAGGCCCCTCTGGTTTCACACCCTAGCTGCTCAGTATGATACTGAGAGATGTCATGTTTTGTATTAGAGGAAGCAGCTTGGTCTCGCTACAGCTTCTTGAGGTAACAGCATGCCAAAAGTATGTCACTCTGTAGACTGTGTTATTAGATTCTAGTCCCTTACCCACTTTTTTGAAATTATTAGCAAAGCATTTGTCACCAGCACTTCAGTGTTTTCTCTAGCCTAATCAAAGCAGTTACTATGTTTCTACATTGACATTTTGTTCACATTTTGCACACTGTAAAACTCTGCTGCTTCCCTATTATGTTTAAATATTTTCATTTTCTCCTGTAGCAAATGAGCACTGGTTTTACCTGATAGTACTATATCAGTTGTCTTATTGTAGCTATTGTGATTCATTTCAATACGCTAAATATTTTATGGATTTTTTTTCAGACCTATTCATTTGAAACCAAGATAATGTTCAGATTCTCTTTGTATAAAGCAGCTGCAAATTTTATCACCTGTTGTTCATGTTTTCCCTTCTGTACATCTGCAAGCTCTGGTGGAGAACTAATGTCATGTCCTCAGATAAATATTTGCTTCTTAATTTCTGCTAAGGTATTATTTGATTTTTATGCCTTTTCTCATCTGGGACTAGCAATATATTTTGTTCCACACAATAAGCTCAAACAATAAAATACACCAGGTGATCACCATTTATGAGACTTTATAAAGACAATTATTTTTTCCATCACTGTGATTATCATGGTATTTTTTATTGTTAGATACATAACAATGAGATAGAGAAGACTTTCTTTTGACTAACATAAATTACTTTCTAAAGGCTCTGCCTTTAAAAGGCTCTGACTGGGCCTTTTAGAGTACTCTGAGTGAGGAAGGGGAAAGATTTGTACATGCTAGAGAGAAAGACAGGAATAAGGAACATTTAAAAACATTTTGAAAATACTAGAATAGGAAATGGAAGCAATCTTGTGTTCATTCCTCTTTCTTGAAGGCAGTGAGTGGTAAAAGAAACAGGGAGAATTGTGGAGGGATATTTACTTTGATGAAAGTATTCCTTGGAAATGTTGCCCATTACTTACCAGAGATTGCCAGTAACAATGGAATTACTGGAAGATAATTGATACAGGAGTATTTAGAAGCATGAGATGAAATTTGGAATGTTGTTTGGGATGCAGTGCTTTTTCCTTTTATTGAAGTGTAGCAAACCTGTTCTGATAACTGTGTATGTTAACTGTAAGAGATTGTCCTACTGTAGCTGAAAAATTTATGAAGATGTTCAGCATTGTAATCTTTTATTTGATAAATACACATAAGAGCTATGAAGCCACTCCTACTCCCACAAGCTCAAGTGCTGCTAAAGGATTGAGTTCTGATCTCTACATCAATTTATGTTCTTTGTAATACAACTGTATATACACTGTATATAAACACAGAATTATGTAACTGATCTTGCATTTTTCAGCAGACACCATAAACAGTAATGTGAATTAATTTCATATGATTAAAATTCAGATATTTTTGGCAAAACTTTCCGTAAACATCGCATTCTTTGATATCTTGACTTTGGTTGGCTAGTGTGTTTCAGTAGAACTTCAGGAAAATGTGGACATTGCCATCACTAATTTTTAAAAGTTACTTGTGGTTCTTTATTAACAAAAATTTACCTCTAAATGTAAAAATACATAGTGACCTTCTTGCATTTGGTTGTTAATGAGTCCCACTTAAGTCCTGACATGGGAAAGTGGCACTTAAAGAAAAAATGGCACTCTTAAATTTGTGTATTTTGTGATTACGAAAGCTGGTGTATTTGCCTAAAAGGGTGGGACTTCTCCAGATAGGAAGGGTTTCTGTCACAGAGAGCAGTGTAAAGTTGGGAAGTGAATGTCCTTTCTGTGTGACAGGAAGACTGGAGTGATTTATGAGCCAGTGACTTGGGGTAGGAAGAAATTGTTTCTCTGTGCTTTTTCAGTAATAAATAAATGTTAAATAATTCATGTCATTATCACACTTGGACTTTTTAGCAGGGCCTGTTGCAATATGACAAGGGATAATGGTTTTAAACTGAGGGGGATTGGTATGATTAGATGTTTTTTACAGTGAGAGTGGGACAGGTTGCTCAGAAAAGTGGTGAATGTGCCATTGCTGAAAACATCTGATGACAAATTGGACAGGGCTCTGGAGAACCTGATGTAGTTGAAGATGTCCCTGCTTGTTGCAGGGGGCTGGACTTGGTGACCTTTAAAAGGTCCCTTCCAACTCAACCTATTCTGTGAGTCTGTTTGTTTGAATCTGGCAAAATAAGACCATTGGTTCATGCTACAGAAGATGAAATTTGCTATCTTTATTTTCTTAAGATCACTCTTAACTAAACAGCTTACCATATAATTAGAGCCTCTTGAGGTTTCGGCAATTTACTTTCAATAAAGAACAAGGGAAGATATGAGAAGTTCATGTATTAGAAGTATCTGTGTATGTAAGAAATTATTGATGGCTGTAGTTGAGTAGTAAGGGCTTGGTAAGTTCCACTAGTTGGATACTGTGCCTCAACACATTAACAGCAAAAAAAAAGTGCATGAATTTTACCATGAATTAGGGTTTTGCTCAAAACTTTTAATTGAAGCCATCTATTTTTAAAATATGAGTTTCGACACACAGGTTAGGAATTTGAGCTAGAAATTACTGTAAAAGCTTCTACATCTTCTCTCAAGCAGGGATTATGACAAAATGAGCAGTGATCTTCTGTATTTCAAAATACTGCATTTTTTTCTTCTAATGTAATAGCAGTATTTTGTGTTTAAGGCAGTAATGTTTCATCTGACAGGATAATGTACAGGCAGAAATGTCATGTTCATAAGTAAGGTACTAGCCTTTACTTCAGGTGGGTTTGTGCTCAGTTATTCCTATAAGAGAGGTTTTAAAGGAAAATGGTTTTGATTTAATAAGAAAATAGAGTATTACTGTCTCCAAACATTGATAGAATTACAGGTATTTTGATGTGGTGTGTGTTTGCAGGAATACAAGTCTTCATATATGCAAGAAGATGTTGTTTTCTGAATAAGTATAAAATACTTATTCAAAAAATAAAGCAAATTAATTCCAAAATCTAATATTCTTATTGTTCAGTTGGATCATAAATATTTGATTACTTTTTTTTTTCAGATATTAAGTCTTAAACCAGGTACTTGTTTTCAAGAGGTAGAATGGACGATGTGAAAAAAGTTGATAACAGCTCTTGCAATGATGGACTTCTACTTAGAATGGGCCTTAATGATAACAAAGCCGGAATGCAGGGTTTGGATAAGGAGAAAATCAACAAAATCATCATGGAAGCTACCAAGGTTGGTTGATTGCTTCTTTCCTGATGCTTTCTTTGTGGTCCAGTTCATAAGGCCCTCTTTCTTCCTTCCACAAATTATATGCCTCACATATGTGTATGGATGGGATCTTCTCAGAAGAAGTTTATATGTGGGGAGGAAGGGGAGGGGCCGTAGTTTAGCACAGTTTAGCTTCAGAGTATTGTTGGATTCATCCACAAGGACGTGGAGGAGGAGAACTGAGTGTGTGCTTAAGTGCCCTTTTTGGCCAGAGCAGTACATAAATACTACAGCATTTTCCAGAGGTAATTGTGAGGGTTGCAGCTTGCTCTTTTTCTCCCCTTTCCGTTCCTTTTTCCCACGTCATTAATCAGCCAAGCAGATTTACTTCTTTTGGTCACCTTCCTGTAACTGATGTATTTGATGTAATCAAATTTTTCTATAATCAGGTGTTTACTGCCTTTGTGACTCACTTCTCACTAAAAGAGGGGGCCAGTAGTGTGCAGCTTTGTACTAAAGAGCCACAGATGCCCTCACAACTCTACAAACCATTGAAATATTTGTCCTCCTAGTTGTTAATGGAGAGTTCCAATAGAACAATGTAGGGATAACACTTTAGCTGAGAAACTCAGTGTTTTCTTACTTTCCTTGCACAAGTGTGTATTTTATTTGGTGTCACCATGGCCCAAGATTTTGTGCTTTAGTGTTTTCCTCTCTTTTTCTGTGTTGGCTCCTATTACTCTGTAGTGATCTGCAGGGGTAGGGCAGAGGGAGAAAGGAGGAGAGAGACAAGACATTCTGCAGAGGGTTCTTACCTAGCAAGCTTTCTCCTTTTTTATTGCTTGCACTGTCACATTGATGATACTTTATATGTTATCAAGCTTGGTATCGATAAGTTGTTTCTTCTGCACATTGTGTTCACTCTCTCTTGAAAATAGTGCTTTTTTAGACATATCCCAGATAATGATATTTACATAATTTATTTCGTTACAGCAATTACTGTTTCATTTCCTGATGTGAAATAGAACGGACCGTAAAATAGACTTTCAAAACTGACATATAGGAGTCTAACTACTAGAATATATTTCTCCCAATAAAGTACAAGAGTTTATAATTGCCAGATACATGTCAAGAAATCCGAAAAGAAGCATTGGTTCTTTCCTTGACCTTTTCTATAATCTTTGAAATGACATCTGCAGAGACTACCCACAGCTGTATTGCAAGAAGGTTGATGGTGTTTCAACTGTTAAATACTGCAAGAGATGGAAAAAAAAAATTAAAACTTATAATAATCTCAAGTATTGAGTTGCTTTCCACGCCTACATTTTGGTACTCATTTCTTTCAATGAGTCTCAGTAAATCATATTTGATGGCATAGGAGAGAAAAGATAAAAGGCGTATCTGATATTCAAAGAAAGCACACCCTAATTTTTTCTGGTTAGATATTTCTTCTAATGAAACATGACATATTACAGCCCTGCCATCATCTTTTCTATAATTGTTATAAAAGTGGATATTTTTGCTTTTTACATAAATGCCTGAATCTGATTTGATTACAGCTGAATTCTTGGTATCAGTGACAGTTTGATAGTCAGACACTTTGACATATAGATGCGATCATTTTTGCAGATTTTACCAAGTAGTTGAACAAAAACCTTTTCTTGCAAATATTTCATTTGTAAACTACGACAAGTTGCAAGAAAAGTATTTTATTTCCTAATTTTGAATTTTTATCTTTTCTACTAATTGTATACCCTTCTTTGTTGTGAGTCAGGAGGGAAAGTCACGTCATACATTCTGTATATGATCACTGTCTTTTTATTACATCTCCTTGCATTCATGCCTTTTTTTGAAGGAGCAATTACATATTTGAGAGCAACAGGCTTCTTTGTACTCATTTGGTTTTCATCATCCTCTTCCAAGTAGCTTCTGATCCTGCAGTGTCTTCAGGATTAAATGGCCAACAAAATACTCAACATTACAAATGAATTTGACTTATACAATGTCATTATATATTGCCTAAAATATTTAGCTATGTAGAAATCTGAAAAAATGCTTAAATATATTTTTATTAGAGTTATGTTCTTCATACCTTGGAGGTGTTGTAAAGAATAGTTTGATATTTATCTACTATTTTAAAATTTTTGTTGTCAAGTGTTAGACTAAATAAACATACAAAGTTCTCTACATAACTCCTTAAATTCCTTTGTGTAGGAGAAATATGTCAGTTGAAGCGAGAGCTGTAAAGAACCACAGTCTTTTTGTATATTTTTATATGAAAATCCAAGACATGTGTTAGAAACCATTTCTGTGTTTTATGTTTTCTGTATTTAAAGATCAAATGTGGTTGCTTATAGACAAGATAAAGACAAAAACAAAAACATTGTGGTTTTGTGATTTTTTTTCTTTCAGGGTTCTAAATTTTATGAAAATGAACTTAAGAAAGATCAACAAGTTAACCAACGAATTGAAAAAATGATGCAACTAAAAGAGAAAATTACACCTCAACAGCTCTTGAAAGCACAGCTGCAGGTAATAATCTTCCAAAGACTTACTGGGGTAAATGTTTTATCATAAACATTTTGGTGTGTTCTGGTTTATTGCATTACATTCTGCTGATAGGCACAATGTCAAATTACCATTTGATCTTAGACATCCAAGGAAAAGTGCACAATATTTTGATGGTGTCATCTTAATATAAACTTGCTGGAAGAATAGTTTGCAAAATTACTTTGAAATGTTCTCTAAATGAGTAAAATAAAAAAAGAAAAATCCTGGTTTTCCAAGTCTGATGTGTTTAGTGATGTTGTTATGATTTATGTAAAGCTTTGTTAAATACTTTGGTAATAAGCATCATTTCACTATTGAGTTTAGAATTTACATATATTTGTGTTCAGTGGCCTGCGATGGAATGAGAAAGATCAGAATTGTCAATAATTCTGGGTGTGAATTGTTGCCTTTTTTAAAGCTAATTAATGAAAAATCATCATGGCAAGCAGTGCCAAGAAATGCAAGTGTCCTGAACTAGACGGATGAAGAGGCCATTTCTCTTTTCAAATGGTAGTGGTAGATAAGAGTCTCCAAAGTATTGCAGTATATGAAATGTGTGAAAGAAAGGTTGCACACCAAACATTACTAGGCACAACAGAATTAAAATTGTTTGTAGGAGCTAATAATTCCTTTCAATTTTCATTTGTGCTGTGATTCAGTCTTTAAATGATTGCTTGCCAGTTTTGCTTGACAGGATTTGTTTTATTCAGTGCACATAGCAGACTGTGTTCACTGAGGGGGAAATTATTCAATATTTACTGTTGTCCTCAATGTTTAATGGTTGCCCTCAAGCTTTATTTGTTGAACTCTAGTGTAATCCAGTTTTGAATACAGAATTACTGATTTCCTAATAGACTTTTTAATGTTGTACACCACATACTGCAAGTTCTTAATTCTTGCAATATTCCAGCAAACTAGAGTGATGTTTTTTTGGTTTGTAGATGCAGAGCTGAAGCACCTGAAGATTAAACACATCCTTTAATTTTCAGTGTCATTGTGAGGATTAGAGGTTGAGCTTTTTTTGGTGTACCAAGTTTTTTGTTCATTTCAGGTTTACAAATCACTTCTGTACTTTAGATGCCAGTGTTTCATATTTGTTCTGAGGAAGGTTTGCTGTTCTGAGTACCTCTGAAAAGGTTTTTGTAAGCCTGTATGCCACAATTGTTTCTAGTTAATCTTTAACATGGATTAGTTATGACTCCTCTTGTCCAGGTTTTTCTTAGCTAACTAAGGTAGCTTTTAAGTAATTTCATTACAGAAAAACTGCTTCTATTTCCATCCTACCTTCACCAGAGAACTATTTATTTTACAGAGGGTAGTCCTTCTTAAATTACATGAATAACACAAATTTTATAAATAATGTTATTATATAGGTATGTAATGAGAGAATATGTGGTGCATTTTGTGGAAACCAAAAAAATTGTATTACTTTATCTACCTTCATGTTGTTTTTTTAAGAAATTGATTCCTTGATATTGCAACAAAATTTTATATTCTTTTAGTGTTTCTTATGAAAACTGGTTTCTATAGAAGAAAAATTCCTAGGGAGAAAAATTCTCTGCTATGTGTCTTACTGGGACCCAAGTTTCAAATTCCATGTTTGAAATCTTTTTGCTGCTTGCTGAAATAGCAGTCATCTTTATTTCCAATAAACTGTAAAGTCAGCTGTCATACTGAGTGAAAAATGTCATTAGAGGAGTATAGTATGCACACTTTTTTGCTGGCTAATTTTAGATCTTTGCTGCTGTAAAAACACATTGAAACCTTGAATTTTTGTTCTATTCTCTGTATGCACATAAACTCTGGTTCATGGTTGTTGTTGCCCTCATTCTCCCAGCACAAATTCTGACCATCTTGCTATCTCCTCACCTTTCTTTTAATTTATCATAGCCTGAATTTTCCTTTCTCATCCTGCATCCACGGATCACCATCAGTCCTCTTTCCAAAGCAGTCCCTGTCCCAGAGTCTTCACTGCAATTTGTGGCCTTGAAGCTATTCTCCCTCTCTATTTGGTATCCTAAATACCTTGACCTTTTTCTATTTCTTACCTCCCACTGCATCTCTCCAGGCCTCCACCTTTTACTTTGCAAATCTTTGTTTTGTTTGGTGTCATTAATAATTGTCATGTATTGTTTAATCAACTCCATTCAGTTATGGATATAGTCAGTTCTTATTGTCATCTTCTCTATTGTTCTTATCTATTGAGTTTTCAACTCTTCTTTTTAATACAATCTTGTGATAAGAGTCAGATGAGAGTCTGGTAAGAACCTTCTGTTCTCCTAAAATTTCAAGTGGAAAGTATTCTGGAATTAGAAAGGCATCCGTGTATCTTCCTGTATGAACACTCATGTTCTCATCAGCAGATGATGTCTTATTTGTAGGATGGTAGAGGCTCAGGTGTGGTTTCCTAAGCTGGCAGTTGATTTAAGTCCTCATAAGGTAAAACCAAACAAAAATGTCTCACTGGACTTCTGGAGAAAACCCTGGTTACAAACAGTAATGTAAATAAAATGTAGAGTCTGCAACACAATATTGTTGTTTTTGCTATTAGAATGTGTGAAGCTCCTTGAAATTCAGCAGTAAGTGGTAATACATTAAAAAGTGTGCAGCTGCAACCAGATTTGGAAACTGCTGTACTCATGTTTGTTGTTTTTTACATCCACGTTGGGTTTATCCCCCATGTTTATTCTGTAAATAGTTGCCATTGTCTTGCTTTTATTGACTTTTCTGTCTTGCTTTGAAAACTTACATATTTTACTGTGGGATAAGAAAAAAGGAGAAATTACTCTTCAAATTGTCTAAAGGCTGCTGTAAGGAAAATTAAACTTCTAATTATAATTTGTGCTTTTTAGTTGTTTTGTTTTTTAGTCTAGTTTAGAAATATGTGTTTAAAAGTACCTCTGTTTTACAAAGGTTAATTGAAAGCAGCTTTTAAAAACTTGTCAACCTGACTTGCATGTAAGGAATTGCTCCGCAACTTTTAAGGAGAGTTTTTGTAGGTGCCAAGAATTCTCTGAGTAGATCTGGTTGTATTTTGTTTTGGCATATTACTTGTATCTATTGCTTTCACTGAAGAGTAATCTTTCTGTATTTCTTATTACTTTAATGTAATTTTGCTTTGTTCTGTAAATGTATATTTTAGCTGATCAGTAAATATGATGCTACCAATATATTTAAGGAGAAAAAGCAAAACAGAAGTTCATTATAAATGTGATAAATTGAAAGAGAGAAGTTATGCTACTAGAGCAGCAATTGATTATATTAATTAAACTATTTGAATACAAGAGCAACCTGAAAATTATCTGTAAAGTAGAATTTAAAATAAGGATGCTTTTGATGATTAAAGTGTGGCATGAATCCTTTTGAATTAGTAATATAATGGAAATAATGTAAATACCCCCACTTTATTTGTTTGTTTGTTTCTTTGAATGGCTTCACCCTTGTACTTTTAATTTGTCTGAACTAGTTTTCTCAGCACAGAGAACATACTGTGCTCTTCTGTGTTAAGTAGCCTAGTTTAAGGCTCTAGTCTAGCATTTCATCCCTCAAAGCAACTTGGAAAAAAACAAAGAAAAGACTTAGTAAATCATTAATCAGCAATTTAATTAGAACATTCCAAGCTCACTTGCCTTGGTTCAAGTGTTTTGAGCTAAAATATGGTTCGTGTGGATAAGGTTGTTATAGTTTTTTATTAAGCAGTTCTGTTGAGGGAAATTAAAAAGAGAAGAATCATGGAAATTACATGTAAACATTCCTCTCCAGGACCCTAAGTGCATTATAGTCAGTCCAGAGACATTTCTGTACTGCTGCCCTCATGTCATGAAAGTGTATATGTCCTTGTGCCTGGAAGCAAATTGAAAATTTAGTTCCTTTTTGCTAATTCCATTTCTTGCTGTGTTATGCCTATCAGGACTTCTTACCAGCAGTAGCAGCCTTTTGTTGTGTAGACTGAGGTTGCCATAGTCATCAGTGTGGTTAGGTAACATTATTTTGATAGCACATTCTTTTGGTTTTTTCCTGTATTTTCTCTTTCTTCTAGAATGATGTGTGATGCTGCTGCCAGCACAGTCATCATAAATCAGTAGGCCTTAAAAATCCCATGTCAAATATTTCACTTACATTTTTTCATGACAACACTGCTCATACCTCATTCACAGGTCAACAGTATTTCAGGAACAAGCACATGATCTGCATGACTTTTGGCAAAAACAAGCAAATTAAACACAATCAAAGTACTTTGTAGAGAATCTGCCTGCTTGGCCTCTGCCTCAAAACACCAGGGAGCTGATGAAGCAGTGCTGCTCACAGTCTACTAGCAGACATAGATCTTTAACATTTGGAGTGAAATACACTTCATGTATAGGCTATTCTGTAAATAACTTGCAGTTTTCCTAGCAATCTAGCCTTACATGGTATGGGATCCTGTAACAACAGTTGAGGACTTTTATTGAGGGATTGACAGCAGCTTACTTTGTGGTAATTGAACATGGGTGTTTGAGACCTCATTTCTGGCATGACAAAATGGATGGATGTGTCCTGTGAGCTGCTGGTCTTCTCTTCACTGCTGTAGGTGAATTTTTTGAAGTGTGATAGCTTTGTTTAGGAATGTTAAAAATTCTTTAATAGCGTGTTTACAATTTTTTTGGAAATAACTTGTATTTCTGAAACTAATACCTTAAGTAAAGCTTCATACTCAAGGGTCTTACAGAGTTTCTGTCTGAATCAGGTACATCTTTTTTTTGTCATGTTATGTGAAGTGTTGTTGTTTGGTGGGTGGGGTTTTCTGCTGGTTTTGACTGAGATAGAGTTAACTTTCTTCACAGCAGTTTGCATGGGACAGTGTTTTGGTTTTCTTCTGAAAGCAGTGTTGATAATGAAGAGAGCTTAGCTATTGCCAAGCAACACTTGCACAGAGCCAAAGCCTTTTCTGCTCCTCTCCCCACCACACCAGTGAGGAGGCTGGGAGGGGACACAGCCAGGACAGCTGGCCCCAGCTGACCACAGGGATATTCCAGACCGTGTTGCATCATGCTCAGCCTGCAAAACGGGGTGTAGATGAATGAAGGATGGACATTTGCAGCTATGGCATTTGTCTGCCCAAGTAACTCCTACGTATGATTAAGCTGTTTTTCCAGGAGATGGCTGAACACCTGTCTTCCCATGAGGAGCACTGAATTAATTCCGTATTTTGATTTGCTTCTGCTTTCTGTGATAAACTGTCTTTATTTCAAACTATGAGTTTTCTCACTTTTATTCTTCTGACTCTTCCACCATAAGAGAGTGAGTAAGTGGCTGCAGGAGCTCAGTTACCAGTGGGGGCTAAACCACAACAGCTGTGGTTTTTTCCACTGGGTTTTGTGGTGATTTTTTTGTATCAAATACCACAGCATTCTCTCTGAGAGCAAATTTCCTCAAAAGCTTTGTTGGGGTGTTTTTGTTGGTGCTGGTTTGGTGGGGATTTGATTTATTGAGGTTTTTTTCTTTAACTACGTGCAAGATACATCTAAATTTTAGGATTATCTATACTGTTGCACTTCTGCCAGGTCAGTAGTATTTCAATCACTGGTTTATTCCGTTCAGGTAGACAAGCTTGTGATGGAGCTGGAACAGAGCCGTAACCTCAGCAGTACAATTGTACACATTGACATGGATGCTTTCTATGCAGCTGTGGAAATGAGAGACAATCCAGAGCTGAAGGAAAAACCTATAGCAGTGGGATCAATGAGTATGTTGGTAAGGCTGAAAGTTAAACTAATACAGAAATCAGGTGCATGAATCCTAAGCCTAATAAACTATAAAAAACAGCATAAATATAATGACACTGTTTTGTACAAAGTGTGGAAAACCCAAAAGTAATACAGGAAATAGCAGTTCTTAGACTGGACCATGTAAGCTGGATTTTTCAGTAAAAAGTGTATTAATGAAAATTTAAAGTGTGTAAGCAGATTAGAAGGCAGGAGGAGTGGGAGTGAAAATGCATATAAACTTTTAGCTTTGTCTGTATGGGGATACGTGATTAGAACTTTACTATTTAACACTAAACTTAAAAGAAAAGTTTGCTTACTGAGCACTAAACTTACTTAATCTCTCTTAAGTCCACATCAAATTACCATGCCAGGAGATTCGGAGTGCGTGCAGCCATGCCTGGATTTATTGCTAAAAGGCTATGTCCCCATCTAACTATAGTACCACTAAACTTTAAAAAATACGGAAAAGTGAGTAAAGAGGTAAGTCTGAAAGTGGTCTCTGACCAAAAGTGAATGTGTCCTCTTAGACTGTGTCAATAACATCAGTTCTAGATAGTATGAGAAGTGATAATGTTAATATTAAATTTTTTGGTAATGCAGCTTTAAACATAAGTCTAACAAAATATTGATGCTTTTGGGTAAGGAGATAAAAATGCGTTGCACTTACCCACTCTGGCAATTCTACTGAAGTTAGTAGTGATGCTGATAGGAGTTTTGAAAATCTCTTGAGCTTTATTATTCTTAAAAGTTCAAAATCATGGAACATAATCTAATTACTAGGTAGTTGCAAACACATAGGAAACATGGAGATGATAATTTCATGCCACGCATAATCATACTTTTGAATACTAATTATTGAAGAGAAAAAGACCATTTCTGACTTAATTAAAAGCAGATTAATTGTTTTAAAATGAAGAGATTTGATAGAGCAAAAAAATAGGGAAAAATCATGTTTTGCTTTAATGGAAGTAGTTTTAGTTAGTACCAGAGGAAATAGTTATGATACCTACAAGCCTGTTAAAAAAAAAGAAAAAAGAAAAGAGGTCTTTTGTACATTTAAAATCAAACTAGTGTGTGATGTGAGTCTCATGAATTTAATAAAATTATGTCAGACTTTCTTTATTTTTATGAAGTCTCAGTCCCTTCAAAAATATAAAGTAAGATCTTGGTTTATTTTTTTCACTCCGAAAAAAAGAAAAAAGCATATATAAATGTTCTATATTTTAAAATGGGTTTGAACTTAAGGATCTTGGTTTTCATGATGTGTATTTCACAATGTGAGTTTCATTTGTTGTTTGATAGGGTAAAGTATTAAAGTATTAGAGACTTGGCTTGGTCTGGATTTTTAGTTATGTTTTTCTCTTGGGATTTGGATTGAAAATACATAAATTTATTTCATTTTGTCTTTTAAAGTTTAGTAATGAATCCTATCTTTATTCAGTTTCAGAAAGATGAAGTGCATATACAAATGTTGCAATACCTAAGAGGTTGACTCAAACTGGTAGGAAAAAACATGATACAGTCAGATTTTCCACTAGGTTTAAAAAAAAAAGAAAGATAGGAGAGAAGGTAGACCTTTTATTTTGACCATTTATTTCATTTGTTTCCTTCTAGAAAGATGGACTTAACACTAAAGATTTCCCAGCAGGTTTAGCCTTTGGTGTTAACCACTGCTCTAAAACATTTTCTGTAACTTCAGTATAATGTAATTTAAAACTTGGGATTTTGTTGTTGCTGGTGTTTTTTTTAACCTTTATATATCTGATATCTGACACACTGAGCCCAGAGAAGTGCATCAGTTTATCTGCTTTACTGAGTTTCCAGTTCCCCAGAGTTTCATCGAGATGGTTTCTGTAGGTCAGTGAACCTAGTGGCTGTGAAGTCCTCACACACTTATCTTAGTGGCCTTTGCTGTTAAATACACTGCTCAAAATCTGTTTTGTTCTCACTTACTAGTAAAGTCTTGCTGCTTGGAGAAGCATTACTGGAATTTCACAATATCCAGAAATAATTTGGACTGTCAGTATCTTTAATATTTATTGATCATCTCGAAGTTTCAAAGTACATTTGTTCGTGTCCTAATTTTATGTCAAGATCTACTCTTACAGCAACAAAGCTTTGACTTTTCACTATGTGTTTACCAAGGTAAGAGAAATACTGGCTGAATATGATCCCAATTTTATGCCTATGGGCCTAGATGAAGCCTACCTGAACATAACAGAGCACTTGGAGGAAAGGCTGAACTGGCCTGAAGAGAGGAGAAGGTTCTTCTTTAATACAGAAAGCACTACAGGAATAGGTAAGCAAATTACTCACTTCTTGTGAGGTCACCTGACACTGAGACAGTGTTTCTTTTAGGGATCTTAGGCAGAACCATGAATTATAGTGAGAATGTAAGCTTTATTTTCCCTAGTAAGATTTCATTATTACAATAGAAGAGAATTTTGAAAGCCATTCAAATGGCATAGGACTTCTACAAGCAGAATCAGTACAACACAATCTGTAAGTAGCAAAATAAAGAATTTATAGTACAGTACAACCTGGACTGGGTGGATTGCACACAGTTTGCTGTATCAATGTAACAATCATAATCTAGACTCAAAAATCATATAAAACAACATGAACCACTCCCTCAGTCCTCAGAGGAAGCAGATGAAGGCAGAGGTGTCCCTGGCCATTGGGATGTCCCAGGTCTCACGGACCAGTGACAGCTCTGGTCTGAGTTCCTCCTCAGGACCTGTGAAAGGTGGGATTAGAGAGACTGCTTGGGGCTGCAGGCAGGCAGTGCTGTGGGGCTGCAGGCAGTGCTGTGGGGCTGCAGGCAGGCAGTGCTGTGGGGCTGCAGGCAGGCAGTGCTGTGGGGCTGCAGGCAGTGCTGTGGGGCTGCAGGCACTGCTGTGGGGCTGCAGGCACTGCTGTGGGGCTGCAGGCAGTGCTGTGGGGCTGCAGGCAGGCAGTGCTGTGGGGCTGCAGGCAGGCACTGCTGTGGGGCTGCAGGCAGAGCTGTGGGGCTGCAGGCAGGCAGTGCTGTGGGGCTGCAGGCAGGCACTGCTGTGGGGCTGCAGGCAGGCAGTGCTGTGGGGCTGCAGGCAGTGCTGTGGGGCTGCAGGCAGGCACTGCTGTGGGGCTGCAGGCAGAACTGTGGGGCTGCAGGCAGGCACTGCTGTGGGGCTGCAGGCAGGCAGTGCTGTGGGGCTGCAGGCAGGCACTGCTGTGGGGCTGCAGGCAGGCAGTGCTGTGGGGCTGCAGGCAGTGCTGTGGGGCTGCAGGCAGGCACTGCTGTGGGGCTGCAGGCAGTGCTGTGGGGCTGCAGGCAGAACTGTGGGGCTGCAGGCAGGCAGTGCTGTGGGGCTGCAGGCAGGCAGTGCTGTGGGGCTGCAGGCAGTGCTGTGGGGCTGCAGGCAGGCAGTGCTGTGGGGCTGCAGGCAGTGCTGTGGGGCTGCAGGCAGTGCTGTGGGGCTGCAGGCAGGCAGTGCTGTGGGGCTGCAGGCAGTGCTGTGGGGCTGCAGGCAGGCAGTGCTGTGGGGCTGCAGGCAGTGCTGTGGGGCTGCAGGCAGTGCTGTGGGGCTGCAGGCAGGCACTGCTGTGGGGCTGCAGGCAGGCAGTGCTGTGGGGCTGCAGGCAGGCAGTGCTGTGGGGCTGCAGGCAGGCAGTGCTGTGGGGCTGCAGGCAGGCAGAGCTGTGGGGCTGCAGGCAGTGCTGTGGGGCTGCAGGCAGGCAGTGCTGTGGGGCTGCAGGCAGTGCTGTGGGGCTGCAGGCAGTGCTGTGGGGCTGCAGGCAGGCAGTGCTGTGGGGCTGCAGGCAGTGCTGTGGGGCTGCAGGCAGGCACTGCTGTGGGGCTGCAGGCAGGCACTGCTGTGGGGCTGCAGGCAGGCAGTGCTGTGGGGCTGCAGGCAGGCAGTGCTGTGGGGCTGCAGGCAGTGCTGTGGGGCTGCAGGCAGGCAGTGCTGTGGGGCTGCAGGCAGGCAGTGCTGTGGGGTTGCAGGCAGGCAGTGCTGTGGGGCTGCAGGCAGTGCTGTGGGGCTGCAGGCAGAGCTGTGGGGCTGCAGGCAGGCAGTGCTGTGGGGCTGCAGGCAGCTCTGCTGTGGGGCTGCAGCTCCCCAGTGCTGCAGCAGGGTCATCCACAGCACTGGGCTGGGTGGGTGCTGGGACAGGCAGGCGTGCCAGGAGTGATGTAACACAGCAACAGAAAATGGCTGCTTGTCTTGTGAAATGGCATAAGACATGGTGACCAAATTACATGGGATTGGGAGCAGGGGTTGCCAATCTCATAAGCTTCATATGAGCTGCACCCATTGAAAGTGTAGCTACCTAAGTCCTTCCATAATTTTTCCTCCCATATCTCCCTCCCTCTCTACCTCCAATTTAGTTAGTTTACAGGTTAACTTTCTCTACTGCTCACCTGTGAATAGAATGTACACTGAAAATGACTTGGACTTGGAGCATTTCTTTTCTTTTGAAGTGAATAAAATGTTTGAAAGTGATGCTAGGTTTTCTAAACCAAATGGTGTGGTTTAAGTCTGCATTAGAATTCAGCTTGATAGTTTTGGAAATAAGTAGCAGGAACACTGCAAGATTTTAGTAATGTTCAAGTTATTACTGGATTTCACATGGCTCTGTAAGGTGGAGTTGGAACCACATCCACTATTGTGTATCCACTTGAGAATAATAGAAAAGAAGTAGTCATACAAATGGTTGAATGATGCACAAACTAGAATATTTATACGATCTGTATTCAAAATTTCTAACAATTATTAACAGGATAATCAAGCGTACATTACTGCAGAAAAGCATTAATAAAATAGAAAGCAACAAACTGGCATAGTCTTTACAAAATCAGTATCACTGATATGTAGTCATGTGCTTCTTCACACTTGCCTGATACCTTTGTTCCTCTGAAACACAAACAAGTGCTTAGAATGGGAAACTCTAGTAGGAATGTTTGTAGGGTCAAACAAAAAGGGCTGCTGACATTATTTGTTCTACTAGGACTGCAGTTGGAAATGGGAAACTCACCAGGCTGATCATTCTAGAACTGGATATTCCAGAACCCTAATTTTATTTGGAGAATATTGAAAAAAATTCTGTGGAAGAGAGCATCAGGCCTTCAGTCTCATATAAAACTTAAATAATGATAAAATCTTGGTGGTTTTGCTACAGCAACAGGCCATTAAACCTTCTGCTTTTCTGAAAATTTTGTCCAGTCTACTAGCCAATTCCTCCAATCTTGGCCAAGCTCTAATCATAGCAAAAACAAAGCAGATACATTTCTCTGGTCTTTAAACAAAAAACAATGCAATTGCTTTCTTTAAATAAAAATAGAAAGAAATAAAATTGGTTATGAGTGGTAAAGCCATTGAAGAAGGAAATCAGTCTACATGGATGTATTAATTGTTTGTATTTCTGTCTAACTTAGATAAAGATGGTGTGAATATGTCTGCCAAATTTAACAAAGATGAAGTCTCTTCTTCACCAGTGCTGTTTGAAGACAACACACCTCCCATGGACGATGACCTTCAACAAAGAGGTCTATCAGTGGAAAACTCAGTTGTCTTTGGAACTTCCGCAGAGGAAGTTGTGAAGGAAATTCGCTTTAGGATTGAGCAGAAAACTCGACTGACTGCTAGTGCAGGTATTCAGATACATATGAATAATAATTAAACTTTGTATTTCCATAATGTCTTCTCCTTTCATCTCAGAGGGCCTTAATTAAGAATTTAGCCTTGCCACAGCATTCTTCTGTTACAAAAGAAACATGCTGTCTTTGAAGGTCTGCAAAGAATGTGACTTCCAATTATTTCAAGAGATGTCATGACTAGCCAAGCCACTACTGTTTGTTTTCTTTTTCACTCTTTTTTAATCACTGAAACAGTTAAATCATCTTTTTGCTTCTTTCTACTTGAAGTAAGAGTAAGCAGTGAGGAAGAATGACCAGTGCACTTGAGCTAATCTTAGCACAGGTGCTTTTTCTAGTGCATCATGTAAACCATTTTTGTCAGACAGTGGGTCTTAGTGAAATCTGTCACTGATTTGTAAACTGGTGTTAGTTTGAATAGCAGATCTGTGCTGTTATGTGTTTCTAACTTCCCACTGTTCCTTGCTTAAAACAATGTCAAAATTCATTAAAATGTTAATCCTAGAGAAGTAAATATATGCTGAAATTAATGAACTCTTGAATAGCTTTTTAATGTTTACCAATCAAGTTGTATGTGCTCACTTCAGACAACCCACCTTTAAGTCTCAGCTATTTTTATTGACTAAAATCAATGTATGTCTCTAGCCCACTTAGTTTGGATGCCACCCAAACTGCCTTATGAACCAGGTCAGCGAGGCCTCAGGCAATGGTGAGCTTTATGAAGCAGCTGCAGAAGGTCAGAGAAGTGTAGAGTGTAAGCAGAGGTGAATAAACAGGTAGTAAGAAGAAGCAGGATGAATGTATGTTCTCATGAGTGACGGCAAAATAACAGTTTTGTTTACTGAAGTTTTGTCTTCTTAAGGATAAGTTAGTGTGTAGAAAACAAGCATAACATTTGTAAGTGCAAATAGGGGTCTTAAGCCCCAAAATTATAAGTGATTAGAAAGGTAACTGAAAAGATACTGATAAGCAATAATAAATAGAGTCATTTGTACCATCTCGAATAATACATTATATAAGTGAGCAAATGAAAATTTAGACCTCTGGGGCTGTAGGACAAAGTTATTCTTTCTTTTGCTAAGCAAATCCCAGAGTTAATTATAAAAACAGTTACTTTGATAGACAAGAGCCATCCCTCCTAATTCCTCTTGTTTGTGAAATATATATAAATTTATAAATTACTACATTCCAGTGGTAGCCCACAAAATAATGAAATTTGTTGATTTTTGTCAAGAAAATCTTCTTGGTGAAGTGCAAGAAAGACAGGTCTCCTTTTTACTAAGAGTTCATTGTAACTACCATTGTAAGCATTTTCTTTCTTACCATAATCACCATCATAAAAATGTTGACTCATGTAGCTGATGTTATTTTTAAGGACTGGGTATTTAATTCCTCTTGACATACTAGTGCTTGCTTGTTGTCTTACCCTGACCATCTTAAAATAGGAAGTACACTTTATTTAAGTTATATTTTATCTGTTACATGTATTTATGTTCTTTCATGATGGTCATAAAATTTCTGTGCAGAATTGTATCAAATCTGGTTATCAGTTATTGTAATTCTTTTCCTTATTTTAGCCTTTGCCAAGTATATAGGCTACTCTTTGGCTTTTAAATATTGGATACTTGAAATTAAAATTTATCTTACTTTTTTTAAAATTACCATGGTGTTTGTTTATTTTTAAGGAATAGCACCAAATACAATGTTAGCAAAAATGTGTAGTGATCGCAATAAACCTAACGGCCAATACAGAATTCCTCCTGAGAGAGCAGCAGTGCTAGACTTCCTGAAAGATTTACCCATTAGAAAGGTAAGAGACACAGTGACATTTACTGTTCTGTCATGCAATGTTTTTATGTTCTGGAAGCAATATTTCTCTGAAAAGATAGAGTTTTCTAGATAATCTTCCATGTTGTGTTTGATTGAAGTTATTCTTGGTAATGCATCTACAAGCGGAAATTTTCCAATATGACGTTACATACTCTTTTCTAGGTGCCAGGTATTGGAAAAGTAACAGAGAAGATGTTAAAAGCCCTTGGAATTGTGACTTGCTCAGAACTGTACCAGCAGAGGGCGCTACTTTCTCTTCTCTTTTCAGAAATATCTTGGCGCAATTTTTTGGATATTTCCCTTGGTTTGGGCTCAACACATTTGGAAAAGTAAGCCACGGGGGGTTTTTTCCTTCTGTGTCAACATTTTCTGAATGTCTCCTTGTGTATGTTACATGCCGAACATATTATTTAATTGGTAACTATTATAGAAATATGCTTGTTTAATACTTTTTTTTAAAATGTCTGATGCCAGTTATCGTTGTACTTATGTCTAAGATACAGTAGCCATACATGAAAAAACGAAGGTTTGTACAGCCATGTCTAAATATGAAATCTGAGAAGTCTTGTCAGGGAAGTTGCACATAAGTGTATGTCAAGAAAGCAAGGTAGAACAACTTTATAATTATCAAAATAGCTGAACATAACTGCGATGTCCTAAGCAGAGTTGTGCACTCTCTTTTCTTCAAAATTAATAGACATTCATTGATGTTTATGGGTATTGGATTATAATGAAAATCACAAAGGTATTTGATCTTCTCTGGTGGTAAATAGTCAGGGAGGTTTCTGTGTCTCTTATCAGGATTACATACTTGTACTATCAACATGTGACTTTGGTGGAATAGAACTGAAGATTATTATAGCCTTCTTAATATATGTTCTTTTAAAGTTCACTGTACTTTAATGGCTTTTAGCCTCCTTTTTAGGATGGGAGAAGTCAGTCTTCGTAGTGCATCTATCTTTTCAACAGTATTTGTCTTTTCTAAGCCTGTCCTGGAGATAAATGTTCTTTAAAGAAACCTGAAACATAGCATTTTACTGTTTGTGTAACTAAGAGCCTTAATTAAATATTGATTAATTTTTAAAAAATATTCCTTTCCAAAGTACTGAAATTCTATTTTAAAATAGCTTGACAATGGTGTGATTTATTAGAAGTTCCAGAGTGTCTTACGTACTTCTGAAAGACCTATTTTGTGTTATATCTGTAACTTCTCTGACAATAATCTTCTGTTTTTTCCTTTTGATTACAAAATAATATATGTAGGTAGCAGTCTGAAGCCCAGTAATGTGCTAGCACAAATGTTTGTGTTGGTTTTTTTTCTATTCAGAGTTTAAAAAATACTTCAAAAAATATGCAGTAAGGCTGACTTGGTGAAGGTGACTTGATAAAAGACAAAACACAGTTTTCAAAATACTTTTTTCTATTAATATTTAAACAGATCTTGGATAGTCTTTTAATAATCGGTGCAATTTTTCTTCTTTTTCATCCTAGTTAGGTGTTTTACAGCCTGGGATATCTCCCAATACATTTTGAAAAAAAGTAGCATTTCAAAGGGCAGGGGTTTTATTTGTTTTAATATCTAAGAATTTTTTTTTTGTCAGCACCAACTTAATTTCAGTGATTTTGATGTAGAGAAAGCAAGCACTTAATATATTAACATCTGGGTCTTCAGTAAATAGTTCATGTTTTAGTTATTGTGTCTGATTACCTCTTTTAAGAAAAGATGACAATACCAAATTTGTTATTTCCAATACTTACAAGCAGAAGAATGACCTAAAATGAAATTGCTCTGAGGGATCTCCTTATATGCAGAAGAGGTGTTAAAGGATACTCAATTAAGACTAAAAAGAAAGAAAGCAACAAACAAAAAAAGCTTCAATACACTGCTTTTAAGCTGAGTAATCATTTAGACTGAAAGCAATCTATTTCCTCAGCTCCTCAGATAAAGGAAATATTCAAATATACATTTGTGTACAGGATTCTGGTAACTGTGCTTCAGTTATTGCTGAGACAGCATAGGATTTGTAGTTTTTCTTTTTAAATAAGACTTCCTCTGATATAAGAGGTGATTTTTGAGGGAATTAGTTGTTTGGTTGGTTTTTTAAACTTTTCTGTTTTTTAAAACAAGACATCTATGAGTGATATGTCTTTACTTAATCTGCAGGGGTTTTTTAATTCTCTTTTTTGAACTTGCTTAAACTTGATATACAAGATTTGAAGAAAAAGTTAACATCCAGACTTTATAGAAAAGACTGCTGTTAGTTATTTGAGATGTTTGGTTGACTCTGAATTTATTGAAAAGATAACATATCTACATCAAGAAAGTATAATTTTTTTTTCTCTTTAAAGGGATGGAGAAAGAAAAAGTATGAGCACTGAAAGGTATGCTTCTTTAATACTGAAAAAAATTGCATTAACCATTGGAAGCAATAGATACCAAGTAATGTATACTTCTGTTAATGATATCATTTCATTGTGTATTTATTTATAAACCCATATATACAACAAGCTCATTAAATCAGATTCAAGCTTGCATTATTTTTTGTCCTTGGCCACGAAACTCCATGGAGGTATTTTTGTCAGTTTGTGTGTTCTTTTGTCATGCATTTGTGCTAGTGCCTTTAATGCATCAAAATTATCTTCAGCCATAAGATAAGATAGAAATATATAGGACTTGAATATTCTTTATTTTTTAAGCTTAATATCAGTATCGATGTAGTAGCCTGCAGTCACATGTATTTCCTAACTAAAGTTTTTACCAATGTAAAATTGCTTAAGAAGGCAGTCAATTTTCTAAAAATTAGTTCTCCTAGGAGAATCTGTAAAGCACTGTAACAATTATCTTTATCATCGTGTGTTGTCTTAGAAGAGGTGGTAAGAAAAGATGCTTAGTCCTGTCATTTTGCAACTTAATAGCTGTAAGCAGCTTAAGTAAGCCCGATACAATTTTGGTACCATCACAGCTGAAAAATTTATGGCTTTAGTCTTGTGCTGCCTTGCAATTGGACAGTTATTCTGGGCATCTTTATAGTACCTTTCTGTGTTGCTTTTTTTTCTTTCTTTTTTTGCTTGAATGAACAGTTTTAGACCAGAAATGTTTACTGGCTTCTGAGATCATGAAATTGGTTTACATGGGGGAAGAGACAAACCTGAAATTGCATTCTCTCTGTCCTGTGCTTTCCTTTCCCTGGACTCTTAAAACTTCTCAATCACTGCAGTGTTGTCTGAATAGCATGAGTTACTCCTTGGATAGCAGTGTGGGACCCACAATTAAATACTCATCTCATTACTTTGGCAGCATGTAAACATTCTTAGGGGAATGTGAGTCATAGTAGAGGATGTCTTTTCAGTACAATCAGGTAAACCTGACTATAACTTAGAGATGTGAAATCCATTGTCATTTTATTGACCTTACATTTGTAAATATAAAGCTTGACATGAAACAGTGCATCTGTGAGACCTTTCCAAAGTGTATGCTGTCTGTAAGTTTTGCTTTTCATTTCTCTTAAAACCTTGACTAACTGAAGGTTGCTTTTCCTGTCATGTTATTACTAAAAAGGAAATGTTCAACAAAAAGATAACGCTGTAATATCCCTTCTAAGAAGCTCTAGCAGAGGCAGTTGGCAACATTTTTGGCGGAAAGATAGCTTTTCCTCCTCTGAGGCTAGACATAATTATCCTAGTTGGCATCTTTTTCTCAGCATCTGCATTATTTATTTCTGATACTTGGCTCTGATGTTGACTTCCAGCTTCTGGCTTTCTTCTGATATTATACAGTGTGTACAAAGAAGATTAAATACAAGTAACTTGGCTGGCTGTATGAATTCACTTACTGTTAGTATTCTGTCTTGCAAATACTTAAGCATTAATGACATTAAATCTGAATAATTTTCAAATAGTGCATGAAAAATTGAAAGCCAAATTATTTCATTATTTGAAGGGCCTTTCAAACATTTTGCAAACAAAATATTCCTATTAATAATCATTGCTCCTTGAAGTCAGAACTTGAACCTATACAACATTCTTCTGATTACAGTGTTAACTGTCTAAAAATACTTTTAGATTGCAGACACTGAACATACTTTAGGATTCATACTGAAAAAGATCATATTTTTGTCTTAGAACATTCAGTGAAATAAACGCAGCAGAAGACCAGTACAGTCTATGTCGAGAGCTCTGCAGAGACCTTGCTCAAGAGTTACAGAAGGAGGGACTCAAGGTATTTATATTATTCAGGTTACTTGCAAAAAGGCGCTTTGCACTCCAACAATTCTATGCAGCTTTAGTATCACTGCTTTCAGCAGCATCATACCCTGCAATCTATCATCAGAAGTCTGCTTTCTTTAATTTGCAGATGTTTAGAATGAGTTAGGCAGCATATTGTTGTTGTGGGAGTGGCTATCTAGCAATACATGTGGGGTAGAAATTAAATCGAGTTTTGAAACATGAAAAACTAATCAAGTTAATTGGCATATAAACATTTTATGCTAAAAGTAATGTTTGCAAGGGAATAATAGAGCTAATCACCTATAAGCCATGCTTTGGTCAATTGGGTAATACTAATGTATTTAAAACACTGTGTCTTTTCTGTATACATACAGGATCCAGGCAGTTTTGTAGTTTAAGAACTTAAAATGTGCCAAACTTGCTGACATATTATTCACACCTTTCAGTGGTATCGATAGTAGAAACAGTCCCTTCATTCCTTCTCCCCAGATACCTGCTTATTACTTGGAAAGAACAATTCATATTTTCTTTGAAGGTGTTATGGTAAAGCAAGGAATAACATTAAAGACCTAAAGGAATTGTTTTTAATCTTCTTCAGCCATAAAAGATGGTCTCAAAAGATGGCAGGTTGAAAGGGAGATGATGAGCTAAGGAGGACAAAGGGATAAGCTTACAAAAGCACCAGAACAAAGAGAGTGGTAGTTATTTACATTTGGATGGACACGATAAATCACACAAATGGTTTGGGAGGTCTGCCAGGGAAATATCTATGCCAAACACAAATACTGTGTGTGGCTGTGATAGCACTATGCAGGAGGAAGTAAGTTTTCTATGAATTCGTAATGGGGTATCTCTTTTGTGTTCTTAATAGTTAGGATATGTGGCACTGAAAATTTCCAGACGAGGAACTAATATTTTTTTAGATGGGGTAGAAGTTGTGCCTGTAGCCAAAACATGAACTCAGTTGAATGTGCACTGGTGGCAGATGGTCTGCTGAGAGCCACGGTCAATTGACCCAGTTCAGAGAATTCAACTTGGCAGAAATTTAGGGGCAAGTACAGAATCTTGCAGGCAAATTCTTGGGAGTGCCCCTTGCTGTGCACAGATAAGCACACGGTCCTGACGATGGCTTAAGTGCCCTTGTGTAGATGCTACATAATAATTGTTTCTGTGCTATATATGACATATATTTTAAACCTTTATTTTAATTGTATTTCTTTTTCTAGGGTAGAACTGTTACATTGAAGTTAAAGAATGTGAACTTCGAAGTTAAAACAAGGGCTTCAACTGTGCTGTCCTCTGTTTCTACTGAGGAGGAAATATTTACTGTTGCTAAAGATTTGTTAGGAACAGAAATTGATAGTGTTGCTCCTCACCCTCTACGGATAAGACTTATGGGTAAGATATTTTATAATCATTCTTCCTTTTCAGAGTTAGGAAATCTTAAAGTATCTTGAAATAACACACCATAATTTAAAGTAAAACTGGTATAAATGCTGGTAAAAACTGGTATAAATCTATTTCCTGGGTAGTTTTTGCAATGTGAAACCGATCTGTGCTGAATAAGTGGCTTAGGACATTTTGGTAATGAGTGCTGAATAGTGACTTAGGAAGTTTTACTAATTGACGTTGTACTTTTTTTAGCAACAACAATCATCATGACAGTAGAATCTGGATTCACAGCAGTGGTTAATTTTGCTGCTTTAAAAAAGCTTTTAAATCTGCTTTGCACCACAACAGCAGAAGTGCTTACTGATCTGAAAGCACAGTGTTCCACAGGAAATGGGAATATTTCTGACAACACAGTAAACTCTGTGTTTTGACCCTAAGATGTGTGTTTCAGGTGCTTATGCATTCTGCTTGAAACATTTAGTGATATATAAAGTTTACTTGTCTAAGATAATAGAAAATGCATAAGAAAAATATATTTCAATGAGTAAAGTTCATGCAAAACTTTCAGACTGAATTGTATGTAACTATTTATAGCTTTGTGTTACAATGCAATCAGTGAAAACTTTAGGGTACTAAAATTAGTAAAATGGTTGTGCTAGTGCTTGGGTCTGATAAAATTATGTTGATGCTGTGATGCATTTGGAGGTAGTCTAGCATCTTTTTGGAGATAAATTGTGCCTTTATTGAGTGAGTGTATACCTCAATATATGTGGTATACCTCATATACCTCAGTGTATAAATAAAAGGTGTTTATTAGGAGTTAATATCAAGCTTTCATAAAATTGTTATTATAAGTTTGTTTTTCATCATTAGGTGTACGAGTATCGGGATTTCTAACTGAAGAAGAAAAGAAATACCAACAAAAAAGCATTACAAGTTTCTTAAAATCAGGAAAAGAAATTGGTGTCCTTAGGATTGAGACAGAGAAGTCCAACCAAGAGTATTTCACAAAAAAATCAGAAGCACCTCATAGAGGGAGTTTTTTTGATCAAAAACGAGCAGCAAGACAACAAAACAGTGAGAATATTTCTCCAAATGAAAGCAGAAGTAAGCAGCCCTTTCATGATGATAAATCATCAGCAAATTTTATGGGAGAAACAAAGAAAGTCACAGATTTACAGGATTCTAATGTTTGTAAGAGCTTCACCTGTCCTGTTTGCTTTGAGAAGCAAAGCAGCAATAATTTGGAAGAGCTTAATAGACACATTGATGAGTGCCTCAATGGGATGTGTCTTAAAGATACTGTGGAAATATCCAAGAATGACAGTTCAAGAGAAAATACACCTAACTTTCTTCCACAGTTTAAAAATGAATACATTGATAAATGTCAAAAAAGTCAAACAGATCAGTTAGCAGGAACAGTCCAGTCTGCAAGTGTATCTGACAGCTCTACTAACAATAGCACTGAAAATTTTGGTCAGATAATACCTGATAAATCTTCCAGAGAACGACAGCCTAGTAATCTCAGTGACATTGCTAGAAATGTGTGTATGAAGCAGTGTCTCTTGCCCAAAAGAATATCACAAGACAATGAAGACAATTTTGACAAGACTGAACATACAGAAGGAACTAGTTCATCCTGTTTCTTTGAAGCCAAAGAAGACAATGTTCTTGTTTGTCCAGTTTGTAATTTAGAACAGAAAACCACCAGTCTTGTGTCATTTAACAGACACGTGGATGTCTGCTTAAATAAAGGCCTTATCCAGGAGCTGACAGAAAAAGAGGATTTTCCTACTAAGACTTATAATATGGAATACTCAAACAGAGTTTTCTCTGGTAAGTATACGCATTAGTATATAATTGATTATTCAAATTGTCTGCTTTTGCAATTAAGATACTTTGGCAACAAGTAAGAAAAATTTCTCATTTAAGTAAGGCCTATATAGGAATGAACATTTTTATTTAAAAAAATTTCAAATTGATTTTCATGACAAACTAGATTTATGAATGTGATGTTAGTTTGTCAGTTCCCTCCCATTCGCCACAAATGGCACATAAGAATTATTGCTCATTTCTGGAAATTGTATGTTAGTTACACACAACCATATTCAGAAAGATGTTTGTAAGGCTACTGAGATTAAAGTGAAGATCAATGAAAACATCCTCAACCTGGATTGTTTCAGATTCAGTTAACAGAAAAGCTCCATTATGTCATGTGCTGCCAAAAACTAGAACTAAAGCTTAAAGGAAGAAACTTCCAAGTCTGTTTTACAGCTAATAAAATACATCACGTAACTACACCTGTAACATGCCACAGCGGTATCACTCATGTTTTCTGAAGTAGTTTCTCTTTTTGACAAGGAGTTCATTTGCAGGTAGTAAAGTGTCTGCCTAAAGTAGTCCCTGATCTATTTTGGGAACCTTATAAAAGGCAATTAAAATGTTGGTGTGTTAGAATTTTCAGAATACAATTAATACTTACGATAAGAATATTTTACCAGAAAATTTTTAAAGTGATGTTGTTACTGCATGTGCAAACAGGGTGTAATTTAAGTTGAAGATTTACATTAGGTGAAGTTTCTTTTTGGCCCCCTGCAGGATAAAAATATTTAAAACATAATTTTCAACTATCACCTTGAAAATCAACTACATTATGCTGAAATATTTCTGAAAACTGTTACATGGTTCAAAGTAATTCCTTATAATTCAACAATTATTATAATTCAATAATTCATGGCCTTTTGGGTTTTCTCTTTTAAAAATGGTAATATAAACTACAGTATTCGAGCTGCAGATAATAAAAAGTTATATGCTTCTTGAGACAGATTAAATTTTAAGAAAGTTCTTCCATGTATATGATTTCTGAAGCATTCTTTCTTTATTGAAGTAATTAATTTTGGTTGTTTTCAATTACTTTTAAGGAGGTTTAAGCAAAGGACAGCAGTGCACAAATCCATCACAAGGTACAAAAAGGTAAGTGTTTTCTGGAAGTTTTGAGTACACAGCTTGTTTTAAAATAATGAGGTCCAGAAGAATACTCAGTGTTGTAAAACTTGTGTTGGTGTGCATTGTGTATTTTAACCTCTTACTGTTTTGTTTTTTTCCCCTTTGTTTAACCTTAGGTCTGGACTAACAGCTTCACAGTCAGTATCAAAAAAGGCCAAGTCAAGCAATTCCAAACGTACAATCAAAATGTTTTTTAAATGACTGTGTAACAACATGTTCTGTATGAATTATTTCATAGAGTTTTAGGACTGCAAGTTAATTTAGCATTGGCAATAGGCTGGATTCAGGTGCCTGTCGTTTTGGAACAATTACATATCTGTATAACAAAAACATGATGTCTCAGATAGAAGAAGAGGTAAAATGAAGGCTCCTCTTGCTCTTCCTCTTGCTCTTCCTCTTGCTCTTCCTCTTGCTCTTCCTCTTGCTCTTCCTCTTGCTCTTCCTCTGGCTTTTCCTCTGGCTTTTCCTCTGGCTCTTGCTCTGGCTCTTGCTCTGGCTCTTGCTCTGGCTCTTGCTCTGGCTCTTGCTCTGGCTCTTGCTCTGGCTCTTGCTCTGGCCCTTCCCCTTCCCCTTCCCCTTCCCCTTCCTTTTCCCACTTGTTTCCAAGAATCAGAATTTGCTGGCACTTTAATTTAGCTCCCTGGAACACAGGAGTCATAGCTAGGGTGTCCCACTGTACTTGCTGAAGGCCCTCTTCCCACTCCTGAACTTCAGTCTTCTCTGTTGATTTTATTGTAAAAATAAAATAAGGAGACTAACTGTGTGATAGCAAAGAAGAGTTGAATTGCTTGATTTCAGCTAACAGATGTCTGTCTTCAGAGTGGACACAAAACTGTATTAGTCTCACAGTTACCCAAGATAAGAACAAGAACTTGAAGCACTATCAAGCTTTCATTGTTGCTACTGAAAATTACTTCAGTAAGAGTTGATTGACCAGATCTGAAGGACTCGTGGTGAGATAAACAACGACTTCACTTATTTTAAAAAATGTTAAAAAATCTGTTGATTGAGAGAAGGATTCCTCCAGTATACTCAGACAAATGCTGCTTGATCTTCAGCCTTCCAAAGAGACTAAAAACTTCTTTACAGTTTGAAAGTATTACCAGTGAGTAGCACTAAATTTACGCTACATAAAAGGTTTCATGGTGCAATAATAATGAATTAAGGTGCAAATACAAGATAATGAACCTTCTTATTTTTTCGCTATCTTTCTTTTTAAAATTATTTTGTATTTCTGAATAAAGTGTATTCTGTGAGTGCATACCTAGAAAGAGGAAGTTAAGTGCAAATATTTAAAATGCTCTGTTTAAATTTTTTCTGTTCACACCAAATTCTTTAAAGACATTTTATTATAATTAAATATTTATCAGACAAATAATTTATTATAACAGCATATTTCTTAGAAGTTATACAAACAGTGCCAAGCCCTGTATGAAATATAAATTGCTTTTTAACTGTAGTCTTTTAAAGAAGTGGCTGAACCGGCACCGGCTGACCTCTCTACACCAGTTGTAGAAACATCTATTTTGTTGTTCAACTTTATTGGGATTTGCTTGCTTTTTAAAGCAACAAATGTATACATGGTATGTCTTAGATGCCCAAGTGCAGTTCAGAAAATGCTTTCCCATTTCCAGAACTGCTGGAATGGTTACACCATCTGTACCTGCTTGTCTGTTTGTTTGTCAGATGCTGCTGTACCCACAGCCCTGTCATTTGAATTCATGTCACTGCTCCCTTATCTGCTTTGGTCCAAATCAGCTGGACTAATTCAGACTGTAAATTGATTCAGTCAACTTTTTCAAAACTGGGTCAGTGAGCACACAGCATGAGCTGTTCTGTTGACAGATGTGGGAATTGTTGGTATGGAATACATAAAAGTAACTGAGGGAACAAAAGGCTGCCACAGCTGTTTAGAAAGTGAACACCTATCCCTTTTTTAGTTTGTATCTCTGATTCAATAAAGTGTAAAATCTAACTATTGTCTTGTTATTGTATGTGTATCTATAAAACGTCTATTTTTACATAAGCATTACATAGCAAAAAGTACTCTACTCTTAAGTACTTGAAAAAAATAAGTTAGTTGTCTTCACCTCAAAAGCCTCCTTGCTGTCTGTTTAAAAAGGAAGTGTCATAGAGTTATCCTAGTGTCATGAAAAGGTTGTGGATGTGTCAGATAATTGTGCAAATAAAACTCATAATATGGTTGTAAATTATTTATTACAATTCCATAGTGGATTGACCCTGGCTGGGTACCAGGCAGCCACCAAAGCTGCTCTCTCACTCATCTCTGCAGCTGGACAGGGGAGAAAAATATAAAGAAGAGTTCATGATTTAAGGACCAGGAGAGATGACTCATCAAGTACCATCATGGGCTAAGCAGGCTCTAATTAGAGATACTAATTCAATTCATCACTAAAAAAAATGAGAGCAGGATGAGAAGTAAAGACCTTAAATCCACCTTTCCTGCATCCCTCTCCTTCCCCCCTCTGCCTCCTGCCCCCTGACACACAGAGAGAGGGAATGGGCAGCTCCTCACACTGTTCCTGCTCAGAGGAGCCTTTCCCTGCCCCTGCACACGGGTCCCTCCTGGCAGACCATTCCTCACGAGCCCTGCCTGGGCAGCAGCTCTGTGAGCAGTGTGGGTCACCCTGCCATGGGACACTCCTCCAGGGACAGGCTGCTCCCTGTGGGCTGCTCTGTCCATGGCTCTGCGGGTCCCTGCTCAGGGGGGGCTTCCCAAGGGGTCACAGCCTCCTCTCAGACCTCCACCTGCTCCAGCGTGGATCTCCTCCATGGGCTGCAGGTGGATCCCTGCAGCCCCACTGACCTCCGTGGGCTGCAGGGGCACGGCTGACTCACCATGGGCTGCACCGCGGGCTGCAGGGGAACCCCAGCTCAGCCCCTGCTTCTCTGCTGACCTTGGTGTGTACAGAGCTGTTCCTGTCACATATTCCCACTCTGTTCCTCTGTGGTCACAATTACAACTGTGCAATAACCTTTTTTCTTCTCAAATCTCTTATCAGAGACACCTTACCACCATTTCTGCCTGGCTAACTCTTGGCCAGCTGCAGGTCCATCTAGAGCTGGCTGGAATTGGCTTTGCTGGACATGGGAGAAGCTTCTGGCAGCTTCTCACAGAAGCCACCCCTGTAGCCTCTCTGCTGTGAAAGTTTGGCTGTGCAAGTCAATACAAAATTGTGTGTGTTTACTGATTTACAAGTCCTTTTTTCTCCCTTATTCTTACAGTTTTTATACCATATTTATTACTGGTTTTAGCTGAAGAAGGCCTTCAGTTCATTATTAAGCATTGTCAACAATTTCTGTGATACGATTTTTTCATTTCTTGTGGAGAAGGAAAAATATAAGCTGTATAAGCAGTGTTTTTGTTTTGCATTTTCTTCCATGTGTTATTCAACTGATCTTAAAATCTGTTTTTTATTGATATCTGACAGTTTCTTTGTAGGTTTCTTTAACTTAATTGTAAATGATTTCCTGAATGTTAGCCATTCCACATTTACTATATCCATAGTTCTGAGGCATGTGAATCATCTAGGTTAGCAGCAGATGTGACTTTATGTAGTGTGTCTCCTTATTTAAGGTATACATATGAGTACTTTATCTTGAATTCCTCTTTTAGTTATGAGTAACAGAGAAAAAGGATTACAATTCTGTGATCTTAATGTTAATCCCTCTGCCAGTTTTGAGGAAAGGAATTTAAACTACACATTCAACATAATTGAGTCTTGCCTTACATTTTATTTTTATATTGGCTCTACTCATTTCTGTATGTATTACTACTGTTATCTTATGTATTAAAGAAAGTGCTCAGATTTCCTGTCAGTGAGAGCTCTGTGAAGGCAAGTATGGAATGTGTTACAGTACTTCCTTGCTCTGCACTTTGTTTTGGAGTCTTCACCTCTCTGAGTTTCTGTATCAGTCTGTGCAGTCTCTCAGAGCCATTTGAATGGGTCAAGATTGTACCAAGTGATTAGAGAATGTGCTAAACTTACTGCATATAACATTTAGGCATAGGATATATGTGAAATAGTATTGTGTATTAGTAATTGGAACTGGAAATTAGCAGCTGGTGTTTCATGACTGAAAATTATAATTGTGCTGTAACTGATGCTTTATATGATACTGCAAATCTGTCCCTCCTTTGGTGCCAGCTTTGTAGGCAAACCTGATCACTCCAGAGTTGTCTGTTGTCACACATTTTGAAAAGGAGCACTAACATTGAAATTGAAATTGAAAATTAGCCATAAGTAATACAGACCTACCTTTCTTCCTTTTAAAAAAATTGCTGGAACATTTCACTTGTGGGAAGCAAGTAGAAGTGAAACCTCTGTGATTCGGTTATGGCTAAATCAGTTGCTTGTTCTTCTCACTGAGCTTACTTCAACAGCATTGTTTTTGTTTCAGCTGAGTTACATTCACTTACTGGAGGCACACTTGGTGAAATTGTCTTTCACCAGACTGAATTGTATCAATTGTAAAGACTCTTATACATCACAGCCTCCTCTACCAAAAATGTTTAAAGGAGATAAGTACTGAAATCTCTTTATCTATGGTAAGCAGAATCTGAGCAAATAGTTTTTGTATCCAAATTCATTAAATTTACAGACTCTAGAGTCCTTTAGATTAATTTCATTATGGACTGGTATGGTGTTAGTCATCTTGGAAACTGGAATATGATTGTGTAATTGAATTTAAGAAAAAATTCCAGTGAAGGAACTCAAATGTGTCCACAATTTTGCGAGGCTGAATACTGGTGGTTCTGCTTTCTTGGAACTGTTTTTCCCATATTTATTTTGAAATAGCAATATCAAAGGCTGTTTTTAAAGTAAAATTCGAAGTAGTAATTTTAAAAAAGAGTTATGTCCTGTTGGGGAAAAAAATTGATGTCTGTGTGAAGTACCAATTCTGGCTTAAGTAGACCAAAATCACAGTGGATTTCAAGATTAGTTGAGAAATAGGTAGCTTAGATGGAGCTCAGTTTGTCAGTTCACACAACCTGAACGTTTGGGGATGTGTGTTTTGATTTTGACAGAAGTTTGACAAAAACAACTGCACACCTTTTCTGCCTGAAATTGAGGGGTCTTGTGATCAGATCAATACTGCCACCACGTCTGCATAGCTACACACAAATTCATGTCAGAAGCACCTCGGTCTCTCACATCCTCAGGCCGTGTGAAGCACGCAGGAGTGCCGGCATGGTCACCCTCTCCTGCCCAGTGCCCACTGATTGATAGTGATGAAAATACCTCCCCAAAATGGTCTTCAGCCTGCATAGAGAGCTCCATGAGTAGTTGTTAGTGCATGGACCGGCTCCAGGCATCCCCTGCAAGCTGTGTTACCTCTGTGTGTCTGTACGCCTGTGCTCATGGCATGGCTTTTCAAAAGCTGTCTGGTGCCTTTTGTCTCATGTGTGACACTTGAGGGTGCTGATGGCTCCTGGCGCACACGGGTAGCACTAGGGAAGGCCTGGGCGGGACTGGATGGGGCAAGGATGATCCCGTTCAGTGCCTAGCCACTGTCAAGAAATGCAGTGTATTTAGTGCTTGGTTTCTCTTAGAACAAACTCCTAAATCTGCCCCTTGGCGCGGCGGTGTCCGGGCGCCGGCGGGGTGCTGCTCTGCTGTGCCCGCAGAGGTGTGTTAGACCCGGCGGCGTGTGCTGGAACCGGTTTGTCGGGCCGGGACACCTCCCTCGGCACAGCGGCCTGGGGCCCCTTCCCTCGGCTGGGGAGGAAGAGGAGCTCCGGGCAGCGATGAAGGGGCTGGGCCGGCTGCTCCGCGCCGGGGAGGATGCGGCGCAGGGAGCCGCGGCAGCGAGCCACGCCGGCCGTGAGTGCGCGGGGTGGGGAGAGACCGGCCGGGGCAGCGCGGCCCCGGGCCCGGCACAGCCACGGGGGCCGGCCCTGGAGGCAGCGTGCCAGGCTCTGTCAGGGCTGCTGGGACTCACCCAGACCCGCTGGGACCCACCCAGACCTGCTGGGACCCACTGACCTGCCGCCTGCCTTGGCCGGAGAGCGAAACGATGAGCGGTGGGGTTGGAAACAGCAAATGTGTGCATGTGGGGTTGGGAGCTGGGCTTTGGCACGTGGCGTTCCCAGGGGAAGTCCTGCAAATTGCCCGCTGCCCTGTTTTAATTTCCCCTTTGAGCTGCTCTGAGAGGGTTTGCTGGTGTTAGTCACGTCCCTGGAGCTGAGCATCTGCCACCAGTTGCGCAGCCGATCCGGGCCCCCGTTTTGGGAGGCACGCAGAAATCAGAGGATCTTGCGCTCAGAAACACAACCCAGGGATGGGGTCTCCAGCCTTCACCCTGCACACCAGTCTGTGAAAGGACAGGCTGCTCTGCCGGGAGCTGCAGCTAGTGAAAGCAGGTGACCTGTGGGAACTAAGTGTTAGCTGCTAAACCCTGCTTCACCCATCCTGTGATCACACCGTGACAGCCAGGAGCTGTTATCTTGGGCTGTGGTTCTCCCTCCCAGGCTGGCAAAGAGGGCAGAAAAAGAAAATAACAAATGAAACCTCACCATTGGACTCAATAAGTAGTTTTTCCCATGACTTCTTTGAAAAATAAAAATCCTAGTGGCTTAACAGGATCCCTACACTGCTGTAGTAATTTTACTTCCAACAAAAAGAAAACCCACAGAAAAGTTTGAAAGTGTTGCCAGGCCCTTAAATATATGATTTCATTTTTAGAAACGATAGGATAAAAGTATTTTTATTGCCATTTAAATCCAAATATTGTTGATTTTTATTTTACCTCCTTGGACCTCTTCAGCCAAATCAAATTCTGGGGTTGTTTTCCCATGTGTTTTTTAAGGCAGTTGTAGATTTGATCTTGTGGACACCATAACAGTACCTTAAAAACACACCACGGAGGTACGATACACACATGCAGGTATTTTCACTCTCCTCTAAATTCTGAAACCTCAGCTGCATTTTTCTGATTCATTGGAAATCATCCTTATTTGTGGTATTCCCAAAAGAAAGAATGAGGCCTCTGAAGTAAGACATAAATAAGAGAAAAAAAAATTGAAGGTACTTCACTTTTTGGTTTGAGGTCAACAAAGCAATTTACTTTTCTGTGCTTTTAATTACTTGCTCTTCCAAGAGATGAAAAATTTTGGGATGTTCAATATACTGCTAGCAGGATTCTCTATGAAGGAGACCAATGGTATCAGGAGAGGAAATCAAAATACTAATTTTAGATAGCTCAAAAGAAAAACTGAATATAACTATTTAATGGTTATAATATAAATATATAGTTATTATATAAGCCAGACATTTTGTATGGTGCCAAAGAAAATACTCCCTAAAAAACCTGTCAGTCACATGTAGATAATTGGTTGCTGCTGTTACATGAAAATAGAGTAATTGCTAGTTACAGGAGGACTGCTAAATCCTGGACACCCCTGCTTGGATAAAAAGCTTCCATAAAGCTGTAGGCTCACAGCTCTGTACTCCTGTAATTCTATACGTGAAAAAAAAATAGCAAAAGAAACAAAAGTTTGGGCAACAAATCTGAGTCATGGTGTGTCTACATTGTCATGGCTCTTAACTCCTGAATCACTGAGAATCATGAAGAGAGATTTTTAGGAAATATAATGCACAGAGCAAAAAGGTCTTTTGAGCAGCACATGTCCAATTCATGGCTCCTGGACAGGAGAGAAAAGAACACACTGTATTTTTGTTAGAACTACAAAACTGTCCTTGCTGATGCATATACAGTAGAGAAACATAATTTTGTCTTGTTTTTGAAGGCAGTGTTGAGTAGAGTCTTGGGGTTGCTCCTGATTGTCCAGAGATGCATTTATCTTTGAGATCTATCTCATGTAAGATACAGCAGTCAGCAGGAATGAACATGGCCTAATTGTAATTAATTGCAGCTAATTTTTGCTGTACCTACTTTTTCCCACATTTGCCATAAATTTGCCTTGAGCAAGGTGACCTTTGACCATTGATTTACCTGAGTTTGAAATCAAGTTAATAGAAAGCTCTGTTGGATATTTCCTAGGGTAATGACTATGAAAACTGGGACTGAGGCATTTATTCTTCAAAGTTCACTGTTCATAATGATGATTTTGTCAGCCATGCTCCTTGTCACAGATGCCAGGAGTGCATTTTTATTTTCAAATGCTTTTTTTCTTTTTTTTTTTCTTAAATAACACATATACTGTGATTCCCAGAGAAGTCTGAAAGGACAATTCATTTATTTGAGGCACTTGGGTAATTGCGTAGGAAAACTGGAAACCTTTCCAAGTATCTAGTTTAATTTCTGATTCATTTTGTACAGTAAAAATGTGATTATTCTCCCTGAGATTATAGCCACAGGTAACATATAAAATGCAATTAGATGAATGCCATCCTGATTTTCCTTAGAATGCTGTGCAGTCATACTGCCTCAAGCTGTGTCCTTATTAGGCATTAATGAACTTAGACATAATGCAGTAGGATGAACTTGCCTGAGAGGCTCTGAGAAATAGATAATTCCTGTAGTTCCTGGTCCAACTGAGTGGTGCCTCCTTGGTGATTTCATTGTACAAGTGGCCTTCAGCCCAAAATATTCTAGATAGAAGACATTTAACTAATTATACTTCAAGTGTGACATGCTATTGGATTCAAAGTTATCTACAAACATTTTTGCAGCTGGTGTAACTGCTACATGATTTTCTTCTAAGTGATTAATTAAATGTTATGGTAGAAACGTGGAAAATATTCTGACCTCCAGCTAAACTAGTTATCAGACACTGGAATTTTATTTTTCAGAGTTACTGAATATGCCTTGTAACTACTTTAGCTGACCAAAACACATGCTAATTTTTAGACTGAGACATTAAAGGAAGGTCTCTGTTTAAAAGCAGGTTTTGTTTGTTTTGGTTTGTTTTTCCAGTTGTGTCACACTGTTTGGTTACTGCTTTACATATTTTGTGTTTTGATGGTGTGTTTAAAACAGAACAGTTTCTCAAAGAATAGGAAATAAATACTACAGTTTGTAGCATTCCGTGCTATGTCTATGCAATAATTTGGGATGCAATTAGATAGTAAGAGCTTCATAAACAAACTGTTTCTGTGAGTGCAAACTCTGGTAATCCACGCTGTGAGAAGTCCCCCTTTATTTGCACTTAAAAGTTGAAACTAGAAATATTAGCCAAATGTCCCTAAAGGAGAAAAACGTAGTCATGAAATGCTTTGATGATGAGAGCCAGGTGGTTCTTGTAACATTAAATCAGTACAAATGAGAGAAAGCATAAACAGTATCATCATCCCTTATGTTGGTTATGGCTACCTTTTTAATAATATGTTTTTGTTATTGTGTTATCCCACAGTACTGCCAGATGAGAGAGAATTTCATTATGCTGCTAAAATGAACAATTTGGACACCGTGGAAAAGCTGTTTAAGAAGAATGTTGATATAAATGCTGTAGATACTGTGAGTATGAAGTGCCTGACAGATCACTTACACCAAGGGTGACTCCTTGGGGTTGCATGGGGGAATGTCAGCGTGCCCCTTCAGCTGCAGGGTGGTGAGGCTGCAGAAGTGCCCTCCAGGACCTGATGAAGAATCATTTCATATGGCCATCATGGACATTAGGGTTTGTACAGCATCACTCCCAGGTTTCACACTAGTCAGGGTATCACATTGAGAACTAAGGACCTCTCAATTGTGCCCCTGCTCTGGTGTTTCCTCAGAGCTCTCTGGTGACTGATTTCTCAAGTTCTCCACCTTTCTGAGTGAGATGACTTTACCTCACAGTCACTTTAAGAATGGATTAATGCTGCTGGAATTACAAATTTCTAGAAGGAAGTGTTACTCTTTGGTTTGCATGGAACCGTGGGGGCATTCTGCAATATCCTCTTGCTCCAACCTGAGCTCAGAATTCAGATTTTCCCTGGATACATGAAAATGCATTTCTTATGCTGACTTCAACACTAGGCCTAAAATCTGAGGATGTATACCTCACTTTATATATAAATATGGCACTGTGTTCCACATGAGAGGCAGTTCAACAGCAACAAAGCAGTCATGATGTTAACCTGGGAGTTCTGCTTAACAGTGTCCTCTCGATGGCTACTTAGAAATCATCTACCCTTGAGTATCCAATGTTATTTATTCTGGGTTCTGAAAACATCTTCTTCCCATGACCACATGCATTTTCACCCACTGGGCAATATAGAAGATAGTATAGTGCATTTTTTGATTTGTTTATGAAACAGACAAGGAGACAAACATTTCCTCTGAGCACACTTCTCTTGAATACCAAGAGTATCAATTGCATTAAACTCTAAAAGGTCACTTAAAAATAGTTCTTTCTTCCTTCTTGCTTTCCAGAATTCAGGAAGTTAAACTAAACACATACTCAGTGCAGTAGTTTGAAACTTTACTCTATCATCCTTCAATTAGACCTTTAGTATGAGAGTTACTAGTGTGGCTGTAGAGATCTTGTTTGATTGATTGACTGTTTTGATTGATTGTCCTAGTAGGGATATAGCTTATGCTGGGAAAGCCATTTGTTTTGTTAATGTTGATCATTCCTGTCCCTGTACTCTCAAGCCAAATAAGAAAGGCTGCCAAAAGATGAGCTTTTTGATAGTACTCTTTCTACAGTACAAGAGGCTTTTTTCTGACATAAATACATGTCATAAATCTCACCTTATTCCTTTTGATACATATGGTTGTAAATTTAAATTTCTGCTTGAAAAAGTCAGATGATCTCCAGAGAAGCTAAGAAAAAAAAAATCCAAACTGACTTAAAATTAATTGATTAAATCTCTTAGACGTCTTCGTATGGAAACTATCAGTGACTTATGTTACACCCAGTTATGTCCGTTTTATCTGAAAGCAAAACTCTCTCCAATAAAATTTGATCCAATTTAACAAATCCCTTTTAAATATATACCACTAATTACCTTATGGAAGTCCTCTTGAGAAGCACTGAGCCATTCACCTCTGTAAAATTACTCACTGTTTGCAAGGTGGTAGCTTTCATTTACTTAGCTGATGACTCAGGCTGGGAAGGTGACTAACACTGAGTGAGGGAGAAATCTGGGCTTGCCTTGCAGAGGTTTAGTCAAAAGCAAGGAGGATACCAAAAGAAAATTTACTGCTTAGATATAGGCCTCAGCTATTTAAACTACACCATTTAATAAAATAATAAACAAGAATGCTTCTTGTACTGCATGCACCTCCCTTACTCAGCATTTGACTACTTAATCCCACTTTGACATTTCAATGAAGGGACAATACTACGTAGACTAACAAAATCATTCTATTTTTACAAGAATTCTCTGAGATCAATATCTGAATTCCATCCAAGGGAATGAAACAGAATATGTAGATAGAGATCAAGTATGACTGTTGAAGAGAAATATGAAATAGGTGCATTTAGGTGAATATTAACAGGTGCATGTCATAACAAACAAAAGAATTCCAAAATCCTGACCTCCTGCACAGGGAAAAGGACTTTCTTACAGACCTGACAACCCTGTTTATTCCAGCTGAAGCGCTCAGCACTCCACTTTGCTGTTGCGGGGGGCCATGTGTCCGTGGTGGATTTCCTGCTTCATCACAAAGCTAGACTCGACATGGCAGATCAGGTAAGCTGGCTGACTTGTTTTTATTCATGTGTATAGAATGCCTTTGAGGAGCAGTAAAAGCAGATACTTCTCCTGTGCTCCCAACTGTGCAAAATTAGGAGCTTGCAGTAAAAGCTCAGGTTTGTCTTAGAACTGCACATATTTATATGAAAAAGGCGTTTTTAGAGGGGAAAACACATTGCCCAAAGTATTGGATAACTTGAATACCTGAGTGAGCATGTGGCACCTCCCTTGGCCAGGTCACAGTGTTCACCTAATACAGGCAAGGATATTATTTGCCTTGTGTGCTGCAAGAGCACACTGCTGACTCATGTTCAACTCAGTGTGCACCAGAAGCCCCAGGTTGTCCCCAGCCAGTATTGCTGCCTGGATTTGCTCCTCCTCAGGGGCAGGACTTCACATTTCTCCCTGTTGAATTTAGTTATGTCCTTGGTAGGCCATTTCTCCAGCCTGTCAAGGTTTCCCTGGATGGCAGCACTCCAATATGGTCTATCAGCTATTCCTCACAGTTTAATATCATCTATGAGTTTGCTGTGGGTACATTCAGCCCATCATTCAGGTCATAAATGAAGATGATAAATAACATTCCCAGGATGAATACCTAGTGGGCATTGCTTGTGAGTGGTCTCCAGCTGTTCATAGCTTGGAAGGTTTTTCAGGGCAGACTTTTGGACCACAGCCACAAATTTAGCCAAATCCCAGATTTATCTTATTGCCTGCATGCCAGGCACATATTCCAAATTTTCCTCCACTTTACAGTTTTCCACTGAAATTTCTGCAAATACAGGAAAGACTGAAAAAGTGGAGTGAGTCCCAGGCAGAGCCTCTAGAACAATTAGAAGTGCAGCACATGGTGTATGAGGATGTGTCCTAATATCCAACCTAAACCTCTCCTTACACATCTCCATTCCATTCCCTCTGGTCCTGCCAGGTCAGTCCTGCCCCTGCTCTTCTCCCCACAGGGAAGCTGTAACTGCAGTGAGGTCTCCCCTCAGTGTCCTGCAGGCTGAACAGATCCAGTGAGCTCAGCTGCTCCTCGTATGTTTTCCCTTCAAGGTCCTTTCCCACCTTTGTTCCTCCTTTGGATGCTCTCTAATAGCTTTACATCCTTGTACTGTGGCACCCAAAACTGCCCCCAGCACTCAAGGTGAGGCCACACCAGCAGGGAGTTGAGCTAGTCCTTTTGTTTTTAAGGTGTTAAAAACAGGGTTCTTTCTTTTCCTATAAGGAAAAATGTTTTTAGAGAATTTGAGAGGTGAGAATATTAGAAAGGGACCCAAATGGAAAAGTATGGTGACTCATGAAATTATAGTCATTGCATATTATCACTTGAAATGTCATTCATTGTACCCAGGACTATCTATCTACATAGTTTCTGGAGAGAGAAGATGATTTCCAGGTAGGAATCCCTCTGTCTTAAAATGAGATCCAGTCCTTCTCTAGAGACGCCACACCTTCTGTCAAGAGGAGGTCAAGCATTTATCTAGGTCTTGCTCCATTGTATTTAGCTTAATTTAAGTGAGATTAATCCCACCCACACCATCAGGTGTTCCTATTGCTTTTCTGAAAGCCTGGAGATTGGAACCTACTAATTTTGGAACCTACCTAATACACTGAATCAATCAAAAAGATTTAAAGAAATTTGGCTGGAGGTATTTTGATGGTAATTTCTGCCTTTGTCGTTTTATTTGAAGCATGGCCTGACAGTGATTCATCTTGCAGCTTGGACTGGAAATCTGGATATAATGCGAAAGTTAGTTAAAGCAGGTGCTGATCAAAAGGCTAAGAATGAGGTTTGTTGATGACAAATTTTTACCCACCCTAAACATGTTTATGTTGGAAAAAAGCCAAGCATTCTTACAGACTGACTTACCATTTTTCAGGAAGGAATGAATGTACTGCATTTTGCAGCTCAGAGCAACAGCATTAAAATAGTTGATTATTTCCTCCAAGATCTTCACCTGAACGACTTGAACAAACCTGATGGGGTACAGTGTATTTCTGTTTATTTCTTTGATGTCATGAGGCTTTTGTTTTGGGGAAAACAATCTTGACTTGGGGAATTCCAGTGAATTTTAACATATTGAGAGTTACATACACTTTTAATTACTGACTTGGATATTGAGAAATAGGTAAAAGAAAGAGCCAGACAAGCACTTAGGGGCAACACCTTCCCTCCCTCTTTGGCCATTTCAGTTGGACTCCAGACACCCTTTGCTGTCCTTGCTTTTGCTGCATGTGATGCTCAGTCGTGGTAAGGCAATGGGAGGCACAGGAGGTTGATTTCAGTCCCCAGTGGATTCCTTTCTCCTGCTCCTTGCTTCTTACTGTTTCCCCCTTCTCCAGAAAGCTTCTTGCATGGGCTGCAGCCACGCTGTACCTTCCTCTGTGTCTCCTCCCTTTCATCTTCTTGTGTCTCCTCCTGTATCTCCCCTTTTGCATCCTCCCCACAGCAGAGCCCAGCTGTTTTTAAATACATTTTCACAGAGGCATCGTGAGGTTTTATGGTGGGTTAAGTGTTGGCACATCGTGGGGCAGTTTGGTCCACTGTGGAGCCAGCTGGAAATGTCTGTGACCAGCACAGGGCAGCCTCTGACATTTCCCACCTAACACAGTTTCACAGACCCTACTCTTACCAAAACCTCCAGTCATGGCCAACATGGCCATTTTTCATCACTGTAAAACATAGAAATATGTGCAGCCATCCTACAGAGGTGCACTGACTCTCCAACTGTGCCTTGTCCTCATCACGTTTTCTGTGGTTTTATTTTCAATTTCCACAATTGGGATCTTGTTTTGAAATGCTGTGTAGATAAGTCAGATGACTTATGTATCTTTACATGAGGAAAACTTATTCCTGTGAGATCTGACATCTAAAGAACAAATCTCCCATTATTTTTTCTGAGTTTCTTGAATTTTATTGACCCAAGGGTGCAAAATTCTGAATCCTTTTTTACAAATAACAAGTCAGACAAAATGGAGTTAATTAAACAAAACATACCTTTGAAGGTTTAGGCCTTGGGAAATGTGAAGAATTACCTTCTCAGCCACCTGTTGAGGTTACATATTCATTCTCTACTAGGTGCATGCATTTTTTTCCCCAGATATTTCTATAGGCACTATCAGGCATGACATAAAGCCATTTTACCTAGCTGGGTACATGCCTCACTGTTGGAACAGTGGCACAGTTTTTGTGGCAAGGTAACTTTCTGCAGTGGGGTTTGTAAATGGTTTGAAAAGTTTTTCTTAGTTTCAACACCATCAAAACCCTCTACAGTCCTAAATTCAAGCCTCCTGCATGAAACTCCTGAGGTATGTCAGTTCTGGTCTCTGTTCCCAGAATCTGGATCCAACAAATTAACCCATGGACATAAATCTTGCAGTTGCTTTGCTGCCTGTTTCTGAGCATCCTCAAACTTTTAATGACACACTTATTTTGATAAATATTTTCATACTAAAAAGTTTTAAGTGTATTTTCCACTTTTTTACCATTTCTAAATAGTTTTTATATATTTTATTCGGGATATGCAAAATGTATAATCTCTTTATGTATACTAAGTATTTTTTTAATTACTGGTCTTCTATGTATGTATTATTGTGTTATTCACCTCAGTCATATGATATATAATTTTTTATGTAGGATACACATATATATATATGCATGCCATATATCAAGTAACTAGAAGTAAAGTATTTCTACTTTCCTAACACTATGTTTCTTTCCATAATTGTTTTCTAGAAAGGCAAAAAGCCATTTCTTCTGGCCTCTGAGAAAGGCCATGTTGATATGATAAAAAATTTGATTGCTCTGAAGCTATTTACATCTGAAAAAGATGAGGTAAATGTTTATTTTCTACAAAAGTGCAACTACAAATGTGCTTATGAAAGATTATTTTGTTTCACTGTGGTTATTATACAATCAAATATCTGAGTGCCCTGCACAGATGTTACAGTGATATATGGGACCAACAAATATAAAAGGATGATGTTTTTTAGTGATAAAGGAAATGAAGCGGGATGATTGCCAGGAGACTTTTCCATTCATAATTTATGCAAATCAAGACTGGGATATGCTGTTGTTGAGAGAAGTGGGAAAGCCTGGAGATAAAGGTGTCAGCCTCTGCTCTGGGAGATCTTGCATCCCAGTGTTTCACTCTGTTCATCTGTGTCTGTGTCTCACTGTGTGGCCAATTTTTCAAAGCTGTTTAAAAGCCTCAGGGAGCAAATAAATACCTACAAATTCTCTTTTAGCAGTACGTTAACACTTCAATGTGATTAAGTTTGCTTTGACACTGTATTTTAAGGTATCCCAGTAATTTTCAAAGTCTGCTCTTAAATTTATTTTTCCTTTCTTGATTATTTCTGGAATGACTAAGTATTTCTCTGCATCTGAGGCATTGCAAGGACAAGTACATTAAAAATTGTGAAATTGTCAGATGCTGCATTTACAGAACCACTAAAGAAAGGACTCATGAAGTGATGTTGGCTTTTTTTGATATTCTGGTAATAGTTCAAAAGCTGCAGTGCCCAGAGCTCTGCTGTACGAAGCAGTTTATCATCAGAGGTTGAAAGATAGTGTTGACCCCGATATCTAGCAGGTTAAAGGTGTCAACAGCACCAGGAGGTGAATACTGTAGTCCTGCAAATTAGGTAAGAAACCTGGACAGAAATTCATCTCCTGGGTCACCAGACCAAATCACTCTGTAGCCATCAATGGTGCAAAGGATTCCCACATCTTCCCACTCAGTGCTGGGAATGAAAAATTGTTCTGGACTCTCATTTTTCTGAGAGTTACAATTCTTCTAACCTTTTAGCCGTTTTTGTACTATTTTGTATGCTTCCATTTTCTTCCAGTTCAAAACCTGCTGCTCTGCCTGAAGCTGTTAGTTGCTTTTATTTGCTTGGTGGTGTGGTGTTTTGATTTTGGTTTTGTTTCTGTTTTGTGTATCTTAGTTTCCTGGAAAGAAATTGCACTGATGGTGACAGAGATCAGAGATTGCAATGTTGACATCAACAAATTTCTGTCCACTGACCTAGGCTTTTTTACTCTATAAATCAGTGGTCTCAGGGGTTCAGTGTAGTACCCTTGTGGGAACCAGTAACTGAAGTTTTCTTCTGATTGATTTGTTAGGAATTAGAATTTCAGATCTTTTTTGCTGGTATACATTCAAGTTTTCAGACAAACAACCAGATCAGCAACAATAGAATAGACTGACTCATGGCACATGCTGTGTGTAGCTGCCTCCCTCTCCTTGTATGTAAGAGGGACTTGTATGTGAAAGGCCAAAGGCTTTGTGTTGGTTTTAGTTATTGTCTTTATTCTGGGTTTTAAAATATGTTATTTTAATTTCAAGGAGGGAAATACAGCATTGCACTTAGCAGCCAAAAACGGTCACAGTGAAGTGGTAGAAATTCTGCTTGAACAATGGGAGGAAATAAATGACCCAAATCAGGTAAGATATATACACTATACTTTTATATACACTAAACTATCGAAAGAAATAAGGTTAGAGATGTGAAAAAATTCCTGAGAAGATCAAATTTGAAGGGAAGAGATGTGGAACTGAGGAGACTTCATTAATCTTGCTGGTTTCCTAGCAACTTTGCATCCTGTTTTGCTGTTCCTTGTCCGATAAATTAACCTCTATTACCTCCTTCAGTTCTTCCTCTGTCTTCTGTCCCTTATACACATCCTCCCCTATGTTTGGCAAGCCCGCTGCTGGCAGAAGAGAACAGAGGAAAGCCTTAACTTCCCTTGCTTTCTGTCAATTTTAGCATTCCAGCATTTTTAGCCATGCAATCCCACTCCTTTTACCATCTCACTTTTAAGCACTTCTGGTGCTTTTCAGCCTGTTCATTGGGCCAGTTTGGCTTGAACACCAAGCACAGACCATCACAGGCAACTCAGCAGAGGGGTCTCAGATTTGTATCTCGTCCATCCGAGCTCAGTTGCACAAAACTGGCTGCAGACACTGCCCACCCAATTTGCTTTCCTGGGTTAGTGTTGGTGAGCTCACCCAGCACATTCATCAATGGCATATTAGCTGGGAAGGTTGTATCCCTGAGTTAATGCACTCCTGAACTTCATTTTAAGGCTTAAACAAGGAGTGGAGGAAGGAAATGCACACTAACTGCTCCTGTCAGCGTTCTTGCTTTGCAAAAGGTTTCTGTCTTTTTCTGTTTCTTCTGTGGGGCAGCTGGCACAACCTGGGCAAGGCAATCCTTTGTTGTGGGCTGCATGCCCACTCTGGGAACCTGCCCTGTGTGGTTGATGATTTGTTCTGCTGGGCCAGTGGGCAAAATGAGTACCTCCTACCCAAGGCCCTCCTCTTTCTTTATCAGTGACAGGTGAGTTAAGAAATTCCCCCTTATCCAACTTGTCTGCTGTTTTCAGCTGTGCCTGTTGTGAGGCACAAGAGCCTCTTTGAAATGAGGAGCCCTGGTGTTTCCAAGGCTTGTCTAAGGATGTTGCTTCTGCACACAAACTTGTGCTGTTGTGCCCCCGTCTCGGCATGGTTAATGGTGTGACCTTCTGACTTGGTTTGGAAAGACAGGTGTCTGCCAGGAAAAGCTGGAATTTCCCTTGGAATGGAGAATGCAAACCCCTTCCCTCTGAATTATTATGATTTTGCAATTAGGAGCTTTCGGGCGAAGATATGGGAATAGGTGTAACAGTCCTTTACTAGGAATATTAAAAATACAAATGTAGTACTACAAAAAATCAAGCAAACAAAGAAACAAACAAAAATCTTAGAAACCCTGACAGAGTCAGGAATACGGCCTGACACCCTGTTGGTCAGGGTGGTGGGAGCAGTCCAAATAAATCCTCCTGGAGTGACAGATGTGGTTCTGTTGGAGCAGAGATGATCCTGCAGAAGGTTCCAGTGGTGGTGAGATGGGTCCAGCCTTCCTCTGGGAATGCAGTGCAAACAGTCTGTCCTGTTATTCTGAATCTCAGGTTTTTATCCAGGTGGGAATGCTGGACTCCTCCCCTGGGTGGAGCATCTCCCAATGGATGATGGAATTGTATCAGTCATGGAGTGAGCCTCGATGGCCCATGGACAGCAGATATCCCCTGGAGGGAGGATAGGTCCTGGAAGAGATAAAGAACACTGCCCCAGCTGGGTTTAACAGCTGGGCCATTAACAGAAGACACCTGCCCCCTCCCCCTGGAGTTATGAGATAAAGAAAAACACCTCTTCAACTGGTTTAAACAGATGGGAATAGAATACATGCTTTTCGTTGTATATTGCAACCCAAGACATCTTCCCATCCAGCTGGAGATGCAGTGATCTGGGCATGACCAGATCTCTTCCCATAGCATGAGCAAAGTACTATAACATATTAAGTTTACAAGAATTATGTCAGGATTTTAAGCAAAGAAAAAATAGGATTTATTGATTCTTTTGTGATTGTTGAAACACTAGAGTAATTTCCATTAAACCTTTGTATATTTCAGATGTTGAGAAGCAGGAATTAGATCATTGTATATTTGATGTATCCTATTTTATAGACTTGCTGTGGAGACATGGAGACTCCTTCAGTGTGAAAAGATCTGAAATAAATATGAAAGAGGATTATTTCTGCTAAAAGTTGTCCTTATGGCTAGCACTTGGTACTGTGAATTTGTCAGAGATCCATGGCATTGTGCTGACAGAAACTGGAATTACTCTATGTGTGAGCTTTCTAATGGTGTTGCCTGGTGTTGAATGGAAACAATTGCTGCCCTCCAAAAAGAGCATGATTAATATTTATGAAATAGTTTTCTTTATTGTAAACTTTACTGTACATCTGTCCAGATAAAGGTATCTGCCACTTAACTGCTGGTGAGTAGCCGTGTTGTTCCTGCTGGAGCCTGCTGTAGGTGTTTTGTGTCTCAGTGTTGTAAGCACATGTCTGAAATTGGAACAGACATTTTGTCTCTTCTGGTCTAGAATGGAGAAACTCCATTTTACTTGGCTGTTGAAGGAGGTCATGAAAAATGTGCCGAACTCTTACTGGAGGCAGGGAGTGACATCAATGTTTCAACTGAGGTACGTGCACAGTATTCCTCCTAGTGGGACATACCAGGCTGTGGAAAGGACTTTACTAACAAAGGGTATTTGCTTTGCTTTTTTAAAATGAAATGGCAAGAAAAATTAGAATGGGGAATGTAGAGAGGACAAACAGAATAAAACCAAAGTAGAAGAGAAATAGCATTAACTCCATTTGATGGAGTACTGCGGTGGAGCTTTTTATTTCCTGTATGCCCACTAGTACAACATATGACTAGAAAATGTAACCAACTAAGATAAGTGAAAATCCTCCTTTTCTGTGGTGTATGTGACTGATGTGATGACAAATGTCTTCTTCATATCTGATTCCTGAACTGCAGTCCAACTCATATCTGCTGAATGCCTTGGCTAGCCTGATACAAGAAGTTTATCATTCTGGCAGAATGAGAACTTGTTTGTTTAAGCAGAATTATTTTGTAAAAATTAATTTTAAAAAAATTCTATTAATTTAATTATGTTTATTTTTCTATTGATTTATTAACTATTCTATGGATTTACTGGTCAATGTGACTGTACTTTCTTGGTAAGGGTCTAACCAAATAACTAGCAGAGTAGGAGGTCTTGGCATTGTTGTTGTCCATGGCACAGTATAGATGATGATGCTGATCTGTCTTTTCTTTAAGAGAAGTTGGATGGGGCTATAGGATACAGGATATTGGTGTTCCTTAGTATATTTGTTGTGATATAGTAAAAATGGATATTTCCTTCAATGCTGACAAAAGCATCATGGTAACTGCTGATCCACTTCATTTTGTATGATTTTGTCAAAAGATTTTATTGGTAGAGGGGATGCAAAGGCATATTTAAATGCAAGATTACCCAATATTTATACCTCTCTTTAATACTGCTTCTTTCAGCAATAAAAATGTACGTTTTTCTGTCTATCAAATTTCTTTCAGAACAATAGCAGTGCTTTGCAGGTTGCAATTCAGAATGGACACCTACCTTTGGTTAATTTTCTTATCGATAAGAACATTGACCTGGTTCCTAAACCTCAGGTGAGTTTTTGTCAGAATAACTCTTCTGCTGCTGCTCAGCCTGTCCTGTCTTTCCATGGGAATTCAGACAGATGAATGAGATTGAGTAGTTCCTTGAATTTTTCCCTGCACACATTATTATTTGGTTTCTAGATGTTGGTTAGCAACCTGTAGAGACCAGAAGAGACAAGGTCCTGTTGCCAACCCAGGAGTGCCTGAGCAGGCTGGCACAGAGCAGACCAGACATGGCCAGGCCAAGCCAAGGGCCAGGCATTCCCAGAAGGAGAGCAAAGTGCCCTGCTTGAACTTAGCAGTGTGGGCAAAGAGGCAACATGATTTTGAATAAAGATTTCTAAAATGCAGATAAGCACTTCAGCGCTTTCACCTTCTGCAGGTAAATGCACCCTCAGTGCCTTCAAAATCTTCATGCCAACTTCCTTTGCAGTTTAAAATTAAAGAGGTATTTCTATTTTCCAAACCCTTTCTCAGCTTATATATGACAGATGTTTGAGATTTTCTATGAATAGGAAATTATTTTCCAGCTCTACAGTACAAGATGAAAATAGAATCTGGACTTCATGAATTATGCCATGATCACTGGCCTCTTGCAGAAAGCTGTCAAGGAATAAAAATTTATGATGTGCTTGAAATGATTTAAAGGTCAGACAGTTGTTGTGCTGCTTGTTCTCATTAGCTTTCTATTGCAGAAGCAACTCAAAAAATTGTAACTTACATTTTGCAAACGTTTCCATCACAGTGTTGCGTAAGAGCTTGCTTTATTTTTCTGTAGCCCTGAAGAAAGGTCTGTGTTTTACAAAGACACTGACCTGGTGTCTGGCACCATCAATGGTACTGGTATGGAATTACTCTTAAGCTGTATTTTTTAAGAAACTGATCAGCCACAGGTTCAACACACAAAGTGATCTTACCCACCTCATGTGAATTTTGTCTGTTGCTTCTGTGCCCTGGACATATTAATAAATAATCACTCAAATAAAACCTCTGTCTTACTAGCTGCAATTTGTCATATTTTATAAATATGGCAGCAAGTCACTTCAGTATGAAGAGCATTTCCAGCAGGAACATGTGACAAGGATTTGTTCTTGGAAAGTGGATTACAGCATGGGTTTACCGAATACAGAATGAGTCTGCCTCCAGGCTATGGAACAAAGGGCAAAGCCACTTTTCTGAGGGACCAGGAACATTGCCCTCATCTCTCTGTTGTCAGGATGGCAGCACTCAAGGCACTCTCCTCTCCTCTCCTCTCCTCTCCTCTCCTCTCCTCTCCTCTCCTCTCCTCTCCTCTCCTCTCCTCTCCTCTCCTCTCCTCTCCTCTCCTCTCCTCTCCTCTCCTCTCCTCTCCTCTCCTCTCCTCTCCTCTCCTCTCCTCTCCTCTCCTCTCCTCTCCTCTCCTCTCCTCTCCTCTCCTCTCCTCTCCTCTCCTCTCCTCTCCTCTCCTCTCCTCTCCTCTCCTCTCCTCTCCTCTCCTCTCCTCTCCTCTCCTCTCCTCTCCTCGAATCTCCTCTCCTCGAATCTCCTCTCCTCTCCTCTCCTCTCCTCTCCTCTCCTCTCCTCTCCTCTCCTCTCCTCTCCTCTCCTCTCCTCTCCTCTCCTCTCCTCTCCTCTCCTCTCCTCGAATCTCCTCTCCTCTCCTCTCCTCTCCTCGAATCTCCTCGAATCTCCTCTCCTCTCCTCGAATCTCCTCTCCTCTCCTCTCCTCGAATCTCCTCTCCTCGAATCTCCTCGAATCTCCTCTCCTCGAATCTCCTCTCCTCGAATCTCCTCTCCTCTCCTCGAATCTCCTCTCCTCTCCTCCTTGACTGACAGGAGTGCCTTGCTGCATTCCTGAGTTTTGGCACACTGATGCACACCCCATGCACTCAGCATTTCCAGTCTTCTCTGTTTGCCTGCTTCTGTGGGTGTTTCAGGAGCAGGATACCACCCCTGGTATAACTCTGTTTTCTTTTTGAACCTCTGCTAGAGCATGTCACCTTTGCCAAGAGGTGGGCTTCAAGAAGAGCTTCTTTCATGTTTGCATGAGCTTGTAATAATATACCCAAGTATGACAATTTCTTGTTTTTCCTCCACAGCAGAAGAATTCCCCTCTCCATTTAGCAGTTATCAATAATAATCTACCAATGGTAAAAAGCCTTTTGGATGCCAATCACGATGTGAACTCCTTAAATCACGTAAGAAAAGCTGGGAATTTATACAGCTTTATTGGTAAAGGGGAGATTATGTGGGTTTTGCTTGAATTTTATTTTCCTTGTGAGCTCAAGGTACAAAAAAAAGGAAGGAAGAGGCAGCTCCCTCCTAATCTTTTTGTGTGTGTACATATGTATTAGTCACTGGTACATGCTGTGCTAATATTGTTTGAGCAAGATAAGGATAGCACAATGCTGTGTACTCAGAAAATGATTGGGTAATGTATTGTTCATGTGCAATGAATGACAGAAATATCTCTTTGGGACTGGCTTCAGAGGGAAGCCCAGTGCAGAATGTCACGTGGCTGGAAAGAAGTTAATTTTTCCTTAAAGCAACCCACCACGTGCAGTGCTCTAGATCTGTGACCAAAACAGTGCTGGTAAGAAAATGCTGTTAAAGCTGTTGTTGAGCAATGCTTGCCCAGCATCGAGGCCTTCTGTGTCTCACACTCTGTGCCCTCAGTGAATCCACTGAGGTGCTCAGGAAGCTGGGAGGGGACAGAGCTGAGCAGAGCTGAGCAGCACTGAATGACAAGGCCACGGCTGTCCGTGATGCAGCCAGCTCCTCACTGGGAGGATGCTGCTCTGAGCCCATCCACGGACAGCTACACCTCTTTGGTGCTGTCATTCTCGGTCCTTTTTTGCTGTACCAAACCTCCTATAATTGTTAATGGGCGTTCCTGCTTTTGCTATGTTGCATATCCCTTTGTATTGCCCTGCCTGGTGGAGTGATGATAAAAGCACTGGCTGGTGCCTGATCTGGTGTTTTTGGGCCTTGCAAAGGCACTCTCTGTGAACTCAGGTGATCATCTCATCCAGAAAATGAACAATTGCACCTTTCCCTTTCCCCCCTTGGAGAGACGCTTTGTTGAGAGAGGAATGAGTGGAATTTTCCCCTTCTTCTCCCCCAGGACAGTTCTCTCCCACCTTCCTGTAACACGACTCAGTTCTTTGAATATCCTCACGTAATCACACTGTTCATACTAGTGTGTTGTGAGCACGGTTTTGATTGTTGTGACAATTAACAAGTGATTGGGAATGCCACGCAGGGATTTGCCTGGAGGCAGTCGGTTCTCGGGTGGCATCGTGTGTGGAAGGAATTGGACACATCCCTGAGGCTCTTACTCCCTCTAATGGTTTGGGAGTTCATGCCTCAGCAGGAGTGTAGTCCTGAGTAATTCACACACCTCTGAAGGAGGGGAGCCTTGCCTGCCCTGATGGAACACAGGGATCTCCAGGGCTGTGTTGGGTCTGGCCCTTGCCTACCGAGCTGCCATGCAGTGTCCTCAAAAGAGAATGAGAGTTCAAGGAGCACTCAAAGGGACACTGGGAAGCTCTGAAGCCACCATGTGGACACTGGAAACTCACTTAGTTGGAGGTGTCACACCTTTGCTAGCCAGAGACTCACCCTCAAGTGTGATAATTGTGCCAGCACTCGAGGAGAGATGGTGGAAGTAGATGTGGATTTGGTTAGGAAGAGAAACAGCAGCTCCTGCTGAGGGGCAAAAGGGGGAAGATTCAAAAGCCTGGCCTGTAGCAGGACAGGAAAGGGAAAAGGCAAGAATGACAACAGAGGCAGAACTCCCTGGTGTCCATGCCTGAATGACCTCTTAGGCAGGCAGCAAGTATTCACCTGTCAGCAAGGTAAGCACACTGCTTCCTGACTGCTCCAGTGTTGGAAAGGCAGGGAAACCCAGCTGCTGGGGTCAGCTTCTAGGGATGCAGGGATTGACAAGGGGATCATAACAGAAGCAGGCACTCACAAGCCTCTGGAGAGGGCTCTTACTCCATGAATGATTAGGTGTCTCCCCAAAGAAGACACTGCAAACCAGCAAGGCAAGCAGCTACCACAGAAGTATCCAGTACCTGAGTGAGGGGTGGTAGAGGTGAACTACAGTGACCTGGCCAACAACCAGGCTTCCAAAATTCTCAGTGACATCCAGTGCCATGGCCCATGTGGCAGAGGATTGTACAGAGCTCACATACACTGGCCCCCGACCATGAGGGCCAGCTGTGTGCAGACTGGCCTGCCACCCATGGCACTTCCAGGAGAATCTCTCTTCCCCTACCCATCAATCCTACATCTCAGCTGTGGGAAGGCTGTCCCAGCAGGCTGTTAAATCCCATTTGGGGCACTGTGGCTCCCTGCTGAGGAAATGACATGTACAGGAGCTCCCCACTACAGCAACAAGAATGGGTCTTTGAGAAATCTGTGGTTCACCCCGTCCCATTGCTCATTTTATTGCTAGAGATTAATTTACACACCCTTTTGTGGAAGACAGTTGATAAAATCTTTTGCACGTGGCCAGAATGGAAATAAGCCATGTGAAGATTTATCAAGTCTTTGAAGGTGTCCAGCACTTCTCAAAATGGCTTAATAATAGCAAGACAACTTCTCTGGACATGCTTTGTAAAATAAAAGGTTTTAATAACGACAAAACCAAAAAACATTATAGAACAAAGAAATATAAATTGAACACAGTGTAGAAAATGCTGACACTGATTTAAGCAGTCCAAAAAAAGCTTGTAAGTTCTCTTGTGCTTTTTCTTAAGTACTAAGTGGCCTTGGTGGGCTATTTGGCACCTTTCCCAATGAAATTGGCAACAGGCTTGGAGGTGCACTTCCAAAGCCCAATCAGTGCCTCTGTGCTGGCACTGAGACATTTACAATGAGAAGGGTATAGAAAATTGTAATTTAATTTCCTTACATGTTCCAAGGTAAGCTGAAACTCTTTCCCTTATACAGATACACCTGCTTGGGTGGAAATGCACTGCTACAGACAGGGGCTGTCATTTGTGGTTGGAGAAAAGTATAATGACAAGCCTTCCTGGTCAGATAAAATAGAGAATTCTGTAAATTTCCTCAACACATCTTTTAGGAATGTTTTGCACTTTGTCTGTAGCTTGCCTGAAGTTGCCTACAGTCGGTACTTATGTATCCCTAAATTTCTGCAGCAAAGAAAGTAGGGTGTATGAATAAAAAAATATCTTTTATTTATGGGAATAAAAAAAAAGAGATAAATACATGAGATTTTGTGATCATAGTGTAAATTGTAAAATTAACTGATGAAATTTTTAATGTGGAATAGTGAACCTGGTGTTTCTTAGTATGCAAACCTTTAATTAAGATTTAAAGGCCAAAGAAGTTCTCTAACCAGACCTACATGTAAAGTAAACTTGCAATGTCAGAGAAGCATAGGCACAAAACATTCAGATTACAAGGATAATGTGCCCCAAGAAACAGAGTAAGGAATATTCCCATATATGCAGGGCATCCACAATTAGTCCACATTTGCTGCTGCATTTCACCCACAGATGTATGGATTTTCTTACTCTAATTTCTGTAATAGAATAAGTAAATACATATTTGGATATATATAGCTGTGTAGAGACTATACAACCCTTTCAGACTCAAAGATTTACTTGAAGCTGAATGCCATTTTAGCTGTACTTCTTGTTGATGGTTTGGCCTTGTTTAATGGTTTTGTTTGGGTTCTTTTTTTGTATGTGTGTTGTTTAAGGTTCACTGAGCCCATTATGGACAAGGTAGACTTCTGCTATGTATCATCATTTTGTGGCAGGGCTGATTAAAAAACTCTGTTATGGATGTGGTATAATGTACCATTGAAAATTGTGGATATCCAGGTGTCTTGGCATGAATTCCATCAGGGAAAAGGTTACCTGAGAGGATAATAAGGGTGTGGGTTGCCAGACACATGAAGCCCTCTGTCCAAAGCACCTTGCTTTAAGAGGGAAGAGAGAGAGCAAGCTTGTTAATTTACTGTACATTAGAGGGGCATAACAGCAACTCTTTCCTGAGCCAGCTGGAACTTCTGCCTGGTTTTCCTGAAGAGATCCCATATGCTGCCTTGTCTGCCTGAAACAAAACTGGCAGATCACTCAAAAGTTAAATGATTTCCCTCTGTTTGGTATTTTCTCACCAAAGTCACCTCTGGTTGTGAATCTGTTTTAGATTCAGCCTGTGAGATGCTACTTCTAGGGGTAAGTTTGACTTAATGCATTTATTTGGTGTCTTTAATTCCAGAGGCAGGAAACCCCTCTTCACCTGGCAGCTGACCTTGGCCATGTGGAGTTGGTGGAAGTGCTGCTGAAGTCAGGCTGCAATCTCAAGGCCATGGATAAGGTAAATTGCATTCCTCACACATGCAAGGATAACGTGATTTTATTTTTTGTTTTATCATCTTCCTTACAGAGGTGCATGAAGAGCATGTTGCCAGTTGTGTTTGCTAAGAAAAGCTAACTCCAAAGGAAGGCTTATTTTAATATTGCTATACATGCAGGTTGCAGAGATCTGAACTGATTTTGGTGGAGAGCTGTAAAACTCGAGGTGTAAAACTCCCAAGCTCTGTGGTTTGAAGGATAATCACTGCTTCCAGAGACCTTTAATGGAAAAAAAAGGTGTAGGCTTGCAGAGAGGAAAATGGCCTGTGGCTGCCTGTACTGTGCACCTGCAGCCAGGCTCACTGCCAGCAGAGATGCAGCTTCACCAGGTGCAGTGATGGAGAGTTTGCCCTTTGGCACTCCAGACCATCTGAGGATCATGGTGACATTCCAGATCCATTCAGGTGGATACTTAAACCCTGAGATCACATTCTGCCTGGAAAGATAGAGACAAAAATTACAATGGCTGGAAGAAGTACCAAAGCAAAGTTGCTGGGGAAATGCTTTTGAAAGGAGTACCAAACCCACTATTCACAATTTTTGCCAAATTACTGCGAGGTTGAGTGCCCCCTTTTACACTGCTACCACTTTTCTTGACATTCTGTATGACTGAGTTGATGGATTTCATGTTTATTATGAGCAAAATCTTGCCCTTTTGCAACTTCCAAAAGTAACTTTCCAGCACAAAACTGTCCTGATGAGAAGTGAAGCTTTATGGATTAGGATTGTCTTGTTTTGCCTTAGCCTGGCATGAGGCCTGGGGCTCTGAGTGTGGGTGGTATGGTTGGTATATTTTGGGATGCTGAGGTAAGATGCTGCATTGTAGTTGAGCATTTCCATTTAGAACCATGCCTACACTTTTCAAAGGGCTGCAGTTCTCAGAGGGATCAACCCAGAATGAAATCTTGTCTGCCTTAAACAGCACCTCAGCCACTGGGAAATATTTTCCACCTATTTGTATTCCAAAGGTAGACACAAAAAACTACTTATTGCCTATGACCTTAAGTACCTGCAAGTCCTTGGGCAAGGCAGTGCCCTGGTATTACAGCAGCACTGATAAAGCTCAGGATTTGTTAAGAGAATTTGGCTCTGAGCCTGTACAAGTTCTGGTACAAGTCACCTTTCTACATTGTTTTTATTTCTCAGACTAGCTTGCTCCTTGCCTATTTTCTGGATGACCCCTGAGACCATGCCAGTGCTGGGAACACATGCAAGTACAGTGCCCTTAGAACTGAACTGGTGCTGAGATGCCAAAAACGTTCCTGTTCTTGCTGAACAGTAACAGGAGGAAGGGGAGCCTGCTTTGGTTGCACAGTATTTCCATGGCCTCCATGCCCTGGCAGCATGAATACTCACTCTCCAGAGAATGCCATTTATCTGCTCCTGTCAGAGGCCAGGAAATGCACTCCTGGGAGCTTTTCCTCCATCCCATCTGCAGATAAAGCTGTCTTTGGTTGTGAGTGATAGTGCACAGAGAGCTCCCCACGTGCAAGGCTGCTGTGCTACACGTGCATCAGGATGCCAGCAGGGTCTGCACTAGCACAGGGGTACAGAAATACTCCCCCTTATCCACCACCTCTCTCTCCCTCTGTGGAATGCAGAGCTCCTCTCCAGGGGTGAGCCAAAGGAGATCTTGGGGTCTCTGGACTCTTCACATATAAAATACGCCTATGCATAACAGATTTAATGAAGTGTATGTTCCTTGGCTTCCAGTGTGATGCTCTTCTGAAAAACAGGTTAATTAGAATGATCTTGAGCAGAGCCAGGAGGTAGAATTCAAAAGGTGTATCTTAGGGAACTATCTGGAGAGTTGAAATACCTTATAATGTAATTAATGAACCTTCTAATTAAGGGATTGACTTCTCTTAGATCTGATTTTCTAGAAATGCACTTGTTATGTGGAGAAGACCCAGAATATTTAAATCCAAGGCATTTTCACTCAGTGCAGATCTGCCAAATACAGAAAATTGCAGAGAAATCCCTTTAGAGCCACTGTAATGCCTGTGCCTCAAAGTGCAGATAGCAGAGATGGGTTCAGGTAGGCTGAGCAAACCTCTGCAGCTGGAATTACAGCAATGGCTTTTAATTACTGTGACTCCAATACCCACAAAGCGTCATCCCATAGCTGTGCTCCTTTCAGATGAAGAGAAAGCAATTTCCTTTTCATTCTGTGAGCCACCTTCTCTTACCATCTAAAACAAAGCACAAGTTTTCACTTTAAGCTGGAGGTTTCTGCAGTGCCAGTTTAACTGTGGCATGGCAATGGGCTGTGTTGGTGGTAGTTTGAACGTGGACACAGTGACTGGAGCCTGCTGTGAGGAATGCAGCAGGCTGAGTGCAGGTTTCTGAAAGCAGCTGTACCTCACCAGAATTTTTTTCTGGGCAGTTTAGTGTGGGAGAAAATTGACCAGCTCTGGGTTGAGGGGATCCAGCTTATGCAGAGCATAGAATTTTGATTGTAGCTATCCAAAAGCTATAAAATTGTTGTAAATATCTCTTCCTGAAAAAAAGTTAAAAAGGGATGGGCCTCTATAAACAATTCCTGTGTTTCTTCTATGGCACACCCAAGATAATGTTCTGATTCACTGCCTCTGCTTTCAGCATGGAAAAACTGCACTAGCCACAGCATCAAGGAGCCATCATTCCCTCATTGTAGACATGATCATTAAAGCAGAGAGGTATTTTGCCATGAAACAGGTAAGAGGCATCTTTCATTAAACAAAAGATACCTAAGGGAAAAGCCAATTCTGATTTTAAAGTGCCTTTTGGCTGAGGTGGTTCCTTTTGGCAGGCAGCAAGACTGGCCTTGATGAACTAAAGTTAGGATTGGGAATGGGAAAGTCTCTAGACATCCAGGTTTTATTCCTCACTAGCTGTAAAACTGCAAGCAGATCTCACCATTTTCCTGCCTTGTGCTCCATACACAAGCGGATGGAGAGAGATTCTAAAATCTAAACTGTGCCATCAGCATCATGGCTGGGATGACACGGATCCATGCTGATTCCTGGATCCTTTGGTGCAGTAAAATCTGTGGCCAAAAAAATAACAGTGAAGATGTCTGTGATTCCTCTGCTAGCAAGAGCTCAGCTATTTCAACAGGAGCTCCCTCTTCTGTTCCTTGTGTGTTAATTATAAAATTAAATCAATGAGATGGAAAAGAACTTCACAGCAAGTGTGAAGGTCATGACTCGGGTTGTCTGAATTTCTCCCCTTCTTTCCCTAGTTGTTACTTAAATGCACAGTGATGGGCTTCTCTGAAGGGCTGCAAGTAACCACCATATCAGTTTTTGACTTTGTTCTCACTCCTGCTTCTTGCTGAGTTGGCCAAGTGTATAAACACACTGACCCTGTCCCAGAGCAGGAACAGGAATTAGGCAGTTTTACCACCCCACTCCTGTCCTGAATGGCCAAACCCACGACACGTGATGTTACAGGGCTGGAAAATCACAGATCTAGATTAATTATTGCAAACAATGCCTCCATGATCACTCTGTGTTGTGCATTTGGTTTGCCCCAGTTCAGCTGGAATTGTCAGGCTTACTATTGTTTCTTTTGGCTTAAAGAGGAATTAGAAGTAGTCTGTTGCCACAGAAGACATGACAAGTCTGACAGAAACCCATAAATTTAGCCCATAATGCTCTCCACTGCTTGGCATTGTTCACTGAATTTTTTGAAGAGAAGAAAAGGTGTTAAGCAGATGCTTTTCTGCAGAAGCACCAGAGGTGTTGGGAAATACAAATATAAATGTTTTTATCCTGTTGCCTGAAGCTGAGAGTGCAGCCTTTGGAACAGCTGAAATCCTGTGGCTGTGGAATGTGATGCTGTTCAGGTGGTGTTACCATAAAGGGAACTACAGCACTTTGAACCATTATTTTAAGGACTTTTTGTTACATTCAGCTGACTTGTTTGTGACAAACCATAGCTACAAAAGGAAATGTCATGTAGCTGAGAGGAAGGGCACATAATAGGGAAGTGTGTCATCTCTCTGGTTTGCCCTTTTCTCCATTTATCATTTCTACCCAGCCCTTCCCTATCATTTTCCAGGCTGGGTTTAACTGGATTTGAGGGCAGGTGTTACTGCCTCAAAACACACTTAGCAGCAAAGAGAAGCTGTGCTGCTGCAAAGGGGTTTTTCTGTTTGTTTGCTTGAGGTTTTTTTTTCTATGGCTTTTTTTTTTTTTTTTTTTTTAAATTAATTAAAATCACAAGAAAAGGAGAGACCCTGAAACTGACCTGTAGAATGTCCTAAACTTTACCTTGCATGTGTCAGGCAGCATGAAATAAAGTCTGCATCAGAGGAATGGAATCAAACATACATGACAATGTTTAGTTATTCTTTTTCATTCTGTTAAGTCTCTTGTAAGGTTAGGAAATAATCCTGCTGTACTTTTCTGCAGTTGGAATGAAGCATTTATGCCTAGCACTTTATGCCTAGCATTTTTGAAATGTAGCCTACTGCCATTTCCTTTTTTGCTTCGTATCTGCTTTGTCATCCTCTATCAAATGAATAAAGACATTTTTTCTCTTTGAAGATTGATTTGAAACAGGACTAGTACATAAAAATAATAAAATACAGAAATAGCTGGAGCTTATCTACCTGGGAATTTTCCTGGGCACAGTTTAACTAGGGCTGAAACCACTGACTGACATGGTTTTTGCCAAGGTGCCCAAACAAGAGGTAACCTCATCACTACTTTTTCAGGTGAGCCATGCCTACAGCAGCAATATCTTTTAATCTGGAGGGTAAAATCCACGTGGTTTTGGTTTCTGTCTGATTTTACTTATGCAGGAATGAAACTAGATCCATGTTCAGCACACATGTACATGTTGGTGTTTTACACTTTGCTGAATGGGAGTCCCCATGATAAATCCAATGGCTGATGGTGCCAGCAAAGGATCTGGAATTCCCCACTTCAGCCAAGTGAAGCTGACAGAGCAGGGGCAGGAACAGGCTGAGCAGGCACTGTGCCTGCCCTGTCCTCAAGGACAGATTACTACTTTGAGAAGCAAGAGAAAAGGGTAAGAAACCTGGGTTTCAGCTGTGCCTGAAACCCATTTGTGTTCTAAACATGCCATACAGAGCCAAGCAGCACAGCATTGCTGGCACAACAGTTGCTGTTGTGTATCAAGTACCAGACAAAGTGGTTTGTTTGCAATTCACTTAGTAATACATAGCAACAGACTCTGGAACTCTTTGTTTTAGTTCTGTTTCCATAAGCCACACACAGTTCCTTTACAGGCACTCAGCAAATCATTTGTCCCAGCTACATCTGCACAGGACACTGCTCACTGAGCAAAGGTTCCCAGCTCTGTTATAAAATTTATCATCTGCTTTCCTTTTCAGACACATTTTGCTCATAGTGGTAACGGGTCAGACTTCAGTGTGTCCTTCAAACAAGACCACAGCACACAGACCAAGCAAATCCGTTCCTCCCTTTGGAATCTGGCATACAACCAGTTAAAACCCCGTGAGTGGAAAAAACTGGCTGTGTTCTGGAAGTTCACAGATGAACACATTAAAGCTATTGAAGAACAGTGGACAGGTAATAATATCTGAATGGCCACACATAACATATAGGATTAAAAAAACCCCACGAGGCAGCGTTGCTTTTTTAAACTCTGTCAGTACCACCTAGTGGAGGGGTGCAAGCCTTGTCCCTGGTTCCTGAAGCAGTGATGAGCAGTACAGGACACTTCTGCTCTCCCTCTTGGCCTGAAGGAACCTTCCTCTTTGGAATTAAAACTGGAAGCCATGAGCATCATGGGAGGGTCCTGTCATGCTGAACATCATGACACAGGGTGATTTTGGTCATGCCCTGTCTGCACAGGTGCCAGGAAACAGGAGTTTCTGGTTTCAGGCCTCTCAGGTGCTGGGAAAAGTTCTTCTACAGCACATGTTGTACTTGCTACTACTACTCCAGGGTGTATTTCCACAGCATGGGGAAAAATGAAAGGAAAAATTAATTTTAAGATGTATTAGGCGTTTCTTTTATGTCTTAACAGTAATGTTAGGATAAAATGAGGGTTTTTTAAACTTTTAAAAACATTTTTTAAAACTTTTAAAAGTTTCAGTCTTCATTTCTTTTGCTAGATGAGAAAGGTAATAAGTGTAAAGGAATAAATTCCAAACTTGGAACTTTTAAAGTGCACAGGCACAAGATACACTATTTCTGGCATATTGAACAAACACTTTGTGTATTGCATAGGGAAAAAAAGTTACAAGGAACACGGAAACAGAATGTTGCTCATCTGGTTACACGGCACTTTGGTGGCTGGTAAAAATCCTGTTAAACATCTACATGAAGATCTGGTGGCAGCAGGACTTCAGCCTTTGGCTGGTAAGCTGACACAGAGCATTTTACAGTCCTCTGGGAGAGTGCAGGGCTGTGCTGAGCTCCCTGTGGTGCTTTGGCCAGGGCAGGGATGGAGGACCCTTCTTTTCTGGGACTGCCCTTCCTGAGGGGTGAGGCTGATTGAGAAAAAACATTTATTGTCAGATTTGAGGTCTCTAAAGGAAGGTGTGTGCAAACTTTGCTGCCCTCAGCTGTCCTGCACACGTGGGTAAATTGTCCTTCAGTTAGTCTGACCCTGTGCAAAGCAGAGCACACCAATCAAGTGTTTTCTCTTGCTTTACAGAGAAGATCAGAGCTTCAATTAGCACTGGCATGGACTCCAGGAAATGTGCCATTTCATGAGCTCATCAGCAAAACGTGGCATATAGGATGGAATTACATGCCAGATGGAAAGAGGCTTTCAAATAGCTTTTTGGGAAACAGAAAACCTATTCTGAAGTTGTACAGCTTTTTCCACCCTAGAAGAATTTGCACTCCTGAAATGGTTACTTTTTCTCAAATGCTTGTAATATAGAAATGTAAAAAATTTAAGAGCAAATGGCTGGCTGGTAGTTTATAACTGCTAGGCAAGACTCACCACTTACAATTGCTACACCTGACCTAACTGGATAAAGTAATTCTGTACTGGAATTGCAAATTAAGCTACTTCTTTGTGTCATATGAAATGTAAATAAGATGTTTTCTACATGAAAAAAAATTAAATTTAACAAGTGAAAATTACGTGTATAAATCAATTAACACCTCCAGAAATAAGGTAGCATCTGGCTTCATTTGGGATTCAGGTTTTTATACATTCTTGCTAGGATTATGACAAATCTTTCTACTGCAGCACTTGATTTATGTAGTGAAGAAACACAAAAATGTTATGTGTAAACACCACGTGTGTCTGGCTGCAGAGTTTTCTATCATGGCATAACACTGTATACGTACCCCTAAAAGAGCATTCAATATTTGATACTTAACACATCTAGCAAGTATTGAACTATTTCTTGTTCATGTATTTATTGAATTAATACTTGGCAGTGTCTTTCTGAATAGGTTTAAACATTTTCTTACTACTGATTATACTTAATATCTGAAAAACTTATGTAAATGCCTATCTTTGTGATCTTCTTTATAACCTAGCAATAGTTTTGTCATGTAATGGAGGAATTGCCTTTTCTGTTGGCATATTTTGTGCTGAATCCTACTGGTTGTACTAAGAAGGTGATCTGTAGTCTGAAGTCTTATTCCAAGCTGTGCTCTTGTCTGTGACCTTCTTTGACTCGGCTGCAGAGCATCCCAGCAATATGAGGAACAGTCCTGTAAATCCTAAAGGTTTTTGAATTAAAGTACAGATGCTTGGAACCCTGCAGTACTCATCAAGTTCTGCAACATTAGCTTGGAAGATGAAAATGTTTAAGAGTTTGATGGACTGGGTACCTCATGCAGCCTAAATTGGACCCTGGGTGTGGAGGATGCCACCCTGCTGTTTTCCATTTAAATACACTGTTGTAGAATATGATTAAGGTGAATGTCAGCTACATTTAATTGCATTAGCAACTAGAAGTATTTGTAATACAAATAAATTTCATTTTCTCTTGAACATAGATGTTCGTATCATTGGGATGATAAACAAAGAGATTCAGACAAAAATCACATTGTATGCTTTATTTAAAAGTGTGCAAAAGATTCCTTAAATAAAAAGTGTTTGTCTTAACAATAAATGTTTGGAGGTAGAATAACAATTCAAATTGTTGTTTCCCCTCCAGATTTTATTATAAAAGCACTTTTACTTAGAAAAACCTTCCTTTTTTAGAAAAGGGTAAACACATGATATGTACTTTAGGCCTTACTGCATCAAATCCAGAAAGACTGAGAAGAGGTACCTTGATTAAAAACCCCTACTGGTGAGAAAGTCAGTCAGTCAACAACTTTTATTGACTGAACACTGGTTTGGCCCTGAAGCACTCGCCCAGCTTGTCCTGCAGGTCTTGCAGAGGTAGAGCCAGAAGAATGAAACACAGTTCGAGGGTATTTAGCAGCAATGGCTTGTGATATGGTTTGCTGGAAAGTAATCAGACACATCAAAACACTTAATGGCACAAAAAATTCACATTAAAATAGCTCCAGGCGAGCTGGAGTTCAAAAAGAAAGACCTGTGATCCAGCAAAATGAAATACACTTATCAAGAAGGTAAAAATAAATGGTCATTTAACAGAAAGAGTAAATACTTTTCCTTTCTTATCTGTAACACACTTTTTAGAATACAAAGTGCTAGACTTCCAATTAACTAAGTATCTTGAGCTTTTATCACCTCAATCTTACTTGAAGATTGGTTTATTTTAGTTTTTTACCATGCTGTTCACAATTTTCCCCTGTAGTGCTAATTTAATCATGCCAAGTTTCCTTTTGAAGTATTTGCTATGAGGCAGTCCCTGAAAGATCTCTGAAAAGAGAAGGTTTGCAATTTTATCAAGAATTAATTTTCTGCCCATAAAACTGCCACCTTAGTGTAATAAACAGCATTCATTCTGCTTTTAATTCAGGTAAATTCTCTTCACTTTCAAATTAACTCAAGACAAATGTTTGACTTAGATTTTTATTTGCAGAATGGGTATACAGAATATATCTCTGGGCTGTCACATTTATCATATTTTCAGAAACCAGTTTTTTTTTACAGTAGTTCAGGTGCTTTCAGACTAGTCATAAAATCTGATTTCAGAAATAGTTTTTAATTACATAATTCCTAAATAAATAAATAAATTCCTAATTTATTAAATAAATAATTCTTAAATAGTTCTTAATTAAATAATTAAAAAACAAGTCTTAATTAAATAATTACCACACTGAATCTCTAAACTCCTAAGAACATACAATTTAAATATTAACTTCTGCTTAGGAGCCCAAATGCTTGAAAGCTCTGTGCAGCAAGCCACATGGCTGTGAGTTGTGGCAGGAAATGGGGATCTTTTCCTGTTTCTGCTCCTGACATGTGGTGAGGAAACTGAGGCTGCTTGGGAATTTGGGAGGGGGCACAGCCAGGACAGGTAACCCCAAGTGACCAAAGGGATGTTCCAGTCCATGTGGCACCAGGCTCAGTGTGTAAAGTGGAGGGATGAAGGAGTGAGGGGGGGACATTTGGAGAGATGGGATTTGTCTTCCCAAGCAATCCTTATGTGTGATGGGGCCCAGCTCTCCTGGACATGGCTGAGCACCTGCCTGCTCATGGGAAGCCCTGAATTAATTCCTTGGTTTGCTTTGCTTGTGTGCACAGCCTTTATTTTCCCTACTGAACTGTCTTTTTCTCAGCCCATGAGCTCTCCAGCTTTCCCTGAAAATCTCCAGGTTCTCTCCCTGATCTCTCTGGTGGGGGAGTGAGTGAGCAGCTGTGTGGGGCTTGGCTGCTGCCTGGGGTTAAAGTACAACATCCCCTCACCAGCACTTTCTACACAAAGACAGTAAGAACTGTTTGCTCTTTCCAACAGCCCTCAAGTCTGAGCTTTGTCTAAAACCTCTTCACAAGGTCATTTTGCTTCAAACTATTACCAGATGCGTTGTAATAAAAATACTTTAAGAAGCATAATCTGATTTACCTGAGTGACTGGGTGATGTCTCTCGACAATGACTGAGCTCATGGGTGGAGCAACTCCCATCACTGCCAAACTCCCAGCTCTGGATTTCTGTCCCACATCAGCTCGGCCTGTGATTCGAGCAGTGATAGTTCTTCCTGCTTTCTGTTGTGCAGATGTTATTACTTTTGCCATGGGCTACAAATGAATTAAATATTAACAGGTAAAACATTCTAAACATAATATTTACAATGCTCTAGTGTTTCTGCTCTGTTTTATCTGCCACATGCCTAAATGGAATGCATGATGTTGCAGGAAATCCAGTTACATTGCACAGGACTGAATTTGCTCCACCTGGCTGCAACCAGGATTACTCAATTTTTTTTCCATTTGTGAAATAGCATTTCAAGCAAATGACTTCTGTCCCGAGGGAAGTAAGACTAATTTGGCAAAAATCAAGCAGCATGGACAGTTTAGCTTTGCTTGCTGACTGCATGCTTGAGTGACAGCTCAAGGTACTTCTGTCACTGTGGAAATCCTTTGTAGCAACAACAGAGCAGATGACAAAAAATCTCCCATGCATACAATAATGCATTTTTCTCTGACAGTTGATAGCAGACTGTGCCAAATGCAGTAAAGAATGGAGGGCAGTTTAGCATTAAGCACAGAGAAGGGAATGAGGGTGAAATTTCAAAGAGCAGAATAACTAGACAAAGCACTTTCTGTAACAAAAGGTTATCAAGTCAAACATGCATTGTTCCTGTTGCACTGTACCCAAGTGTTCTTGCACTCCTCTATTCTTCATTTTGCCACACTGCCCTATCTATGAAAAGTATTTAAAACTGCTCCTAGCATAAATGAATTTTTGTAACATAAATGAGCATTTGCACAGCATACTGCTATGTAAACTCTATTGGCAGTGTCCTCAATTACACACCTGTGTTACTCTGAGAAAGGCACAAATAACAATACCCAAACTAATATTTGTTATGGCTATGCCTTAAAAAAAGGAAAGAAGTTAACTTTAGCATATTACCAGTTTCTGAGTTGATGTCACACCAGATCCTGACGTTGTGCTAGTGACAATTACTGGAGAATCAGAATCTAGTCTGGTCTCAGGAGTGCTTGCATGAGCCAGATGGCTAGAAAACTGAAAGGAAACCAGAGTTTATACAAAATGAGTATCACTTTTACTTTCTAGAAAATACTCCTTAGTAAAGGAGTAAACTTAGTAAAACTCTAGTTTTACTCCTTAGATAATCAGTTTTTTGACTTTCCCAATTACCCTTTTAATTGCAATGTCTTTGCAGACATTTTACCTCTAGTATTACTGTTTTTTTCTAATTTAAAATTACTTGTCTAGAAATTGTAGAAATGGTGTGAATAACATTTGTCACTATTAGAATGAAAAGTCAGGAGAGAGACATGCATATCATCTCTGTTCTAACCTGCTCTCCAGCATGATACTGGTTTACAGTGGCAAAAGTTTTCAGGATGACTCCAGGGCAGGTCCAAAACAACCACTACTAGATGATGATCTGGCTAAGTTGATATGACAGGAAAATAAGCTGAGTTCCCTCAATGTGTTACCCCACTAAAAAAGAAGTTTGAAGTCAAGCCAGCTTTTCATTTTTCAGTAGTATAATTAAATTCAGTTTTTTTTAAAAAAACCCTCTTAACTTTTTTCTAGAGAAAACCTTAGAGAGCAGATTATGCTTATTGCAGTGACCTTGTCTTCATTAGTTTAATGCATTTTCACTAAAATTACAAAAAAAAAAGAGCTTAATGGAAGTACAGAAGGCCACAGCAGCTGTGCCCCAGTCACTTCTTTTTCACAGTGCAGTCTGAACATGCCTGCAAGTTTCCTTTCAGACCTGAACTCTCTTCAAAAAAGCTCCAATCAAGGAATTTCATTTTTGGCATTAGGAAATGCAATTCTGTTCCAGCTACATGCTTACCATGTTTTCCATCTGAAGAGCAGGTGCTGGGGGAGGTGGTGGTGAGGGTGGACTGTATGGTGAAGGAGGTGGCCTTCCTGCAGCAGTGGGAGCATTATCACTTCTCCTGCTTCCTATATCCGTTACTAGAAACACAAAGAAACGGGATAAACACATAATCTAGCTAACCCTAAGGGGTGGGGATATGGGGGAAGATAAGTGACAACAAAAATTCTAGTATTTCTTTGGGATTTCTGTATAGTCTAATAAAAGAGCAGGCTTTTCTTTATAGAGATAGGTAGGTAGACAGATATAAACAAACATTCCTGTATTTTACCCTCTTTTGAGACACTTGTAAATGTTTTTCAAGGGGTTTGTGTCTTTGTTATGTCTCAACACCCCCATGCCACACGACACCTACTTGAAGTGCAAAGAACTGAGTTTCTTCTTACTGCTTGCCAAAACTAAAACCAGTGTGCAAGAGGGGTTCTTATCCTAAGAGACAAAATCCAGTTTAGACAGGAAAACACAAAGGTCATAGTAGACTTCTGTGAGGGCACAACATCCTTAAGGGGGTTTACTGGCAGTAAAATGTTATGCACCAGCAGCAGCATCTCATCCCCACATATAATTACTGGACAGTGGCCTCACCCTGGCTGTAGGGCTGAGACAATCTGCAGGCACCCCAGAGCTCTCATCTCCCCTCACCACAGTAGGCTGGCAAGCATCAAGCTGAACAAAATCCATCTGGGACACTTTTATCTGACAATATGACAGACAGTGGGGATGCCAGATCTGCAGACATTAGCACAGTCTCTTTTCCTTTTAGAAGAAGGACTGTTTTAAAGGAAGGAGAGAGAGGTATTCTTATTTACTCTTCTGTTTCTGAAGAGGCTGATGCTAGCAGTTCCAGAACAAGAGAAATTTGCTCATTCCAGGAACTACAGTGACACCCTGTGGTAGTTGTGTTTGGTCTTTTTATTACAGCTGAAATAAGCAGGAAAATCAAAAGGATGGTGCTTCAAATCTGTGCAATACTTGTAGATGTCAAGAGTAAAAGGATGCCAGAATATTAATTTTGTACATATTTATCTGTGTACACACACATTAAGCTTAAGCACAGACAGGACCAATGCACAGTTATAGACCAGTCAGATCTGATCTAAGTTACTGAAGAAAATCAGTGTTATGATATTTATAACCAAAAAGTTATGAATTCCTGTGGCTTCAGTGTTCCTTTAAACATATAAAGAGGTTAAAATAATCTTAATATACTAATAATTTAAAAACCTCAGCAAATTAGGCAGATAACTAATACCATCAATACTGACACTAAATATTATTAAGCCATTAGGGGTGTGATACATACACACTATTAATAAATACATTATAATGGTATATGATATGTATTTTACCTGTAGATTGTGTGTATATTAAAATAACCTAATAATAAATTAGTAAATGGGTGAAATTCTGGTTTTTATATCCAATGACAGTAGGTGGCACTGCAGTGTTCATATGAATTTATAATTGCTGACTGATTCTGGCACATGGAAGCTTTGATGTCCACAGATTAAAAGACTAGAAACAAATCACAATCATCTTCTCTGATGTTTGTGTCAGTCCAGTCCTCCAGTGTCCTGATCACTGTTCTACCTGATTAAGAATGCAGATCAACCTTATTAAATAATTATGCCACTAAATTCATTAAAACACCATCTGGCTGTAAGAAAAAGGTACTATGCCTGGGGCAGGGGAGAAGGTGGTACCAGAGGTGGTAGGAAGGAAGGTAGGTAGGAACTGCTTGGGACTGAGGACAAGGGAGTCTGTCCCAAGATGTTGTGAAGCATAATTAAAAAGCATAACTGATTAAAAAGCATAATAGTGGACACACCAAAAAACCAGAGTTATGGGTACCCCAACATCCAGCACAGCAAAATCTTTAGGTGTTGTGCTGGTGTGGAGTATCAGTTCCAGCTTCTGAGTAAAAATCAAGCAAAACTTTTGGTCCATGACATTCAAGGCTTGGTCACAACTATTCTAGAGCTCAGTTTCCTTAATTTCCTTACTACTTAGTCTCATATTTATAGGTCTACAGAAACAATGCTTTCACACCAGTCCATGACCCTTCATTATCAGGGATAATACCTGATAATACCTTTTATTTCTTTGTTTACTGTATTCAAAAAACATGTCTGTTGCCATGTTTTTTGAAAACAATAAACAAGCAAATAAAAGATAATGTCTCAAGACGGAGTAATTCTTAATCAGTAACACAGTGAAAAACAAAGTACTTGAGAAATGGCCTGTAATTTTAGTCCCAAACTGCGTATCTTCAAGAGACCATTCATTCTTAACCTTCTACAAATACTGATGTTCAATTTTTACTAGCACACCACTAGTACACTTAGTTAATGTCAAATTAATTTCCTAAGTAACTGCACAAACACCACTTATGTTTAACAGGCTTAGACAGTTGCTCAGGTAAGCAGCCTCCTACATCTGCTTCAGGTTTTTATCTCCTCTTCCTTTTATGGCAAAGAATTTCTCTAACGCAGTTCAGAAACTTCCGTGTAAAACTGTTAAATTTAGGAGCTGAAGTTACTTGTCTGAGGCTGCCAGTACAGCTGGTTGTTGAGGCACATGTATAGCTGTGGCACTCCTGCTACTTTCTCTTTAATGTAGGTTGCAATTATGCCCCCACTGCCACGGATTGTCTCACCCTGAGTGATTCCATTACATCTGTGCAGCTCCTCCCCGTGTAGCTGCACGGGTTTTAGGGCATGCTGCTGATAAAAATAGACTGGTGTTTCCTGTTCTGGCACCGAGTTACAACTCAATATAGAACCTGAGAGATTTGCTTGCCCTTTTTACATTCACAAGCAAGATTAAGGAAGAAGGGAGAGCTGTTTGGGAAAAGCTGATTCACTGCACACTGAGATTCCAGAGCATAAGGGAATTTTCAGGATTTCATCTTCACTGCTCCATAACCTGGTGTTTTAAGAAGTTTGCCACCTTTGACTTGCTGTTTTGCCTTCAGCTGCAGGTTACCACTCTCCCAGCAAGGTGGGATGAAGAGAACACGTTCCTCCTTTCAGCTACAGCAGTATGAAGTCCAGCTTCAGCATATTTCTCAACATATTCAACAAGACATTTTAAAGTAATAAAAGTTCAATAAACTCTGTATTGCCAAAAATTCTCAAGGTAAAAAAAAGAAAAAAAGGAACTCCATTGAAACAAACAAACAAAAAAATCCAACAAAAATGCACATACTACCAGATGAGACCTGCTATTTATACTAACCAGGATCTGGCCTACTGTCCTTGCTTTGGAACACGGTCATTGCTTCCAGATTCAAAGCACACACACCACGCATGAAAGCTTTCTTCATGGTGTCTTCATACTCATCTCTTTCATTATGCAGTCGCAGAATCTCAGCTTTTGTCTGCTCCACAGTAGCAGTTAGCTATGAAACAGAATGAGGAAACAGGCCTCTCTTACTTCTGAATGCAAACTACAAACATACTTATCAACTAACTTTAAAAAATCATTTACTATATTTAAATAGATAGAGGCTTTCACATGAAAATCTCTGCTTCACCAGAGATGAACAGCTCATTGTAGTTTCTCCATAACACAGCACAATATTAATAATATAGCTTATCAAGGACAAGACTATTCAAAGGACCATCAGACTCTACCTAAGCACAAATATATCTTGAAAGCTTTTGTCTTTTAGGAATTGGCATCTGGCACAACCCAGATCTCTGAAGACACATGGGTTCATTAAACAGAAGAGCAATGGTTCTAAGACAATTATTTAGGTATAAGGGTGAATTTTCATCACTGGTTTCTCTTCTCTAGATACTGTAAAAAACTAAAAGTGCTGAGAAAAGAACAGAGCAAGTTGCCACTTATGGTTTTTGTGCTGTTAAGACACATTTGGTAAGCCTGTTCTTAAAATTCTAGATTTAATTTCTTGCTGAAATACAAATATCTTCGAAGGTGTATTTTAAAACCAATTACTTGGCATGCACCAAAGTACAGGTTTACAATTTAGAGGAATTTAATTAAAGCACAGGTTAACACCATAAGCTCCAAAATTTCTTCAACAAGCTTAATTGGCAAGCTAAATAAAACCCCAACTTAATTTCAGCCTTTAACAGAGTAGCTATTACAGAAAAAGAATTGTACTCATCATGATCATTCAAAGTAATAATGGTCTTCTATTTCCATTGTCTTCCTCATTAAGACCTCAAAATACATAGCCCATACTAAAACCATGCTGTTAGAAAACAAATGGCATTCCCATTAGGAGGCAACTACACATTTGTCTTGTTTCACCAAATTCCAATTTACTTCATCTGTGCATGAAATTGCACATGCAGATTGGCAACATTTTACATCAGACACAGGGAAAAAATTACATCTAAAAACATAATACAGATATTAGATTCATTCAGGTTTTCTTGCATACTTGGGAGCTCTGTTCTGCTGGAAAATACTCAAGTTTGTTAGGTTTGCTGGGAAAAGAGATACTTTGGAGAGACAGGGATTGGGAGTCAAGGAGCAAAAGAAGGGGGAAAAATGATTTTACCTCTGCAATTTTGGCTTCATAATCATTGGTGAGCTGAACACAGACATCTTCTGCTCTTAACTGACAGGCTTTTGTTACTTTGTCTTTCCATCTTTCTTCACTAACAGAACGCCAGGCTGCCCACACTTTCTTCATCAAAGCTGTCTGGAAATGTTTATCTGCCATTCTAATTGCACATTCCTTAGGAAGAAAATACAACCACATCATACAAAAGCTCAGGGCTTATAAAAAGTTCTGTGCTCCACTGTGGAGGCTTGTTTTACAGCTTATCACAGAGACCACAGTAAAAACCCCTTAACTGAGTTACAGGTCCTGCACTGAGGTGTTACACAAGCAGCATCAGCAGCTCAGAGAAACAAATGCAGTTTTCTCCCCACCAGGAGAAACTGCATTTGTGAACTCCTAGGCTACACACAGCAGTGGTCTTAGTTTAATGACACTCAAACAACAACCTCACATACATGGTGTAAAGAGACACGTGTGAAGCCATTTTTGGGGTATGTGACACGTTTGGATTCATTGCTGGAATTATATAAAACCTGCATATAGCGTAAAACACTTACCTTTTGAATAAATTTAGACTTCAGGATTGTTTAAAAACTACCCTAAAACAACTCTACTCTATATCAAAATAGTCAGCAGACAACTGGTTTTTTTTTCCCATTCCAGAGAGTATTCTGACAGCAATATTCTTTTTAGAACTGATCTTTCCAAACTGTTATTTGACACTGTCAAACACATCAAAATAGAAACACCATAATTTCTTCAAACTGTAACAGGAACTGCAGCAGCTCTGACTCTTTTGAGTTCAGAGGTTTCATTTCCATTGCATTTTGATTTTGTGCACATACCTCTTGTTTGGCTTCAACATGCTGAATCCGCCAGAATGTAAACCTTCTCATCAACTCTACTCTGTCCTTTTGTTTTTCTAATGCTCGAGTCAGGTTAGCAATTACCTGCAAAAATATTTGTTAACACTATTTCAATAGCTGTGATCACTGTAAGATCAAACAGAATGTTCTTTATGTCTCAGTAATTTTTCACTTAAAGCACTCACTTTTAACAGATGCTTTCTACTGAAACTTCCCCTTACTCTAATCAAGTGAGAAACAAGAACCAGAGTTCAAATCAGAAGTAAAATTCCTGTGGTTTCAACACTCAGATTGTGGCACTTTCATCATGTAGCTTTAGGAGAAATTCAACTAAATTGTTATTTCCACCTACATTTGCTGGTTTCTGAGCTACTTTCTCATAATTAACTGTTACAATAGCATAATATCAGAAGAATTTCTTATTTCAAAGAGAATTTTGATACATCAGAAACATTTATATTAGAGGTTGGTTTCACTTGTCTGAACAGAATAAACAAGCTAAGTTGTTGCTATAAACCAGAAACATCTTATTAAAAATTGTTACTCTCTTTAGAAGTTCTCATGAAAGACATTATACAGGCTCATAGCAATTAAAACATTTGAGAGCAAGATGTCATACTGAACAGACTGCAGCTGGGGACTTTTACCAGCAATCTCTAAATTTAATGAACATATGCAAACAGCTGAAGTTCTCCAATTAAAATTAAGCCAGGTATGATGCAAATTTGGTACACTAAATCTGAATATTACTGCATATTTCTGCCTAACTTCTTAAGCTAGATTCTGTCATCAGCCACATAAGAGCAACTCCAGTGGCCAAGAGTGACTTATCTTGGGACTCTGGGGAATAATGTAAAGTTATTTTAACTACTGCATAAATATTGTTGAGATCAACATTTTATGATAATACATGCTAGCATATGTTAACATTACACTGCATTTTTTACAAGTAATAATCATTGAACATATATCAATGAAGTGAAAGATAGCTAAAATTAAAATAGAAAGCAAATTAAAATGATATATTAATTACTTTTGTTGAAAAAGTGTCATAAAAATCAATTTTTGGTGCTGCATACATGCTGCTATGCACTAGAAATCTTAGACTAAGTCTATTTTTCTTGATTAGAAAAAAAAAGCATCTGAGATTTATAATGTGAAATAAAAATATAATACTATAATACTTGTAATATTTGTGAGGCTGATGGACCTTGGTTTATTTCCATATTAGGATACAGCAGTTTTCATAATTATGGCATGATATACAAAAGCACGGAAGCACTGCCATCTTCCATTCAGGTGGTAGAATAGTAATTTTCTATTCAAACTATTCTTTTGTTAGAAACAGAACTATAAAAAAATAATTTCTTTGGCAGTAGAAAACAAAATAGAGCTTTCAAGGTATCACTGAGAATTATGGCACATGAAATATGACTGACATACAATGATAACCAACCAAGTTAGATGTTTGAAATAACCATGCACATAGGTACTTGTTTACATTGTACATGACTAATCCTGTTATTGTAACGTTACAACATTTATATTTGCTCGGTCTGTAAGATTAGACTGTTTCCAAATGGACACAGAACACCATCTTTATTCATATTTCAACTCCTGCAATGCATGTTTTTTGAAAGAGTAAGTAAGAATTAGAAACCCAAACTCCGTTCAGTGCTCTCAAATATGAGCTTAAATGCTCAGGTTAACAGTAAGAAGACTCAGTTATGATGTGTGACTGAAAACTGCCAAGATTTTATATCCATGTTCACAGTTCTAGTTATTTTGGAAGTTGTTTACACTGTTGATAGCAAGAAAGTGTAAACCAGAGACTTCAAATTCCAATCTTAAATATATGTACAAATATACTTTTTTGTAGAATTCCTAAGAATCCTAAAATAGAGGCTCTTCAAGGTTTATGAGCCTGCTGCCCATTTAGAATTGAGGAAAACTGATCTAATAATTGAAAAGTTAGAGGCTTTTAAAGTGTAAGAGCTAATAGACTCACCTAAGCCTGTGTGATCTTCATGAATTAAATAAGAAACAAGAGTAGACTCTAGATTTAAGAAGCAAACAATGCAAAGTATGCACATACAATGTGTTTTCATTGTTAGTATAGACAACTCTATTACCAACAATCATTATTTTTCTACTATACAGTCTGAATATATTATTCACTTCTCTGTTACTTGCTCAAAAAAGATGTTGTTCAAAGAGGTGGACCAAAAAATTTAGTGTGGATATTTTTAATCAGAGAGGAACTTAAAATACGAAATGAAGTTACTACCTCATCTTTCCTGCTAATAGAGAGTTCATAACTATGAAGTAACTCCTTCAGGTTTTCCACCTCATTCTGCAGTTGTTTCACATGTGTGGCATGTTTCTCTTCCTGTTGTCTCATTTGAAGCTGGTGATGCTGAATCAAATTAAGTTTCCAATTTTTCAGTTCAGTCAGAATATTTGTCTGAAAAGTTAAAAGGATAGCAATGCAGTGAGTTTAAACTATTCCCTCCTCTCTACTATTTTAACTTAAAACACTTGGCAATTAAGGAGACACATATTTACAGTGATACCTTCATTAGAAAGGCTGTCTACAGCTGTAAGTGTTACCAGACACAATGAACCACTGAATCATGATATCTGAACATCCCTAATGGAGACAGATATCCCAAAGTTTTTGAAATATTTTTGAAGACATTCTATGCTATGTATGCTTATGTGCAATATGCAACAACAAAAAGCACCATTCTCCCAGAAATCACACTCTAACTTCTCAACTCACTCCACAATACAATGATATTTGTGCATGATTTTTAAGGATTCCACACAATATAAATACCTTAAGACTTCCACTCCAGAGATCAAGTATGTTTTCTATTTGAGTGACTTTTTCATCTGGTAAAGTCAATTCAGTCACTGTGGTTCTGTTGACTTCTCTTCCATCATGTGTGCACCCCTGAGAGGAAGTTGCTTCTGAAAGAACAGGTTGTTCCATACCAGCCTGCTTCACTGATGTTGAGACTGAAAAGAAAACAAGAGAATAAGGACTGACACTCTAGAAAGGCTAACACATCCACATTCTGGATGGAAGTGAGAAGACAGGCATTCGTAAAAAGAAAATAAAATATTTGTAACATCAGAATCCTCCTTTCCCCAGATAAAAAACCCCAATCCAATTCCAATACATGCCTCCTGGATACATATATTTAAACTGGAAATCCTACTGTAACATTAGTAAATTCAAAAGTACTGCTGCCTTAAAATACAGTATCTTAATATAAGTTAATTTGAAAGAGAATGATCACAGCAAGCACCAAAAATATGGCCAGAAATAATATCTCTAAGTAAAAGCTTCTTGACAATTAACATCTCAGGTCAACAATCTACTAACTTCTGCCTTTTTCCTCAGAAAAGTTCCTTTGTGGTGTTCCTTTACAAATTCATGCCCATGGATATATTTCTATGTTAATATATATTCTCACCCATTTTTCTTAAAGCCTTAAAATTGTTCATTTAATTAGAGTTCAAGTAATTTGAGAAAGGAAGTATATACCATGAATTTTGTCCTTTACACAATAAATCCTCACTTTCAGGAGTTGTGGCTAGGTACCACTGCAATAAAATTTAGTCCCTGCTCAAAACTAGTTTGCATGCATTTGAGCTGAGAATCAAGTTAATATTTAAGTAAACTACTGGTTTATATTTAGTTATTCCTTACAGAAAATATTCTATTTGAGTTGACAACTGAATGAAAGAAAATTAGAATGAATAGGTATTAGCAGATTTGCAATAACAACAAACATGACATCTAAAAAAAAAACCTCTCTTTTTTTCCATAAATAGAGGGAACCTCCAATGTTTTAGCCTTCAGTTGTGAAAACAAATATTTTCTGATAGGTACTATTTTTTGGTTCAACCTAGAAGAGATAAGCTTGTCTGTCACAAAGCGGGATCTTCAGTGGACACTAGAAATTTGTGTTTCTAATTATTTAAGGCAGATCCTGATGGCTGGTATTCTTTTACAGTTATTTTTACCATTAGGTCTCCCTTCCTAAGGAAAGAAGAAGAGGAGCTGTCTGGCTGATACTCCCTGCCACAAAACCACTACACTCATGTGTACAAAAAGGAAATAAGAAGAACTCTGATGCAGAAGCATTTACAACTGCTTTTTGATATTTCTCTCAAGGTAAGACACAACCACACATCATGAAATTAACACCAGCTTGAAGAAGTGCCATCTAAGACACCATTTCTATACACTCAAAGCCCTACCCTATTACAGGAGCAAAAGACTGTAAAGAGATTATTCCTATCACAGAGTATATTAAAATCAGGCTTTAGCTTTTTGTCATTGTTTCTCTTGAAAAAGAAAGAAGCATGGCTAACGTAGTGGCAGAATTTGAATACCTGTTGCTTGTAAAAATCTCTAAAATACATGACATGCCAGACAGATGATCCAGATTACTTGAAATGTATCCAATTTCTGTGATGAAGAATCTGGCTGGCATCTGACAATAAAATTATCTGGCATTATTACCATTGCCAAATATTCACAGTTCTGTCCTTCACCACTTTTCCCCATTCCTGCATGTCACTCCTTTCCTCAGTTGTGCCATGAAATGAATGAAGCTTTGTTTTTATTTTTAAACTTCTACTGCTTGGTTAGGTTACAAAAACATCCAACCTACACAGCACACTTTGTAAGACACCTTCAAAAAAAACCAAACAAACCAACCAAAAAAACCAATCAAACAGAACAAAATGTAACCAATCAAAACAGGATATTAAAATAGGCTGACAACTGCCACAGACTGAGAATCACAGTGTTACTAGTTCATCACTCCTTTCCCCTTAATTCTTCCTATGAACAGATGATCCTAACATAGCTTTCATTTCTCTCATTTACCATAGGATGTGTCATGTCTTCACTGAATTCACCAAGTGTATCTGTTACATGTTTATAACATCACCTTCGAAATTCATCTTGGCCTTCCAGCATTGCCATAAGTTTCTAGTTGTACACATACTAATTTAATTCTTATTTCTAGTGCTCTCCTACTGTCACCTCCATTCCTTCCATAGAATTATATGATGTTATTCAGTTACAGTGCACTAAGGTATCAAGGATATTGGAACCCTTTGGATATGCTAAGTACAGAAATGTACTTTATTAAACAACCTCCACATGCATTTACTGCAACAAATCTCTAGACAGAGGTAATGAAATTAGCTGTTTATCCAGATGTCTGTTACTACTGTTGGGTTTTCTGTGTTGTTCTAGTATCTGACTCTTTCTGCTTTTACTAAGTAAGTAAGCTCAGACAGACTGCTCTCACACATGACATGCTATTAGTGGCCCAAGCTGAGCACAGCAATTTGCTAAAATGTCCTAAGAAGTCTAATGGATATATCCTAAGGATTGGCAGGCCTGAAGAGAAGGAATTTTTCCACTCTTTGCCTATGAGTCATCATTGCACATCTCTGCAAGAAATAATTTACTGCTCTAGTCTTAATAATTTTCAAATTTAATCAACTGAACTGGTAACAAGAACAGGAAATTAGGTTTTGTGTTTCAAAGTTTAAAAACATTTTGACATTGAACTGAATTGAATAGTACAGCATATTTATTCCAATTACTTTTCTTATTTGACTGAATGCTCTTGGGAAGATACTATATATACTTACATTTTCTGCAACAAATAGAGATTAGCAGTAATCAGACTTGTACCATCAAAATGGTAGCATCCAGACCAAAAAAGACTTCATAACCAGAACCTCATTTCAGAAGGCATCACATGGCATTGTGATTGGTCCCAACACCATCCCATGGTGAAGGGGAAAATACACTGTAGACTTGAGAAGCTCTGCAGAAGCAAACTTTCAAGTTTTAACTCCATGCTCAGCACATGTGCAAAATGAAGTTCCACAACTGTAAACCACATTTCATTTTGGTTTACAGTTGTGGAACACTAGCCTAATAATTTATGATTTTGTTATTTTACCACAGTAGCAGCACTAGAGCCAAATGTCAAAAGGCCTGATTTTTAGTATGAACAAGCAAGCAGTGCCAGAAGAATGGAGTTTAACAAAAAAAATTAACTGTCCTTCAGAAACAACCTGGTGAACAATGCCACCTGACCAGCATTAGAAGTATACCATGAAACTTGAATTTAAGCATTAGATATATAGTATTAAACTTGAATTTAACAATTTTCTCACTGTCCTTTCAAAGTCTTGTTATTACCATCATGAACAAAGATGGTATTCTGAAGCTATTAACACTATGGCCAACAGTACCTCAATGTGTAATCACCATCAATCAGTACTAGTGATTGTACAGCAGAGTTTAATATTTTTATCAGATCTCTTCATAAAAGTTGAAATAATCTTTCTACAACTAGATTGTTTCAAGGTCTATCTGAAGGAGGTACCTCTCTCCCAGATTCAGAAAACATAGTGATATTTTGAACAGCAAACATATATTTTGATAAAGTAGCAAAGCAAAGGAAACTTCTTTATACCATGTAATTGACAGAAGCAGGATGAGTTTGTATAAATATTCTTCTGGTCTATTCTGCTCTCTGGGAAGTTCAGAAGCACCTTCTTTACTGCCTTTAATCACTTTTTTTCCATTTTGAAAATAACAGACAAATAGTATTTTGCAGGGTGCTGCCTTTTGCAAAGATAATAAATATCTGAGTCGTCCCTTGTAATGAGGAATACAACTCTTTTAATGAGAACTACAATGCAAAATTTGATCACCACCAAGAGTAAGACTATTTCTTTCCCCTGTTCCATGACAATTAACAAGAGCTTGCAAATTACTATTCTAATTTGATAACACCAGGCATATTAAAAAGACAACACTGTTCAAATATTTCAAGAGAAACAACCAAGGGAATGGGAATTTTGCCTTCTCACTTCTGTGGCCATAAAAAGGCACAGAGACATGACAGGTTACATGTTTCAGCCCCATGTAGTGGTTGGCCCTGGCTGGATCCCAGGCAGCCACCAAAGCCACTCTCTCACCTCTGCAGCTGGAAAGGGAAGAAAAATATAAAGAAGAGTTCGTGAGTTGAGATAAGGACCAGGAGAGATGACTTATCAAATACCATCATGGGCTAAGCAGGCTCTAATTAGAGATACTAATTCAATTTATCACTAAGAAAAATGAGAGCAGGATAAGAAGTAAACTAAGACCTTAAATCCACCTTTCCCTCAACCCTCTCTCATTCCCCCCTCTGCCTCCTGCCCCCTGGCACACAGGGAGGGAATGGGCAGCTCCTTACACTGTTCCTGCTCAGAGGAGCCTTTCCCTGCCCCAGCACACGGGTCCCTCCTGGCAGACCATTCCTCACGAGCCCTGCCCTGGGCAGCAGCTCTGTGAGCAGTGTGGGTCACCCTGCCATGGGACACTCCTCCAGGGACAGGCTGCTCCCTGTGGGCTGCTCTGTCCATGGCTCTGCGGGTCCCTGCTCAGGAGGGGCTTCCCAAGGGGTCACAGCCTCCCTCAGAATCCCAGCTCAGCCCCTGCTTCTCTGCTGACCTTGGAGTGTCCAGAGCTGCTCCTGTCACATATTCTCACTCCTTTCTTCTGTGGTCACAATTACAACTGTCCAAAACTTCTTTTTCTTCTCAAATCCCTTACCACAGAAGTGTTACCACCATTTCAAACTGGCTCAGCCTTGGCCAGCTGCACTCCCATCCTTTGGAGCTGCCAGGGACTGGCTCAGACATGGGGGAAGCTTTGGGCAGCTTCTCACAGAAGCCCTGTAGCACCCCCACTACTAAAGTTTGGATGTGCAAATCCAATACACCCGAGGAAAAAGATTTAAAATAGCATGACCCATCTGAAAGAGTTAAAGAGAGACAAGAGACTGGGTGGCTGGCTACAATTTTCTCTTCAGACAAATATGACACAAAATAGAGTATACAGTCATGTACCAAAAAGGCACAAGAATCTAGTGCTTTGATTCTGACATTCTTTCCTATGAACAGCAGTATTAAATGTCACAAAAATTTCCTTACAAAACAATATTCCACTCAAACTGGGAGACAAAACTCTAAGCAGAGACAGCACTGAGGACAATTAGAATTTGCTCCATAATATAGTCCCACATAGCTGGGTTTGAAATTTTCTACTGCTCTTTTAAGAACATCAACTCAGGTTGAAAAACAGTTCCAGCAGCTGACATTGACTGCTCTACAAATCAAGAGCTCTGCAAGTGTACTTGAATCCTAGCAATCTGTGACTTACAATGTGACTGATCAACAATGGAAAAACATTCAGAGGAGATAAGCACTCTGCTCATGGAGGTCTGGGAAGCATACAGGGAGTGACCAGAACTGTTTTAAAGAAAGTTGAAGTTATCTCAACACAGGAAGGGGCTCTAGGGGGCCTTTGTTTTTGATAAAAGACTGCACCAGCTGAGTGGATCAACTTGTGCAAGTGGCCTTAGTTAATTGGGAACTCTGAACACATTTCTGTGCTAGCCAGACAAGCATGGCTTGGGTCAGCACAGTATAAAAACTAAGCAACCAGCAAAATTAACTTTCAACACAGCAATGGCCTTGAGCTGGCTTTAACCCACACAGACAGCAGCACAGACAGCAACAGGGGACAGCTTGTGTCATGATAGTTCATAGACAGAGACTGGCAAGAGGAGTCACAGCTGCAGATCTGTGTACTGCAGACATTCTGCTCGTGCCCTAACTGCTCATGTAAGTCCTGCTCAGATTTTGGATAACACACAGCTCATGCTAAGGCCTGGTGTATCCTGGGACTGGTGCCACGAGGTCAAGGTGAGAGCAGCAGGTAGGCAGGACTTGATGGACAGAAGGGCTAAAGGTCATTATGCAGCTGCCATCACCTACCTACCAATTGCTATCTCCTGCAGCCTTAATCCTTCCATACGGATTGTCAAGCAGTTGCTTCAAAATCTAAAAACTTAAAGAAATAGTATTGACCAAAGTTACAAGTTGGAAGGTATAAATATGTCACTTCCTCCTCTAGACAACCAGCCATCCACAAAGGTTATAAAACAGAAGACAGAAAGGTAGCTAAATATTTTTATAATTAAATAGAATGATAAAGAAGTTAGTTTAATGTCTGTTTTTCCTGATTATGCTTAACTTCCTAGAGAAGAAATAACACAGGTGTGATTGTTTACTATTTCTTCAGAAGCAAAATTAACAGCAAAGCAAAATTCTCATTCTAAATGCTAGTGACAGAAGCAAACAACACAATCAAAAATAACCATGTTACTAATGCATCACAAGACACTAAGTTTGGAGTCCTAAATACCAAGCAATAAAATAAAACTAGAATAACAGGATCAAACTAAAAGAGCAAGAATGACATTCATGTAGTGACATGATTAGTCATTATACAAACCTTTTAAGGTAATCCTTCCTTCCAAATAATCATTGTTTCAATATGCATTTCTCTATCACAGCAGTACAAACGTGAGAAAAACCAGCTGTGACCCATCAAATTTCAACTAAGTACACTGTATCCCTTTCTCTGTTATTACACCAACCACCTTTAAACATCTGCACCACAAAACACAAAGAACCATCAACACATCAACACTGTCATCTGAAAGTGATGCCAGAGAGAGAACTCCACAGGGAATATGCCTTCCTACACCTCTTGAGCAAAATGCAAATGTACTGCTGTCGTGGTTGCGGGGGAGGTGAATTTTTTCCAGGGGGATGTGGGCAGTCCAATCAGTAATCAGCTTTTCTGCTGGCATCTGGATTGGTCACTCAGAGGTTTGGACACGCCTCTGAGGACACAAAGAGTTAAAAGCAGGACCCCAAGGGGGTTCAGCCTCTTTTTGGATTCCAGTTTCAGCAGAGAGACGTCTCTGGCCTCCTTCCCCTGCCCAGCCACGAGGCTGGGTGGGGGAGGGGAAACACATGGTCGGCTCAGGTAAGCCAGAGCCCCGGGGGGAGAAGAGAGGGGACAGGACTGGAACTGAGCTGCCCCGTCCAGGATGGAGGGGTGGAAAACTGTGGAAGTGCCTTCTGTGTGTGCTCACCCCCCTCACGCCCCAAACTCCGGGAGAAGGTGCCCAGCCACATGGGAGTTGCCCAGCCTGGGAGTGCCTGAGCCTGCACCCTGCCGAGAAAAAACTGTTAACCCTTGCTTGGTAGAAAGAAACTTTTCTTAGACATTGATTCTCATGACTGGTGGTTTCGGAGAGAGAAGGAAGCGGCCTGGGACCGAGATAATAAAGCATGATTGGAAGGAACCCGATGGAAGAATGAGAGGAGTAGCCTTCTGAGCTAGACTTCTCTTGCATAATGTCAGCCATGGACTGAACTTAAGTCTCTTTTGAACATAAACTGCATTTTTGGGTGGATACAGCTGCCCTTGCTTTTGCTACAGTGACTGGCACTTGAAGAGTGGAGCGAGCAGAGAAGAGAGGGGGAGGGTGAGGTGGCGCCCTCTGCCCTCAGGGCAGACCTGCTCCTGGAACCCCGGCCCCTGGGTAAAAAGGGGGAGAGCTCAGCATGCAATCATCCTTAAAAGAGCCCTGTATGCAGCTTTCAGACTATAGACAGCAGTGAGAGCGCTGGACATAGGAAAAAGAGAGTGTCACCCTGGCAGACTTCTCCGGGCAGTGCCACGGGTGACATGAGAACACATAAAGAGTAGACCTGTGTGTTCTAGAGAACAGTCTGTGGTGTGAGAGAGACTCCTCTCTCCCTTGCTGAATTGAAGATTAGTTTGTTTTTGAGTGGTGATTGTTTGATCTAAAACCCAAAGGTTGGTCTGTGAAGAGTGATGTGTGGGGAGGTAGAAACTGGGAGAAGAAATGTTCTAAGAAGTTTTTATTTCTGTCTCTGTGTGTGTTTAAGAGTATTTCTGTCCCTGTTCTTATGTAATGTAATAAAGTTTTGGTGGTTTTTTTGTTTTCAAGATTTAAGCCTGCTCTGCTCTGTACCTGATCACATCCCACAGTAGCTGTTAGGGAAAAAAAACATAATCATGGGTGCATTAACATCTGGCCAGTGCCAACCCATGACAACTGCAAACGAGGTACATATATTTTTCAAACTGAAGCTATTAAAAAATGTAAGTCATAAAAGTTGTGTCATTGTTCTTGTAAGCTGAACACACAGCCTTGGTCATACTACCTGGAGCCTTATGGTGACTGGCATCATCTATTATCCTTAAAACTCTGTCAGGAGATCTCAGCTCTGGTGCAGGCTCTGGCAACCTTGAGACACACGGTTCAAACCTCGGAGTCACTACAGTATATTCAAACAGCTCCTCATATTCATCCTGTTGCAAAGTGGTGACAAAGAATTATAAAACTACAATTACATCTTTAAAAGTTAGGCATATGCAAGAAGTGCAAATTATTTTCTATAGTTTTGAGAGACTTCTTTTTTATTGTTATGGTGAAAGCTAAGAGGATTTCCCTTAAAGTTGCAAAAGTGAGCTGTTTAGTAATTTAATTTTCTCTTGTTTAATGTTCACATTCCTTTGATTACAACTATATGCACTGCCATAGTTGCACAGGAGGACTCTGCCAGATGTCACCATTGGATACTACAATAGGCATCTAAAACAAGAACGGGAAAAAAATTCCAGTCCCACATCATGTAAGTTATTAACTGGCCATTATTATTTCTAATCACTACTTCTAGTGCTCCAAAGAAAAACATGTATTTTTATAGTCATGACAAAGATGCTACTGAACCTAGTCACACTTCAAATTTTCTAACATTACAATTTGTTGGGTGGAAGTTGTAAAGCCAATAATCAACAGAGATTTAGTTATACACTATTTTGTTTAGAGTGGATATAATTATTCTCACCTTATATTATTTACTTTTTAAATTATACAGGTATATGGAATGTGTATATATAACTTAGAAAGAAGCTTTCCTATTAAGAAGCTATAAACCCATCTAACTGGTACCTGGCATTATACTATGCACCAAACAAAGCCAATTAATATTTTTTTGAAACCTTCTAATGAAACAGATTTTCAGGATGGAGGTATTTAGTGTTCATTGAAACTCTAAATAATTTGTATTATAGCTTAAATATACAAACTAGTAATTAATTTAAAAGGTTCCAGTACCAGTTACATACTAAAACAATCAAATATACTAAATATACTAAATAAATATTTGGAAAACAATGCCCATTGGAAAATACTAAACCAGGTCACTAGCAGCTGTTTTTTCTTCACTTAGTATTATCACATTAGTTATGTTCAGTACTCTAATGAGGTCAAACCTCAGAAACCAAGTGTGAATTAAAAAATTAATTTCTTCTTCAACCTGGGGAAAGTTAGAGTGAAAACAGTTAAAGGTACCAATTACATACAATATGTTTTTGATTCTAACAACTGAAAAGGATAATACTTCAAAACTCTCAGTTAACTTCTATATTTTTGTGTTTCAGCTAATTAGAGAATTTAAGAAGATAGGTTTGGTACATTTTATCTTAATTCTAGTTTCCATTTAAATGTCCATTTCCCATCTTCTAATCTATCATGTTCAAAGTAAAAGCCTAAATAAATGTATACGAAGCTATACAATTACAAATACATGATGTATCTTCTGGATAAGCAGGTGTGTCATATTCCATGTAAAAGGTATAGTTAGCTGCAAATCTTGTTAGTTAACTTGTTAGTTACCAAATTTTCTACAGCCATATCTTTGTAAATGTATACTGTTTAGGTTTTTTAAGACAACAAAAGTAGAAAACATATCTTCAGATCTGTTACTCAATCAGGAACTACACAGAATCATACAAAACTCCCCCTAGCAAAATTTCAGCTGAGTAAAAAAGCCAATATTATTAGCCTTAACTAATATAAATGAAATTATTCTGCAGAAGATGTCAGATCACACTTTTGTCTTCTTCTAAGAGATCACGTAACCAAATAGCAACTTAAATTCTTCCCCCCAAAACAAGTCAGTTCTCAGACAGAGCTGATCCAGCTGCTTCAGTGACTATCAAAGGACCTAGTAGGTTAGATGTCAGGTGCAAGTGAGTGTCTCAGGTTGAGTCACCCAATTTATTCATTATCACACAATCTGTCCTGCTACAGACAGCCTAGCATTCAAAATACATGTATCAAGTTATGGCAGGAAACTTCTTTCAAGTTCTAACTCTTATTAAAACTCTAAGAATCTACTCTGTACAGAAATACGCACGCTTACGACCCAACAGAAAGTGTCAAAAGACAGCATCCAGTGACAAATCTGGAAATAAATGTTTATAAATTACAATATTACAACACTGTTGAAATGCAGTTGAAAGGCAAATACTAAAGAAAGTACAGTACCCCAGCTGTAATCAGAAATTTAGACACACAAAAAAAATAATCCTGGAGACAGCAGTGGGAATATGTATGGAAACACTGAGTGATTAAGTGTATTACCTCAATCTTAAATACTCCAACAAGTATGCTGCAACTGGAATGCCATATTGACCAGTGCACTTAAAATAATATCATAATAAAATAAAATTAACAATATATCTTTGGTTTACTATCTTGGTTCTGCTTTAAACAAAACTTTCAAGCTGTTTTGTCAATTGTTAACAACTCTGTTCATGTATAAAACTAGAGGAATATAGTTCTATGACGTGAAAGTCAGTGGAGTTTTGACTATTTAATGCCTTGGTTTTGTAGAAGTAAATGGAGTAATGCAACAACCAAATGGCAACAAAAAATCAGATTTTTCTGATAGCTTTTCCTATTTTTTAAACAAAAACCTACAGATACTGTAAAGGATTGTAGCCAAGGTTACTAAACAATATGGTAAGAACAGATTGAATGGATAAACTTTTGCACAACCCAATAAATGGAAATGAAAAATCTCTAAGAGACAGTGTATCTCTTTGTAAGAAAATACTAATAATCTGGTCTCTATTTAAAAGCAACACATTATTAAAAAGGCCCAACGAAACAAAACAGAACAGACCTTCCGAAATTTTCTAAAGGGAGTAGAGTACTTCCCTGTTGACATTCCTATTGATCAGCTGTGACCTCAGTGCTCTTTTTCAACAGTAACAAACTCCCACCAGGGGCAGCTTTGGGCTTGTCTAGTTTGGAGAAAAGGAGGCTGAGGGGCCTCCTTGTTCTGTACAGCTTCCAGAGCAGGGGGAGTGAGAGGAGATGTCCATCTCTTACCCCTGGGATCCAGTGATGGAATGAGTGGGAATGGTTCAAAACTGTGTCAGGGAGGATCAGATTTGACATTAGGAAGCATTTTTTTACCAAGAGGCCAATCAAACACTGGAATTGCCTATGGAATTTTCCTTATGGAGAGTGTTTGATGCCACGAGCCCCTCTAATAACATGCTTTAACTTTTGGTCAAACACAAAATGGTCAGGCAGTTTGGCCAATGATTGATGTAGGTCACTTGCAACTGGAAATACTCTTCTCTAGACATGTTCTCATTCACAAAACTCCTTAGTATAAGTTTATCATTCTCTATAAAGTGGCCTTAGAGGCTCCTTGATAATCAATTCGGTAATAACAGAAAATTCTGGTCCTTCAAAATTTGTAGCATGATGCTTTTATCTTGTTCTCTGACTAGAAAAAGCATTGGAAGCACAGATGTATTAACAAAGATTATGAAAACTTTCCTAAACAAAGATTATGAAACCTTTTCCATAAGATACAAGCACAACTAGAGAAGTACATGAGCTGCAGAAATGAATTGCCTCTAAATATGTTGTTTAAAAGGTGCAAGTCAATCCAAGCAGTAAAAAAAGAAAGAAGAAACCCCCTTAATTAAACAGGGCTGCAGCTGCATGTGCCCATTTCACCAGTTGACAAATATGGAGATGCACTTCTACAGGGCAACTAGCAAAACATGTTATTGTCAAAACTATCTTGGTTTGGACTGTATCCTATCAAAGGAAAAAACCACAACTCTACTACTCAAATAGGAATAACCAATTATTAAATGATGCAAATCTGCTGCTTTCAAGAGAATAGTACAAAGACTTTATCCAGTATCATTGCATCCTCTTGAAAGAAGGATGAGCACAGAAAAGGAAACCTCCCAGTATTATAGTTACAGCATATCCTGGTGTATTGGACTTAGCAAGTAGAATAAAAAAAAACAAAACCAAAAAGCAATAATTTCCTTTCTGTGATTAACTTGGCCATAATAGTACTCCAAGGGAAATAAACCCATTTTAAAAAAATCAGTTTTTACAACATCATGGGGAAAGCATAAAATATAGTTACTCTTCATCTCTTAAAATAACGGGTTTCTCTCCTACTGTGTCAAATTCTGGCTTCTTGATATGACTTAATACAAATAAAGAATAACACTAGGAAAAAAAGGTACTGCAGCTGATCAAACTCTGTAGATAAGAATTTTTACATAAATTTTTTGTGAAATGCATGAGAGGGATCTAACTGAATATATTTTAGTATTAGTTTTTTTGTGGTCTACTTTGTGTATTTTCACTAACATTTTTATTATTTTTCTGCATATGTAAAATATAAAAAAGATGACCATTTAGTTAGATTTCCTTGTAGTTATCCTTTGCCAAATAAAGTGCCATGACAGTAAATCAAATGATATTGCCTCTCTCCTACCTGAGGATCTGGAGAAACAGAACTGTCCTGAACAAAGTCTTTTGGCAAAACTGGACTTGTGCGTTTATCTTCATCAGATGACATTGTGCACAAAGTAAATCTATAAAACAGTAGAAGCTGAACTTCATTTTTCAGTTCCAGTATGTAAACATATATTCACCAACATTTCTCCCAGAAACAGATTCTGTTGTAACAACTGGATCAATGCCCATTCTGTGCACTAAACTGATTGAATAGTCTCATTATATAATGCTAGGCTGGAAAATTATCCAAACCATACTCAAAATCATGGGAATACTTTCATTAACTTACAAGAAAACAAGGGAAGACCCCAAAGCAACAATGTCAGTTGCTGCAGTTACAGATACACTCCTGTGTCAATCTCTCATTCTTATTCACACTGTATTGTTTCTGAGTTTATCAGAACAAACTGAACTGTTTGTTCTGATAAACTCAGAAACTACTGAGTTTGAACTGTTTCAGTACAAAATTCCTACAGAGCAATATAAGAATGCATAAACTACACTGTGCCCACCCACTACATGACCTCGACCACAGCCCAAGATAAGATGGTGTCCTGAACACTCCTGTTCAATACCCTGTAGCTTACTGGTCAGCCTCAGTCTCCAATCATTTTTTGAGTTACAGGAAGACAAACAGATATGGCAGGACAAGTAATACCTTAGGTTCAATAAATATCAATCATTCCAGCAATTTCTTAGCAAGACAGTGAGGCATTCTTTGAATATTTGGGAAGTAGGTGATGTTGAAGAATTGATAAGAAGCTTGAAGACCTTGTGAAAGATATGTATATCTTTTAATCTACTACAGCCTTGAATTGGTCCTTCAGTGAAGAACTGAAGCTCTTGTGATAAGATTTGACAGAATAAAGGGAAAAAGACTCTAAAGGATATGGCAGAGTATTTCACAGAGGGAAAGATGAAAGAAATCACAAAATGAGGGGAAACTGAGTATGAAGCAAGGTGAATTTGTTAATGAAGGAATGGCAGAGTGATATAGGTGCCTGATACACATGAAAGACAATTAGACACATTGAGCAAGGAGTTGTCAGGAGAGAAGGCATACCATCGTAAATAACCAGAGGAACTGACTGACTCTACAATGTAGCAAACAACTTGCAAGGAAAATTTATTTTTAGAGAGATCTTTACAACTGTCAATTATAATATTCTTGTTTCTTAAACAGATGCATTTTCTGACAAAACCGTAATTTTTAAATTGCTAGTTGTGCTACGATAAAACTGGCAGGAATATCCTACTTAAACACCATCAATGTTTCTCAAAGTATAAAAACCCCCCACAGATCTCTCGATAAGAATACAGAAAGAAATTATCCTTTTGCTCTTTGAGCTGTTCTAAACACTCATTTTCCCTGCACCACAAAAGCTCTCTCTGCCATGGATATATTTACACCTTTCAGAATGGCAAGCTCATTTCTGTGATGATGATGGATATTTAAAATATGGTATAAAGACAACCTCAAGTGGTGAGATTTCCTGTAGCTCAAGGTTCAAAAGACACGATTATCATCTTCCTACTTCCTGCTGAGCCCTCATACACCAATTTTCTGAGTACAAAAAATGGAGTCTAATGAAGGTTTAGAGTGTACTTTTTATTCCTGTATATCTGTGTGTAGATGACAGAAGCAATACTACCTTTGTCAGCTCCGCCTTTTTCACTGCCTCCTGGTCTGATAAGTTTCTTCTTTCCTCTCTCACATGAATTATTCCGTGGTTTTAGCCTCTCTACATAATGGAATAGCTCTATACTAGCACTCTGCCTTCTTTTAGCTGATAAATTCTATCAGTACCAAAAAATACTTCTGTAATCCTAAGAAGTCAACTTCAACTTCATATACTTTCCTACACAGTTTCTCAAAGAGTAGATCCTGACTACTCTTGAAGCCCTGGATCTGTTCAAAGATGTGTGTACATTAGTGAAAATCACAAAGAACCAACTACCTATCACTTCCAGGAATTATATGTGTATTTGCAGCCAGAAGTTACAAATATTGTTATACCTTCCTTTCTCAGTACACTTCAAAAGAACGAAAGTACTGATTTTTCTGAGAAACAGGATGGCAAATGGAGCTCCATGGAAGTGAAGAAAAATGTAATGAAGAAGAAAAAAAAGGTACTTACTGAAAAGTTTCTTCAACAACTTAAGACCACTGTCCTGACTTCTGTTTTCAGTTCTCTAAGACCATGCCCCTGACATGCAATAGTAGATATAGTTCTTTACTTATCACTGAAACTACTCTCTGGTCTTCCAAAATTCAAAAGGTTCCTTAATCACAAGAGATAAAGCAAGGTCACTCCTCACAAGGCTTCCCCTCAAGGCCCTTCACCACCTTCACTGCCCTCCTTTGGACACTCCCCAGTAATTTTATATCTCTCTTTTACTGTGGCACCAGAGCTGCCCCAGCACTGGAGCTGAGGCTGCCCCAGAGCAGAGCAGAGCAGAGCAGGACAATGCCCTCCCTTGCCCTGCTGATGCTGTCCCTGATGTCCCCAGGACACGAGTGGCCCTCCTGGCTGCCAGGGCTCTGCTGGCTCATGGTGACCTTGCCATCCACCAGACCACTTCAGTGGGGCTGCTCTCCACCCTCTCATTTTCCAGTTTGTTCATACCCTGTCCCAGGTGGCTTTTCTGCCTTTGAGGAAACCAACAGCCCTACCCACTTTAGTACCATCAACAAACTTACTTAGTTTACCTTCAACAGCTGCATCCAAGTCAATTAGGAAGATGTTAAAAAGCAGCAGGCTTAAGATGGAGCCCCGTGGAACCCCCTAGGTCATCACGGTGATGTTGCCCCATTCACTGCAACCCTCTGAGCACGACCTGAGTCAGTTGCTCACCCACCACATGATGTGTTATCCAGCTGTGTGTGCTGGACACTTTGTCCAGAAGGATCCTTCTGGAGAGACAGCACCAAAAGCTCCACTGAAATCCAAAAAGATCACATTGACTGGCTTCCCTTGATCAAGCAGGTGGATCACCATGACATAAAAGGGAATCAAGTTTCTCAGGCAGGACCTTCTTCTCAAGAACCCATGCCGGCTGTGATTGACTGCATCCATGTTGCAGACTGAAGAAAATAATTCATCTCTGCCTTGTCCATGTCTCTGTTTGTGAGGTGACCATCCTCATCATGTAACAGGCTCGTGTTATTTCTGGACTGCTTATTATTATTGACATACTTTTAAAAACTAGTTTTTCTGTCCTCCACAATACTGGTCAACTTCAAGTTTAACTGAGCTCTGGCCACATGAATTTCCTGTTTACCATGGAGAGCTGAATCTCTGTATTTCTCCCATGTAATCTGACATTGCTTCCACTGGGTATATGCTTTCCTTTTTTGACTCAGCTTCAGAAGAAGATCCCTGCTCAGCCAAGCTGGCCTAAGAATAACTTGTCAGCTTTGATCTCAGTGAACAAGCACTAAGTACCACAAAATACCGGATAAGTTTCTAAAAGAGAAATCAAGGGATATTAAGACACCACATCTGGGTCAACAAGCTAATTTGCTAAGCTGCAAATCATTATACAAGATTGTGAAAGACAAGTGGGAAGAACATCCTCAGACTTACCAGGTTCTTCTAAACTTACCCAAGCATCTGTCAAAAAATATGTCTTACCTCATTAAAGAAAGATTCCTGCTAACAGCAGCAGTTTCTTGTAAACCATAAGCATACAACTGCAACTGTAAGACTGCTACTTTTAAGAGACAGGATGCAACTCTAAAGACCTTGGTCTGACTCACCATCATTGCTCTCCTCCTCAATTTTGAATTAATTAAGCTATGCTTAGGTTTTTGTGGGTCTGGCTTTAACTAAAGGGGATGCTTTCCAAATATTTTAGTGTTTCATTTGGATCAGAGGCTACATCAGCTAAGATGTAGATCAACAGCTAAGAAAGAGAATCATGTAGTGGGTAAGGTCAGAACAGACCACAATGGGTCATCTAGTCCAACCCTCCTGCTTAAGCAAGGTCATTCTAGAGCACGTGGTACAGGATTGCATCCAGGTGGTTCTTCTCTCTCCAATGAGGGAGACTTCACAATCTCTCTGAGCGATCTGTTCCAGTGTACCATCACCTGCATAATAAAGTTCTTCCTCATGTTCAGGTGGAACTTCCTGTGTATCAGTTTCTGCCCATTACATCTCGCCCTATTGCTGGGCACCACTAGGAAGAGCCTGGTTCCACTGCCTTGGAACCCTCCCTTCAGATAATTATAGACATGGATGAGATCTCCTCTCACTTGTCTCTTCCTGAGGCTGAACAGGCCCAGCTCCCCCTGCCTTTCCTCTTAAGAGAGATGCTCCAGACCCCTCATCATCTTTGTAGCCTCTGCTCCAGGAGCTCCGTGTCTCTCTTGTCCTGAGGAGCCCAGAACTGGACACAGCACTCCAGCTGAGGCCTCACCAGAACTGAGTACAAGGGCAGGATCACCTTCCATGCAGTGACCTTCCTAATGTCCCCAGGATCCCTTTGGCTTTCTTGGCCACCAGGACACGCTGCTGGCTCATGGACAGCTCGTTGTCCACCAGGACCCCCAGGTCCTTCTCCTCAGAGCTGCTCCCCAGCAGGTCAGCCCAAGGTGCCTGGGGTTGTTCCTTCCAGGAGCAGGACCCTGCACTTCCCTTTGCTGAATTTCAGATGGTTCTTCTCTGCCCCTCTCTCCAACCTGCCGAGGTCCTTCTGAAGGGCTGCACAGCACTCCAGGGTATCACCACTCCTCCCAGCTTTGTGTTCTCAGTGAATTGCTGAGCAGGCATCTGCCCCTTCATCTGTGACATGGATGAACAAGTTAAACACTTCTGGGCCCAGTACTGAACCCTGGGGGACACCGCCAGTGACAGAACTACACCTCCTGCCAGAAGAGGCAGGACATATTCGCTCCCTTTAGCTGCACCCCTTGCAAAGCAGCGCTGCTCACGCTTTTAACACTCCTCCTTTAGCGCTCCTCACTACAGCGGCCCCGCAGCTGCCCCGACGCCGGCAGCGCCAGCAGCGCTGAGACCGCCGCTGCCATGGCACCCGGGGACAACAGCGACAATCCGCTCAGTGTCCCACAGAAAACAGGAAGGCACAGGGGTGGCCAGACAGCGGGGAATACGGTAGATTAAGAAGAGACTCTCCTTTTCATTTCTTATACAGGGCTTGTAAGGCGACCAGCCCAACCAGCGTGCAGGGTGTGCCCACTGCCACCCTCAGGAAACTCGGGTGGGGTTGCGGGCGGCAGCGCGGCCCCCGGGCAGGAGCAGGGGTGCTGTGGGAAGGACGGCGCGGCCCCGGCCCCCCCCGCTCACCTGCGGGCCCCGGCCGTGCCGGCCGCCGGCACCGACGGTTTCAAACTGCCGGAGCGGAAGAGGAACCACCCCTGCCATAGGCTCCGCGCGCCTCCGCAAGGCGCGCTCCGATTGGGCGGCTTGGCCGCGAAACGGCCAATCGGCTCGCCAGGCCGGGGGCGCGCGCGCCGCCGGCCCCGCCCCTCCCGGCGGCCGCTCCTGCCGCGCGCTGATTGGCGGGGCCGGCGCGGGGGCGCGCGGGGCGGGGCGGTGCCCTGCCGTGGTGGCGCCGGGCGGGCACCGGGAGTGCTGGGCTTGGGTTCCGCGGGCCCGCGGGCCCGGTCCGCATGCCCGGTCCGCGCCCCGCATTCCCGATCCGAGCTCCGCATTCCCGATCCGCGTTCCCGGTCCGCGCCCCGCATTCCCGATCCGCGTTCCCGGTCCGCTCCCCGCATTCCCGATCCGCGTTCCCGGCCCGCGCCCCGCGTTCCCAGTCCGGGCCCTGCGCCGGCCGCCACAGCCGTGTGCGGTGGCCTTGGCCGTGCTGAGGAGGGGACCGTGCCAGATTAAAAGCTTTAGTGGGGGAGTCTGCGTCTCTCCGTGGCTGCTGAGGGACGTTCCTGTGGAGAATGAAGATTAAAAAAAAAGGAATGGAAGAAAGAGAGGGTTGCTTGGTGGAATTCCTTCATAAATGCTTCCGTCTGTGCTAATAATGAAGCCGTAACCCGTCTCCGAGCAGGGGTTTTGAGCAGTTTGTGCAGCAGTGCTGCAGAAGGAGGTGTTGGCGTGTGGTTTTCAGCATTTCTCTCCAGGGCAGGCTTCCCTGACAGCTTTGTGTGGGCGGGATGGATTCGGAGCTGAATCCCCGTGTGCCGCACACCCCGCCTGAGGCAAATAAAACTCCCCCTGCTGCCTTCTCAGGGCTGTAACAAAGAAATACAACGGCGGGTTTTAAAGGTTTTAACATCAAGGAGGAGGAAGAGAGTCCTTCCGTTTCCCAGCCCTCTTTTAACTTGATACTGTCGTATCTTGATCTTTCTGTAGTGCAAACTGTGACACTGAAAATGATGCAGTATTATTTCAAAGTTATTTACAGCACCGAACTCTGGCTAGAGCATGGCACTGGGTGGGCTAGTGCCACAAGCCTTCTGGTCAAGCTCGATAATATGAGATTGTTCCTTATAGAGCACCAACATTTTGTCTGATAACATGAGAAAGATAATTTGGGCGTAAAACATGCAGATAAGCACAAAACTATAACTCGTTGTTTGCCCTTTATAAATGTTCACAGCAGCACATATACCTTGTTCTAGATTCTTTTGCCCTGTGAAACGGTCCAGCAAAAAGGAAACCACCAGAAAATTTCATCTTCTCTTAGAGGCATTTCAGTCCTCCTAAAGTGAGCCTTTCACGTAGTAGAAGCCTACTTCATCATTTGTTGAAGTTCTTATTTAGGAAAAGTGGCAGTGGAGGGTTGTTTTTAACTGCAGCATCTGGCAAAGTCAGCGTGATTTGATGAGCACAAATTCCAGCCTGAGGAGTCACTGGCTGTGCAGTCATTGTGTTTCATTAAGGCCTACAATGACATTGGCTGGTGTTAGTTTCCAGAAAAACATAATGGAAGGGCTGCATTTGCTAATAGAATTTGGTGAGGGTGAAGGAGTGCTGGTTTCAGAAATGCGTGTATTTTGTAATCAATTCGGTTGCAAATAGCTATGATAAGAACTTCAGTTGCAGTTAAGGTTAAGTTTGGGGTAAAAAGGAACTGCATTTTGTAAGGTCTGCAGGAACACTGGCCTCAAACCTTGTCCCATTCCTTTTTTTGAGTCCTGAGTCCAGCTGTAATCACGTGTTGGTGACCAAGGTCCACACCAAAGCAAAGTGTAGCTTGTTTTCCCTTGCCACAACTGGCTTTTCCAAAAGGTCATAGCTGAGGGAAGATGTTGCAATAAACCGGAAAACCAAAGTATTTCTGGACATAGGGAAGTAGAGATGTTACTGTACCCTGACAGCAATTAATTTGTAGGATTGGATCGTCCCTCAACTTTAAAATAAGCTTCATCAGACACAATATTGTTTGTGGCTGGACTGAGTCCTCCACAGCAAAGGGCAGGAGGCACAGTGGCATTTGTAGCCGTGAAACATGGCAATATTTCTGTCACAGGATCTCCTCTACAGATATCTAGGGTTTTAAGAGGCTGCCCTCAGCTAAAAGTGAGAGAGAATATTTTCAAAGACTAACTTAAATCACAGAATCCAGACAAACCCTTCTGAGCCTTCTAACTACTAAAGCAGCCTCCAAATCGACCTTTTTTGGGGTAGGTTTCAAGTAAGAAAGCAGAACTACTGCAATGTTTGTCTGGGGCATGCTAGTAAAAAAAAGCACGTTTCTTGTCTCAGACCAAAAAATTTAATTTTGTTTATGAAAATGGAGAGATGACATATGCTTCCATCATGCTTTTCATGTTAATTTGTTTTGCACGCTGCTGGTGTAAAAAATATGATGAATCTTTCTACATAAAATAGTTTTTAAATATATTACTACCATTGGCACATAAAACATAGCCTTTAAATATGTGTTTAGCTTTCTGTCTTAAAACTTTGGGAAAAAGCAGACATTTGAAAATTGAAGGAGTTTGCAATGGGTACTCAAACCAGTCTTTGTGATGCAAACATCTACTGCTACTTTGTAATTAGATGGATAAAAAGGAAAGGAGATCAAATGGTATCAAGCTGATTACTAGTATAAAGGGATAATTGTAGGTAGTTAGAGACCAATGAAATGACAATAATTACCCTATTCCCACACTGGGGATTTTATGGTGTATCTGATGAAACCTTCTGTTGAAACATTCTGATATTTAAAAAATACCTTCCATTTTTCATGTTGGATTCTATTGTACAATAGAATGTACAATTATTTTCACAGAAGGAAGGAGATTTTTCTATGCTTTTATGACCTCCTATGTTCATCTGCTGCTCTAGCAAAGCAAATGCTGCAGCAGTGATTGAAGTCAGGCAAAGTATGGTCATCTGTGCAGACTAAGAATGAGTTTTGAACGAGGTGCTGTTCTGAGCTTTTGAAGGAAACAGATAGAAGGGAGGCAGGAGGTTGAACTGATTGAATGGCATTAACACATTTAATGTCAAAAAGTCACATTTTCTTTCCTTGAAACAGTTTTTGAGGAATTCAAAGTTAAACATTATCCAGTTTATGTGAAACAATAATAATTTTCTAGTGTTTTCTGTAGTTCTATAGGCTCCTGAAACACATTTCCAGTGTTTTCTATTTTCCCCTTGTATCTATCATGATTATATGATGGAGGACCAGGTATTTTGTTATAACTTAAGAGAGGATACTGGAGTGGTTATTGTTTGACTGTATCAGATTATCTGTTTGAGTGATTGCTGTGTGAACATAAGATCTGTTTCCTCTCGTGTGGAGTGCTGGATGCAGCCCTTGGTAGATCTGTGCCTTGTACATCGTGGTGTCACCATCTCTCTTCTGCCCCATGGCTCCAGATGTCTCAAGGACTGTTTGAGTGTCTGGAGGCAGAGAGCCAGGCAGAAGGCACTAAGCTACATCTTTTGGGGCTTTACATTTCAAGGACTGTCACATTTTGGCTACTGCCTTGTGCAGTGGGACTGTTGTAATTGGGCAGTCCAGGACCATTTCTTTTCTACCATGTGACCTGAAATATTAAATATATGATTGACAGATCACTCATTTCAAGCCTCACAATGAATATTTTATTCTGGCTGCATTAAGAAACGTTTTTCAAAATACTGCTATTTCATACACAGTTGAAATCCTTATTTTGTACAAAAAATGATGTGTAACCATAGTGAACATGGGCAATGTGGCAGTGCAGTTCCAGATATACTGGAAATTACTGGCATTTTTTCTTGTGATAATGCTGGTAGTAGAAACAAACTTACCTTGTGAATATTGAACAAGTCAATGTTTCAGGGCTCTGCCTTCTATCTATTATCCACCTTTTCCTTTATAAAAATACTCTTCTGATGATACTATCTCTTATATAATGGTTAGTGCATATATCAAGTATTATTCTTTTTCAGAAAAATATCCAAGGGAATTGTAAACAGTATTTAGAGGCTGAGAGTAGTCTGGAGTCTGCTGTTATCTGAAAATATGGTGTGGGTTTTTGTGGTTTGTTGTTGTTGTTGTTGTTGTTTTGGTGTTTTGGTGGGTTTTTTTTGTTTTATTTTGGTTTTTTTTAACAGGTGTAGCAGCTTATATCTTGACAGACACAAGACAATGTTGAAGAGCCTATAAATATGGAAGGCCCAGTGAGCCTGTTTATATATATTTAAAAGTTTCTCCCAGGGCATTTGAGTGTTTTTCACTCAAGTGTTTTGACATCAGTCAGTCATCAGTCTTTTCCCCATCACTGACAATCTAGCAATGGCAGAATTTATGAAGAGATTTTTCATAAATAGCAAGTATGGTTTTTCTGCTATAATTACTTATTGACATGTTAGATAACGATTTTCAGTTACACACAAAAAAATGCTTCTCTTACAGTACCTTAGGTAACAATGCATTCACCTGTTTTTCAAGCTTATCTTTTTTCCAGTGTGATACCAAAACAGATCTATCAATAGTTTTGCCAGAAAACACTGAGAATACTTTTGCGTTTTTTCTCCTTTTAAGCTGTAGAGAACAGGTGAAATCTCTTCTCATAAGATATGAAAAGATGAACATCTCTAGAAATCTTTCAGTGACAGGGTGCACATGTACAACATATTTGTGATGACATATTCAGCTGCAGGGGCAACAGGACACCACTGTGCTCTAGAGTATTGAATGACTGTAAAAGGCTAAGCATCAGCTTCTTCCAAGACTAGCATTAGGACTTCCCACTGAAATATACTATTGAAAATCATATCTGCAGAATGAATGCTGGGCTCGTAATTGTTCCTTGCGGCAGCATATGGAATTTTACAGGAAGGTAGAACTGTATTTCTTGAAGGGTTTGGCAGCAATTAAACTGTTCTTGCTGAAAATAAGCAAAAGGTTTTCCAAGCCTGACCGTATTAATGATCTGTTCATAAGGAAAATGCAATGTTTACAAATAACAATTGCGGTGTTTATTGCTGTCTTTAAGAAAACCTGCACACTCTTCTTGCTTTTACCACTTTCAAGAGGTTCTTTGCACAAAGGAATACTAGGCAGGTTATTTGGATTGTGTTTCCGTCATAAAACACAGACCCCTTTGGCAAATCAAGTGCAGGAAAAGTTTGGAATGGTTAACGTGCAGCAGAAAGTCAGCCCTCCTCCAAGAGCTGCCCATTTACGTGAGAGATTGCAGAGCAATCAAAATGTTTTAGCATCCTGATTTATTAAAATATGAATATCGATCTAATACCAATATTCAACTGTGACGGACAAAAGACTCTCTAACAGTTCAAGTTAGAAAGTGTATGTTTATTGTGACGCTGGGCAGCACAGGGATAGCTCCCTAATGCGCACTGCAAAGATCACAGATAATTACAAAGCCTTTTATTTACAAAAATGTTGAATACACAAAATACAAATGCATATTCATACCCCTGTCACTTCCTGTTCTCCGCTTCGTATGCTAATTGACACAAAGGCTATTAAGCATGCGGAGTTTGTTCCCTGAAATGGGTCGGGGGTCCTTTTGTGAGGAGTGGTCACCAAAAGGAGGAAGTAAAACGAGTCTTCCTCGTTCTAAACTTTCAACCTTTTCAATGCAGATGTGATTGATCGATGGTAGAACTCCCTGTTTCCTGTTTTCCAGGACTATTTCAGTGAGTTTCTAGAAACAGGAGGTCTGGTGTTGTATTGATTAGTTTCTCTGTTTGACAAGCAATGAATTATTACATCCGGGGTAGCTTATCTTAAATCTGGTTTCTTCTAACCATCCTCTAACTTTTAACTGATTTCAGCAAAGCTTATCTATTCATTGCAGCTAAATCAGCAACATCTATTGTTAACTGTAACCTTAGCTTTTCTCAAAGCTTCAAAATTAGTGTCTCAGTCCCTTCAGCATCTCATGGCAGGATCAACATGCTGACGGCTGTAAACACGGATATTTGCATTCTGGTTTGGACGCTTTCAGCTCCCTCTGGCCCCACTCTCCGGCAGGGTCTGCAGTCGCTGTGCTCGCCTGCTCCGCTCCATCGCGGGCTGAAGGACAACTCTCCTCGGAGCAGATTTCTTCCCGAGACGTGAGTCAGCAGGCGAGGGAGCTGCCCGGGGATGGATGTGCCTCTGCAGTGACGCAGCCCGTGTGTGCTCACGCAGGAGTCACCGAGGATTTTTACATCACCTCCACGCCAGGTGGCAACACATCGTGCTGCTCCGCTCGTGATCTGCTTTTAAAGGCACAAACGCTTACAGCACGCAGCACTCTGCAGAATTCAGTCAGCACGGATATGATCTGCTATCCCTTCTTCCCTTCTTCTTCTTCTTCTTCTTCTTCTTCTTCTTCTTCTTCTTCTTCTTCTTCTTCTTCTTCTTCTTCTTCTTCTTCTTCTTCTTCTTCTTCTTCTTCTTCTTCTTCTTTTTTTCCCAATCAAATTACTGTTATTACATTTCTGACTTATTATATTAATGTTGACAAAGACTGGCTAAATGCCATTAGCTATAAGAAAGAAAAGAATTCAATGAGATGGTCTAAATGGTGTACGAGTATGCACTAAAGGTAGCTTTTAAGTTTGAGGGAGTGCTGTTGGCATTCATTTCAGGATGCAAAATGCTGTGTGTTACAACAGCTTGTTTCTTTCAAATTTTCTGCAACCTAATTACTAAGAAATTCTGCTAATAAAGATTCATAGTATTTGAAGGACTAGCATCTTCAATTTAGACTGTAATAAAAACTTCGGTTGCTATTAAAAGGGCTTTCAAACAAGTGTTCAGATTTCTGTGACATTCAGGCTGAAATGTTTTGTGTGGTATTCAAACTGGTAACTTAAGGCCTTTTTATGGCAGACATCTTCATATTCATTGTGGATTCACCTCATAGTTGCTTAAGGGACGTTTGAGGTAGCTTCATCTGGGAAGTCTTTTAGTCTTTTGTACTCCTATCAGAGAAACAAGTGCCTGCAGGGCTCAGTTGATCTCGTACGTTTCTAAAAGGTCAGATGAATCACTGTTACTCTGTTGTGACTATAGAATCTAGAAAACTAGTTCAGATATCTACATTTTAGACATTTGCATTTGCTCAGATGATTCCAATCTTTTGAATGTAATTGTTCTTCAGATAGAACTACAGGCTCTCAAAGGATTTGATTATTAAGCCACATTTTTTTTTTTTTCATTTTGACAGCCAGACTCTACAAGCTTGGCTTGGACATTGATCTGAATTATTCTACCCAATTTTTGGAGTTAGGAGACACAACTCCCACTACATCAGGTGAGAGATAAGTCTGGTAGGGCCTGTTCCATTCCTGTTCACTGTATTAACATTCTAAAAACATAGTAAAAACAATATAAGGGAAGAGACTTTGTTAAAGGCTTAGATGTCTTATTCTTTAAGATTTGTAAAACAAATGTAAAAAGCAAAACATAGCTGTTTTAAAATAAAAGTTTGTGAAGTATTTAGCAAGCAGATAAGTAAACTGACAAGTGAAACTTTTATGGAAGACAGTGTTATGACAGAGAACGGGGAGATAGAGTGTATATGAAAGGAATGATGCAGACTAAACCAAATCCTTGAGTGTGAACTGAAATAAAGGCAATGAAAGTGCTTATGGAAATTTTTGCAGTCTTAAATGAAAGCAGGAGAGGAAGGGATATGAAGGTGTGTGCATGTAGATAAGTGACAGTGTTTTGGGCACAATGTCAAAAGCTTTGATATTGGAGGGAAGCCCAACAGAAGCAGAGACAGGGTGAAATGTGAGTGAGTATGGGACTACTTTAGGATGAGTTGATTAATCAGCAAAGTCAGAGGCTACTGTTCTGGAAATCCCACAAGAAGAATTGTGTTTTACTTACTACTTTTTGGAATTTGTAATTTACTACACAAAAAGTGTTTTCATATTTCAAGGTGACTAGCAGTGCTAGCACTCATAGACCATCTCTGATTATCTTTACAAGAAGACCTTGAGACAGTGACTGAAGGTTGAGGTGACAAATGTAACTGAATACAGATTTATCTAAAATGTATTGTTATGTACATAAAAACATCCCAAGCTCTGCCCGTACCATGTTGGATTTTGAGCTGCCTGTTTTTACTTGGGAACAAAGTCTTTGGTTGCAGTAAGAACATGAATTTGGTTCTTAACTGTTGTTATCCCTTCTTCTTAAAAATGCTATAATTACACTGGAAAAAATCAAAGAAAGGTAAAAAGGATGATCTAAATTGTGATGTTACAATGGGAATATTAATTAGAAAAACCATAGTTCTTTACCCTGGAGAAAAAAACTGTTCTATGGAAATATTAAAGAGGGCTAAAGACCCTCAAATGGTATGAAGGTTGTGCATTAAGGATTTCTTGTTTAGTCTCATTTCCAATTAAAAAAAAAAAGATGAGCATCATTTTAAGCTAACAGAAGCCTCATTCAAAGCAAGCAAGAAAGCTTGGTTCTCAATCTTGTTTTAGCATCTGCAATATCTTTTTCATCTGTAATATCTTTTTCAAAGCAGGTAAGAAGGCTTGGTTCTTCATCTTGTAGCATCTATAGTATCTTTTTCAAGAAGCTCCACAATTTCACTCTACACATTTTACGTGCCTTCAGAATAGTGGATAGAGAAGGAACATCCACCAATACCTACTGAATAAAAGAAGCCATTATCTCTGGCTGAGGAATTCCAAATGTTACAAATTTTTGGAGGCTAGATTGTTTGGTGAAGTCTCATTATGTTCTGTATTGCTCCCTTTTCACTTAGGGTGATGTTTTGGAGAATGGTTACTAAGCTTGATGAATCAGTAGCTTTTGCTCTGACCTAGAATCCCCCTTATGTTAGAAACAAAGCTGATTTTAAAAAATAATACATTTATCTGGTAGTGTTAAAATAGAATTACAACAAAAGTGTGTGATTTATATTGAGATATTTTTCAGGTAAATATATGAAATCTATCAGGTTGCATTTAAGGTAGAGGGATTCCTTTTTATTCTTTGTGTGAAGTACAGTTTTCCTTATTGTAGTTTCAGAGTGTGCGTAAAAATGTTGAAAATTTTTGAGTATGTCAGTCCTGGAGCAAAACCAGTGAAGATTATAAATAGGAGAATAAGTGATGAAGGGGATATTATCTTTAACTCTGCTGTTTCCTAGTTTTCAACTCTGATGTTTTCTTCCTGAAAAGCATCTGTTTTACTTCACTTTTTGGTTTAGTTTGCTAGATTATGTTTCATTTCCTATCTCCCACTTGCTTTAGTGAGCAATAAGTGTATTTGTGCCAAAACTGAAAACACTGACTTCCTATTTCACACTGTTATCAGTGTGGTTTTTTTATAGGAGAGCATATCTACCCAGTAATGCCAAATCTGTGGTAAGTGCTGCAGTAATTCACATTTTCCTGCTTCCTTCCTCCAGGATTGCACATTATACTTTCCACCATGTGATGTGAATGAAGATGGATCTTTGTACCTGGAGGAAGAAAACAAAGGAAAACAACTGTTTGTTCATGTTGTGGCTGTGTATAGGGGACTTGAGGGGAACTTGTACCCTTCCAATGTATTTTTCATTTTACAAAATTATTCAGTGTAGGAGTGTAAAAGCAGTTGGCACTGGCTGTCCAACAGTCTTGTATCTGTTTGGATGCAGAAAGTCAGAACTAATTTAATGAAACTGGTGTTGAAATGAAGACAAAATGCTTATATTCAATTACATATATCTATTAATATGAAGGCAATAATTTAGAACAGCTTTAAAGGTATTAAATTTCTTTACCGCCAAGCTCATACTCACTAAAGTCTATGTGAGAGTTTCTTTTTGCAGTACTTGGAAACATACCACCCATCTGTAGGCAGGTATTACAGCTCTCCCAGCTTTCCTTTCCATTACATAATCAAACAATACTCAAAATTCAGCTGAAAAAGAATTTTCAGTAGACAACCTGCAAAAACAACACACCAAGAGAATTTTTGAAAAGTGTGCATAGTCTTTAGTAGACAGAAAGATTGTAGTAAGAAGCAGGCCTTTAAAGAATGCCTCAAGTGGATGAGCTACTGTGTTGAAATACAGAAACTGGGAAACTGGAATTACTTCCAGTAATACTTTATGGAGTATACCATGAAGTATTGGTATGTGTTAGTGCTGGTCTCCTTCTGTATTGTAAGTTGACTTAGATGGATTGAGTTAGAAGCAGGAAGAAAAAATGGAGAAGATGCAGCAAAAGGACAAGAAAACCTTACAAATGATATCTGCCTCACTCTGCACAAAGGCAGAAACCAATGCAAATGCAACCAAATTCTCACTCAGCAAAAAAAGTATGTGCTTCATGCTAATTTAGAAGACGTTAATTTAGAAGACATTATAAGCATTTGAGATGAATTTTTGCTTTCATAAATTTAGTTATAAAGCTCAGACTTACATCTGACCTAGAAGCCAAAATTTACGATTTATTTTGCCCTAAAGCAGAAATCTTAAACCTGTTAAAGGACACAGATGAAATCTGAAGCTAAATGAGAAGTATTCCATTCTTTGTTGAGGTAAGGGTGCCCTTACTGTGCTATTGTGCAGGAAGATGAGTGTGGAGAAAAGAAATTTCTTTTTCAGATTCAAGTTCAAAGACACAATATTCATGTTTTCATGGAATGTTACATTGGGAGATAGATCACTACAGTTTCTTTAACTTAACAGAAAGATAGTTATGTGTATTGGCTTTTCTCTGAAGGAAGACAGCCTGAAAAGAAATACAAAAGCAGCATGGAAATTTGTGAGGAGGAGAGATACTGGGCTGGAAACAGCAGTACTCAGAATGACATTTGACATGGTGAGAATCTGCTCGGCTGGAATTAAAACCTCCATCTAAGGGTGAGGCTTCCTCCCTGTTGGATGCTGTGAGGTGTCTGCATCCAGCCAGTGCAGGCTGCAGGAACACATGCCCACACTTGAGATGTGCAAATGTGAAGTCAGGGGGTTCTTTCACACTAGTGTGTGATTCAGCAGGTTGCAAGGAGCTGAAGAGATCCATGGAAAGCTAGACCACCCACACCTCTAGGAGATGTGTAAGGAGGGGAACAAGCATGCCCAGATTGGGTGTGTGCACTCAGAGGCCCTGTGATAACAATGTGCACATGCAACTCTGTTTATGTGTCTGTCATCAGAGCATTTTGGGTGGGTTGTTGCAGGAGGTAGTTTTTGTTTGTGTATATTACAAACATTTCATATGCATCAAATGTTGTGGTTTATTAGCATTTTGCTTGCATCTAATATTGTGGTTTATTTGTATTGCTGAATGTTAAATATAGAGATCACTGATTGCTGGTTAATTACATGCTGTTAATAAATTGCTTCAGTTCTGATTTTCCCTCTGATAATGTATCATGTTTAGCAAAATATTTCTGAGGTGGGTATACTGTTACTGTAATAAACACAGCTGTGAAATACAGCATCACAGAAAGGAAAGGACAAGTTTGTGTAGCTGTTGAATAACAGCAACATTAATAGCTGAGTGATAACTAAGATATATGAGGAGATTTTGCCAGTCTCTGAAATGCCTACCATTGAAACTTCTAAAATTTTGTCTGTAGATACAATGAAAAGATCAGTAAGAGTCAGTTTTGTATCAGTTAATTTACAGTAGTTCTTGAGGGATAGATTTAATCCTCCTAAAACTGGGAGCTGGATTAAGAAACATAATTCAGGAAGGACAAGTCATAGTCCCTTCATTATGACTTGTGTGGAAAGGGAAGGGAACCAGAATAAGCATTGCTGATGGAAATTATTAATGCACCAACAACATTTCCTGTGAGACGTTATGCAAAGTGCTGCATTCCAGTTTTATGGTGAACAGATTCTTCAAAGAACACAATCTCAATTAGAACTCTGGAAATGAAAGAGGTATTTGAGAATTAACTGGAAGCAACTTTTCTCTATTTAGATGACATAGTTATGTTTTAGTATGGCAAGTTCATAGGCTTCAGCTTTTAAAATGTTATTACCATCTTAATTCACTCAAAGATTTAAACTTCCCTATTTAGGACACTATGTGCAAATGGATTTTGTTCCAGAAGACCTTTGTTTAAAAATTGTGAACTTACGTGTACGGTAAGCAGAAACTGTGATCTGTGTTGACTTTTAACATACTTTGAGGAAATAAAACATATATCTTAGCTATAATTGTGAAGCATGGTTGTGTAACCCATACATTAATTTTTAGTTGTTAAGATATTATTTGCAAGACTGGATCTTATTTTTCTTCTTCATGTTGCCTCATGTTACAGTTTTATTATTTCAGTGTTAGTTCTTTAAAGATATTGATATGTCTTGAAAAGCACTTTTTTTTTCCCTTACTTTTAAAAGGAACAATTGAAATGCAATATTAAGTAAATTATATAAGGACTCTAACTATTTGGTGGCCTTGGCAACCCTTAAGAAAACTCAGTGTTATACAAAAAGTGGTATTTCCTTATTTTTTCCCCTTGATTTCTCAGATGTAGCATTGCACCAGTGCAGAACTGTTAAGCATTATCATCACTTACATTATATGGGAAGAATATATGACTTCTAGATACTGTCAGAGTCCTTTTTGAATTTCTTTATACTGAATGCATGTGAGACATCACCCTGTCAGCTCTGTAGCTCGTTTTATTCCTGGTACTGAAGGTACAATTTTAGATATTAAAGTGCTTGTATGTTATTTTATATTTAATCAGAGATGGAGGTTTGGGTCAGCCCCTCAGTGATACAGACTCTACAATTTCCATCATAACTATGTCTGTTTAGACAGGCATGGTTTTCTATCTTTATGTACAGAAAATCATTATTTCCTGAGATCCTCCTCCCTATCCTTGCTCATAATTGATAAAAGGAAGGATCTAATGTTCCTGACTTAGAAAATAATTAAGGAGCTCTTGTTGCACCTTGAGCTTGTAATATGTTTGCAAAGTGCCTTGAAACCTTTGTTGAGAACATACTAATATGTGCAATAAAGTATCCCTATTTGTCAAAGAATCTCTATTCCTAACAAGTAATCAGATCCAACACACTTTTTCATCTGTTGTCTTTTTATTTACTCCTTCTGCATTCAGATCATGAACACCATTCAATGAGACCAGCAGCTAAACAGAATGAGAAATGGTAAATTTGAAAGGACAGCTTAGGGAAGCCAGGCAAATGACTGACACTGCTCATGGCTGGGAAACCTACAAGGTGTATGGATTATTAATTAGTGTCTTTGAGAGACAAAAGAACTCTTCTGTTCTTTTTTAACCTATCCTATATTTCTAAAGTCTTATTAGAGATCCAGGGCTATAGTTGATTTATTGCTATAATACATCTTCCAAAAGCTACATTTTCTGTTTTTACTAATATGTGGTGGAATCTTACCTTAACAGACCAGTGCTTATGAAGATAATTTCATATTTAGGAAAGCCTTCTGTAGTGCCAGACCATGTCCAGAATATTCTGATACAGTTTCTCCCAGGAGACAATACTAATGTAATGGTAATACTTGTTAGGCTAATTGTATTTTTTTTCCTTGGAGTTACATTAATTTTAGTATTCATATGGGGTGAAAAACTATTTATCCTTTTATCTGATCTCGTTTATCTTTCCATTACACAATGTTTATTATTAGGAACTCTTCAGATTTGGTCATGGGTATTTCAGTTATGTTGTGCTGCAGACTTAGCACTTCTGTAGCATGTCATGCTCCTCCCCTGTCTGCATAACTTAATAGAACTGCAAAGCCACCTTTGGATTTGAGAATGTACACACAAATACAGATCTTCTGAGTGTTTGTGTAGTTTGCTTTGTGTTGTCTCCCTCCCAAAATAGCTTATGAGTAAGATCCTGAAAGTGTGGTACTGCAAGGAGCAACATTTGGAAGTTTTAGTTTTTGTTTTCTTCAGTAGCCTGTGTAATTATTTTTCTGTGTACCAATTCATTTCACATAATCTTGCATACTAGCACACTTAAGTTTTTGTGAAGATTTTTGGTATAGTATTTCTCTATAGTATCTCTAGGTACTTTTGGGTTATATTTAGAGAAAGGTGGCTTTTCTTGGGAAGGTATGTAAAATTTCAAACCAAATTCTTCCAGCAAACTTGTACCACATTTTGGAAAAGGATAGAAGTGAATGGAAAAAAAAAAAAAAAGAAATGATGGTGTCCACAAGGAAAGATTCAGTGGAGCAAATACAGGCCTGGTCTTGAGGAAGTTTTGAGTAAGTTTGTATTCCTGCAACTGAGGGGTCTTAATCATCATTTGATGATATATTATTAAATATATGAAGTAGCTAAATATCATTCACCATTATTGTTGCTGGGCTTTAAGAGTCTAAAAACTTGAAATGTAGGGTTGCAATCTCACAGTTTTCAAATCAGGTGCTAATTTTCCATGTTTGTATTTGTATTTGCTGACTATAAGATAGACAAGAAAGAGTTGGAGATAAAGGTTCTCCACTGAGGGTAGGACTTCATGTTGGTTTTCCTGCTGAGTACTCAGGTTCTTTCACAAGCAGTATGAGCTGCAAGTGCTGACTGTACGTAGAGCTAAACAGAACATGTGAACTTGCTTGTCAGCTATTATTAAATATTTGGAAATGTTTACTAACCACAACCCACCCCTTTCCCTTACTCACATAGGGTAGGCACTGTAGATAGTCTTAAAGTGTTGTGTGAAAGATCATAACTTTCAGAACTTGTCCAGTAAGATTCTTAAGGATCCCAATGCTTTCCTTCAGAAGTAAAGTTAGCTAGCCCAAGTCCAGCCTGGTCATTTCCTTGGTTCCTGTTATCTTTGGCAGTGAGTGAGAGCTCTTCTGGTATAAAAACCTGCAGTGAAGCTTCTGGCTGTGACAATGCATAGCAACTGACTATGACAAGACTGACACTTGAGATTCTTTTTATCTTCTGAATTGATGTAATTGCTGGGTACCTCTTAATTGTTTCAGTCTAATACTTGAACAAAAGAATGGTGAAAAAAGATGCTCTGGTCTTGACCTTTTTTTTTTTTTTTCCTCATTGGAGTATTTTTAATCAAAAGAAGATTTTACAGTTTTCTTATAATAATAAACTAAAAACTTATTTCAGCTACCTAGGCAGTTCAGCAGACCCACTTCATGGGTCCTGTTGGTCCATTTGTTTTGGTCTTCTGGATGGTGAGGGTTCCAGTCTTGTCCAAATAATGGTCATTGTCTTGATCTGTCAAGGGTGGGGGAACCCCATGAAACGAAGAATCCACTGAGTTCATCTTTGCTCATGTTTGGGTGGGAACACTCAGGTAATTTCCCTAACTCTGGGTACTTTACACTGGGTGATGGAATACTTTGGAACACAGGAGACATTGAAGCATTGGTTTATAATACCTCCTAAGACATTACAGCTGCCTCTGACATCAGAGAAGTTGAATTAATTATTTCCCATCAGCAGGGATGAATACTTTGAGGCTGCATGTGAGGTGATTTTCCAGAGGGGAGTTTCCACAGTGAGCCTCTGATGGTAAGTGTGCATGGCCTCATTTGAGAGGTTAAACATCATTTGTTTGAGTGATTAATCATTGACAGACCAGTATCTCACAGACTTATAAAGATGATGTTGAATAAGTTTTGTGAAATGGGGCTTTCTGAATTATATTTTTTCATAACTTTAAGTATGTGTATTTTCAAACCCATTCTTTAGTCATTAACTTCACAGCAGTTTTGCCTTTGAATTGACTGTACTGAGTGAAAGTATCTTTAGTGTTAATATTTTTTTTCCCAAGTGTAGTTCTTCAAATTTCAACACTCTTAATGTTGGTCTACTTACTAAAGTACAAATAAATCTTTTCCCCATTATTGTGTGTAGATAATGGCAGTGTTTCTCTCAATATAAACGACACTTATTCTGTTAACAAACAAAATCTTTAAAGTGAACAAGCAGTTATAGTTTGATATAATGACACATGGAATTAATATGTGGATGACAATATTTTTTCAGAAATCTGAAATATCTGTACCCCAGAGCCGTGGAATGCTCCTCAGTATTTGTGGTGTGTTAACTATGGCTGGGTGTCAGCCACTCACCAGAACTTTTCAGTCACTTCCTTTTGAGGGGAAAGAAAATATTACAAAGGTTCATTTGTTAAGGATCGTGATAGATCACTCACCAAATACTGTTAAGGGCAAAATGGACTTGAATTGGAGATGTTAACTGAATTTATTGCTAATCAAAATCAGATTAGAAAATAAGAATTAAATCTTAAAAACACCTTTCCCCCCCATGCCTCCTTCCTTCCCAGCTCTACCTCCTTCCCCGCAGTGGCACAGGGAGGCAGGGAATAGAGGTTATGGTCAGTTCATCACATGTGGTTTATGCCCCTGGTCAGAGAGAGGAGTCCTTCCTCTCCTCCAGTGTGGGGTCCCCCCCACAGGAGACAGTCCTCCACAAACTTCTCCAGTGTGAGTCCATCCCATGGGCAGCAGTTCTCCGTGAACTGCCCCGGCAGGGCCCCCTTTTCACGGGTGCAGTCCTTCAGGTGCAGCCTGCTCTGACATGGGTTTCTCAAAGGGTCACAAGTCCTGCTCCAGCAGGCTCCTCTTTCATTAATTCACAGGTCCCTGCCAGGAGCCAGCTACAGCCTGGGTTTCCCACAGATTCACAGCCTCCTTTCAGACATCCCCCTGCTCTGATGTGGGACTCCTCCAGGGGCTGCAGGGGCACAGCTGCTGCACCATGGGCTGCACATGGGCTGCAGGGGAATCCAGAGTCTGGTGTCTGGGTCATCTTGTCCCCATCTTTCTCTGCTGATCCTGGTGTGTGCACAGTTGTTCCTCTCACATATTCCCAGTCCACTCTTCTCTGGCTGCAATTACATCTGCACAATAACTTATTTTTCTTTTTTAAAGTCTGTTGTCACAAGTTATTATCTCTGACTGGCCTAGCCTTGGCTCTGTTCTGGTCTCTGATATGGGTTCTGTTGAACATGGGGAATCTTCTGGCAGCTTCTCACAGGAACCACTCCTGTATTCCCTGCTATTATCAAAACCTGTCCTCAAAAACCCACTACAGTATTCCATCAGAAATTTCAGTTCAGAAAGTAGTTTTTAAGTTTTTCATCTGTCCAGCTCTTTTTTTTTTTTTTTTTAATGTCTGTCTGCATGGCAAATAATATTTCCATTTTCCCTAGTCACTTGGATATCTTTCTAAGCTTCAAACAGAAGTTCTGTGATCAACTCAACTGGGGAATTTCACTGGAGAAGTTCAGTTAACTGCCTTAAGCAATAGATGGTAATAGTCCCCTTCAGTCATGAAAACTGTCTTTTATTTAGTACATAATAAATACAGACCTTTTTCTCTTGGTATTAGTTATTGTGAAATTCATAGCCTGGTCACACAGAAATCTTGGTTTGATAAGGTATATGGATAAAAAAAGTCTTATATTTAGTGTAATAATAATTGGGATTAGTTAGATTTAAATTTATTGCCTCATTTTAAATGAAAAACATGCTGATAAAGAACTTTTTCTGTGTGTGTGTGTTTCTAGCCTCTTTTCTCAGAACAATTTCAGCATAGTACTCAAGGCCATGCTCAAAGGGGATGCAGGAATCAGACTACAAATACTAGTTCAGTTTTGAATGCCCAAGGGGATCTGTGTGTTCAGACAGTCCAGTGGATTAATGCACTGCCAGTCCACGTCTGCATTTCCTCCCTGCTGCTAATTCCCTCCCTAAGTGAGCTTCTGAGAGCCTCCCTGAAAGCAGGCTGATGTGATGCAGGCTGTGGGGTACTCTCAGTCAAGGTCTGCAGAAGAAAAAGCCAAAACACATCTACACTCCCCAAACCACTCCCTAAAGCTGGTCCTTGGATATTCCAGAGATTGCCTGAGAGAAAGATGAAGGGCAAGAAAAAGAACAAATGAAGTTAATATATCTGTGTACCAACGATACAGTTCATTCCAATATCCTTTTTCTTTTGTTTCCATAAGGAGAGAGTGTCTTGGAGATTAGTGATACAATCTCTGAACTGGGCCCTCTGAGTGGGGCCTCTGAGCCATTATCAATATATCTGGAATGGTTCTAAAGCTCTTTTATCTTGTAAGGAAGTATAGAATAGTAGCTAGATAGGAAACCAAAACCAGTAGGCAGTTGTCTCTGATGGAAGAGAAAGTTGCTGAAGAGAGTATAAAAGAAAAGCAGTCATAGTTGCTGACTGCTGAGATAATTTATCCTGTATATTCAGTATTTCCACCTTTGAAAGTAAAAAAGTGCTGACATTTAAATTGCTAACATTAAATAAATGTTGGAGTAAAACTGGCAAAGAAATATGCTCCTGGCTTCCTTTTATCCTGTGGAGAAAGCTGAAATCCCTTGGGGAAGCCCTTCCTGAGATTACAGCCCTAGGGATCTGAGAAATAGTCACGTTGTTCATGGCCAAGGGTAATGAACTGAAAACACAAATAAATGTTTTTCAGGAAAGCTATGCAGCCGTGATACCCCTGAGACACTACCTCAGGAAATGCAATCCTCCTTTGAAAAGTTAAGGAGTACTGCAGTATGTTAAGGCCTTTTAAACAAATGCAGTTGACCATAAGATGGTGCAGTGCAGGACGTCTCAAGGTTTTTTGATTGTGTGTGCAGTGATTTTAAATATTGGACTTATTCCTAAAAGTGAAGGAACTGGACTTGGTAACTTTACTGAGGAAAATTGCTCTTCATGGTGGATGGTTAAAATTTGATCTAAAAAACTATTTTTCTAAAAAGACATGAAAACAAGCGGCATTATGCAAATAATGGAATAAAAGAAGGCTTCTACATAAATGTAGGAGAAGTAAACTAAATAACCACTGATCTTAGAAGCATCAATATATGAAAGAAAAATCTTGGCAAACCAAACCTATTTACCAGAAAGTAAATAATGGAGGATTAAGGAGTGAAAAAAGGAAAACATTATATGGAAGTGCAGTAATTTTATTGCTGTTTATATCCTTTAGGAGAGTTTTAAATTTTCATTTCTGATAGTATTTTAATAAAAAGTTTTTTCCTTTTTGTTTTTATGAAGGGAGTATGATTTTCTGTATAAAAAACAGCTGTCACAGATCTGTGCCCAAGAGGTGGCAGTGGGATTCTCACCAATATGTGATGAAGAGTGAGAGAGCAGCACTCAGCTGGAGGACTCAGGAGAAGGTTTGTCTAGGCTAAGGCATACCTTCAGAGGATTTAAAATCACCATTCTAGAAAAGGAATCTGACCCAGTTTGGGGAACATGTTTAAAGTTACACAGCTCTGATTACTGGTTAGAGCCAAGTTTCAGTGTAGCACTGTCTGTAAGTTGTGTACTTCCACAGAGAAGATTCACATGAGGTCACAGCAGAGGTAGGGGTCTGCCAGTGCCCGTCTGTGCCCCAACTCCACACACATGGCTGAGGATGGAAGTTTTTAGGTGTCTCATAACACGTGTGTGTCTTTGCTGTGAAGACTTGGCAGCTGGGCTATGTCAAATGAGCAGCAATCTCCCTGTTCCTTTGGAGGACTTGGGTAGACAGCTCAGCTGATCCTCTAAAAACATTCAGCATTCTGTTAGCTTTGAGTCTGACTGTGTGAAAGGGCTGTATGAATAAGCATTCTCCACTTTGGAGGACCTTGAGTCCACAATTCATTATGTTGATGTGTTGGATAGCTGGAAAGAAGGGGTTTTGGTCCTTCTAAGTAATTTGCACCCCCTTCATAGATGCTTTCACAGCTCTGATCTGGCTTGTTGGGACAGAAGCATGGGTATGGCAATGGACTTCTTAATGTCTTGGTAAGGCATCTAGAATTATATCAGTACCTGTTTATGAGTGGTTAGGGCTTGATATTTTCAACAAAGGGCCTTGATTAATATTTGTGTAGCTCTTTATAAACACAGTCATACATCCACAAGTGCGTCCTATTTAGGCATGCAATACATAATGTGCAATACAATTAATCGTGGGGCAGTGATGATTAAGCAGCATAGGATCTTTCCTCCAAATTGTATTCTGCTGTTTATTATTTCTGGAACTGCAGTTCTCTCTCCTCAGTCTGATTCATTCTGAGTCATACAAAACACATTTTCATTGAAATGGGGTGCACAGCAGCAAGCGCTGTCATGCTAGTTCTGCACCATTAGGTAATTGTTTGAGTCTTTTCTAGTGGAGATGTCTGTGGCACAGGCAGTACAAAAAGACGAGGACAATGTGGGTGTCTGGTGGGAGGATTCAAAGTTAGAAGAAAATTACCTATTAGAAAAACTTCGGCTTGAGCTTGCTTATTACAAACTTGACAGTATTTCAATTTTAAAATATTTGTACAATGTAATTAGAGGTATGGGAGTGATTGTTCGTATGCAGAACTAATCCTCTTTAATACAGTGGAAAAAGACCATGAGGGTTCATCTTTTTGGGCTGGATTTGGGGGCCAGCTTTAATACTGGATCTGTTCTTAAGATAGACATTTTTGAAATGGCATTTGAAGAAGTGTCTCAGAAATCAGAAAGTGGGATGTTTGTTGATTTTTATTAGTTAACTGATAATTTTTACTAATAACAACACAGCAAGATCTATGCACTGTTTTAATCTTTCATTCTCATTGGGTAAGAATTTTAATAAGGCATGTTCTGATTTACACACAGTATTTTCCTTCTTGTGTAAAAGGCAGAATTTGAAGCAGACAGCACTGTAGTTAATATATTTTAAATTGATTTTCTCATCTGCTGTCTAAAATTCATAAGCTGTTTACTCAGAAACAGGCAGTCTCCACTGCTAGGAGAGATATCAGATTAAAGAAAACAGACACCTAGGATAGCACATCAGAAATGACACAAAGGGAGTTATTTATGCAGGGATGAGGTGCTTCCCTCCCCCATGCTGTGAACAAGTCAAGAAGAATCATTACAAATAGCTGAAAAATCACCTCTTCCCTCATCTTGGAAGAAGAAGAAAATGTCTGAGTAGCTGATTTGGAGTAAGAAGTGTGGGGAAACAGAATGGCTGATATGAAATATGATTTATTTTTAAAGCATTGGTAGAAGTACAGTTGATTTGATTTGGTAACAATGGAGGCTTATGTTAGATAGAAACATGAACAGAACTGCCTGAACAATCAGAAGGGGTCAGTTACTGTATTGGTGCAAAACACTCAAAACATAACACTATTTACTAATGAAAATATTTAAAATAAAAGTAAATATAATTCTTGATTTTCCTTTCTTGAAAGTGAAGTATTATATAGAGATAAAACGTTTAAATCTGTTGTTTTACATGTAATCAATCTCTTAGTTTTTAAAATCCCTTTTTTATTTGAGGTACCTTCTATGGCTATGAATTATGAGAGAGTCCTTTTTAACTGTGTAGCTTTCAGTAAAATCCATTATCAGTTCTTTGTTTGAATTCAGTTCACATCATCTTCTCATAGGCTATAAAGAGACTCAATCTGTTCCAGAACAGTAATCACAGTCCATTAAACTCTGTTCCCTGTAGTCTTTGTTCCCAGTTACATGAGATACTGTAATTGTTTGTGTGTGTGTGTCTCTGTGTGAGAGAGAGAGAGAAAGAGAGAAAGAAAAAGATATTCAAGTGCCTTGCAAAACTGACACAAAGATTTACCAGTCCAGGCAAAACATATGCTTGTCTTTCCTTTGGAATGATGATAATATCCCTGAAAAATCAGCAAGTGTTTCCCTTGCCCAGTCAAAAAACCAGAAAGGCACCCCTAGCTCCCCCATCCAAACAAACCCCACCTTGGAGGAGTAGATTGTCATAAAACTGCATCTGAAGAAAAACATTCCTGTATTAACTCTTTAGTGTTCTTGATCACCAGCCTAATCTGCGTGCCGTGAAGAGAAGACAGAAAAATAAAAGCCTTTCATGTTCACTCCAGAGATCACAGAGTTCATGATCTAAAAGGTTGTCTCTGTAGATTGAAAGCCTGATATTTTTTCTGCCAGATCAAACCTGTTTTGGTCTACTCTAATTCCACTGAGTTTTGCAAGGGAGGTAATAAATCTGATGTAAGATCATAAGCTTATTGACAGATTCAAGTTAAATAAAAAATACAGTAATAAAGGATGCTAGATTAAAGTTGCAGCTCTGTGTGGTTTTCAATGTGTTTTCTGAATAGGGGAATGAAGTACCTCAAAAATTAATGTCATCTGAGCAAACTGATCAGAGCAGCTTAGAGCTGAAAAAGGATATTTCTAGTGTTTTTCCACGTCTACTGTGGAGAGCTTTGAAGAAGCTCTTTATTTAGCTATGCAAGATAAGTCTGTTCAAAAGATGCATACTGAAAAAATGAGTTTCAATAGAAAGGCTGATCTGATTGGCATTTTAACCCCAGCTCGTTCCTGTATTTGACTTGGAATGACAAGTTTGGTTTAAATTGTCTTGTCACATACAGTTCAAATCTTTGGTTGTTTTGCTGTGATGATACCAAAGTGTTCTGTAGTTAATAGCCTCAAGCCCTACAGTCTGAGTGATATCAGTAGGTCCAAAACTTGCAAAGTGTGGCTTAAAGTCTTTGGTCTTCCCTGTAGGCTGCTTTTTCCTCAATCTCCCAGACACTAAATCCATGCAATGTTGTTACAATCAGCCTTAAATTCTCCTCAAATTCAAGAGAAAATACTTATGTTTTGATGGAAAAATAGTTACAGTGAATTTCAAGGGAGAACTGTGATGATGAATGGCAAAATACTGGTCAGGAGAACTCCCTGGGTGTCCTTTTCCTGCCTTGTTCTGCTGGGATTCATGAAAATGTGATGAGTAATTTATAAGGCACCTAGGAATGCCTGGAATCAACACTATAGTCCTTTTTGAGGGGTATTGGCTATTACAGAACACAAAGGAGCTTCTGAAGATGATGTATTGTGACTTGCCATAGGTGTTTCTCTATTTATAAAAACAAGCACAAGCAAAACTACAGTATTTATGTCTTCTTTTCTGGCCTAAATAAATGGTGTTTTCTAAAAAATTTGAATATCTGCCAACCATCTATTATTCCTGAGCACCATACAGAAACATGCAGTGTGTATGCATAGAGGGAAGAGAGAAATTTGGTGAATAAATAAATTTCCATTGTTGGTATTTAATTCTTTATGCTATTACAAAAAAAGAAAAGTCTATTTTATAAAAATATTTAGACAGTCTCCTTTAAAATGTAAGCTTTGATTTCAAGGCATTTGTTTTGCAGCATTATTTGACTGTGAAATAGACATAGTAATTATTTGGCCTGTTCTTCCTATTTTGTATAACAAATTTGTTTAATTGAAAATTGGATAGCAACTTGAAACCAGCTATACTTGGTGTGTGTTTGGGTGAAACAGAAAAGATCTAGAAATAAAGCAAATGTATGTTATACCGTGGACTGTTGTACTTTGTTCTGCTCATTTATTGGCTCTGGGGTAATACTTTATGAAAGCCAAAGAACACAGGGTTTTATATCTTGGAAAATATAATTCAGATAGTGTGAATAGGGAATTGAATGAATGAATAGGAAATTGAACTTGGTTTTGCACAGCCTGGTTTTTGGTAGCAGGGGGACCACGGCTGTGGCTTCTGTGGAAGCTGCCAGAAGCTTCCACCACTGCAGCAGAGTTAATCCCTGATGGATCTGAGGAGGGACGTGCTGCTGGCCAGGCTGGGACAGTGAGAGAGGCTGGTAATACCTCTGTGAGAACAGATTTAAGAAGAAAATCAAAACAAAGCGGGTACAAGTTTTTCCTAGTGAGAAGAGAAGAGAAGAGAAGAGAAGAGAAGAGAAAGAGAAGAGAAGAGAGAAGAGAAGAGAAGAGAAGAGAAGAGAAGAGAAGAGAAGAGAAGAGAAGAGAAGAGAAGAGAAGAGAAGAGAAGAGAAGAGAAGAGAAGAGAAGAGAAGAGAAGAGAAGAGAAGAGAAGAGAAGAGAAGAGAAGAGAAGAGAAGAGAAGAGAAGAGAAGAGAAGAGAAGAGAAGAGAAGAGAAGAGAAGAGAAGAGAAGAGAAGAGAAGAGGAAGAGAAGAGAAGGAGGTGAGAACACGTGAGGGAAACAAGGTGGAGACACCAAGGTCAGTGGAGAAGGGCAGGAGCTGCTCCAGGCCCCAGAGCTGAGATTCCTCTGCAGGCCCTGGTGAGACCACAGTGAAGCAGCTGAGACCCTGCAGCCCCTGGGGATCCACGGGGGATGCAGAGATCCCCCCACAGCCCCTGGGGATCCACGGGGGATGCAGAGATCCACCCACAGCCCCTGGGGATCCACGGGGGATGCAGAGATCCCCCCACAGCCCCTGGGAATCCACAGGGGATGCAGAGATCCCACAGCCCTGGGGAGGTGCCCGTGCTGGGGCGGGTGGGTGCCTGCAGGAGGGGGCTCTGACCCTGTGCACACTCCATGGACAGAGGGCCCTGCTCCAGGCTGGAGCAGCCTGTCCTTGAGGGCTGCAGCCCGGGCACAGTGACCCACGCCGCAGCAGTCTGGGAGGGCTGTGTGCCCCTGGAGGGACTCAGGCCGCAGCAGTTTGGGAGGGCTGCTGCTGGTGAGACTGGGACCTGCTGGGGAAGTTCCAGAGAACTCCCGAGGGAGGGACCCCGTGGCCTCCCAGGGGAAGGACTCCTCTCCCTGAGCAGCGAAGAAAACCTCGGGTGAGGAACTGGCCAGAACCCCCACTCCTGTCTCCCTGTGCTGCTGGTGGGAAGGAGGGAGGGGTTTGGGGAAAAGGTGTATTGAGGGCTTATTTTTACTTCTCAGTATCCTCCTCTGAGTCTGTTAGTAATAAAGTCACTTTGCAATCTTAAGTTGAGCCCGTTTTGCCCTTGAAGTGTTTCTCCTGGTCCTTATGTCAACTTGTGAACCCTTCATTAATTTTTTTTCTCTCCTCTGCCGTGCTGTGGCAGGAGAGGGCGAGAGAGCGACTCTTGTGGGTGGCTGGCATTAGTCCAGTGTCAAACCAGGACAGTCATTGACCAAAATGCCAGCTGAAAGTACTTCCATATGAAGGTACTTCCATATGAGCATGGTCTCAGTCTATTACGGAAGTGAAATATTTCATACTATTTTTTGTAGAGTTTGCTGATTTTGGCCAGGACTGGGTTAATTTTTTTCTAATTGTTCACACTAGCCATGAGGGGGCAGAGCCTGGAGCTCTGCAGGCATGTCTAGGTTATTCTATACCATCCAGATCACTGTCAGGGGATGTAAAAGTGGGGGACTATTCCTTCTGAGGAGGAGCACAGTGTGGCTTTTGTGGTGGTGAGCAGAGGGTCCATTCACCATTTTGTTCATTGTCTTGGGGTCCTGCCATGCTGGGTTGGTTGGTGAGTAATTTTGCACTAAATCATCTTCTTTTTGTATAACTTTGTTATTAATATTGTTGATATTTGTTTTCCTACCTCATTGCTGTTTCCAGTAAATTGATTTTATTTCAGCCTGTAATCTCTGTCTTCTTTATCTCCCACCAGAGTGAAAGAAGAGCAAGTGGGGGCAGAGGGGGAGCTGTAAATTAGGGAGTGCCACAATGTAAACAATGATAGCCTTCAATTGGTGCCCACTGTGAGGCACAATGGATTGGGATTACAACATTTGATCAGAGTGAGTTGGAAACAAATTTGATCTAAGCATTTGTTCCGTTAGGAAGGGAGGCACTGTTGGTTGGTCTTTTCCTGTGGATGTGGCACGTAACCCTGTGTATATTCCTGTATGTGCACCCCATGGGGATCTCGTTCAGAGCAGTGACAGCTGTGAGGATGGTTCTGTTGCTGTGCTGTGTGACATCAGTTTATGGCATGACAACATCAAAGGAAATGAAGATAGTTTTGGATGTCTATTCAGTTTTACTCTCCTGCCCTGGCCTGGAGTGCTACTTCTGGGAATTCATTAATAATTGTAGCCAGCCCACAGGAGAACAGGAGAGGGGGATTTTCCCCATCTTTTCACTCTCTTTTCTTCCTTCAGGCTTGTTACAACAGCTTTGGAGGATTTTGAATTCCCTTTGGATATTAAGGAAAGCATGTTCGTGTTCTTAAGTCTGCCAGGCCTCCTCAGTGTGGTGTCCTCATGGTCCACACCATGCTTAGAGATACAAAAGAAATTTCTAGGAAAGGTTATTCAGAGATCTACCCCAAGGGTGGGTAGTCATGAGTGGAACGGAATGTGGGAGAAAATGGGCCAGTTTTGAGGGAAATTCTCTGCTCCAATGGTTTGGAAATTCACCTCTGACCAACCACAGAAACTCTGTTAAAATGACAGAATATTTGCAAGGAGAATGCTGTGGCAATGCCATCAAGGAGAACTTATGTGTATTGGACCCTGGCTACTGCATCCTGGACACTGCTTGTCCCTAAACAGCATCCTCAGGGGAGAGGGAGGAAAGCAGACCATCAGGGACTGTGGCCACTCAAACTACAGCTGAACTTGAGGAAAAACATCTGCTGGCAGCAGTTGCCCCTACCCAGAAGAAGAAATCCGAGATATACCAGTTTGCACAGGAAGGAACGAGGAGGAAGCAGGGTCCTCCTAGCAGTAGGAGGAGGGCCAGAGACAATCACCCCATTTCTGTCCCTGGCTGAGCTGTGGCATACACAGGAAGATTTCAGCCACCAGTCAGGGGAGCCCCTGGTAACCTGCCTGGCCCAGTGCTGGGACATTGCAGCCCATGATGTGAAACCAGAGGGCAGTGAAGGCAGGCAGGATCTCTGTCCTGGGATGTGGGCATGGACAACAGGATTGGGAAGAGGACAGAAACTCAGACTCCTGTCTGGCATGAAGGAAAGGTGCTGTCAGGGATGATCTAGCAGTGCACCCAGGCAGGTGGAATGCCATAGAAAAAGGTCTCCAGTACCTGAGAGGATTAACTGTCTGAACATAGTCTGTAGGGATTTGAATAACAAGCAGTCCCATATAGATCCAGATGAGGTCCAGTGTACACAATCCACATGGCCTAAATTTATATGGAGTGCACAATGCAAAAAGACCAATTGGCAGCACAGAAGTGAATCCATCGGGGCTGCTGAACTGTGGCAAGACATTGCTGCATTATAGAGAAGTTGGCTGTAAAAGTACATCATGTAGATGCACACATATCCAACAGTCCGAGTGCTGAGGAGCATCACCACTTTGGACACGTGGATCAAGCTGCAAAAGTCAAGGTGCCACAGGTACATCTGGACTGGCACCACAAGGGTGAATTATTTTTGACTCATTGTTCATCAGGGAAGAGATGCAGCGTACAGATGCAATCACAGTTGAGGGGTAGACTTAACCATGGACACTATATCCCAGGTGTGAGAGGCTGGAATGGCTGCTGGAATAAAACATTTCATATGTGTTTGGGGAGAAGGGCAGGCTGGGCCTTGCTTGGTGAGATGATGCTCCTCACATCCCACCCCTGGGGGCCTCTATCCCAGCCCCTGCAGTGGCTGCCAGTCCTTCCCCCAGGTGGGACAGATCCAGGAAAGCCAAAGTGTACTTAAGCCAGAACATGAGGCAAGCACATGACCCAACTCCCTTTGGGATTTCTATCAGCTGAACACTGCTGAAACCAGGAGTGGTAGCTGAATTTGTTCTTTTCTACATCTCTTCTCTCTTTCTTTCCTTCGATTCCTTCTTCTACGTCCCTCTTTTTGGAGTTTTGAGTAATGTAAAATCAGATGGGCTTGGAGTTTGCTAAGTTGAATGGGTTGTAAATTAATGCTTTATGAAGTGTTCTACGTTGATTGAATCCTGCTCTAAACTTTTGCAAAAATTCTATGATTTTCGGAAGTTGCCAGTAAAGCTTTTTGTTATCTTGACCCCATGGGAACATCTTGTTGGTATTTCTCCCCTGCCTCCAACTCAGAGTTTCTAAAAAATGCTAAGCTCTTTCATGAGTCTCACTGAGCAAATTTTGGGGCCTTACACCATGTTATGAATAACTGTTAACATGCTTTGCAACCAAGCAAGTCAAGTAGGTAAAGTGTTGTTATAGGACAGCATTGTGCAGGTCTCATATGTTCTGTAGCACAGCACTTGATATCAATGTTTGGGCACCCTAATTGGTGTGAACCACTTAGATTTTAAAGTAATGACTGCACTGAAAAGAAAAAAAAAACAAAAACCAAAACCAGATAACTGATACTAGTTTGGACATCAAAAAATAATGGAGTGGGATGGTGTATACTAAATTTAGTGTCCTTAGTGTCTTTAGTGTCTTTAGTGTTTACCAAACAATGTAGATTAAATCAAATAGATGATCACTAAATGTATAGAAACAATTTAGTGTGAATTGGGATAGAACTCCATGTAAGAAACTGGAGAATAGGAATGTAATTGATTATTTTCATACAAATTCTGAAATGAAGTTTGCATAAGCACCACGGACCTCTATTCATTGTTCTTTGCTTTAGAGGCTTTTACTCTTTTAAAAAGGTTTTCCTGTGGAAGCATGTACACAGAAAATAGAAAATTTTGTTTTTTCTCTATACTCAGTGGAATTACCTACAGGGCTAGGCACCTCACTTCTGGTGCCACGTAAAGTGAAGCTGCTGAGTGAAATCTGTGTGGTGAACCCCAAATTGCAGCCTTCAAAAGTGTACATATCTAAATACCTCAGCCAGCATCACAAACCCTCTGACAATTCCTGTAAGTGTGAAACAATCTAAACTGTACAAACAACCACATAGAGCCATTTAATATCAGGAAATACAGGAGGTATGGAACAGTTGCAGTGTACTGTATTGTCAAGAAATTCCTGCATACTCATATACAACTACATTTTACTTCACAAGTACTGAACCAGGTAGTCGGGCTTCCTGTTTGTATTCTGAGCACCTGGCTGGAAGGTGAGTGTGTGACACTTTCTCTTTCTGTCTCTGCACTCAAGACACCCAATTAACCTCACTTACCCTGTGATCCACCTGAGGAAGTGCTGTGCTGTTCCAAGTTGAGTCCAGCTACAACAATCACTGTGAATCTGCTACTGGCAGCTGGAATATGGTGTGGTGCTAAAGGACATGAGCTTTCCAGCCATACATTTTTGACATCCAGACTGTAAAATCCTCCCTTGTGTTCCCCTACATTGTGGGAATGGCCATAAAAGAAATGAAGCCAGCTTTACGGTGAGCAAGGATTTCCCTTAAAATGCTAAATCTCAGAATAGCTCCTACTTAAGTGTTCAGGGTGGTCTTTGTTTCCTCTTGTGAGCTAATACCTGAAGTCAGATCCATAAAATGTGTCAGAAGCAGCAGTTTTGTTTCTGTTGGTAATAAATCACCGCTATTTTCGACTTGGAGAAACATGATTTGGGAAAAATTGCAAATAAAACGTTAATTTAGGCCTCCAGTCTTTCCTTTCTTTTTGTCTCTATTCCCCTCCTCAGTTCTCACTTATTTTTGGTTGAAAATCTAAAGAAGGGACCGGAGTGCTAAAAGGTTTTCTCCAGCAGTGTGTGTATATACTTATGTGTGTTATGAAAGCCTGTGCTGATTGCAACAGCAGGAGCCAGCTTCAGGGAACAAAAGCTGTTTTCTTTCCCTGCCATTTGCTGTTCAGGAATTAATCTTGCATGTGTGCATGTACACTCACACACACATATACACACTTTGAAACATAATGGAGCATGGAATTTTCTTCATAAATGTGTTCCCCATAATTTTATGTGAGGTAATCCTCAATCTTTTTTTTTTTTCTCCTGAAAATTCTATTTTTAATAATCTGTTGATTTTATGTTTCTGGAAACCTATGAAATGTTGTTTTTTTACTAAAACATAATTTATTCAAATGCAGCAAATTGTCAATTCTTCTCAGAGGGAAGGAGCTGTATATATTCCTCCTGTCTTTTTTGATGACGTTTTCTGCTTGATGGACCAGAATGAGAAAGTGGAGATAGAAGTGCCATAAGTCAGCTCTTCAGTTATCAGGGGAAAACTGGAGAGGAACATCAAAATCAGACTTTAGAGATGTGAATGATACCACATGGCAGTGTGAAAATCAAATGATAGTATCAAATATGACAGTTTCAAAGGCTATACATTAAAAATTACAGGTATGTCAATTTTGCTAATGAAATTAGCCATACTGACATTTTTAACAACTTTTGAATTTGTGCTTCTTCATTTAATATATTGGTGGAGAATCTTATGCTAGTAGAAAATATTTAATGTTTATTAATATAAAGAAGAGACATTAAGAGACTTATTTTTCATTTCATAGGCATTCAAGTTCAACATACTTTTTTGTTTGAAGTCTTGTTCTATACTTGGAGTGGAAGACTACATTTGCAGCTGATGCTGGAGAAGTGTAACAAGGAATTCTTCATTTACAGCTACAGAATTAGTTAAAATACAAAAGTGATGGGCAAGAATTGAAAAAATATAGCCAGTAATAACTGAAGGACTTCTTCATCCAAATTCTGGGCAGGATAATAGTATACTGGTTTAGTTTTTCCTTCTTAATACTGACATAACAGAACCTTTTATTGAACTCTTAGTCAGCATTTCTACTTCTGCAAAGGCATCTGAAAGAGATATCCTGAAACCCCGAACTGTACTAGAGAGCATTTCTTACAAGTTTCTTTTCTTACTGGAACTCTGACATTTCTGATGTGGAGAAAGAGGTGAGAAGTAAAATAAAAGCAGTAGGTACATCAATAAATTAATTTTGGCTGTAAAAGACAGATGAAATGGTATGGTGAAATAACAGTATTCAAGGTGCTGCTACTTCCAGCTTTTCGTGGGGTATTACTGGTGTTTGAAATCCATCCATAAACTGATTTTTACAGTGTGAAGCTCAGTCCTGTAATGCCTTTTTTTTTCTTTCTCTGATATAAGGGACATTACCTAAAGGTAACTGTAATATTAGTGTTGAGGAATCAAGCTTTGTGGTGAGGTTGTGTAGGAATTAACTTGTTTGTTTCCTGGGTTTTGGATTAAGCTGTCAGACACTTTTTGGTCAAATTAACATTGCAACCAGCTGTCTAATGTTTTTCCTACAAACAGCTGTTGAAAACAAAATTTCTTGTTGAGGCCCAGTTGTCTTCTCAAAATCCGCTTTGTCAGGTTCTGCAGTGTATGAAGCCAACTAAGTGATGATTTCTTGGCTGAAGAAATTAAATGAATTGTAAAATGAATGTTTAGAAAGGGTTTTTTTGTCATGCTCACATATGTCTCTTTGTGACCAGTCTTCCATCTGATGAGAATTTGAACTAATGAGAAAAATTGAAAGGAGAAACATACAGAGGTTCTGGACTTGTAAAAGTACATCTCATGTTTTCTATCAAGTTAACCTCTAACTCCCTTGTTATCACTTGCCCTAGGTGTAAATTTGCAAAAATTATTATAATGCAAAGTATTTGTATCACTAACTTCAGAAAGAACTTGAACAAATTCTTATATCAGGCTTTGATTTAAGTACAAGATTTAATTTAAATCTATGAAAAGTTACTGAGTATTTTTTGACTCTGTCCTGAAGGGTTTTTTCAGGTTTATATTTTTCCACTGTAGTTTAGGTTTGGAAATGCCTGCTTGTTACCCACTTGGGGTTGTTGGTTGAAGACAGAGAGAACACAAGCACACTGAGCATCCTCAGTAAACAGAAATGAGTTTTATCTCATTATAAATTAATGATAATTTATCTTGTCCAGCTACAGACCAGCTGTACTGTGACAGCCACTCAAAACTTTTTGGTGATGTACCTGCAATACAGTTTTGCCATGAAAATGGTGGAAGACTAAATTAGGATTCAACAGTATCTGGTGTGTCTAATGAAAGAAAAAGGTGAGAGCTGGGCTGCAGATCAAAGGGGGAGTTCTGGAGAATCAATCCTCAAAAGAAAAAAAGATTCAAAAGTGATATTTAAGGGTACTGGAAGGGATAAATTTTCTTCCTGTCTTTCCCCTAGCGGCAGTTGATGATTGATCTCTCAATGGTCATAGCAGTGTTAAATATTTATTAGGGCTTAGATCAACTATGACAATTTTACTGCTTTTTCTTAACTTGTCAACTTGAAATTTTGTTTATGACTAGCATGAGGCCTGCATTTGTGTCTAGCACCTTATTTTGTTGATTTAGGTTGGTTAGTATACATGCTTCTAGTGGGTTTTGCCTAATGTAACTGAACCATTTGTTGCAACTTGAGAAGTATATACATGGACATATAAAAACTGTCTCTTAATTAAAAGGTAGTATTACCTGTTCAGCTGATTGTTTTGAGACTGTCTTTCAGAGGGCTTGTTTGCCCTGAGACCTCTTGTATGAAAAAGGTGGAAAATGCATGGTCCAAAAATATCAATGCATCTATAGCAAAACCAGTGTGTACTTGTGAAAGAATTGCTGTTCTCATCCAGTTCCCTGCTGCTATCTGATCCTGATTCTGTCCTTTCCAAACATGTCTCTCTTTTGTGATACAGACATCTCTAATTCCCAGTATTCTTCTTTTTGTGTTCTGTCAAAGTGCACTGATATTAGACCAGTTAGATCCATTAGGATGAATTAATTTTAAGAAATAATTTTTTTCATAGTGTAGCTTTGGGGTAGGATTAGGCTCAAAATTTAGTGTTTGGACTGATAATTCTTGGTGTGTCCAGATTTTAAAATCAGACTATTCTTTTCCTTTTTTGCTGTTGTCTAAATTTTTATGAGCCGTTTTTCAGACATGTTGAATTGACCTCATTAGTCAGGATATAGCTAAAATAAAAATTGGTTTACACTGACTCAAAATTTGAAATATTCAGAATAAGTAGTGTTTTCCATGGAAATTTGATTAATACAGTATCTTACTGACAAGAACCAAAATATTTATCTATTGCATAGTTAAATTCTTTTTTCCCCCTTGGGGAAATTCTGACTGTCTTGCAGAGTGACACAGAAAAGGCCATCACTATAAATTATATTCTTTTCCTGAGGGTTAGAAAATGTATTATAACTATCATCCTTGTAGTGAGTAATGACATAAGATTCCTCTAGCAGAGGAGAAAATTACATTGCATGACATAATCTTTTCTTAACAGGTCCACATTTTTTTTGTCTAGATTTCTTCTCCTGACATTTTTTGACCATTACATATTTAGTCCGAATAAAATTTGGGCTGCCTTTCTTTCCCATAGCTCTTCCTTATCTAACCGCAATAATAAAAAAATAACAACAGGTTTAGGATTTCATTTTTCTGGATCACAATGAAAATGTGAGCAAATCTGCTAAATGTTTGCAATCCTGCAGAAAAAAACCCCCACACCAGAATCTGTTGGCAAATCTACTAGGAAGAAAACCTCAATATGACCTATAAAATGCTATAAGGCCTCCTAGTATTATGTATTTCTTCTGTCTGTGATATATCCCTCTGCACAATGCCTAGATTTTTACAAGAAGTATCACAGATTGTATTTTGCTTTACTTTCTACCAAGCAATTGTATGTTCATTTAATTGCCATGTTACCCATGTAGGTTTTAAGGGTGTTTGTATAGTCCATAGAGATAAAATAAGCTAACCTGGTTCAGCCCTGAGGCTCAGGCCTTCAGGGAGACACAAACTGGGAAAATGCATTTTTAAATTCCTAGAGAAACATTTCACTCAAAGGAAAGAGTGCAGCAAACCAAATTTACCCTTCCCATGACATAATGAAGTTCCACCACTAAAGAATTTGAACCAGCTTCTCACAAAAGTTACAAGACTCCCTCCTAACCCCTCTCATTTCAGAAATGTTTAGATATATTGAGCACTATGAAATACCATAGCAAATAAGCTGTTAATTTAGCCCATGCCAATATTGGAGATTTTAAGGTAAAGCAGTAATGATACTCTACTCTTCTCCATCATGTTATTTGAGTTATTACATGTTCATGCAACATCGAGAGGAGGTTAGATTTGATCAAAAAAGTTGGATTTCTTCAACATTTATGGTTTTGAAGTATTCTTTAGAGAGAAGCATTCTTAAAACTGCATTTAAAGGTGACACTGTGTTCTGTCCCTGACATTCTGGCATTGTGACCTTTGCCTGGATCTTCTATTGCCATGTAATGACAGAGGTCCCAATTTTCTGCTCACAAGACAGTAAATGGACCAGTTCTCTTCCAGCCAGCCCTTGCATGTATACCTCCTTCCAGCACAAGGGAAGGAAGCAGGAAGAACCTGACAAGTGATACGTGCCTGAGTATTGCCCCAATGTGGATTGACACTGCAAAATTCTACGTGTAGACAAGCATCACTCAGGAATGCACATGTTCTGCACATTGGGTGTGGTCTACTTTTTCCTTACTCCTAGTCCATCCAACAAGCTGTATATTTCAAGGTTTTTTTTTGTCATAGTTTCATATTTTATTATTCATTATTTTGAAAGTAGTATTCTTTTTCATGCTGTTGAGCAAATGAATAATATCCTATGATTAGGCCAGAAAAATGTTTTGTACTTTAAAAGATGGCAGACCTTACATCTAATTTCTATGAACAAAGGAGTGTATGGCTTCCAAAGGGACACTTTGCAGCCTCATTCATGTGTATTATGTTGCATTCTAGATGACTGATTGACCTTTAAATAGTGTGACATAACCAAACTTATAGAAGGGAAGAGGCACATCTGATAATCAAAGCTTATTATTAAAGGATTAGTGTGAATCTAGTAGAGAAAATGTATACTGACCACTTGCTTTTGTCTTCCTATGCAAATCCCTTCTTGCCATTTACATTCCAGTCCTTCAAGTTATTTGAAAAAGTTTTGTATCTCTGTGGAAGGTCCTGTGTGGACCTAGTTTCATGCTTCTAGTTTTAATGGTGTATTAAGTTTGAAGGAGTCTGGCCTGGATGGAGAGGGATCCAAAGGCCGCCTTCAGCATCTGTTTTTAGACAAGAACCAGATCACAGGCCTGATTGTGTATTCACTTCCATATGAAGTGGAATAAAACCAGTTCATATTAGAGAAGAAATTGCAAAATGTTTGTTTGTTTTTATTGTTTGCTTGTAATAGTCCTGTAAAAAACCCTCTCCACTGCCATAGTTTGCATGACTGTGAGAGATTCAATGTTTTCACTCAGAAAATAGGATTTGGTAAAATGTTACTGTTACTATATTTTACTGAATTTTCTCTGAAGGTTTCCTCAGGTATTGAAGATAGTCAACTTTTTTCAGGTTTTGGAGAGTTTGATGTTCCATTGGGTTTTATACTAGTACAGAATTCACAGTACTGTAAGAAGTATGTAGATTTCTGTAGCACATCTAATTGTTAGATTGCCACTCTCTGCCATTCACTCCTTTAAAGCATTGCCATGATACTAAAAATAAAGCTGTTAGGAAGCTCCCATATTAAAACATTATTTATGCTTCTTATATGTGCTTACTATTCATGCAGAATCTGTGAAGCTGTGAGGTTTTAAGTATATCATCTACTCCTTTCTCTTCGTGTGTGAGGTCCCTCATTCTTAGATTAATCTAGCCATACAGTCTGCTTTCAACTTCTGCTTCTGTGGGGTTCCAAGATTTGCAAAACAAGCTTGAGAAGGGGAATGAGGGAGAAATTAATTCTATGAATCTTCTGCACTCTGTGTTGGAGAAATCCCAAGCTCCATCTGGGACCATTAGCCTTCAGGAGATGGTCGATAAAATGGATTCCCTGCAAGTCAAGTGAAATAAACTCTAAGCTGGAGACCTAATGCTCTGAAAAGGTTCAATTTGTCTTCAGCCCTACATCTAAGACAAGCTTAATGTTGAACCCTAGCAATGCATTTTTCCCTACAAAAATGGTGTTCAGAAACTTAAAAAAGGCAGGAAGACATTTCCAGGATTTTTTTTTCCCCCCTTTTTTTTTTTTTTCCAGTTCACTGCCTGGGCTGACAACGTAAGACTGACTGCAACTGCTGCTATTGATTCACTCTGCTAGCTCATCTCTAATTAGAAAAAAGTACTTTCTCAGCAGCAGTAAATCTGTAATAACTTAAAAAATAATAATGAAAACAGGGAATGAAGACATTTCCTGCTGTTTGCTCTACCTCTGGCCTTTTTTTTTCAAAGCTCTTTATACACCTTCTGAATTTTTCCAGTATTTAAAGATATGCTTGGAAAAAATATATTGTGCAGGTCATGTCATAGCAACAGCTGTTAGCCAGATGTTTTCTATTGGGGATACATATCTGCCTCACTGTGTAAATCTAAGAAATTTAATTTTATGCAGTTTGTCTGTACAAGAACTCAGACTTGTTTCAAAGATATTTAAGAGAAAGTCTTTCTTTTGTATTTGAATTGACAGCTTATGGGTGATAGAAGAACAATAAACACAGTAGTCATGTGTTTATCATAATGGAACTTTGGATATTTTAGCTGAACTAACTCAGAACAGTCTCCCTGAATACTCCTAGTTACAGCCCTAGCTAGCAAAAAATCACAAATGTCTAGGTTACAGGAAACACTTGCCATATTCTCTTTGTTTTAAGTCTTTCTTCTGAGGAGCATCATTTTGGCTTCTTCAGGGTAGCCAGGACAATCTGTACAATCAGTTAATGAAGCTGAGCATGAATTGTGCTGATGAGGCATCTCAGGGCATGGGCTGTGTCCCACTTTGTGTAATATACACATCATATCTATTTAATGCCTATAATAAGGAGCTGGCCATGAAGCAATGCCACTGAAGTGAAAGACTTTAAAATAAGTTTATTTCCTTTTAAAATTTCTGAAGTGGCTACTGACCATCCTTCATCATTTATTTTCATGCTTTGAACATGTAGCCTCTGTTGTTTCCACTGCCTTTCCTTTATATTCTTCCCTTCCCAGGATCCAGCCCTATTCTTTACAAGGAAAAGCACACTGTCACTCATTTATTGTCATTCACTTTCCATGATTTGTCAATGGCTCAAGGAAAAATTTGAGATACCTCTGGTTTTGATATCAAGCGTGATTAAAACTATTGTAGTTGTTCACTTTCATGATTTATGGTGATTCAGTTAAAAACTTGCAATTAAACCAGGTATTTATCAGAACTACATTTAGGAATTAATCTTCTGTAGACTACTTTTAGATTTTTATTACGTGAAATGAAGCATATAGTAGATGTCATTGTATGTGTAAATTATGAATTCTGCTAGCTCCAGAAAAACATAATCACTAGTAAATAGGTAAAATTCAATAGTTTGCTATTAGCAGTTAATTCAGAAGCCCCACAAAAAGTAATGTTTCCTCATACAGTTGAACTTCCACTATCCCCAAATCCTTCTTGTTTGATCTGTTAGCCTTGGAAGATTTATTTAATATTCCTAACATTCATGACAAGTAGATTTCAGTTGCTTTCAGGCTGTATAATTTGGAGCAAAGTGTGGGTCCAAGAAGATGCCTTTCCCCTATGCCTGACCTAAGCAGCTGATCAGCATTTTGTGGAGTCCTGGAAACAGCTTTTATTTCCACCTGGGGATAAAAAAGATTTCCTGTGAGAACAGTATTTTGTGTTGGAGTAAATGTTCTGTTCCTTCTCTAAACAGATCCCATACTGCTGGCCTTTCTCTAACCCCTTGAATAGTGATGTTTACATAACCTGTATTCTGGGATCTGCAGGGATCTGCAGGTCTCAGTACAAAAGATGATAAATACCTCTATTCCTACAGTTGAAGAGGAGTGAGATTTTTTCTGTCTGGACAAACTTACATGAATGCAGTGATATGAATCACAGAATCACACACTATTCTGGTTTGGAAGGGAATCACAAAGATTATCAAGTCCAACTCTAAAATCAACAGGGATTGAAGTAAATAAGCTCTAAAGATTTTCTTCCTGCAGTTGGAGGGGGAAAAAGTGAATGAAAACCAAGTGAGTAAAGTCTATGTTCTAAAGATGAGCAAACACTGATGTTCTCATTTCATTATCTTGCTAATTACTTAATCATGGGATTTTTGTGTGTTTTCTCTAATACAGAAGAGGGTGTATACTTCTTTTCCTTCAATTACTAACTAAGAAGTTATTTTCGTATTTCTTATTTATTTTTGGGCTAGACAAGAAGAATCTGTTTGTGAAAACAGAGGAAAAATACAATATAATAAAATTAAATGTTTTTACAAAATTTAATGTTCTGTTTCAGAGTGTCTGTTTGCTGCTGACAGTGACAAACCTGCTGCCTGAGTACATATCATCATTGCAGCAGAGGAATCAGTGCGTTTTATCCCAGCCATACAGATAAAATTGCAGCAACACCAGCTTTCAGGATTCTTCTTTTTATTTTTTCCAGCTTGATCTTGAAAGTAATTGTCCCTGATTCTCATGGTTCTTTTAGGTGTAAAGATTATGAAGAAATTAAGAAGCTGTCTTAGAAGTTAATGGTGTAATTTTTACTGACTTCATTTAGATTTCAGTTCTGTCATATATTCAGGAAAGTGCTATGTTTTCATTTATTAGAAGCCTAGAAAAGGTGATCACAGGCCCTGGTCCTGTGTTTTGCTGTGTGTGCACTGAAGGTTGCTTGCATGCAGAGCCTCAGTGAAGTTAACAGTATTTCATGCTGTCACAACAATCTGCCCACCTCCTCTAATTGCAGGATCAGGACGATGGCTTGTAAATTACAACACTGATGGGCCAAACTGAAATGCTAATTCTACCTCTGAAACTCTGGGAATTCGGTCTTGTGTTTACCCTGATAGCAGTGCAAAACATGTTTGTCCAACCTATCTGGTAATAATACATTAGAGGTAATCTGCTGTATTTTTGGGAGCATTCACACTGCATTATGTGGCTGCTCTGAGACATCCAAATATTTCAAACTTAACTACAGTTATTTAGTTATTTGACCTAATCAATGTATGTAGGATATAATTGCTTTCTCTCCTGTAGGAGGTAGCACAGGAAAGAAATGGCATAATTCAGCACTTCTCTCTTCTGTAGTGACAGCCTGTCATTTCCTGTACTGTGCTAGGGATTATGAATAGACAATGTATGTAGGCTGAACATAGTTGCTTGGTAACTGTCTTCTTCACTTTCTTAAATGCAACGGCCTCTCTTCAGAAAAAGTTAATTAGTTTAATTTCTTTTGAATTTGAAGCAATGAATTTTCTTTTAACTTCTCCGAATATCTCAATAAATAGAGGGGGAGACTATTTGAGACTTTAAACTGTTAATTTGCTTGGACTTTCGAAGGCAAGTCATCTAATAAATGTTAATGTGGTCATAATCATAATCAGACTTTTTTCACTCAAGAGTTTATATATAGCATAGATTGTACTTCGAAATTATTAAACACTAGATAATTTTTGTGGTACAGGAGTGAAATATTTGCAAATTTGATACTGGAGTGAAACATTTGCAAATTTGACAGTCTTCTCTATTCAAAATCAAGTTTGCTCACCATTAACTACATGGACATTATTTTGAATGCACAGATAGATTTGCACCTTACTGTAAACATTAAGGAAAAACACCAGGTTTAAAAACTCACAAGTAACGTCTGAAAACTGTGAGAAATAATTGTTTAAGTTAATATGTTAAAAGCCATAGGAAGTCAAATAACCTAAGATGAAGCACTTCCAAAGTATAGAGGGGGGGTGGCATGGTCCAAGGTGGCAATGCTCACACCATTGCAACCAAATGGTACCAGAGCAGTGAGAAATGCTCCTTAGCTGCCCCCCAGGGTGAAAATCAGAAGATCAACCATTTCAAGTATATGTGCACCAATGCACACAGCCTGGGGAAAAATTACAAGGAACTGGAGATCTGCACCTTGTCAGAAAGTAATTATAACTTAGGAATAACTGAGACATGGTGGAGAACTCGCCTGACTGGAGAACATCAGTGATGGAGGGATACAATCCTGTGTGGGGGCCAGCATGTTATAAGCCCCATGAAAGTGTATCAGGCTCTGACCTGCAACCTCCCAGAAATGGCTTTAAAATAACCACAAGATGGCTGATCAGGTGTGCTTGAAAAGCAAAAGGTTTTAATTAAAGAGAAAATAGCAAATGGTACAAAACCAAAACAAAATCTGTGCACAGCTGCAGGGAAGCCCCTTACAGTGGCTAAGGCATCCCAAAAAGCACTGAGCACCTCTGTGCTCTTTCTTGTGTACTTAAAGATTCAGGAGGGTTCTTTGGCTTGCTGCCCAACAGAAACCAGCTACATTTCTGAGGAGCAGCTAAAAGCTCCAACAGGTTCCTCTGTGCCAATGGGCCAATTATGATGAGCAAAGAACAGAAAGTTCTGGTGCTTCTTCCTTAAAAGTCAGGGGTGAAACTGAAACCTCTTTCCTAAAATGGAAACATTTGTTTAGGTATGGGGATACAATGCAACAATGGATGGCTGTATGATGTTTTTTAAGCAAGATTCACCCACAGAACCTGGCATTTACAGGTGAGTTAAACTATCCAGACATTTTTTGGAAGAACAATAGAGTAACTCATATGTCATCCATGAAGTTCTTGGCATGTGTAGGAGACAGCTTCCTCATGAAAATGTTGGATGTGCCAGCCTGGAGTGAGGTGCTGCTGGACTAGCAACTTACAAAGGAATAAAAACTGCTTTGTAATATCCTGGTTAGTGACAGCCTGGGCTGAGGTGATCACAATATTGAGGACTTTGGAGTTAAGCCTAGTGCAGAAGGTTAGTACTAGCACAAAGGTTTTAGAAGAGTAAACTTGATGCCACCCAGAGCTCAGCTGGGAGGATTTTCATGGGAAGCTTCCATGTAGGATAGCAGAGCTTGCTAGTAGTTCTGCTGGTAGTTTTTTGAGAATGGTCTTCTAGAAGCTCAAAGACATCTCATCACCTCTGATGGTCAAGGGAGGTACGTGGAGCAAGAGACCCTTTGGCTTAACTCGAGTCTACTCAAAACCAGAAGAAAACATAAGAGATATGGAAAAGTGTACATTTCCAGCTAGTGCAGAGGTGCAGTTAGAAAAGCAAAAGCTGACCTCAAAATAAAATTGGCCAGAGATGTCAAAAACCACAAGCAAATGTTCTTCAAGTACATAAGCAACATGGAGAAACAGAAGGAAAATACTGGCCTGCTGTTGAACAGGAGAGTGAATCGTTCACCAGAAATACTGCACAGGGTGAGTTTTTCAAAACTTCCTTCTCCTCTGCCTTTACCACTGCTGCTGGGCCCCTGGCCATGGGAAAAGCCATCCAAGCTGGTACAAAACCCAGTTTTTGTCAGCGAAGGACTAAACTTAGACTATTTCAAGAGGATTCTTGGTGATAAGTGGAAATCAATGGAAAAATTTTAAAATTCATTATTTTTATTTATAGAAGTAAAAAGAAACTTTCTACATGGAATTTTGCTGGGAAGAAGTAGCTAGGAATAAAATGCTAAAATTAAACATTATACCCTTACAAAAACCTAGAATTGCCCAGGGCTGACAGCTCTTCCAAAGCCTCATTTGGGGGATCACACATTTAACAGGAGAAGTCCCATTACTTTATATTAAATAGCTACATTGTAGTGTGGACCATGGAATTTATAACATTTCAGAGGTCAAAAAAATGTATTGTGAATAAAATTAAGCCTTTTTCAGAGACAGATATATTGTTTTCCTGCCCTTTACTTCTGTCCCCTTTTTTTTTTTAATACTTACAACATTTCTGTTGTTGTGAGTCTATTAACTTCCTGATATTAAGTGCTTCTACTCACTAATCAGCCGATGAAATCTTAAAAGATGAAAGGAAGATGAAATTTCGTGTCATCTGCAAACTGTGAGACACATTTGCAAACAATTTGAAACTACTTTTATTACTTTTGTGCCCAAGAGTTTCCATTAAGGGCTGAAAAAATGGATATTTTGAATGAAAGAGGCAGTTATTTCTAATATTTTAGTATTGGTCATGACACATCAATGAATGTCCAACTTTCAAAAGATTCCTGTGAACTGTCACAGAAGATTATTATTTTAAAAACTGCCCTTTTCTTCTAGGGATAAATTAAGGACTGATTAGAAGACAAAAAAGGGCTGACTTGAAATGGCAGTGTGTTTGTGCAACATACAGAGTAAAGTTAGGAGTGCTTTCTGAAAAAGATAATGCCCAATTGTGTTCTATCAAATCATGGGGTTTTGTAAAAATATTCCTAGACAATTCAGAGCTGTGTGCTGCAAAAGGTCATTGTCATGGGTTGGCACTGGCCAGATGTTAGTGCACCCATGAATATATGTTTTTTCTCTAACAACTCCTGTGGGATGTGATCAGGAACAGAGCAGAGCAGGCTTAAATCTTGAAAACAAAAAAAACCTCACCAAAAACTTTATTAGTTACATAAGAAAAGGGACAGAAATACTCTTAAACACACACAGAGACAGAAATAAAAACTTTTTAGAACATTTCTTCTGCCAGTTTCTACCTCCCCACCCATCACTTTTCACAGACCAACCCTTGGGTTGTAGATCAAACAATCACCACTCAAAAAACTAATCTTCAATTCAGCAAGGGAGAGAGGAGTCTCTCTCGCACTACAGACTGTTCTTCAGAAAACACGGGTCTACCCCTTATGTGTTCCCATGTCACCCGTGGCACTGCCCGGAGAAGTCTGCTAAGGTGACACTCTCTTTTTCCTATGTCCAGCGCTCTCACCGCTGTCTCATAGGCTAAAACTGCATACAGGGCTTTTTTAAGGATACTTGCATGCCGAGCTCTCCCCTTTTCACCCAGGGGCCGGGGTTCTAGGAGCAGGTCTGCCCTGAGGGCAGAGGGCTCCACCACACCCTCCCCCTCGCATCTCTGCTCGCTCCACTCTTCAAGTGCTAGTCACTGTAGTAAAAGCAGGGGCAGCTGTATCCACCCAAAAATGCAGTTTATGTTCAAAAGAGACTCAAGTTCAGTCCATGGCTGACATTATGCAAGAAAAGTCCAGCTCCGAAGGCTACTCCTCTCATTCTTTGCCCATCGGGTTCCTTCCAATCGTGCTTTATCACCTCGGTCCCAGGCTGCTTCCTTCTCTTTTTTTCCAAAATCACCAGTCATGAGAATCAATGTCTAAGAAAAGTTTCTTTCTGCCAAGCAAGGGTTAACAGTTTTTACCTCCCGGCAGGGTGCGGGCTCAGGCACTCCCAGGCTCGGCAACTCCCACGTGGCTCGGCACCTTCTCCCGGAGTTTGGTGGGGGGAAGAGGGGGTGAGCACACACAGAAGGCACTTCCACAGTTTTCCACCCCTCCATCCTGGACGGGGCAGCTCAGTTCCAGTCCTGTCCCCTCTCTTCTCCCCCTTGGGGCTCCGGCTTACCTGAGCCGACCACGTGTTTCCCCTCCCCCACCCAGCCTCGTGGCTGGGCAGGGAAAGGAGACTGGAGACGTCTCTCTGCTGAAACCGGGATCCAAAAAGAGGCTGAACCCCCTTGGGGGTCCTGCTTTTAACTCTTTGTGTCCTCAGAGGCGTGTCCAAACCTCCGAGTGACCAACCCAGGTGCCAGCAGAGAAGCTAATCACTGATTGGACTGCCCACATCCCCCTGGAAAAATTCACCTCCCCCGCAACCACGACAGTCATCTGTCAGCTATACCCAGCACAGTATGCATTCTGTGGTAGGAAAGAGTATTTCAAACCAGGTAGACTAGTTTTTGAAGATTCAATTCTTCTGAATTGAAAAGTCATATCAAAATGTTTATGTGAGCTCTGCAGAATGTGCATCAAATAATTTTTTCTGGTCTCTGGGATATTTCCCATCTCTCTTCCCAGAGATCTCCTGGGTGGACTTTGCAATTTTGCAAAAACAGAGTGTTAATTGCAAAAATGGTGATGTGATGTACTAGAAACTCATAAGAGATGGTCAGAATCTATTTTGCATCTTGAAAGAACCTGATACTTATGGTGCCCATTGGGGATCCAAGAGGAGTCATTAATAACTTTTGAAATGGGTCTTTGTTTTGTGAGCTGTCCCTTTGTCTCATGGCTTTCAGTGTTCATGTTTCACTGTAATGTGGAAGACAAAGTGTTGCATCTTGTGTTCTTGTTTTTGTTGTGAAAGCAGTGAGGACAGAATGGTTGAAATAGTTTCTGTCTTTATGCATTCTCATGATGAAGCCATTGAGGTTTTTTTCTCAGGTCAATGCTCTGGGCTATACTTCTGCTTCTCAACTCTTGTTGAAGGGGCACCCAGCAAAGGAATGAAATTTCTGCTTACAATAGAAATACCTTCTCAAAAATCACACCTCTGATGTGAATTATGTGCTTCCCTAATAAACTGTTTCTCTTTGAGGAGAGAGACGAAACTGGTTGTGATTTTAGGTAGTAATTGTGTTCTTCAGGGTATTCACACCCTAAGCAGACAACAGCTCTCTTATATTTAACCACACAAGAAAGAGAAGCACTTCAGTATCAGCCCCTCACCCTCTTCTTACCCCATATATTTATCTGTAGTGTAGCTTTGGAGGTTTTTGGGGTTTTGTTCCTGGCAGATGATATATGTACAACAAAAATATACTAAACAAACAAACAAACAAAAAATAGAGAATTATTACTGATAATCATCACTGCCTGTCAAGATTACATTCTACAGAAGAGAAGAATAGTACATATAATTAAAAACCTTCCTGCCTTTACGGTGGCTAATTCCACCTACAATATCTAGGGCAATTTTTCTTATAATCACAAGTGTAATCAGCTTCCAACAGGGTTTTATTATTGCAATGTCCTCCCAATTTCTACAAAAACAGTTCTTCTTCACCAGAGTCAGTAGCCTTAAAAATTCCTTTGCAGAGAATAAAAAATTGACTTCTAAATAGACATATTCATGAAAAAGTTAAGGACTTCAAATAGCAAAACACAAGACTTTGACTTTATAAGGTGCATAATCTATGTCTCCATCTTTCTAGACACAGGGAATTTTTATTATTTCATCTTTTGCCCTGTTCTGCTATTTGCTTCCTCTTTTACCTATATGCTGAGAGATGGAAAAAAATAGAAAAATGTGTGTCTGTGCAAAAATGTTTAATTAAATATTTTGTGTGACATTTGCAAGGAATACTTGAAAAAAGCTGGAAATACCCATTAGAAACAGGGAATAGTTTCCTTTTAAAGATACCAAGCTTGACTTTTACTTGTAACCGTGTTTCTAGAATCAGCTACATCATGAGCAATCACTTTTGAGGGCAGTGCATCAGCCATCCTCTCTTCAGCTAGGTTAGTGCTATTGAACTGCTGTCTCACTCACAAATCTGCAGTGATTCCAGTTGCATTCCTATGTACATGTGCATAGAAGCTGGTATAGGACACAAAAATAGCCATAGAGCACAATCATTGTCCAAAAAAGTCAAAAAATGAACAGTTAAGTATTTCTGTGCTGAGTTGTGATAATGGAAGAGTGCAGTATTTCTGATCACAAATATGTTCAGTGTGTGTTGAATATTGTGGCAATACTTACACGGAGAAAAACATATGAATGCCCATCCATCTCCAGCAGACCTTAAAATTAGGGCAGGGTGTATAGTGAGAACATGTGCTAATCTTTCACTTCTGTTCCAGCCATAGACTGTAGGTGTTTGTTAAACCTATGCACAGATATCTAAACATTTTCATATCTCTGAGAAATTTCTGATGGGTTCTGATGGTCTCTTGGCTGATCAGTGGTGCTTTGTCTTTGCTGGTTCAGCTTTGAGGCTGCAGTGGAGACTGTCTAGACCTTTGTGCCCAGCAGAACAGACATGGACATTTGATTGTATTGTGCAGCCTCTCTCCTTTGTCCACAAATTAACAATGCACTGAATGATGCTTCAGCACCTCGCGTATTTTTACGGCTTGCAGGTTTGTGACAGAGAAGAATCAGCTTAAGAGAAGATCAAAATTGGGACTAAACTGTGCGTGTTGTCCAAATGATAAATGCATTGGCAGAGATTATTGCTTTTGTGAAAATCATTACATATAGAAAAAGAGTGACACAAGCTGGCAAGTATTAAAGAACAAGAAAAGGCATCTCCTCATAAATAGTACCTGTTTGTGGAGTTCAACTCAAAAAAAAAAACCACTTAGAGAAAAGGATGAATTCTTGGTAGTTGTAGTTCATGTACAAATATGATTGCTTTTATGCTACTGTGCACTCTGCTTCCTTTAAATGTCTCAAATTATGCTTTTAAGAACAGTGCTCTCTTTCACTCCTATTAGTTGCTTGTAAGTTTATAATTCTCCCATTTTGTGTTTGAATGCTGTCATAAAGAAGCAGAACCAAACAGACTTTTTAAAACCAAGTCATTCTACATGAATTGCTAATGTAAGCTAAGGTGTCAGTGAGGGGAACATTTTGGAAATACCATGACTTTTATGACTTATATCAAGCTAAAGAGTGACTCTTAGTTTAGACAAAAAATGTTGTGAGGAGAAGTGTAGGGAGACTGCTTTTCTCTGCAACAGAGAGAAAATTGCTTATTTAACAATAAAAAATAAAGTATGTTTTAATAGGAGGAATACAATTCAGCTGTAGCTGTGGGCTCAGAGGAAAAATTTCTAGGTTTTGACTCTTTATGAAGATTTTGACTCTGCTCATTAAAATCCCTAATTCCTATTTTAGAGCAGATCATAACTTCCAGTCTCCTCAAAGTAAGGGCAGGACATTGATTTAGTACTGCTGTAGAATGAGTGCTTGCAGAGAACATTAAAAAAAAATATCACTGTTAATCTTTTGCTCTGGAAAATGCCAGGTTTCTGCCTCTGTGGAGCAGCTTAAGCTCTCTGGGCACTTGACCCACAATGTCAATAAAGTAGGGAACAATGCAAAGACTGTTTCTTCTGTTATATACTTGTATGTTTTTTTCAAAGCTGTCCAAGTACAAAAAGAAGGGATTAGGGGTAGAGAAGCAGTCTGCACTGGGACAAAATAATCCAGAATAGGAATGGGGGATAGATTGTTTTCTGATTTAAAAATATGAGTGTGACTCTGGTTTTCTAAATGTAAAGAAGTCATAAGGTAAATGGCAGGGAACACAGACAAAAAAATACCCATACTAATTTTACTTCATGCCTTCAGAATCTTAGTTTTATAATATTTCTACCATCTGGTAGATTGGGACATTTCTTCATACAATGCCTTAAATTTCCAAGCTCTTTTCAGGTTAGCATACTCATTCAAACAGTATCAACCAAAGCAACCTGTATAGCAGCAGTGCTTTGTGATGAGTCAGACAGTCCCTCTGAAAAATTCATTCTTCTGTGTGAGAGACAGTGGAACTTTAAAGAAAAATGAAGGGGTACTGCAATTCTGTAGAAGATAAAAAAGTAGTTTCAAGTGGTACACAAAAGTAAATTGTGCCCCTACTCTGGCTTTCTAATCTGCTAGAAAATAAGTTTGTAATAGTTTGTAGCTTCCACTTCAGTGAATTGTTTCACTGAAAATTTTCTATGTAGGTGAAACATTGATTCAATTGAAGTTCAGTGTGACAATTCCATTCTGTTTTGACATCTTTTATTAATGAGATAATTCTATTGTTTTAACACTTAGTGCTCCTCCAATTTGTCCAGACCATGAGACTCCTAGATCTAGTGACACCCAGAATACTTAGTAGGATGCTTTTTCCTGCTCTCCTATTTGTTATTTCTTAACATTAATTTCTTGAAGTCAGGAAGGAACAAATTGCTAGAATTATATTATTATAAGGGTTATTACATATTACATATGTTTGTAAATAAACAATATCGCAGTCAACGGATTTTGTTTTATTAAGTTATCACAAAATAAATCACTGGCCTTACAGCTTTAATGTATTTCAATATATTCAAAAGAGCTTGGTTTTTTTGTTTACGTTATTGGGGCTTTTAAGTTTGGATTTCAAAATCCATGCAGAGGCTGCCATTCAGACTGTCTGATATATTTGTAGACAGTAGTTGTACTAACATGTTTTAAAATATTCTTTCACTGTTAATCTGCACTGAATGAGACAAAGTACCTATTCCAACAGGAGATAAATATGTGGGAAAATTTTAGCCATTGTTTTTCCTCTATTCAGAAACTGAAAATTCATCTGGACAAGTGGCTGTTAAGGATTACCATGAGGATTCAGAAAGAAACGTGGATCTTTAGAAACCAAAAGTATTTCAGAAATTGTCCAAAGGAGATTATGCTAATTGTATAAGAGGAGATAAAAAGCCATATCTAATAAAAGTACATTCATTAGGAGGACCTGATTATCCAATAAGACAGATCTGAACTTTCTGTCTAGACTTCAAATGTTGAAATAAACTTGATTTCTTATTATTTTTAAACTATTTACATCTCAAATAAGCATATATTCTTGTGTTTTTTATGTATAACTTACTGTGTTTTTAAAGGCTATCTCATCTGTATTTTAACATGAAACAATGTTGGTGGCAGACAAGTTTTTATATTTTTGTTTTTATATTTTTGTTTTTATATTTTTGTTTTTCAGCAATTGTCATTTGTAATACATCACTAATATGTAGTGATAGTAAGAATCACTCAGGATATGTTTTCAACCATGCATATTGTGCAAATCCTATTTATCACTGCTCTCAGGATTTTGAACTTAATGACATTTCCAGTGAGTAGTTTCCTTGGAAATTCCTCCCCGACCTTTGGGAGAATACTTTGAATATATTTTCCTTCTCATTTTCAATTTCTCTCAGTAGTTCCATCTCTTTTGATGCTAAACCAATTTTTTATTTTGTTATTGTTGTTGTTGTTGGGGTTTGTTTGTTTGTTTCAATTTTAGATTTTCTTTTTCTTCTATCTTTCCTTTACAGAAAATACTGTCCTAATACAGACACAGATGAAACTGAAGTCTGTTTTGGTTTTGTCAGTTTGTACCCTTTTGGATTAATCCTTTTCAGTGACTTTTCTTTCCCTCAGAACCAGTTGGTCCTCATTGTCCCCTGTAGCTTGTGCAAACCTATTTTCTTTCTAGCAAGGATGAATCAAGGGTTTAGAAGCTATTCACCAAAGATTTTTTCATGTAGGGTATGTTCAGATGGGTAAGCAGACTTTGTTTTCTGTAAGTTTATGTTTAATATGTATATAGACCTACCACTTTGCTGTAAAGGCAGCTGTTACTGTGATTTCTTTTTTGGGTTAACAGCTAAGCTGTTAGTCAATGTCCCCTCATAAGGGAAACATTATGACTTGTTGATTATTTTTCAATTGTTTTCCTTTAAACTATTTTTCTAGACTTGGTGAGCACATTTGTCTGTGTCCTGGTTTGAGGGGGAAGTGAGTTTTCCAGGAAGTTGTGGGCAAACCAATCCATGGTCAGGTTTTATGCTGGCACCTGGAGTAGCCACTGAGGGGTTGGACACGCCTCTGAGAACACAAGGGTTAAAAGCAAGGACTCCCAGAGGGATTTCCTTTTTTTGGGTTCTGGTTTCAGGAGAGGAGCATCTTCTCCTCCTGCCCTGCCCAGCTTACAAGGCTGAGTGGGGATGGGGAGGGAAACCATGTGGATGGGCTGAGGTAGGCCAGTGCCGGGGTGGGGAAAGAGAGAGAGTGGGACTGGAGCTGAGCCAGCTCCTATCTAGGATGGAAGAGTGGAAAACTGGGGAAGTGCTTTCTGTTCCCCCACTCAGGGGGAAGGTGCCCAGCTGTGTGTGGGAGTGCTGAGCCTGTGAGTGCCTGAGCCTGCGGCCCTGCCAGGAGCCAGAGACTTTTAACTCTTTCTGAGGCAGAAGGAAACTTTTTCCAGACATTGATTCTCATGGCTGGTGGTTTGAGAGAAGGGAGAGAGACAGCCTGGGACTGAGATGTCAAAGGAAGATGAAAAGAATCCCAGATGGGCAGAAGTGAAGAGGAGTGGCTATTTGGGCTAGACTTTTCTTGCATAATGTTTGCCATGGAATGAGCCTGAATCGTCTTTGAACTAAATAAGACTGTATTTTGGGTAGACGCAGTTGGCTCGAAACTAAAGACTTTGTGGCAGTGATTTGCTACTGTAGGAGTGGAGAACAGAGAAGAGAGGAAGAGAGTGTAGTGCTGCCTTCTGTCTTGAGGGATGAAGATCTCTGTTCTTGGAACCCTCGGCCCCAGGGGAAAATGGGGGGGACTGCTGTCTGAAATGAGAAGATGGCTGGTTTTTGGTACTTAGCCAAACATCCTTAAAAGAGCCCTATTGTGGTTTTGGTCCATGGACGGTGGTGAGAGCCCTGGACATGGAAAGGAGGGTGTCACCCTGGTAGAATTCTCCGGGTGGTGCCATGGGTGACATGGAAACATGGGAGGGTGGACCTGTGTTTCCTGTGGTGTGAGGGAGTCTCCCCTCTCCCTGGATGAATGGAAGATTGGTTCTTTTTGAGTGATGATGACTGATTGGGGACCCCGGGTTTTGGTTTAAGCAAGTAAGATGGAGGGTAACGTGTAAGTGTTAAAAGTTGGAGTGTGGAATGGGTGGAAATTAGGGGAGGAGAAGGAATGTTCTGGGAGGTTATAATTTCTGGGTTTTTTGTGTGTTTAGGTTTTCTTTTCTTTTTTATTTTCTGTTATTATGTAGTTTAATAAAATTTTCTTTCTATTTCAAGTTTTAGGCCTCCTCTGCTCTGTTCTTGACCACATCTCACAGTAGTTTGTTAGGAAAAACATGCACTCCTGGGTGGACTGGCATCTGGCCAGTGCCAACACATGACAGTCTGTCTCTCTCATTCTAACTAGATGATTATGTTGGGTTTTGTTTCTGTTCTTCCTTTGGCAGGAAGGTTTCTATCACCAAGTTTTACATTATAAAACCTGGAGTTTGGGTGTATATAAATGAGCAAGACTAGCCCACTTATATCTTTTGCACAAAGGATGTGTACAGGAATTGCAGGGTTTTTTCTTTTTGAATCCGTGATGAAAGTTTTATTGACATTCATTTTTATGCCTGCCAAAAAGCTGTTTCTCAGAATAAAAAACTCCTGCAAAGGTACACCTCATAATTTACTTGTAGCAATTTCTTTAGATATTACTATCATCTTTCCATCTTCTGTCAACCATGTCTTTCATACCGGATGTCTTGCATATGGGATGAGTAAGAAGATGTTTGCTTCATTATTTATTTTCTTCATTATTTCAGATATGATTTCATCAAATAATATTACTCTGAAGTTTGTTGTGATGTCTGCTGATAATAAATGCATTTATTTCAGCTGATTTTCGTGGGTCCAAGTATAATGCTTTTTATTTGATGTTTGCTATGTTTTGACAATAGTAGACCTAAAAGAAAGTTCAGACATGACTGTGCTGTTAAATTATTTCCTGTGTTGCATTGACATGTGGAGCTTCTACAGAAAACTGAGCATTTGAGAATCATTTGAGAGGTACAATAAAGAACCGTTCCATTCTGAGGGGTGTTTACATTCTATGTTGTTGCTTCCTAAACTGTTTAGCTGGCTCATCATTAGTGTTTGTCACTGCAGTACCTAGCTCTGCTGCCAAGCATAGCATCAGAAGGTAGTAAGCTTGGAAGGGACCTGAGATCTTAGTCCATCTCCTGCTCAAAACAGGATCAGCTGTGAGGTTAGTCTAGCTTGTTTAGGAATTTATAGAGTCAAGTCATAACTACACAACATCCAGCAGAACTGCACACAGCCACAAATGAGCTGAAGGTTGAAGGACCTTAGAGAGATTACACAGTCCAACCTGCACACCAGCTCAAAGCTGAGTATATTGCTCAGGGATGTGTCCAGTCAGGTTGTGAATATCTCCAGATTTATTTTGGATGGCATAGAGTGACTTTTCTTTATAGTATAGGGCTGTGTTCTGGATTTGTGCTGCAGAAGTGCTGATAACACAGGGGTTTTTTCATTATTGTGGAGCAGCACTTGAGCAGCATCGAGGCGTTTCTGCTGCTCACTTTACCCCATCAGTGAGGAGGGTGGGGGTGCCCAGAGGGTTGGGGGCTGACACAGCTGGCACTGCTGACCCCAGCTGACCCAAGTGATTTTCCAGACCACAAGACATCATTCTTGGCACACAAACCTAGGGGAGGAAGGGCATCTTTGTAGTCATGGAATTTGTTTTCCCAGGTAAATCTTACACATGATGCAGATATACATCTCCATAGGTTCAAAGGGTTCTCCTTCCCAGGTTGTGATGTCTGCATTCATCTGTGCTGAAATTAACACAATCCCTCTTAGTACATTCTACCAATCACTGTAGGTCTTTTTGGACTCCCTGCCCTTCAGTGTATTCACTGACTTGCTCTGAGACCTGTTCACCTCTGACATGAAGCTAGATAGAACTGAGATGATCAGTGCCCAGCCATGATTGATGTTTTGCCTTCTATTTTATCAGTTTTCTTATTGGGTCTAGAATAATATTTAGGTGCAGCTTTTTTTTTTTTTTTTCCCCAATGGCTAGAGAAACAATGTGCAATTTCTGATCTGGTTCTTACTTTCTGGCCTTTTTCTGCTCTTTCCTGTCACAGCTGTACTATAGCTAGTTACATTGTGGCCCTTATATTTTTAAAATCTGCATCAAGGAGATTTTTTATTTATTTGCCTGTGAGATGTTTAGCAGACATTGACTTAGTCCATCAAATCTCTTTGTTGACATTATTGAACACTTACATGTACATTTAACATTGCTGGCTTCAAAAGTTTGAGGAATTTACGTACCAGGGATTTGATCCTGTCAGTCTCTGCTCATGCAGACAGTCCCATCTTTCAAAAATGAAGTCAAAGGACATATCTTGAATAAGTTGGATATAGTCCTTCACAAAAATACACAGAAAACCTCAAAACACATTCTAGGGGTGGAGACCTTTTCAAGGAAGAAAGAATCTGCTCAAGAATATGTTTTTCCATATTTTTCAGTATTCAATTCTTCATATTCAACTTCAGTAACAGTGAAACTCAAATCTGATTAGAAAAAAGAGATAGAGGGTAGCAGAAAGCTGGGAGATTTAAACTTCTAATTAATGAGAAGCTCGTTGTACAGCATTCACTGAGCAGTGAGCAACGTGAACTAGACCTCATCATTGTCAGTGAGCTACATGAATATGGACATTGAACATGGAAACATAATGGGAATTTCTACTCACTTTTCTTAAACAATTACTGCTTTAAAATAACCCACAGTTTTGAAAACATTCATCGGGAAGAATTAATTTTATTTCCCTGCGAATATTGTAAAAAAATATTACAGCATTTCGTGGTATGGAAGCACAGCACTGGTTTCTTTTCTTCTCTTTATTTGGCATAGGAGGCACTACAGATGGGATATAATGAATGTCCTATATGTGTATTGATTTGTTATCAAACACATCATAGAGAAACTTGCACTTGGACCTACAAGTATAGTAATACTTTCTCTAAGGTAATGGCATAAGACAGAATTTGTTACACAAGACAGGATTTCTGCCCTTTGTTATTATACTGTAGTGAGGAGACTGGCAGAGGTCAGTAAAAGATCCAGCTCTGCTGACAATATTTTAACTGTAGGTACATTCATGTGGGAGACAGTGAAAAGAACAGCAGTGTATATTAAACTGACTCTAAAATAATTGTTCCTGCTAAGTGTATCCACCACAGGAAGTAACACAACAAGCAAACACCTGCTGTAATTTCACTTCATGTTTACACAGTAGCATTTAACACAGATTTATCATCTGTTTTCATTGTGATGTCCAATTCTAAGAGAGCTTATGCTGTTCCTTGAGTAAGGTACTGCCCTCTAGTATGTAGATCACAGCACCCAGAACCTGAGAGCATGGAATGGCTGTTGGTAGGAGACACAAATTCTTCATTGCACTGTCAGATTTTGAGATGTGAAACAACATTGCCTGTCCACAGTAGTCTGTCTAAGTCTGCTCTTTTGGCTATTTCACCCTGCACAGGATAGACTGTGTTGTAACAAAACAAGGAAAAGGGAAGATGGAAATTTTAGTGTTTTGAAGGGAAAATTTATCATTCTTTTTGGGACACAGAAAAGGCAAGATCTTGAAGAGGGTTTTCCACAGTTATTTAGAGAACTGGTCATTAATGTTGAGTTTCTCCTCTCAGGTTCATAGTTTATTTAAAATATTTCCTATCTTTGGCATTACAACATATCCTCTAGAGTCTGATGCCTGTATGTGACACCAAAATCCATCCCTTTACCAGAATTACTGTTTTTTGAAATACTTAGTTTTATTAGTGGCATTGGATCTTTCCATGAATGGTCGGAAAAAAACAGCAGTGAATTTTCACTGTAAATTCCCTCTCTGAGTTAATTTCCACTTCAAATCACCATCCTTGCAGATAGTCTGTTTAATGCCAGACACTATCCCTTGCCCTTTAAAGGGCAAGAAATCCGCAATGTAAGTTCACTTTTGACTTTTGATTCTGTTGCGTTAAAGGACTTGTGAAGGTTCACAGCAAGTGGAGAGAAAGGAAAGTTACATTTACACCTTGACAGGAGTTTTTATAATGCCATTCTGCCTGGCTGGCAGAGCAGAACAGTCTCTCGCAGTCTATCTGACTGGCTAATGGCTCAGTTGCAGTACACATGCTTTCTCTTCTGAGTAGCTGTGGGTGGGTGCTGAAAACAAAATGTTATGCTTGCTGGCAGTGAGCAAAGAATGTTTTCAGCTGCAGTGTAACAAAAAGTTTGTCTCACAATTTGGCAGTGAGGTTTATTTTAGTACCACATAGCTTTCAGAGGGATATAATTAAGGCTCAGGCAGAAGTTTTTTCCAGTGATTTATGACCTCCCAAAAAATCACTATTTTGCCTGGTATTTTCCTTCATGTTCTTCATCAAAAGTGTTATTTTTTAATGGGAAAATTAAAAGGGAATACTTTCAACTTATTTTTGAGCATGATAAAATGCCCTTCTCCTACTATTAAAAAAAAGTTAAACATTTTAAGCTGAAGTGCTTTGAAAAACTTATATATTTTTCAGTAAGGATATTTTCTTCAAGACTCAATATTCAGAGTTCAAAAAAGTGTAGCCTTAAATGAAAGGTTTAACACAGATATTATAGTCAAATACTAATGCATTCTCTTACTGCTCTTCTAAAGAAAAAAAAGAAGTGAAGAAGAAAAGACAAATTGCATGTCATTAGCAAAACACAGCTCTTTTGCACATTAGTTCAGTCACCATACAAATAAAGACCACAAATTCTTCTCATCCCTCTAATGATAGAAGAAATGAGCCATTATGAAAAAAAAAATTGCCTTCAGTAAAATCCCACAAAAGATCCTATCAAAAAGATGACAAAAGAACACAAGAAGAGTCAAGGCATAAATTTGGTAGTAACATACGAATGCCCAGAAAAAGAGCAGATCATAACCTGACATTAAAACTGGGGTTTTTTGAAGTATAACCCAAGTAGAACCCACGTAAGTCTTCAATTACAGTATGGAAATTTCCAAATCTGCTCTAGTCATAGAGAAAGCTATAGATGCCTTGGAAAGAAAGTGCCTGAGAGAACCAATAAGTGGAATAAATTCCTAACAGACAGGACCAGTCAGAAATGTCAGCATTCCTATATTCCCTGTTATTTGTGAAAGAAGATGGAAGTATCTGGGGTATGATTTAAAAATTATAGTTACACCTTTAGATCATTAAAAATATGTAAAAGTCTGAATGAAAGAGCCTTCATGTAGAAAACATGCTGAGAAATGAACCTGGCAGCAGAGAGGAAGTGTTAAGAATAGTCCATCTGATGGTTTACTTAATATCCCTGAAAAACATTCAGCAGCCTGGAATTAGTTCAAATTCTTCTTTCTCTTTGTTTATTTATTTTAATTTATGTGTTCTTTCATGTTCCTTGTATGAGTTTTATTGGATATTTCCAATTTCTAAGTCAAGTATGAAAAATTAATATAAATTATGAGGTACAGAAAATTGTGGTAAGCACAACTGGACTCTCATTGCTGTCAACAGAAAACAGTGTTAATTCTGGTTTCTTGCAGGCAGCATCCTGCTTTGGAAAAAAGCTGCCTTGCCTTGTTACTGTGATATCTTGAACACAACCTATATTATTTTAATAACAGCCCTTACATTACTTCCTTTTAGAGGTCAAGGGAAGCAATCAAAGGTATGTGCATTTTTTCAGTACTAGCAAAGGCTGATACCCCACTGAAATTCTGCTTTGCTCAAGTTCCATGGCAGATTTGCTACCTATTCTCTCAAGCCCATGGTTTCACCTTGGACAGATTCTTGCTCACAAACCAATTAGGGCTGAACTTCCAGTGAGAACTTCCAGCAAAAGGCATAAGAGTTTACATGTTCCTTGGTTATGAAGCTAAACAGTACCTTTGTAGTTACATTTACATTTAACCCTGCAGGTTAATGCAGGGTTAAACGTAAATTAATGATTAATTGCCATGCAAACTTCAGAACAATGCCTAAGCTTCACCTGAATACGTCGAGGATGAAAAACGCAGCCTAGGTTTCTGAAGTTCTTCCAACTGTTAATCATTTTTCCTGTTAAAATGATATTGCCTAATGTTATCTACTTTGAGGCTTTAGGCTTTGGTCCATGTTGCCTCCATATACGTTAAAATTAATCAGGTTTCGTGTTGTAGCTGTTTCTTTTCTTTTCTGATGAAAGATTGATTTAATGAGAAGATGTGGATTTTTTTTGCCATTTTGCAGACTTCTATGGGCTTTTCTCTCAAATTTTCCTTACTACTGTATGTGAGAGACACAATATTCATGTCTTTACAGAAACTTATCCTAAGCAGTTCATAGTCTTTTCCATGGCTAGTGAAAAGGCTTCACTTTTTATGCGAAAAACAGCAATTGTTTCAATTATGACTAATTCCCATCTAGAACTCTAGAATTGTGCTATGGCATACCACTGTTAAAAATAATCCTATTCTCATATAGACTATTATAAAATACTGTGGTTTAGACTATGAAAAATGTGGTGGTTAAAAAGCCGATGATCAGTGGCTTTTTAGTATGTTTATCTAAATATGCAATTAGCACCAAATAGCACTGTAAAAGAAAGAAAGAAATAAAGAGAGAAAGAGAGAAAGAGAGAGAGAGAAAGAAAGAAAGAAAGAAAGAAAGAAAGAAAGAAAGAAAGAAAGAAAGAAAGAAAGAAAGAAAGAAAGAAAGAAAGAAAGAAAGAAAGAAAGAAAGAAAGAAAGAAAGAAAGAAAGAAAGAAAGAAAGAAAGAAAGAAAGAAAGAAAGAAAGAAAGAAAGAAAACAAATTTTTATTCATATTTTAACGAAGTGTAGGTCCAAGCTTGAATTTAAATATTTTCCAGTTTATAAATTTCTGTACTATAATGAGTTACTGTAATCATTGTGTGAAAACCATTCATGTATTTCATAATTTTCAAATATCACACTTAACATTCAATATGTCTTCAGAAAACTAAAAGGATTGTATATTTCTAAAAATGTTTATTTTGGGGAGATACAACTTAGCAAATTGACATATTTATGCTTTTTCCCACTAATGTTTAAAGACAAATAATTTAATTTGCATTTTTAATTAAGTAGTTATTCCATGGTAATGACAGTCTTTGTTCAGATTTCAGTAGCTGTTTATTTAAAAGAATGATGAAAAGAGATGTACCGATAATAAAAATATCTATATGACAAGATGCAAAGATGTGCTTTTTTGGGGAAGGGTCTTTCGTAGCACAGTTTTTGTTGTACCTGATAGCAGGTCAGATGAATATTTGCCAACATCTGATAACATTCAATTCTCAAATTTGTGGTTGAATACCCAGATGCTTAGGTTGCTTCCCTGCTGACCAAGGTGAGAAGTGATTTGTTAGTGACTGTAATTATTGATACTTCAGGCCTTTAGCAAACCCTTCAGTTCATGCAATTTCTCTACAAAAAAAGCTGGGTTATAACAAAGACTACAATAATTCAATTGTAAGTACTTACTTAAAAAGTTGAATCAAGACGTTAGTCACTGGTAGAGTGAAAGATGGGACTCACTAGTTTAAATATGTTAAAAGTATTTAATTTCCTATCATACACATAATAGATGATGTTGAGAGGAGTCTGTTCAAGGCCCTTTTTGAAATAGGGCCATCAAGAGCAGAATGCTCAGGGCTGTATCCACTTCAAAATATCTCCAAGGAAAGAGACCCCACAGCCTCCCTGGACTGCAGAGTTTGACAACACTCACAGTACAAAAAATAGTGGATTTGTCTATTTTTAAAAAATGTATTTTAAAGATTTAAATTTAATGTCATATAATTGTCTGTTTATTGATCTTTTTTGCTCTTTGTTTTCTTAATAGCACTAATAAAAATACCTTATCTTGTGAGGTAAAACTGGAAAAGACCTCAGAATATTAATTTTTGCATCTTCTGAATTCAAAGCAAGATATATTCTACATATATAATTCCTCATAGGTGTTTGTGTAAACAAAACCTTTTTCAAAAATCATCCAATCATGAAAATTTCACAGTCATAGGTCAAGTGTCCCAGTACTTCATTATCTCACCTTGAAAGACTATTTCTGGTGCTTAAGGTAATCTCACTTAGTGTGGTTGGCCCAGTATTTCTTGTATGTTTTATATGGATATGGAGAAATTATGATTCCATTCTGGAAAACATTTTTGGGTATTTTAAGACTCTTGTCCCAATTCTGTCAGTCTTCTCTCAACTGTTCAATCCAGTTCTCAGTCATTCCTCCTATGTCTTTTTTCCTAAACCTCTGATCATCCAAGATACTCTTCCGTGAGCTTTATTTTCTGAAAGAGTTGTGTCCTTCTTGAGGTACTATAGAGCATGTAACATGGTACTGAACTATACTGGTAATAATAAATAGAATGCTTTTCCTCACCTGTCCTGCACATTGGTTTACTCTGCTTTGTGTGCATACATTTCATATGCTATTCATGCATGTGAGTTTAGATTTAAGATCAGCAGTGAGCAATACAAAAATAAAATACTCAAACAATTGTGTATGCAGGATGCTTCTCACACTGTGTAAGAGCAGTTTGAGACTTTCTCATCATTGATATATGGTTTATGAGTTATCTACATTTGAATTTAACAAGAATAAGGTACTGATATTTATAGGGTATTTGGCCTTCAGAAAGTCTGGAGACAAACAATCTCTTGAGGATAGGTTGTGATGGGAGGCTGATGGCTGAGTCATGCTTAGTCCTCTTCAAGTATCAAATATAAAACTTTGTGGTGCATTTAAATAGAGCATTAAAGATTAAGACTACAAGTAAAGTCTACAAGAGAAGTTTGCAAACACTGGTGTTCCCAAGATTGAAGAAAACTAAGAGGAAATGTTTATTTAGCTATTGAGTATAGAAAAGAGCTTTAAATGCAGAGCAAGCTACTCAATCCAATTGCTTTAATCAGTCTTTAAGATCTGATAAAAACTAAAGACTTATCTGAAAACACTGAATAATTAAACTGGAGTATTCAAGCAGACCAAAAGGAATAGTATTGCTGGATGAATTGTTTAGAATCAATGTCTATCTAATTAAGTCTTTTTTTTTAGCACATTATCTATAAAAAATTTAAAGAAGTACCTTGATTTTTTCTAACGTCTTCAGAGACAAGAGTGACCCTAAACAAATGAAGTTTATAGCAGGCAGAGTGGGTTCTTTTCTGTAATGTGTGATCTGACTAATCATTGACAGACATGGAGAAAAATCCTGAAAATTTATTTCTGATTGTATTATTAAATAATATTCACATTGATAATGTAATTGAAAACATTTCTTATGTTTTACGTTTGGAGAGTGGAGCAAAGACTAATGTCTTGATCAATGTAGAAAAGGAAAAATGCTGTGCTTCATGATGGGTAGATCATAGTAGAGCTAAAAGAATAAGAAAGAGGTAAAAAGAAAAGGAAATCCTCTACAAATAGGGAGATGTGACTTAGGGAATCCTATGGTCCTTAATTGTGGGTGCACACTGAGTCTCCTCTGTATTTCTGGAAGTATTAACTTACAGTAGGTCTTGAAACAGTCTCATTTTCCTCTGTTTGGTCCTCTGTTCTTCAGACCTTCAGCTTCCACGATTTCTAGCTGCTGTTTCCTAAAGTCTACTTCCACCTGTACGATGGGCACTCATTTAGTTGGAGGCACTTCTTATCTGCCCTGAACTGCCATGTTACCAATGCTGGTAGTATTTATTTTAAATACAGTTTCTAGCTGTCTGCTTTGAAAGGGTGGGTATTTTGGCTTCGTTCCCTTTTTGAATGTGGAATGTTTATTCTGTCTTGCTTCAAGGGAATCAGCAAGAGTAAGGTAATGATGTGTGCAGCTCAGGTAAAACTGGTATTCACTCTCAAACTAATGATTCAATAATGCCTCGCATGGGGACTGAAAGAGAAGTTTGTTTAATTATTAGTACAGGAAAATTTAGAGATCAGCCTGTAAGACTGAGTACAACATCTGGGAAAGAGCACCTTATTGTTGCAAATTATAACCTGAATTTGACCCTTTCTACCAACCCAGGTAAACCCTAGTCAGACCATCAGGTTCCTAACTTCTGAACTACAACAATATTCCTTCTCTTACTTCCCAGAAACATATTTTGATAAAAATGAGGAAATAATTTAAATTCCAGATTAAAAATTCACATGCTGACCCAGAAGAAAGCAAATATGTTTAGAAGAGGAAGGTCAGAAAAAAAAAAGAATCTCTAAAAGCACCCAGTTCTTCTTCAGTGTTGTACTTCAGATTGTTACAGAAACAATAATAAAGAACAGTTTGATATAAAGACATATTTTATAAAAGACATATTCAGAGCAGACCTAAGAAAAAGAACTGGATTTAGCCCTTTTTTTTCTAAAATGTAGGGAATGTTTGATTCATTAACATTATTTCATTTGTTGTGAAATTGTCTGTTGTGATTGTCATTCATTGTCTGTTGTGATCTGTTTTTTTCCCTCAAAATCCAGTGGATTTATTTTTCTGACACTTCTGACTTTCTTACTTTAATTTTCTCATTCTGTACTTTGAAAATGAAGTCTTTCCACTAGAGTAGTTGCCATAAAAAATTTAGACTGGCAAAAATTAAGGAGCAATTTTTGAAGAAAGCAGAATGCACAATGGAAAACATGCTGTGACAACCTAGGTAGCTTGACAAACATGCTACCCAGGGGAAAAAAACTGTTGTAATGAAAAAATTTTTCTTTACTCTTATTTATGTCTTTCACTTCACATTCTTGATTGTGAGTGGAGCAGCAAGGCATCTGGCAATGCCAGGTTAATAGCTCATGTCACTTGCAAAGATTTGCTTTGGATAGCTCCTTAGTTTGCTTTGAAGAATAAGGATGACAGGGGAGCACCTTTGCCAATGTAATCAATGCCAATCGCTTGTTTTAGAAATTTATGAAAGTTTAATAAAAATAAAATGGTTATAAAAAATAATAATACAAATATAATAATAAAGGTTAAACAATTTAGAGTTAGGACAATTAATAAGACAATGACAGCAAAGAGTTACAGCCGGGCTGGGTCCCCCTTCCTAGACAAAAGTCAGCCAGGAGAAGGACTCCGTTAAAAGAGAATTTACCCCTTAAGAGGAGTCACCTCATGGTTATGTATATTTTATTTAAATTTAAAATTTAATTTATTTTATTTAAATTTAAAAGAAATTTCGCCTGGTACTTGTCAAAAACTTTCTGTTAATCCCCAGGCACCTTTGAGTCTAAGTCAGGCTTGAAGAGGTTCGTTTCTGTTGATAAGGAAGCCATAAATCCCTCTCCTCTGGAAAATTTAGGGGTTTCTGTAATTGTTATCTCTGTGCGAAGAATTTCTTGGTTATCTTCTCTTTTTCTTGAGCTAAAAAGAATATCTCACACACATAGTTCCTATTTTAATTACTAAATCTTAATGTTAATTACAAAACAACATTTACTATATTATTCAAATATTAATACAGCATAACTTTTCAACCTAGCATAATACATATAGTAAATATCTGCGTAGAGCCACATAATATGCATTTTTCACACCAATGAGAGAGGAAGAATTTAATCTAGGTTTGGGAATGGTGACCTAAGCCTAAAGAGAGGTGCAGGGAGGTGGGATGGATAGTAAGGAGGTGCCTGGGGGCAAAACACAAAGGATGCTTTCCAATATGCAACCAGTAAAGAGTGTTCCTGGAGGCCTGTCTCAGGCACCTGAGTGTCATTTCACACAGGTGGGAATCACCACAGCAGAAGTCCAGGTGCTGCTGCAGAGCTTCAGTCTCACTGGGGTCACAGATAGGGTTTGCTTGAATGGAATGTTGTAAAGAGTGGACAATGAGTCCACACAGATCAGGAAGGCAGGGAGGAGCTGCATTACACACAAGGGCACAAAGGCCAAAAGGCCAAAAGCACAAAGGTGTAATTGGTGTTCTGTGGGTAAAGGAGCATCAGAGTTATCTAAAGTGACTTCATGAGGGGCTTTGACTACAAACCACCTGATAACAAGAAACTGATAGGTCTTTCTTTAGAAGAATGGAAGAAATCTTACAGGTGCAGGCCCTGATTCTAGTCAGAAACATGACTTACTCTAACCACTACTGAAGGACGTCAAAGGCCAAAGCAATGCAGGAGATTCTTGGAGTATATTTAATATAATTCCTTGATTGATAAGCTGACTAGAGAAGATGGTTTCCTGGACCCGTTCCTCTCAGAAAGAAGTGGCTGGGAGTGCAAATGTCATGGCAGTCTTGGCTTCAGCCATCATGAAATGGTACAACCTAGGATACTGGGAGAATTGAACAAGACTAGTAGCAGAATTACAAGCATGGAATTGAGAAGAGCAGAAGCATGATTACTGTCTAACTGTTTTAACTTGGAACTAAGCAATAATTCTCTGTGGTGTCATTCATTCTATTTAGTTGTGTTTGTTTTTGTGTAATTTATTGGACAGACCAATATAACTACAGCTTTAGATTCAGACTTCTACTCACATTTTTACAATTGAATATATGTACTAAAAACAAAGCCTCTTTGAAGCTCATGTATTTATTACTATTTAGGTTTTTCCCCCATCTAGTACTTTCCTTCTTTCTTTGTAGATTTATTTAAAAAGAAATAATTTCATTCCCTATGTGGAAGGGGGATATGAGTTCCAGATAAGTATTTTCTAGTTCCAAATCATATGAGCCCTACATAATGAAATGCCACTGAGAAGAACGAATGAAGAAGTCAAAAGCTGAAATGTGGAAATGAAGTGCTATAATTCTGAGGAAACCACACAGTGCCTTTCCCTCATTTATGAGGCCATCATACCTTCTAACTCTTGGAACAAAACTATGTGAGATGATCAAAGGATACTATGAATCAGATATACTCATTAAGAGTTGCATATGGTTTGTTCTGCAACAGTTTTTCTCTACAAACTTTTCATACAGAATGATGTCTAGAAAACCTCACTGAGGCTATATTTTCAGAAGAAAGACTTGTATGCAAGCAGAAGAAGTTTCAGCTTCTTCCAGCTGCTGAATAAGTGCTCTATTTGGCAGTGGAAGTTAAGAAACATAGTACTGTCTCTTCTGACAATATTTTCTGGGACTGTTGGTGATTTTCTAAGCCCTACTTATAGAATTTGGAATCCAGAGGTAAGTTATGTAGGGAAATTCTTCTATGTGACTCCTGATTGAGTTCCATTTGAGACAAACTGACCATGCCCAGTCCATAGGTGACTCAGTTGTTCCCCTGTAGCAGAAGTGTGGAATCCTGACAATTATCATGAGAAAACTTGTAGGCCTCCAGGTTTAGGTAGTGAATTTTAAGGGACATATTTTAAACGTGGATCCTCGTGGTGCCAAATAAGTAGGTAAATACCTTTAAGCTCTCTAAGATTATAATGTGAAATGAATAGAGTGCTCTTGTAATTTAAGAGATCTTTCAACAATAAGAGTTTAGAAAGAAAAAAAGTAATTTTAATGTATCTGCTTCTTTACTCTCTTCTTTTCTAAGCCACTTACAGGAATTAGTGTTTCTTTTTTATTTTTCCTGAAGTATATGTGATTGGAAAAGCTGTAATGTGCTGAGAGAAATTCAGTGGCAAAGAGAAATGAAGTACTGATACCAGTAATCAAGACAGAATTCTGTGCAACTCCAAGGAATTGCAACAAATTGTCAGCTTCAAGTGATTCCTTCCACCCACGCACTTATTATTGTCTGTTGTAGCACAGAGGGAGGAAAAAGGATGGGAATAAGTGAACATTTCAGTAGGGTTTCACCTGCAGTAGGGTGCTGCAACCTTGTGATCTCTGAGCCATTTATCAAGTACTTATTTTGTGGTGCACCGACTTTTTTTGAGTAAATTGCAGTTGCAATAATTAAATTCTTAAGAAAGAAAAAGAAAATATTAGGCCTTTGATAAAAGGAAATTAAAATAAAATGAAATATTTTTGTCTAAAATATAAGTACATGCTGTGTCATGCCTCAGAATCCTGATGGTCTGAGATGAGTTGTGGAGCTTTTCTGGCACACATTCACATTTCCTTTCAGCAGAAGTTAACATCTAAGAAGAAGGGAGTTTGTATCCCTGTTTTCTAATGAAGAAGAAAAAATCATATGTGTTAGAGATGATGAACTGTGCATTATGTTAAGTCATTTGATTGAGTATTTTGTCAAGGAAAAGCTTAATGAACTCCAAATTCAGATTTCCTCCTGCAGGCTAGTAGAAAGAAGGTGATCCTGACTTTCCAAGAAATATAAATCCCTTATCCAGAGACTCAGGTCTGGTCCATCAAACAAGGCAGGTACAAACTGAATTAACTCAACTGAAGTGTTTTCTGTTTCTAGTGTTTTCTAGTGCAGCTAAAAGAGATTTAAGACTGTTTGGTTTAACTATATTTAATCTGACGAAACAGTGAAATGCAAGATGAAGTTGCAATAATCAAAGAAATTACAAGACTAGCTGTTGATGTGAACCCGATAAAAGTGATTTGTGTAGCCAATAGAAGTAACATTGTCAGTTGAGAAATACTTGTTAAATCATTTAAAAAGTGCATTAAGATGAAATGGTGGGTCTAAATAGCATACTGTACTCCTTGTGCTAGGCCTGGATGGGAGATATGTTGGGTTGACTTGACCCTGTCTCACTGCCAGATGCCTTCTAATGCTGCTGTAGCATTACCATCCCCAGCTGGACATGGTAAAGAAAACATGATGAGAGGTTCACAGACAAAGATAGAGATCATTCCTCTATTAATGTCATGGGAAAAACAGACTCAACCTATTAACTTATTGCCAATCATTTTATTTGATACTCATTTAAGAGCAGGGTAATGAAAAATCTTATTAACTATCCCATAATCAACCTCATTCCTCATTTTTTGTACCTCCTCCCCACCTGTGGCACAGAGGAGTGGAGCACTGGGTTTGTGACCAATCCCTCACACGCTGTCTTTGCATCTCACTTCTCCATACTGGAAAGACTCATTACACACTTTCCCTACTCTTGTGTGGAGACGAATAATAGCCCAAATGAGCTTCACCACTAGTGCCAAGTAAGTTGAATTTGAACCACGAGCATGCTCACAGTCCAAATAATTCTCGAGTTGTACACTGAGCTACATTAGGGGGCATGTTGCCAATGGATTGAGAGAAGTTGCTATACCTTTGCAGCTGGTCAGACTGGACCTTCTGGAATACTGTGTCTGTTTCTGGATGCCCTGTTCAAAACAGAGCCAGGGAAATGGGGAAGGTCCAGCAGAGTGCAGCAAGGATGGATGGGGTCCTAGAACACATGGATTTATGGATGGAAATGGAGGGACTAAGGTTTGTTCAGCTTGAATAGGAAGCTAAGGGGCAGCTTTCAACCCCATGAAGGGGAGTTTGAAAGATGAAGACAAATTCTTCTTGAGAGCTGCAGCTTGTGTAACAAGAAGTAATGACCACAAATTGCAGCATGGGAGATTCAAGCTATGCATCAGGAAGATTTTTTTCACTCTAATGGGACACTGGAACAGTTTGCCATGGGGAATTTGTGGAATCTCTGTCCTGACAGGTTGCCCAAACTTGGCTGTAGGCATTCACAGCTATCCTGCTCTAAAGCTGGGAATAGTCCTGCTATAAGCCAGGGGCTACCTTAGATATCTTCTAGAGGTCTTCTACAGATAATATTGCCATTATTCTGTTATTTGGTGTGAACAATTCAACTTGTAATATTTAAAAAACTGTTGTTAAGATACTTCTGATCTCCATGTCTTTTTCTTTTTAAAAACTAATAACTGACTAATCCAACCTCAAAAGCAAACATTAACTTAGAGTAAATGACAAAAATAACAACCAAGAATCTGAAGATAAAAGGCATAGTTAGAATTTCTTGTCTCTTATTTCTATTTCCCAAATTACAGGTCTTGTTTCCAACCTTAACTGTGTTAATGACAGAACTATTTTATGTGGAGCCATTACTGATGCATTAGAGAACACATACAAAGTCATGCAACACAGCTCATTTTTTATCGTGTGAACCACATAAAGTTATACATCCATTGTTAAAAATCAGTTTTAGATATCTACATAGAGTAAGTTTATTCTTCCCTTCCTCATGTAGCATTTGCTTATTCCATAATTCCTGAGTTCCAAGACCATTAATCAAATGTAGTTTTACATTAACTTTTCAAATAAATAACTTCAGTAGTTTATATGAAGTAACAGTGATGCTGAATCACTAATTTGTAAGGCCTTGCTTCAAACTGATCTTGCTCATAAAATATGGGTGCAGACAATTGGTCTGAATTTAGGCTTCAGGCTCTGCTAGTGCCTGTGTGAAAGGCAGGGGAGCAACTTTCTCATTCTGGCTGGGAAAATCTTAAGGAGGAATTCAAACAAACCTTGGGAAGTGAGAAACCATCCACAGGTGGTGTTTTTCCAACATGTTTACTGGCAAGGTTGTTGACAAAGGGTGTAGACTTTAATAATCAATCATGTTCTTTGTACCGAACTACTCTATAAAAGTAGAATTTAGAAGAATAAAGTTTGCTCTCATTTTACCATCATATAGAGAGTCATGTTGTTATTTCCTGCCGCCAAAAAATCATAACAACAATAAAACATAGACATTGCAAGTCATATGCACAAACCTCAATATTTGTAATTTCCGAGAACTTGAAATAATGCAAACAACTGCAACATTAACAATCTTTAAACTACTCTGATATTTACAATAACAACATTAAGAAATTGCAATAAGGTATTGGTTAACAGAGAAGCAGTCTAAGGAAGTAAAAAACCAGTCTGTGGAACCATGAGAAATGAAAAGACAGTGCAGTTGTTTATTCTTCAGCAATTTGTCAGTTGGAAAAGCTTGGTTTATCAGATGTGCTAAGTGGTACACAAAACCTAAACACTCTTGTCACCTATGCTATGGTCACTACTGGTGTACTCCATGTGTGACTTCACTCTACACTGCTGGATTGGGCCTACAATGCTTTGTCTATGCTGTATTTTAAAAAATGCTTTCTTGCAACTTTTCTCTCTGCAGTAACATCAAAACCAGATTTTTTAATAAGGCTAATTAATATCATTGGAAAGAACGCCTTGGAAAGATTTCTAAGATTGGGCAGAGATTTCAGTGCTGATTCATTACTTTAGAAAATGAAAGATTTCTCATTATGGTTTAATTTTTTATATTTGGATGCAATGCCTGTGTTGGTTTTTTTCTGAATATCTAGTGTTTTTTGGCATTTTTAAAGCACAGTTATTCCCATCACTTTGGAATTCTATGAACTTTCAGAGTGAAATGTAATTTATTTAGATTACTTATAGAATACCAACAGTATATTTTTGCAACCAAGAATGACATAGATGCATAAAAATACCCTGTTAAATATTTACCGATGGTCAAAACATTTGGTATTTTAGTGAGACGGGGCCTAAAGAAAAGAAAAAAGATAAATTAGTTGTCCTTGGAATCGATTTTGGCTTTAGATATAAATGGGTATGAGGCTTATATTTTGGTATTTTAACCTTCAAGCTTGGTTGAAACTCTATTATAGATAGAAGATAAAATGCATCCAGGAGTCATTACTATAGTGTCTGAAAAGAGACAATTCCACAGTGCAAGAGTCAGAGCCAGGGAAAAGAGGAAATCTGTCTGCTTCAGAAAACCTTTTTCTGGCCTCCTGCTGCAGGATGTTTCTTATGTATCCTGAGGGCCTTGATCTAAAGAGAAAAGAGTGATGACTCCTTTTCATTTTCTTGCATCTAATTTTTTTTCTTACACACAATTTTGTCCTACACAATTATTTCTCTTTTGGAGTCAATAAATTATGATGAGCCATGTCTTAGAATGTGCTGTTTTACCAGAAAACATTCACGAGCAGCAATAACTTTCTGGCTTAATTGCTGACCTCACTTGTCAGAGTTAAAAGCTGATTTGTCTGAAACACCTGTTTCCAAACCAATTCCAAGTGGAGTAAAGAAATATGTTGTATTTCTGTGAAGAATTCTTGAACAGTTCACAGGCAAATAATTTCATGATGTCTGAGGCCTAGAACTTGCAAACACTTATGCATGCATATGTATACAGACACACAAACACACACATACACATATATATCTTATAGCCTGGTAAATTTATTGTGCATCAGATTATCTACATAAGTCCTCATAGGATCAATTTTGAAAGAATGGACAACTTTCCAAATCAGATATTAATCCCGTGGCACATTAGAACTGAAGAATTTGGAGTTTGAGGCTCTACAAGACAAGTTAGTGGTTTGGAGGATAGGTACTCAAGTGCAGAATCCCAAACTGTTGAAAAAGTTACCAGCAATACAGATGATTATATGCTGATAATATTGTCAAATAAAAACATGTAAATGTTGTCAAACAATTATGAAATTCCCACTTGGCTGGCTACAAAAGCCGTTTTAGGCAGCAAAACAAACAGCATGTTCCTTCACACAGTCCACTCCTTTTTACGACTGTTCAAGATATTTATGAATCAAAAATTCTTTTACTTTGGATGTTTATATGTCAGTTTTGAGTAACTATTGCCTTTTTTGCACAAAGAATAGATTGAGATCAGAATCTTCCTTGCATTGGTGTGGCAGGCTTCATTAAACGTGGGATGTCAAGTCCCTAAGACCATAAAATCTTGAATTTCAGTTTTACATTATTATTTTCACTGCCTGATAAATGATTAGAAGATTCTGACCCTCTCTATAAATACAGTATCATAGACTCTTAGAATGATTTGGGTTGGACAGGATGGTAAATATCACTTAGTTCCAATCTGCCCCACCAGATTGCTCAAAGCTCTGCCCATCCTGATCTTCAACGCTGCCAGGGATGGGTTTGAACTATTTAATAGCATAGTGATCCAAAGAAAAGGGTAGAAAATTACTGCAGAAACATAATCCCTTTTCATCACAGTTCAAGTTTATGTAAGGATTCATAAAGTAATTTAGTTAAAGTATTTGTATAACCTATCGTAGCAAACACGACAAAGGTGTTTTTATCTAAAGTGCAAGTGTAGTTCTGAGGTATTGCCCTGGCCTCAGCTGGGATAGGGTTAATTCTTTTCTCAGCAGCTGGTAACATGCTGTGTTTTGTATTCAGTATGAGAATAATGTTGTTAACACACTGATGTTTTAGTTACATGTTATTAAACAGTTCCCATCCAGAATTAAGGACTTTTTCATGTATCATGCTCTCCCAATGAGCAGGTGCACAAGAAGCTGGGAAGGACCATAATCAGATCAACTGACCTGAACTGGCCAGAAGAATATTCCATACCATGGAACATCCTGGTTAGCAAATAAACTGGGGACAGCTGGCTGGAAGGAACCAGTTGTTGTTTGGAGACATGCTGGGCATTGGTCAGCAGGTGGTGAGCAACTGCATTGTGCATCACTTATTTTCCTTGGGCATCATTCCACTATCTCTCTACTAGTACTACTACTACTATTATTATGATGACTATGATTATGATTATGATTATGATTATTATTTCAATTATTAAACTTTCTGATGTCAACCTTCAGGTTCCTTTTCCAGTTTTCCTCTCCATCCCTCCAGGGGAGGAGTGAGATGGTGGCATGTGGCACGTAGCTGTCAGCTGGGGTTAAACCACTGAAGGTGCAAATTAGACATCTCTGACATTACTAGGTGGTCTGTTTATTTATTCTCGGTGACCTATCAACAAGAACAATTCTTCAGAATGTCTTAATTTTTTTTTACATTATGTTTTAGATATGCTAATAATTTTTTTGCCCCCTTTCCCTCTTGCATAACCAGGGGAGTCCTGTGTAATTTTTCAGTTAGGATTTATTGTTTAACTTATGGCTAAGGCCTCGTTTTGCTGTGCAAGCCATGAGTCATATTTGCATATTTATTCAACTCCATTACACAGAAGTGACAGAAATACAAAACCCCACAAAACAAACAAAAAATCCAGCACCAAATATAATTGTATTTATGAAAGGATATGGTTATACCCTCTTGGTTCAGAAAAAAATCAAAAATCATTTGTCATCGTATGAAAGTGTATTTATGAGGATATGCAGTACACTGTCATTTTAAGATTAAAATACTTCATTTTACTAACTGGAAAATACAGGATGTGTAGCAGTGGTTGCTTGCATCAGGTTTTCTAGGCTGTTGGTTTAGAGTTTTTTCCAGGGCTCTCATGAAATCCTACTTAGTAATTATGAAATCCTGACAACAAGAAAGTGGATAGATGGAAGGATCTTTCCAGGTCTATTATTTATGATTTACTCATGACATTTTACAATGAGGTTTAGAGAAAAAAATTGAGATCAGGTCCTTGTTACTTAAAAGTTACTTAAAGTTACTTAGAGAGTGTTCATACAGTCAATACTACTAGTATGTTATTATAGATAACTGAACAGAAAATAGCTTTTCTGCATCTTCATATTGAAAGAATCAAATGCCCTTAATTTTATGGCAATTTTTAAATTGCCCCTAAGTTTTCTTGTTATGTATTTAGTAAGACTGTGATGCTTTCTAGGTACACAAGCTATTCTGTGTAAAGTGTTCATTTTTGATGTATTTACTAGTAATATGAAGTCAAGATTTAAAATACAATACAATACAATACAATACAATACAATACAATACAATACAATAAATTCTGAAAAGGCAGGCAAAGTGGTTGGCTGTATCTGTACTGAAGAAGAAGGAGGTATTTGCTCTCATGGACAGATGTCTCCTAGTAAAATGATGTTCTGAAGGTCTGGTACAAAAATAATTGTGTGGTTTGGCAACTAAGCATTTCAAGAACACAAAATTCAAAGCACGCCAATATATTATCATCAATTTTATCTCTTTCTGTCATTTGTTAGAGCTTCCTGTTTATGCTAGAACCTTCAACAAAATATGGCATGGTATAAATAATCACCACTTTTTAATTAATTGTAGAAACATACACTTGTGTGGTCCCTGATTCACTAATTTGTACCTGATGGTGATCTCACCAGACCTCAGTCAGTCTAATCTAGTTTTCTGAGTTCCTTCAATACCTAATGGAGAGAGAGACAGATATGTCTAGGATGGGAATCACTACATCCTGGGATAAGTGTCTATGAGAAATAGGAGGAATCACCTTGCAGTTGTCCCCGCCTTGTCTTAGTTAACAGTAAAAAACCCTTCCATCACCAGTATAAATGGAAATGTATATGCCAGTATTAGGCGAGGCAAATTAGCTTCTGGTAGAAAGTTAATATAAATATTATTGTTCAGAACATGATTTGCTGAATCCAGATCTTTATGGCTCAAGTAAAACCATTAATTGGTTTTCGGATGAACAGAAGTAATGGATTTGCCTGTTTGGTTGATATTTATCCAGGCCAACTGTTTATTTCACTCCAAAGTAGTAAGAAGCAATCTTATATTTTGTTAAGTTCCTCTGTTCTCAGAAGTTACCATACCACCATAAAATCTGGAGCAAGCAGGCCACCCTTCATTTGGCAAACTGTGCGAATGATGAAAATCCAATGAAAAATTCAGAGTACTCCCCATGGAGCTGTAAATCTAGCTTTGTTATTTTTCTTTTAAATAGTATGTTGTCCTTCCAAATTCAGGATGCCTAGTCTCCTTGTAAAAGGAAACTAATCCACCAACCCACCAATCACAAAGAGTCACAGAACCAATTGGGCTGGAAAAAATGACCTCGCAGTTCATTGAGTCAGTCCTATGAACAAACTCCACTATGTCAACTAGACCATGGCACTGAGTGCCATATGCAGTCTTTACTTAAATACACCTAGGATAATGCTTCCTCTGCCTCCCAAGGCAGCCCATTCCAATACTGAAACCCTTCCTGTAAATAAATTCTTCTCAATGCCTAACCTAAATCTCCCAGTTGGAACTAAAATTATATCTCAGCAAGCAATGAGAAATAAAGCTTTTAAGTTTTGGTGTCAAAAGGCTATGTAGCCATTTAAAAAAATAAGTAGTGGCCTAGGGTAAAGCAGCAACACACTGATTTAGAAGGTCAAAGCAGTTCTGTTCTTTTCAGGCATACCTATGATTTAAAACTTACTTTGGATATGAAAAGATTTGAGAAGGCTTTTGACTCTTAAAAGTATTTTCCTTAGTATATTTGTGGGCAAATACATTATTACATGTATTGATTTTGTTCTGATTCAGACTTTCCTTCATTTGAGCCTTTGTGTAAGTTTTTTCTTTACCATAAGTTACATACACTTCTCTGTTAGTAACATACATTGTTTTTGAAGCTGTGATGTTTTTCCCTTCCCACCTGTTTTCAAAGAAACAATATTCTGGCTTATATGTTTCACTCAAAATATACATTTGCCTGTATGCTTTGCTGATTTTTAGTTTGTGAGTCTCGTCAGTCTGTTTTTATTGAGACATTAAATCATAGAATGGTTTGGGTTGGAAGGGATCTTAAAGTCCATCCAGTTCCAACCCTCCTGCCACAGGCAGAAACACCTTCCCCTAGACCAGGTTGCTCAGAGCCCCATCCAACCTGGCCTTGAACAAATACATGGATGAGGTATATCCACAACTTCTCTGGGCAATCTGTGCCAGTGCCCTGCCACCCTCACAGAGAAGAATTTCTCTTCACATCTCTAATCTAAACCTACTCTCTTTCAATTTAAAGCCATTACTCTTCATTCTATCACTATGTGGACTGGCAAAACCATCTTTCTGCAGCTCTCTCGTGAGTTCTGGAAGGCTGCAAGGTCTCCTGGAGCCTCCTCTTCTCCATAAATCCCATTTTACTTGTCAGTTGTTGCTTTAGGGGACTTCTTAGTCATCAAGCATTACTGTTATTCTAGTTTTTCATTGATTCTGATGACCTTAGAGATTTTAGGGAGATGCAACCCACTCTCATAGGCAGCATCACAAATCAAAGAAGAAAAATAAGGTAATTTTGAAATAAATATCTGGGGGAGGAATATCAGGTTCTGAATTTGATTTCCTATGCCCTCCTCACAGGTCATCAAAAACACTAGGAGTTCCCTGTGATACTTGAGAATAGAATATTTCTAAATGTCCTACTGGACCCAACAATACTTCATACCATACAGCAAAATTATCTTGAATGGGTAAATCTCAACTTCAGGAACTTAATAAGAAAATAAAACTTAGTAAGAAAAAAGTCAGTTTTTATTTTAGACTTATAACTGCATAAGATTGACTTTGGATCTGACTGAAACTTGTAATGTATTTTACTTCTTCAATATCTGTGTGTATGGAGTCAAACAATTAATCACATACCAATTTGAGAGACTTTTTTCAGTAGCATTAAATTATAATTTTTATTTTCCAGTGAGAAAGCCAACTGAAACAATCATAGATTTCACAGGAAACATTAATGGATGTTGCACTTCCCAGAATGAGCAAAATGCCTTTCTCAGATTTAATTTAGGATTTTATACGCTGTGCAAATGTCTGCACAGTGTAAGCACTAGGTTTCTAAAGAGGAGATGACTTCTCATTCAATAAAATCTTTTCTTCAGTGTATTTTATGTGAAGAATGCATGGAAGCTTGAGAATGCTTTTCTGACTTCCCATTTAAGCAGATAGGAGCTGATGGTCACTTTTATTTATTGCCATGAATAGCAATCAATTAATACTCCCCATCTCTTTGTATCTTAACTTTTACCACAATTTGCTGACAATTTTCTTTCCACTATAACACATGAATTTTTTGGAGAATACTGAAGTCACTGCAACAGCATAAACACAGGCCTTTTGTGAATAAGAAATGGAGGAAACTGAGATGAAGTTTTATTATTTTATGTTTGGCCAACAAAACACATTTTTTCTTCCAGACCTGTCATAGGTCACAGAAGTTACTTGTGTAACTAATATGATAGTACAGAGTTATATAACAAAACCAAATACATAGAGGCTAGACAGGTTTTTTTATCTCCAAACTTAAGGTTGCATGGTTTGCTATTGAACATAGATTGATAGGTTTGTGTTGGCAAATAAAACTAAGTTCTGCTTGTGACCGGTCATCTGTGGAGTTCCCAAGGGGTCAGTACTGGTACCAGTCCTTTTTAATAACAATATCATTGGATATGGATGTGGGGATTGAGTCCATGCTCAATCAATTCATAGCTGGCTGACCTGCTGGAGGGCAGGCAGGCTCTGCAGAGGGATCTGCACACGCTGGATCATGGCTGAGGCCAATGGGGTGAGGTTCAACAAGGCCCAGGGCTGGCTCCTGCCCTCGGCTCACAACAGCCCCAGGCAGGGCCACAGGCTGGGGCAAGAGGGGCTGGAAAGGACCTGGGGGTGCTGTGACAGCAGCTGAACATGAGGCAGCAGTGCCCAGGTGGCCAAGAAGAGCAACACATCCTGGTCTGTACAAGTGTCACAGCTCAGCTGGCTTGTAGCTGGACAAATAAATCTGGCCATAGCAGAAAATCCAGCTTGGCTAAGCCTATTTTGTTCTAGAACAAGCCCCTGGGTAAGCAATGATAGGATGATTTCAAGTTACACAGGGCACCTCAGCCAATCCCATTCAATCCTGATTGCAGACATATGCCTGGGTGGTGCTGAGACCCCAGCCAATCATCTGTCTGAGCCAGGGAATTTTGAACCCCCTACAAAAGGGGGAGGCCATAATAAACCTTTGCTATTTGTCTCATGATCATCAAACTCGAGTAGTGACTCTGTCTCCAACCTATGACCACATGTAATGTACCAGCAATAGTGTGCCCAGCAGGACCAGGGCAGAGATTTTCTCCCTGCACTGGGCACTGGTGAGGCCACACCTCAAATTCTGTGTCCAGTTTTGGGACCCTCACCCTCAGTAATTCAAAGTTTTGGTATCCTCTCTTGGGGATCTTGGTTTGTGTAATCTTTGAGAAGAAGAGAGTCAAGGGGGGAGCCTTATCACTCTGTACAACTTCAGAGAAGAGGTTGTAGCAAGGTGAGTGTCAGTCTTTGCTGCCATGACTCAAGTGTAAGGATGAGAAGAAATGCTCCTAAGCTGCATTAGAGAAGGTTCAGATTAGATATTAGAAAAAAAATTCTCTGAAAGGGTGGTTAGGCACTGGAATAAGTTGCTTAGGTAGGTGGTAAGTCACCATCTCTGGAATGTTCAGGTGTCTGGTTGTGACACTTTGGGATACAGTTCAGGGGTGATTGTAATGGTGCTGAGTTGATGATTGGACCAGATGATATTGAAGTTCTCTTCCAGCCTTGAGGATCCTGTGATTTTGTTTAATGGAAAACTTCAGAGGAGCCTTGGTCTAGTAGTGGCCCTTCTAACTTGGTTGAATTTTAGTGATGGTGTAGAAAGATGGTGCAAAAAGAGGTGATGCAACCCAAAAACTATGTCATTCTTAAATTGTTAGGTGAGTGAAAGATGATGTCAGGGATACTGTCTCATTCATGTTCACACACCTCTTGGTTGTTGCTCACTACACTCTGTTCCTGCTTGCTGGGGCTTGTTTTACTCATTTCTTTTCTCTTCATATTTGGCTCAAAACAAGGCCACGGAACTCCCTTGTGATAAGACAAAGACAAAAGTAGCTCATAAGAAACTGGTGTTCATCACAATGGAGTCATACTCATGTCACAAATTTGATGGATGTTCAAAGATCAGTTTCAAAACCTCAGTCCTCACACTCTTTGCTTCAGATACCTATAAAGCAAATTTCATGCTACATGGATGGAAGATAAACGTGCTGTCTTTCATACTGTTTCATGAATAGCATCATTATTCTTTGAATTCTCAAAAAAATACAGTGCATTCAGGAAGTCTGCCCATAGCACATCATACATATCAGTAATCTTGCCTGTGATATATTCATCATAGCAGAAAATGCATAATAAACAATTAGCTGTTACTCTTCAGATGTTTTTTCTGCTCTCTTCATTAAGCAAACATTGTATCTTACTTTTCTGTTGGTAAGATTTATTTCCTTAATATTAATTGGTTCTTTAAAATAATTGACAGTAAATTTGAATCCTTGAGGAAATATCAGAACAATTTTCTCCTTTAGAATATTCTCCAGTGAACTCTACAGAAGAAAACTCATCCCCAATAGAAACACCATGCTATATGACCCACAAATACATCATGGATCTAACTATTGTTTACATTATTTCTATTTATCCCTTCCAAAATGATCATACAAACATGCTAGCTATTCTTTGTACCATTACAAATGTGAGACCTTTCCCTTATCTGTATCCCTTTCTCTTATCTGTAGGAAGACTGAAATGCACCTTTAAGAGCTGAGTGCTAATTCTCCAAATATTCAGTTGCTGTAAGATACCTAACTCCTCAGGTGTAAGTTAACCCTCTCTAATGTCCCTATTATCATGTGAGAAGTAATAATAAGAAAAAGATGTAATGCAAAGTTTTAGACATTTCTATGGCTTTTGAAAGTTGGCATAACAAATACAATGAGAAAATTTCCCCCAGATTCCCCATTACAACACATATATGCATTTAAAACAAAAATTATATTTACAGCTTATATCGGCAGGAGGGTCTGCATCACTTTTTAGTTTATTCTTTCATATTAGACTTGAATGAACATACATTGTATTTGTACACTGCAACAGGTCTGCCCCTACACAATGTTATCTGAGTTTGTTGTGCTGAGGACACAATAATTTATTTGATCACCAGATATTCTTCTGGTTCTTACCTAAGTATTTTTGGAGTACTGAAAAGTCTTTTGGGGAAGATAAATAGTGCCTGGTGATATAGAAAAATATGTAAGAATTATCACTATTTAAAATTTTTGATCAGTTTTTTTTTAGTCTAGTGTTATGCACTACCTTGTGGTTAGTTTTTTATTGTAGTTAGCTTCTTGTTGTAGTCTGCCACTGTCCCATGTAGCACAGAATCCTAAGGTGGCAAGATTTGTTGTAATATGTCATGGAATGAAACAAGGCTCTGGAGTCTGTATTTCTCTTCTGTCCCCGGTTAGACTGCTACACCAGCAGCCAGGATGAATCGTGTGTCAGAGATGCTGCTTCCTTAAATTTAGTCTCTAGTGGATCATTGTCAGTCGACCATCCTGAATGCAGTTACACAGAAAAAACACTGTGAGCACATAGCTTGCCTGCTCCTTATGAGAAAAAGCATTTCAGTAGAGATCCACCCTCTCCTGTGAAATGTTGTAAAAACATTAAGCATTTAGGTTTTGCGATATTGAACTCTGGCTTTTGTATTCTGGTGCATTTAATCCATTGTGAACAAAGAGCATTTAGAAAAGCTATCCATGTCCTTTCATTGCTCCTTTTTAATGGATGTTCCTTTCTACCATCTTTTTTAGCTACAGTTAATCAATCTTGCATATTTTTCAACCTTATCTAGAAAAGAGGGAAAAGCTGATTGATCAGTAGACTTCATTTGAATATAATGAACTTCTTAAATAGAGTTTTAAAGATGCCTTGTTAAGCTGTCTGACTCTTTCACTAAGGTGTTAATTTTCTGGTTTTGCATTTTGTGGAAATGTTTTTGTACATTTTCCATTACTGCTTCATCAAATATTAATTTATGTTAACTTGTTTAATGATGTAATGGAATTGGGATAATTAATGTGTTTATTCTTCTGGTAACTCACTTCTATTCAATGACAGAATTGTCTTGCTGTTACAGGTACTTCATCTAGCAAGTGTTTTATTGTGTGTTCTTTCTTTGGATATTCTTCCATGTGAAAATGGATTGCAATTAGATAATATCATTTAAGGAAAGAATGCATTTTTAACACCATTTCAAAGAAAGATCCTATATCTTCATTACATTTGCTCTCCAGATTATTTCCTTTATTTTCTTAATTTTGTGACACAAATTTTCATATACTTGTAATTTTAAAAACTATGCTTCAAGCATGCAGCAAAGGAAAGTTTATATGACTTATTGAACTTGGATCTGTTTTTAAATACCAGATAATCAGTATATCCCTTTCAAGGGAAATTGTATTTTATGAGGAATCTCTTTTAATTCATATTGATAAAGAAATATCAGTACTAACTTTGTATCACATATAATTTTGAGAATTTCAGATAACAATGATGGTAACAATAAGAAGAAATGACCTGTCAGATTCTTCACAGATAGGACAGGTCACTGTTGTCAGGACTCGTGGGGATATTGGACCCTATTACAGGACTAGGGTAGAAGAAAGGTTTTGAAAGAACAGGTCAGGCAACTGATGAGAGTATCAGTCTGTCTGACAGAATGGTTTTGACTCTCAGAAAGGAGGCCTTCTGTGTTAGATCTGTCTGATTCTGCTTCATGTAACCATACATGGATTTAGGTGGAGGGGAAAGAGATTCTGGAAGCATCCAGGGAAGGTTTCAAAAGAGTAATTAAATCCAAAATGCAGTTCTATGAGTTTTTATTCTCTTTATCTATGGGTTGGTTTTTTTTTTGTGGTTTTGTCTTTGTTTTTGTTTTGCATAGATGTTTTTTATTTGGGGGAACTACAGTGAAAACAGGTTTCCAGAGGTGAAAGGACCAGGATGTCTATTCAAATATGACTTTTTTGTGAATCAGGGTGATTGAACACTAGATTAGTCAAAGATTTTTCATGAATCAGGGTGATTAAACACAAGAATAGTCAAAGAATTTCTGAGCTATGTGGTTGGTCTGAGCTGATCTACTACAGACTATATTTAAAACCAACTGTTCCCAAACTCATGTGTGGTTTTCCTTTTTGGTATGATCACGTCTTCAGAGATCCACAAGCAAATTAACCTGGAGTGGATAACTATGAAAGGTCAGTTGACAAATTTGTGTGGTCAGTTTTGTTTTCTCAAAAAACAATGCTTGTGAGATGGTTCTGTAATCTGAAACACAGGAGTTCTAGCTTGTGTTTGTTATCAGGAATGGAATAAATGTGAACAAGCTCTGCAATGGAGAGATAGTTCCCTACAGTTATTCAGCTTCAGACATATACAATTAATGTCATGGTGGTGTTCTATTCTGCTTGTGTGTATAAAGATAGGTCTGATTCATGGAAGTCTAATTGTGTGGGGAAAAAATGCAATAATCCTCCAGACTTTCTCTCTCATCTTTCCAGAGAACACATCTCTAAGTGGCAATGATATCTGATGCTCAGAGGTGATTTTGCTCTGAGAAGGTGTACCATGGATTGCTTGATGAAGAGCTCTGAGACAGGGCAAAAATTGAATACCATAAACACACCAAGAAACATATCAGTGAAGGAAGGAAAGTTTTGCTGTGGTCTTACTGTTATGAGCTGAAAAATCCAGTGCAATTGCTTTGCTTTTGTTGTAAATACTATAGACATAAAAAATGACAAAATTTGGCTGGAACTGTCAATATCAAGAAAATAAAACTTTGCCTTTTCAACTCTTGCCTCTTAATATAATACACAGGTTTTCATTTTGATTTCATGTGCTAGCAATAACACCTATAGCAGTACTCTGCAAGTTTCCATATTTGGTTTTATAACTCTTCAAAGAATTTCAGTCAGATTTTGCTTGAGATACAATTAAAAATAACTGACTTTTTCTGCACTTGAGGTAATGATGGAATTTTCTCACTGAAAATGATAGCTCTGTATGAAGCAATGAAAAAATGTAATATTTTTAGTATCTTTTAAATCAATACTACTCCCTTCTGCATTCTGCATATTCATACAAATTTAATATGAATGAGATACTAATCTTGCATATTTTCCTGGAAGCTAATGGTAGCTCTGTCTTGCTCATGTTTTTGTAACTGATCCTGAATTTTGTAAATTACTTTCCCCTACAATTTTCAAAGCGTCAAAATAAACCACAGCAAAACAGTAATTTTAAAATCTGTTTGACATTTTAAATATGGTCCTGAACTATGGTTCATAATGAAGCTGTCTGCTTTGAAGACAAGACCCGGAGATAAGTTTTTCATGTTGAACTGCAGCTTTAAACAATATTTGCTGGACTTGTGACACCGGTTGGCCTCATAAATGACATATATTCCTGATGAACTCTTTAACTGCTCTCTGCATTTGCATATTGGGTGATAGGAACTGGTGATACATACCCCTGTGGAAAGGCTGTGGCACATTTATATTACACTGAACTGTCTGAAACAGGGAGCAGGATGTGTTGCTAAGGATACAAGAAAGAGCAGAACTCTGCAGCCACTGCTGTGCTGGAAAATTATCCTTTTGAAAGGAAAACAAGAAGAATTAATTTTGTTACACAGTTTCAGGTGGTCATCCTACTATTCATTGAGAAAGACACTGATTTGGCTTTTTTTGTATTAAATTCTTTGTGCTGACTAATCTTCTAGACAGGAAGCCAGAAAAGATGCTAAATTGCCTCAAGTCTGAAACAACATCATTAAAAATACATAATTTTGATTACATTAGTACTAATAATTAGAAAAATTATATTAAAAATATTTTCTGCCCTCAAAAAGCAGCTTTTCCAGTTGTTGCACTTGGAAAAGCTGGAGATTCAGCATCCAAATAAAATCCAGTAGCTCCAGTTAATCCGTTCTGATTCTCCTCTCCAGTAAAAGAAATCATAAATTAAATCCCAACTATGAATATGTTTCTTATTACTACCATTTTTACTTTTTTTTCTTTTTTTTTTTTAACAAATGGACAGTCTAAATCTAATTGGATTCAACAGTGATGGAAGAAGAAATGACTGTACAATGATATTTACAAAATCCATGAACATGCAGGCAACTGAGTGTGTCCAGCGTTAAAATAGGCATAAAAAAGGAGTATAAATGACTTCCACTTTCTTCAGGTTGATCCTATCACTGAAAAGAAGACCAGAAACAAATAAACAAATTAAGTTCTTGCAGCTGTAATAAGTTAATAGCCCTATCTGACCATGTTAGTAAAGGAATAAGCAATCATTGGTCTGTACATTCTGTTCTATCAGACGTAGATCTCCAGACAGCCTTTGTAATTGCTTTACATAAAGTTATTAATTTTGCCATTTAAACTCATAACATTATTTTATGGCCTCTGCTATGGCTCATACTATAAGATATCTGGTGCTTGTGGTATTTTAATTTATATTCTAGTACCAAGTGAAATAGGCACTAACCAAACATCAGGCAAGCTAAAGTAAAATAATAGAAATGAGGAATCCTGGAATGCAAGTCCCTAAGGGAAATTGGAAAGAAATATTTGTAGATGATTTTGGTATCACAAATACTTTTCATTGATTCTGCCACAGAGAAAGAAAACACTTCCTGACAGTGGGGACAGCCATATTTTCTTCCTGCATATTTTGCTTTTAAATCTCTGCTGCTCCCAGGTAGGTGATCACACTGCTGTTCACCAGATCAGTTGGAAGACCTTGAATTTTCCGAGCCCATGGCTGTTCTAAATAAAATGTTGCCTTTGCTATTATTCCTCATTTGTATCTATTTCCATGATTACTTAGTAGTATTTGTGAGAAAAAGTGAAGGCTTTGCCTTTTAAGAGCAAGAGAAATAGAGTTTCTCTGGCAAGCAGACCTTAAAAAATTGGACTCTGAACAGTTTTGTTTCCAGTGCTGTGCACATAGAAGGGGTCAGCTTAGAGATCAACTCTGAATTATTGCTTTTAAATAAATGTTAGACCCTTTATGATTCAATATTTTCCAGGAAGTCTGCCAAGTCTGAGGTTAAAAATTCCATTATACACTAGTTTTCTTGTTGCTATACAACTAGTTAAAGTTGAGCTGACTTTTACTAAGTTTAAAAAGGGAATAACCCAGTTTTTTAAAATGGTACTGTACTGAAATGTTCCTTGGGCTTCTAAGATTCTCTTTTATATAAATTCTAGAAGTGTTACAGGATCCAAGGAAATTGTCACAACCGATTAATGCTATTATTTTGTTTTGAAGACTGCAAGGCAATCACATAGTTCAAACTGAAAGCATTGAGTGTATTAGTCTCGCAGAAGTACTAATTTAAATGTTTTTGACTAAGTATGACTGTCCCTTGCACATGCCAACATGTTCCATATTTTGAAGATATCGGGATACAAGTGAGGGAAGACAACATTCAGAAAGAGACAGAATTAAAGCTCAGAAAAGGTTGGAGTCTTTTGTTTTCAAAGACATTATTATTTTTTCCACTGTGTTTTGGTGGCCTGCTTATTTTTTATACACTTTCTTATATTGTAATTTTTACTTTTCCTTTATTCTTGTATTTTTATTTTTTTCCTATGTAATGGGCCACTCCCAAGGGAGTGACATTTGACAACAAAATTATATTGATATTTTCTGATTCTACATGCATAGTTCAGCCATTTCAGACATGTAGAGAAAATCTAAGTAGTTTTTCTGTCTGTATAATAGAGATTACCAGTAACCATTTTTACTTACAAAAGTTAATGTAGAAAAATCTTATGTAGCAATTGTTCAGGGTTTGTTTATTTGTTTGATTTGCATATATACAGAATTCATTTACTATGGAAAGGAGTTTTGATCAGTTTTATATAGTAGTCCTAATTTTATCAATCTGTGTATCCCAATTTCAAAGCCATTTTAGAATACTCCAACCCAACCATCTTTAAAATTACAAATTCCTCTTTTCAATGTGGAGATCTATTTTTGTAGTGCAAGAGGAAGGGTAAAGGGATAAAGACATTATGTAAGATGAAGATTCAAGAGCTTTTCAATAACCTGGCATCCTCTTTTAGAAGAAATACAGGAAAAAACACCCCTCCAAATGTTCTGTCTTAACAGAATTTGAAGGTGTACAGGTTTAAAACAGAACATTCAGACTGCAAGATGTCTCTGTTTTCTCAGCCTCTTTAGAGTGTGTTCACCGGGCATCTAAAACCAAAATTATTGGATTAAAAGAAATGGTTCTGTAACTACACAGAATATTGGTTAAGGGCACAGAGTTCTGCTGTTTGTTTCAAATCTACTTTTCTTCACATGGTTTAATGCAATTTTGGAGAAGGTATATAGCCAACATTAAAACCTATTAAATAAAGACCTAAATGGATGAACATCTCTCTCAGTCTGGCTGTGATTTTTCCCTAGCTCTTTTTCTCAAGTTACAAAGAATAGTGCAGCATTCATGTTAAGGTAAGCTAATCTTATTCCACATGCTGTAGCTCTTATTTGTTTTCAGCTGCATTGGATGTCAATTTCTTCAGGAATTAATATGCAAACATTGTCAATATACCAGATTCACCAGTGTCTTTATCCCATGGTGAATGTTGAGTATCAGCATGTTAGTACATCATGCCCATTTGATTCATGTCTTGTAAATGTTCCCTGTTTTCATTTTCACAGTGAATCCTTTAAATATATATCATTGCATGTCTCTCCACGAGAAGGAACTGACAATAAAAGGACACTTTGTTTCTAAAAGCTTATCCAATGTAATGTTTGTTTTAATTATGTTTTTATGTGGAGTGCCTGGGGATGTATGTGTAACAGATGCTATAAAAGAATGATTGGATTAGAGTGCCAGGAAAGCAATGGAAGTTTCATGCTGCTCTGTCTGGAGTCAAATCAGTGCACTAAGTGGCTGGGACAGTTCAGTTTTGTTATTACCTCTTTAATCTGTATTAGCATTTATGTGAAATACATGACAAAGTTCCTTTTTTTCAGGGCGTCAATGACCAAGTTGTAATTTCTCACCTGGGGCCTAATACAAGTCACTGTTCTAAAAGAATTCAATACAGTCAGTGACCCTCTTCCTGAAATCTGACCTTGTCCTTAGGAACAGGATAAAAAGTAATGAAGTTAAATTTTAAAAAAGAGTTCTTTTATAACATATTAAAAAGATCCTCTTAACTCTTCAGAGTGAATTATATAAGGAAGTTATGACTATTCTGAAAAAGTTAGCCAAGATATATACTGGCTAACTTTTTGCAATTATGCAACATTTTGGTTCAGGGTGATGGGTATGGTGATCTCCTGATCTCCTAAAAACCCCTTTTTTGGGGATTAGTTAATTTAGGGAATGAAAGGAGTATTTTTGGGACAATCGACTAAGAATTGTCCTAATAGTAACCTTCAAAGTTTTTGATTTGAATTGTTGCATTGTGTTACAGAATCTAAGAGATGCAACTGAAAATCAGAATGAATAAATCATTTCTTTAGGCAATAAATCAATGACAGATCCTTCTGCATATTCTTTGGATAGCTCTTCCTCTTTAACTTCACTGAAGGGTACAGAGATGTCTAGGGTCATCAAGATTTCCTTCCAAGAGCAGCATCATCCAGAGTCATGTGTGAGGAATTTCAGTTTGTTACCTCTGCAGCTGAGTCTTCAGATATACAGAGCCCTTACTCCTTACTTTTACAAAATACTTAATCATCAAGTATGACTCAATAGCCAGGTGACTAGAAAATCCTGATTTCAGAATTTGGAAATAAGACAGTAATTCGGTTGCTCATCCGTTCCACCATGACCATTGTAATTTGCTCCTTAATAAGTTGGAAACCATTTATGATTTCTATTTATTTTTTCTGGCAGCAAAAGCCTTCCTGGTATGAGAATGTTTTCACACAGTAAATTTCTTACAATTTGTGCACATTCTCTCAGTGTCTTACTTTAATATCCTTTTCTTCTTAATTTACAGGAGCTAGTTCTTTAAAAATTCTTCAACAATTCCTATATTAGTTTTGAAACTGTATCTGTATAAGAATCAGAGATGACTACATATAAACTAACTGGCATATAGACCTGACTTGGTTTTGCATTTCACAGAATCAGAAACCTTAAAAACATGTAGTCCCAAATCCCTCTGCCATAGACAGAAGCACCTCACACTAATCCAGGTTGCTCAAGGCCTTGCTGAACAACCACTATATTATCACCCTCATAGTTAAGAATTTCTTCCTAATATCCAGCCTAAAATTTCAATCTTTCAATTTGTACCCATTACTCCTTGTCATACCATTACAGTTCCTGGTGAAGAATCCCTTTCTGGCTTTTCTGTAGGCTCCCTCCAGATATTGGAAGGTTTCTCTTTGAGGTCTCCATACCATCTTTTCTCCTCCAGCCTGAACAGTTAAAGCTTTCTCAGCCTGTGTTTGTAGGGGAAATGCTCAAGTTCTCTGATGGCCCTTTCTGGGCTGCAATCACCCGCTGCCTACTCTTGATGAGTTTTTCTTCTACCATCACCTCCAAGTCCTTCTCCGCAGGGCTGCTCTCAGTCAGTTCTCTGCCAAAGCTTTTGGTGTGTCTGGGATTGCCATGACCCAGCTGTGGGGCCTTGCACTTGGCTTTGCTGACCCCATGAGGGTTGCACTGGCCCAGCTCTCAAGCCTGTCCATGTCCCTGTGGATGCCATCCCTTCCCTGCAGCGTGTCGAGTGCCCCACACAGCCTGGAGCTGGCAGTGACCTTGCTGAGGGTGCCCTTGATCCCCCTGCCCATGTCCCTGACAAAGAAGCTGAGCAGGATCAGCCCCAGCACTGACCCCTGAGGGACACCACTCATCACTGGTCTCCACATGGACCATGAGCCCTTGACCACAACTCTTGTGGCTGCCATCCAGCCAGCTCCTTATCTACCCAGTGGTCCATCCCTCAAATCCGTGTCTCTCCAATTTAGAGACAAGGCTGTCCTGTGGGACAGGGTCACACACTTTGCATAAGGCCAGTAGGGGATATCAGTAGCTCAGCCCTGTCCACCAGTGCTGTAGCAAATTTGTCAGGCATGATTTGCCCTCAGTAAAGCCATTTTGGCTGTTACCAATCACCTCTTTATTTTCCATGTGCCTTACCATAGGTTCCATGAGAATCAGCTCCAGAATCTTGCTGGGCACAGAGGTGAAACTGACTGGTCTGCAATTCCTTCAGTTTTCCACTTTCCCTTTAAGAGTGGAGGTTACAATTCCCTTTTTCCAGTCATCATCAATTTCAGCTGACTGCCACAATTTTAAAAAACTTATGGATAGTGGCTTACCAATTTTGTCAGCCAGCTCCATCAGGACCTGTAGATGAACATCCTCAGATTCCGTGGACTTGGTGCATCCAGGTTTCTTAGATGGTTCTGAATGTGATTTGCAGTAATAAACATTTTCAAGCGGAGGAGCATCTTCAGTATTTGTTATGCATTGTTGTCATGTTTTGACATAATTTGGTTTTTAGCTGGGGAGAGAGTCCACGAGCTGAGGAAGTAGTTCCCTGTGGCGGCCTTGGCAGCTTCCTTTGGGCCTGGCGGAACCAATCAGCTGGCTAGTTGTGAATATGGACGCCTGTTAAACCACTTAAGAAAGCTGAGCATGCCTCTCTGAAATCACATTTAAAGATGGGCAAGCCCCAGCACAAGCCCTCTGCTGTCACGGTGCCACTTGAGACATCCGCGTCTCTGCACCTGGGACTAGCCCAGACACCGTGTACAGTGACAGAAGATCAGCCAGCGAGCAGCGCAGGCTGGGCTGATTCTTGTAGGGGTTCTTGGTTTCCGAGAGAATCTTCTCAGCAGCGATGGATAAAGTGATGCAGACAGAGACAGGGAGGAAGGAGACTGTTGAGGTAGTGACAGGGTTTACTGCACCTGGTCACTGACTCCCAATTCCGGTGGGAGAACTCAGCGACCTGGGATTTTATCCGGATAGGAGAAAGGGAGTGGTGAAGTACAGCAACCAATGGAAGGTGTCTTCGGGGCAGTTACAAAGGCGGGAAAATCAAATTGGACCAACTAGGGATAACTGGGATGAGTTTCACAACGGCGGGAAAAATTATGGACAAATAATGGACTGTTACATAACAGCAGCAGGTGCATGCATTAACACAACTGGGGGAGACAAAGGAATGCCCACGAGGCTGAACAAGGTGTATAAAACTAACTATTACAATAAACTTAATTTGCTCACTGCCTCACTCTGCCTTCTGGCCTTTGGACAGGTAGCTGGGCATTGCCTGGGCCGGGCCCTGCTCTGGCACTGTGGCTCGGCCCAGATCCCGCTGCTGCCACCGCCGGGTTCCAGCCACGGCCGGCGGGCCAGGCCGGCTCTGGAGCCAGGCCCCACCACGGCCATGAGCTGCTGAGGCGTTCTGCTGGTGCTGCAGAAAGCCGTGAGGCTGTGAGGAGAGGCAGCCCGGCAGCCCCAGGCAGAAAGCAGCCCACGGCTGGCACTGACCGCAGCTGGGGCCAAAAACAGCCGAGCGGCCGGAGTGGGATGGCCAGCAGAGATCCCATGGCCATCCGCAGGCCTGGGTGAGATATCAGCTCCTTCAGTGCACAGATGAAACGTGCAGATGTCTGTTGCCTTGGTTTTTCTGAGTTTTTTTAAAGCCTTCCACTTTTTCATAAGATGGAGTCAGTTCTTCAGTTTCTGTACAATATTAAGGGTCAGTTTTTCACTTTCTCACACTTTGGAACATAAACAACCTTTCTCGCTTTTGTTCACTGTCTTTTGTTTGCATATTTCTAGTCTGAAAATAATGTTGGTTGACAGCTGGTCTGGCCTGTGGGGTGAAGGGGTAGTAACCCCAGAAGCCAATCCATGACCAGGCCCATAAATGTATAAAAATGGAAGAAATAAACAGGCTGATCCTCTTTTTAGGGAGCAGCTTTTCACTGCCGACCTCCTGCCTTTGTGTTGGTGTTTTGCATGCTGTTCCAAGAGACGTCAGTCCTCTTGAGTGAGAGAAAAAGGGAAGGGTGAAGACACGTAGAGAAAACAACATGGAGACACCAATGTCAGTCAATTCCCACATGGGAGGAGAATGAGGAGATGCCTTGGTCTTGGGCTGAAATTCTCTTGTAAGGCTATAGGGAAGATAGAATTGATACATCAGAGTTTTATTTTTTCCCCGTAGCTCATGGAATGCATTTGGGAGATGCAGCATTCTAACCACAGCCATGAGCAGAGGCACCTGTGTTGAAACAAGCAGATGTTGAAGTAGCTGTGATCCAATAAGAAGCTTGAACAGAGAGAGAAGAGAGAGATGAGAAACTTTGCCCCAGGGATGGAAGAAGAAAACATCTGTTCCCAGAGACAAAAGAGGAGCACTTTTATTCCTATACTAGAACAACTCATCCTTAAAATTGCACCCCAATAAGCTGAGATGACCCATAGTGGTAATTGTGGGAAGATTATCAAACTGTGGGAGGGACTTTGTGATTGCAGATTTCCAGGTGGCTTCCATTTGTGAAAATTAAAACCACGAGAGAACTGTTTCTTGTGGAAAAGTCCCCATGGCAAGGCAGGAGAGACTCCTCTCCCTAAGTAGATGATGAAAGATTATTCTAAAAGTGGTAAACTAACTGAAAACACCAAATTTGTCTCTAGGCTGTCAGTGGGAAAAAGAAAGTTGGGGGGAGAAGTGTTCTGAAGATTTATTCTGATTTCTTATTCTTTTTCTTTTAGTTCTGTTAATAAAGTTTTCTTTATACCCTTTAAAGTTTTGAGCCTGCTTTGCCCTCATCCTAATCCTTATCTCACAGCAGAAAATGAGTAAATAATTCTAGTGAGTGCCCTGGCGTTTGGCCAGCACTAGACCCACTACATTAATTGGTGCATTGTCCAAGAAACTTGGATTGGTGAACTAAACCCACTACAATAGCTCACTTTTACATGTGTTTTGACCTTTTTCACAATGCAGAATTAATGAGAAAGAGATACTTTCTCAATAAGAAACTAAATGAACGCTAAAACCAGAGACTTCTTCATTCATCTTTAAGGACCATCAAATCAAAACCTATTAGTTGTTGCTGGTTTCTGGTAGTCAGATGACGTACAAGGGGCACTGTTGTAAGAGAAAAAAAAATCAGATGATGTACTGCATATTAACAAGACAATAAATTTTTTATCTAATACTACTTCCATGAAATATTGTTTCAAAATCAAAGTTATTTAAGAAGAAAGCAAATATCAGTACAACACTGAAATGCTGTCACTCTACCTGTTCTACTAGAAATTCAAACCAATATTATTCTGTCTCTTAAGAGACAAACTTGCTATAATTTTTTAATCAAAAGCAAAACATATCTGTAGAATTTATTTACACGTTCATGCAATCTGGGAGTAGCATGTATGCCACCCATTTTGCAGGGGGGTGGAAGTGAGTTTCTGTTTTAGTTTATCTTCTTAAAGTCACTGTCTCTTTACAGAAGCAAGGGAATTTTTGCAGCTTGAGTACTGTACATTTCATAAGCTAAGTAGGATTATTTCTGTCAAGTATTACAAAAGACCCAAGCTTCTCCTTATGCATTTCACAGAATTTGTGTTTTGGAATAGTTTTATCTTGGTGTGGGCTTCCCTCACACATGCTGACTAGTGACTTTCATATATTCTATCCCTATCTGGCTTTTACAGAGGCAGAGATATGTTAGCAATGACTCATAACCGTTTTTTGTCTTTTGTGTTTCTTACTGTCTCAGTGCAAAGAGAGATATTTTTGGCATTTTTTGCCTACTGATCTAAACATGCTGGGCTCTTATTTCCTAATTTTTGTGCATAGAGTATGGTATCTACATATACCTTCCACAAAATGCTGTAAAATTCATAAAAACTATGAGACACTCTCTGATATTCTTATATATTGGAGATTCTCTTCCATTGGCTGAAAAAAATATTTTTATTGGAATTATTAGGATCGTTATATCATAGGAATGGATTCTTCTTAGGCTAAAAATCCGTGGTTCTTTTTAAACCTGAACATGAGGCAGAGGGATAACATGTCCCATTTTTTGTTCAGTTTTTCTCTGTTTCCTTATAATATTGTCTCTATAAAAGTGTGCAGCTACAGATCCAAACAACACCCCATGTTATCACCTCCTCCCCAAACTGCTGTTCAGAAGTGTCTATGATGTGTTGGGGATAATCTCTGGTTTTGGAGCACAGGAACATCATCACATTACCCCCTACCCTAAGGGTAAGATGCAAGCTTGTTTTCCTAGCAGGGGAAGTAAAAGCACTGCTGAGTTTAAGTGGAGACATTTTCATGTATCTGTTTTGTGAGGTTCATTGCTTATCCTTAGGAATCCAGTCTTCTGTTTCAGGAAAAAATATATTATTTCCTCCTCCTCTCCTTCTTTGAAGTGGTATTTGATTTTGGAAGGGATAGATGTTTCTGGAAGAATAAACTTTAAACCGTGATCCTGTAACACAAGGATAAGGAGGGTGAGGCAGAGTTCTACATCCTGTTCTACATTAGGAAAGCTGAGTGATCAATGATGCTCCTTTTTGTATGTCACATTAGCTCATATAAAAGACAACCCCATGAATATCAAATACCTTTGCTTTAAATTAAAATCACTCTTGTCTATGAACTCAGTGAGTGTTATCTCAGTGACTACGGGATTTCTGCTTAAATTGATTTGTAACTACATACTACCTGGTCTGGAAACTACTATTCCAAAAACTTGTCTGGTTTTTGACTGTAGGAATCACTACTGAAGGTTAGAAGGCCTTATATCAGTTCAAGGAAAATATACTGACAATGTAAATATTTCCATAAGCCAATTGAAGTTCTCCCAGTCTGAGGTGAAATAACATAAAAGCTCCAGCAGTGTTCAGATGATAAAGAATACAATTATTTCAATAATTTTAATTTCATGAAAATATGCCTTCTCAAGCATGATTTTTGTGAGAAAACTATAAGTTAAAGTCATAAAAACAGTGCCATAGTTGTAACAAATAAGTATCTATAAGGGTTAATTAATTATTTAGTAATAACCTGATTAAAAAATATTATTGTTCTTTAGTATTGATAGATCAAATGTAGGTGAACATTACAAACTGGCCGGTGGATCTCAAAAAAATATAGGGAGGAGTCATCATTGAAAATGTTGTATTTCTTTATCACATTTCTATCTGTGACCTTGAATAATCTCATTCTGAGAATATTTAAAAGCGTTGAAAGAGTATATAGTGGTAATAATCACATATATCACTTGGTAGAGTAGGACTTTTGAAGCAAAATATGGTTTCGTATAGGCAGTCACAATGTCATGAATCCAGAGATAGGGAATAAGATTGATATGTGCTTAATCTCTAACTGCAGAATCTGAGGAAATTCATAGACAAACATTTTTATATGAACTCCTGGGATAACACTGTGTCATCAAATGCAAATGAAATTTTTCATCATTTAAATACAAGGAGAAGGACAATGACTATTTGCCTCTGTATGCATTATTGGTGAATCTGATGCTGGAACAGTGTGATTCTGACCTTTACAGATTAGAAAAGAAGCCTCACAGAAATGATTTCTGAGTTGATTGACTTAAATTGAAAGACCTCAAATGTAATATCCTCTGATACACTGAATCAGATGAGGTGACCCTGCCCTATCTGACATTAGCTCTCTGAACAGGAGTTATAAGCTCTGTCTTCTTCCCTGGACTGAAACACAGTGAAGATATGAAGTATTCTCTCTTGCTACTCTCACATTTACCACATTTGATTGTACAGCACAGTGAGGAAGGGTACATAAGAATTCCAAAGCAAAGCTCTGTTCTTCCGGTGGAAGCTGATGGTGCTTTTAGTACATATGGAAATCTTACCTGCAGATGTGGAGGGTCTTTTTCACTTTTGTATAAGTCAGAGGATAAAGAGAAAATCATACTAAAACAGTGCTGATTTTCAAAATTTCATCTTTAGTTGTGTCTGATGAGATTATGGATGTTTTCTCCATTGTCACCATAAGCTATGAAAAAATGCAGTAATGTTTATGACTTTTGTACCCTGCCACCTTAAATTTAGACCTGTCTCCAAGCAAAAGAAAGTCCTCTGTTTCATATTTTGATTTTCAAATATACTTCTGATTTTGTTCCATTTTATTTCCTTGGTACAAACTGTGATAATTAAATGGTGTTCTCTGGCTATTGGCCTGTTGAGTCACCTTTACATCACGACAAGATATCATACTGGCCTATAAAGTACAATCTGCAGTCTGTTGTCAGGCACATCAATGAATGCTGTAATTCTAATACAGGTTCTTTAGTCTGAAGTCAGCCATGCTGCTTAATCTTTTAGAACAGCTACACAATGAAACCTTCTTAGCCTAATGGATTCAGGCATATCTTTCCTTGGCTGATACCCAGAAATTGATTTTTAGTTTCTTTCTTCTTTGCTTCTCCCTTTAACTGAGAGAAGTGCCTTAGAGCAAAAAAGCCTTCTTTTCCATCCTCAGGGAAGGCTGCCTTTATCCATACCAAACCAGCATCCCAAGCCCTAGGAACTGCACTAGGAACTGTAAGAGGGAGTTCATCTTTTCCCCATCACTGAAAAGCAACCTTTCCTTGTTTAGCCTGCAATGCCCAGGAAAAAAATAATTATTTTTGTCAGTCTCCACTGTGGTTCTTCGGTTAGGAACCGTTTCCAGGATGAAAGGAATTAAATGTTTTTCAGAAGGAAGTCAAATTCTTCTTCCTTAATTTGAGCTGAAGTAACTCTGCTCAAAACTAGATCAGAGTATAATTTTAGGTTTCTCGGTACATCAGAGATACTGGGGGAGACCATGATTTTAAAAGACAGAAGAATGCAGCGATTTTGAATTGCAGAAATTTTGAATGAATATGAGTTACTGAAGCCAAATATGTAATTCTCTCATTTGATGCACTGAAAATCTGTGCCTTTGACCTTTGGTTTCCCTTCCACTGGGATCTCTTTCTCCTGCATTGTAGAGAGAACACTTTCCTCTATTAGAATCACCCTCTCACTACTATCAAAATGACGGATGGATTTTTCCCTCTTGTGCCTTCATGTTAATAATTTCCGTATATTTATCCCTATTTTATGAACCAATGCTTAGGTGTATAAATAAAAATTGAATGCTGAGGGAGAAAACATGGTCCTCCAAGCTTCAGTTCATCTCCTTCTGAATTCATGAGTAGCTGGTTGGATGGCTAATATTTTCCTTAGAAAACTTCCAAAGTATTTAGGCAATTGTCAATGGGCATACACACAAGGACCTAAAAGTTTGCCTGTGGGAAGAAGTTGGTTGTCTGGCTTCTACCCAAGTTCACTAAAGTTTGGAAGTAATACCTGTGTCTTAGACCACTACTCTGGTGCAGCATTGTACCAGGAGGAGTGACCATATTTTTCCTCAAGATCCATGATCAGACTACTTACTGTGGATGAGTGAGGCTGAATTTCAATTCAATCTGTCCCTAAGGAGACTGAAATTTGTTTCCTACTTCTCAGATTAGTTCCCTGTCTGTATGATTAGTGGGATGTTTCTAGGTAAATAGCTCTGTGGCCCCCAACACAAGACATTGGAAACAAACCCAGGGGAGGGCATTAGGTGATCAGAGGGCTGGAGGACATCTCCTGTGAGGAGACAATTGAGGCTATATGGCCTGGAGAGGAGAAAGCTCTGGGAAGCTCTTACAGCAGCCTTTCAGGACTTACAGGGATCCTGAAAAAGGGCTGGGGAGGGATGTTTCACAAGGGCAGGTAGCAGCAGGACAATAGGCAATGAAGCTGAAGGTGTGTCTTGGTTTGGAAAGACAGGTATCTGTCAGGGAAAACTGGAGTTTCCCTTGGAATGGAGAATGTAAAAAGCCCCTCCCTCCAGATTATCACAATTTTACAATTAGGAGCTTTCAGGTAAAAATATGGGAATAACAGTTCTTTACTAGAAATATGAAAAAAGGTACAAATGTGGTAGTTCAAAAAACAAACAAGCAAACAAACGAAAGTCCTAGAAAACCCTGCCAGAGTCAAAGATACGACCTGACCCCCTGTTGTCAGGGTGTTGGAAGCAGTCCAGATAAGTCCTCCTGGAGTAACAGATGCTGTTCTGTGGAGTAGAGATGATCCTGTAGAAAAAAGGGATCCAGTGCTGGCGAGATGGGTCCGGTCTTCCTCTGAGGATTCAGTGGAAAACCAGCTGCACTAGTGTTTGGGATTGCTGTTTTATCCCATGGAAAGGCTTTGGCTCCTCCCGCTGGGTGGAGCATCTCCCACTGGGATGAGGTGATGTTATCAGTCCTGTGAGAGCCTTCAATGGCCCATTCACAGGTGATACCCTCGGAGGAGGATGGGTGCAGGAGGAGGATGGATGGAGCAGGAGAGAAGAACAATATCTCCCAATGGGTTTCAACTGATGAAAATGGAATACACATTTTTGGTTACACTTTTCAACCTTTCACTTTTCACTTTTTCATCAACAAGATGGTTAGTTTTAGACTGGATATGAGGAAGAATTTTTCTGCTATGGGTGGTGAGACACCAGAGCAGGTTGCCCAGAGAGGTTGTGGACCCTCCCAGCCCTTGAAGTGTTCAAGGCCAGGTTGGATGGGGCTTTGACTGACCTCACCTAGCAGAAGGTGTCTCTGCCCTTTATAGGGGGGTTGGAACTTGATGAACTTTAAGGACCTTTCCTCTCAAACTGTTCTATGATTCCATCTCTAAGTCCTCCTTGCTGCTTTTCATGAAATAAAGGAACATTTAATTATGTATGGAAGAAGGCCTCTTTCGCCCTTTTAACCTTTCACTGCTGGAAGTGCTTGAATACAAAACCCTAAGAGATATCAAATGTGTGTCCAGATTCGTACTTAACTCTTTTAAGCTAAAACTGGTCTCCATATTTTCTCCTATATCTTACATACAGTTTTTATTTAATTATCCAAGGAAAGTGTAGAACTGAGGAAGGAAATTTCACCAGCTTTGCCTTCTTCCTGATGCCTCCTTTCACAGGCACTTCTCCATACCTCAATGGTCCATAATTTTTCCTTTATTACACAATTCAGAATGACTGCAGTGTTCATAGGCAAAGTAATTAATGGAGGACTTTTAAAACTTAAATATATATCCTTTTATTACAGTCTTGTAAAGGCCAAAATTCTGTTCAAAAACTGCTGTTGTTATCTTCCATGTGTGCAGAAAATGCACATGATTACTTGAGTTCATTTGAACCTGAATGTACCTTGAAATTTTCATAAGAAAACAAGAGATACATTATTCATTGTAATGTTTTCAATAATTTATTTTGCACGTATTTTTTACTCTTCTGTCCACAATAATTATGCCAAGTATAATTTGAAAAGTAATAAACTCCAAGATAGCTCTAAGGCAATCAAGTTTCTCATGTGTTAATATAATTTGGAGCCTACCTGGTTTGCAATACTAGGTTTGGTTTTTTTTTTTTGGAAGGCTAACACCGATCAGTGACATCTTAATGAAGATTTGTAGGTGTTTATGCTTGGACTATTATCTAACAAGCACATATTCAAATTAATCTGGCTTGAATGTATTTCCTGTTGTGTGGTCTATTCTTTCTAGAAATATCATATACCCCTCTGGAACTGGAAAAAGAGGAGGTAACTAAGGGGTTCATTCCTTCTGTCTTTCTTGCTTTAGAAATAGGAAATGCAAATCTGTTAAATAACTTACAGATGAGATAAAACGAACCATATAGTTATGAAAAAAACAAAGACTTTTTTTATTTCCAAGGTCTTTTCTGGTCTCTTCTACACATCAATTTACTAAAGCATATTGTTTCATAGCACAGATTCCTCAGCGTCTGCTGATTTGTAAGTAAAAATAAGCCATCTTTAAGGGCCATATGAGAAGTGAGAGATTTCCTTATTCCTTACTTCAAATCTGACAAAACCTCTTTTGATAAATTTTACTAATTATTTAGATAAAAATTATTTCAGAGGTGGTCATGTGGTGTGTTAGATTTTTTTTTCCTGTGGTAAAATGCACAAGTTCTTTGAAATTATGTCTCAAATCTAACTTTGTTCCTTAATAAATTTACATGGAGGCACTCAGAACCATTAATGTACCTGCTTGTATGCACACAAACAGTCACGTACACATAAAAGGTACCAGCTAAACTAGCCTCACTTCTAGGAATTTGGAAGCGAAATTTGGCTTTATCACCACTAAAATCTAGGAGATTAACCAACTTCCAACTAAAAGTTTCTCAGTTCTGTAATTTGAGTCCTGAACTGGAATGACAGCCTGTGCAGTGTCCAGCTGCTCACAGTAAGAGGTGGCCCAGTTATAGAGGGCACCACAGTTACTGGGCATCGTGCTTGGGCTGCTTGGGAAAAGAAACCTCAGAGAATGTTTGCACATTTTCTTTCAGTTCTTCAAATGATATGTTCAATGGCAAATAGAAACACACTCACCACCATCTTTCTTTAACAGCTGATAATGGCTAGCAATGGATAAATTGGACTCATAACCATGAATGTTAACTCTACTTTTATTTATTTGGATCTTTGAATCTGAAATGTTTAACTTTGTCTGGGAGAATAAAGAACCTTGATGTTAGTACTTTCAGTTATAGCTAGATTTATTTTGCCTCCAGCAGGTTTTATGTACCGTAGTATTCAGAGAGAATTTGGTAACAAAATTCAATTCAATTCAAAATTCATCTGTACAAAGTATAACCTCACATTTTCCAGTGATTTTTATGAGAATTGTTATATCTACTGTTACTAACACATATTATAACTATTGTCCAAGTGTATTATACTCTCAACTTCTGTAAGTTTTGGGTTGTATAAACAAACAAGTATTACTGTATTAAGGACTCTGTTCAGTAAATCTTGAAACCTTAATTGTTTGAATTTCTTGTTAGGTTTTGTCTTCCTCAGAAATGCAGATATTACCAGTGATCTCCAATTTCAAGCTTTATTGGTTTCCAGGAAGTAGATGATGAAATGAACTGAGAGGAACATGGCATTTTAAGAATTGACCTTCTGTTGCCATTGTGCCCAGAATTCTCAACAATATGTCTATCATGTTTAAGACTTTTGACCTCATTCAATACCATAGTGGAATTGAGTTTTTCTGCTTCAACTGCAGTGTCACCATTTCATGCTTCCTTTTATGGTTTTACTTTGCTACACCCTAGCTTGCACCAAATTTTAAGGAAGCTCTTTGAAGCATAGAAAAGAAAGGAACTTCACTGGTTTGGGAAAAGGCTTCTGCTATCTGGTGGTAGATCTCATAACTTCATCCTAGAAAAGAAGTGTCTGTAACCATTTATTGGTTAGATTATCATTGGTTATTTTTTTTAACAATAAAACGGTTAAGTAAATAATCAATAATGAACCATTATTGATGTGACTGGAGGTGATAACTGTAGGTGACATTTATGTTGAATGTAGCGATGCTTCTGAAACTCTCTCCCACCTTACACTTGCATCCAAATGTTGCAGTGTAGATGGATATGGATCTCAGTGAGTTAACAACAGTTTGGGTGACCAGGCCTTGAGGTGGGTGGGTAATGGTTTGTACCCTACTTCAGCTCTACTTCAAAGGTAGCATTTTGGGATCTAGCTGAAGCGTATCCTTTCCTACACCCTCATCAATGTTCTGAAGGTGGTGAGAGTGCACACTTGACAGCTTTGCAGGAGGCACCAAAATAGGAGGCCTGTTCATATGCTTGAGGGAAGGGCTGTCATTCAAAAAAATCCAGACAGGTTGGAGGGATGGGCTGACAGAGGACTTAATGAGTATCAGCAAGGGCCAATGCAAATTATTTTGCTTAGGAAGACAGGCTAGGGGCTGACCAACGTTGGAGAAGCTGTAGAAAATGCCTTGTGTGCTGCTTTTGGCTGGGGTAGGGTAATTTTCTCCTCAGTGGCTGCCATGGGGCTGTGATTTGGATTTGTGCTGAACCCAGGGTTGATAACACAGAGATGTTTTTGTTGCTGCTGAGCAGGGCTTGCACAGAGCCAAGGCCTTTTCTGTTTTTGGTGCTGCCACACTGGGGAGGGGACTGGGGGTGCCTGGGAGGAGACACAGCCAGGACAGGTGACCCCAAGTGACCAAAGGGATGTTCCAGACCATGGGGCACCAGGCTCAGTGTGTAAAGTGGGGGAAAGAAGCAGGAAAGGCAGGGACATTTGTGATGATGACATTTGTCTTTCTCAGTAACCAAGTAAGCTGGGCATGATGGGGCCCAGCTCTCCTGGAGAGGGCTGAGCATCTGCCTGCTCATGGGAAGCACTGAAATAATTCCTTGGTTTGTTCTGCTTGTGTGCACAGTCTTTGCTTTCCATATTAAACTGTCTTTTCCTCAGCCCATGAGTTCTCCAGCTTTTACCCTTCTGATTCTCTTCCCAATCTCCATGGTGCAGGAGTGGGTGAGGGGCTGTGTGGGGCTTGGCTGCTGCCTGGGGTTAAACCATGACACCCTGGAAGTCTCTAGAATGCAGCAAGGTGGTTGTGAGCCACCAGTGTGCCCTTTCAGCAAAGAATGACAATGATATCTTGGGCTGTGTTCATAGGAGCACAGCCCATAAATCAAGGGAAGGGATTATGCCTCTGCTTGGTCTTACTACACTACAGCAGACTACTCATCTAGTTGAGCACTCCCTAAAAGAACATCACTAAACTGACTGAGTTCAGCATTGAGACACCAAGATAGTTGGAGGGCTTTATACAGACCATCTCTTTCTGTACACAAAGTGCTATCCAGACAGATAGCATTTCCTTGCTGAAAGTTATTGCTCTCTCTGGCACTTTTTTACTCTCAGTTGTACGCTTTACACCTATTTTATTTTACTTACCTTTGTTATTCTTACTGTTGCAATACTGTGTGGTATCTAATAAAAGCAGCATTTACCTTATACCTCAGACTTCAGCCAACTACTGCTAAGTAATTCAGTGTGGTGCACAGCCTGACTTGTGCCATCCACCAGCTACCAATTATTTTGTGTCTCTCAGCATTTCAGCACCCTAGATGCATTAAGGTGTCTATTTACTGCAGGAATATAGAGAAATATAATCATCTCCAGTTCTGTAGTGCATGAGGTGCAGAGGTCTGGGGCAGTTGCAGTCTGATGAGAATTGGATGAGAAGATCAAAAGGAGCTCATCTTCTTAGTTACCTATTGTGCCCAGAGCTGAAGGTCTACAAATCTGGAAGAACTAGGAAGAAAATTATCAGTTGTAAGAGTGTGTTCTTCCATGTCCAGAAGAGGGATGCAGTATTCAGCAAGAGTGGAGGAGTCATTAAAACCTTTTCCTTGTTTAGTTTGCATCATGGAGGCAATCTGACTGTATGAAGCACAGCTGTGAATTTTCCTGAGGCTTACTGGAGTTAAAATCAGGTACTTACATAACACTTGAGGCAACTAATCTTGCAACATAGCCTTGGACTGACCTATAGAAGCAAGTACAAGTGAGATAATGGTGAGTAATAAACACAGGAATTAACATGGTAGCCACTAGAAGGATGTAGAAGGATATTATTTATGTACAAAGATCCACTAAATCAGTGAAATTGCCTCTAAACCTTAACTTAGTTACATTATTCTTGGAAATGCTATTCCCTTCTTAATAAACATTTAAGCTAAATATCTCTCACATTGGCTTTAGTTTGAAATGGATTAGTTAAAACGTGTCTAATTGAATTTAAATGATTCAATACTCCTCAAAATAATTGAATACATATTCATGAATAACAATACCTCTTTGAGCTGACTGAGCCCATGCCTTGAGTGGGTACATGCTGTTCTTCATCAGTTAGATACAGTATGACCTGCACTTGGGCAATAGGAGTGTGAGCACTGCAGAGGAGTTACTGGAAATTGATGCTGGGAGTGATGCTGCAGTGTGTCAGCTGCAGTGTGACAAACGTGTTTGTGCCCAGCTGTGTTCTGAAGTGAATGGAAGTGGCTCATCTCTCAATGTACATGACTGTCTGAAAAGTGATCTTAAATTCTTTGTGCCTGAAGGCAAGTTAATACGAATCCTTTGCAAGATATTTTTTGCTTAAAACATGACTGGAAATGAAAAAAAAAAAAAGAGGGTGTGAAATAATGGAATATATAAATGGAGACAATTTCAAGTTGTCTAGTCCAAATGAGCTAAGCAGTAAAATCTTAGGAATACTTCGTCATTTGCACTATTTTGTCTTTTCACATTTTAACACTTCATTGTAATTTTACCCTCAGCATTTACCTGCACCTTCTTTGTTTGTACTGTGTTGTGTCAAAAACCATGTTACAACAAATAGAATTTGAGAAGGAGTACATAAGTGGAAACTGTTTCCTGGATCTGCAAAACAATTTTACCAGATAGCAATTGCTGTGAAACAGCTTGTTTCTAAAACAGTTTTCTACTAGATTCCAAGGCTCTTCTATGAAAGCCTTCCCTAAGAACAAAATGCTTGCCTTGGTGACAACTGTTATATATTTTAAATCTGCCACGAGCAAGCACTACAATAACAGCCTATTTTAACAACTAGAGGTGTATAGCTGCAGAACAAAAAAAGATAAGGACAGATTTCCCCGGAAATTTTACCAGCAACAAGAGAAACAACAGAAATTAATCAAATACATCATTTCTGTAAGCACTCTGTAAGACTTTGGAGTTTATTGCAAATCCCTCCCAAAATACTTAGTCACAATAACATGTGATTGTGGTCAAGAACTGGTAATCATATGCTCATGTTTGTCTCATTTAAATAAGTGATAGAGAGAAATCTAGGCTGGAAGGGACCTCAGGAATTGAATGTTGCTCAAAGCAGAGCTAACTTCAAAGTTAGATCAGGTTGCTCAGGGCTTTGAAATATTTCCAAAGATAGTTATTACACAACTTTTCTGTGAAACCTCTTCCAGGGTTTAACTAGTCCCCCAGTGAACAATATTTTCCAAATGTCTTTATATTAAGAGGATTTGTTAATTTACTAATACAAAATTAGAGCTTTATCATAAAACTACTTCCCACTGACATATAACAATAACTTACCCAGATTTCTTATTGACTTCTCCTATTCCTACAAAGGAAACTGTCCAATCAAGTACAGATGATTACACCAAGAGAGCAATCATAGAGTCATAGAATGGTTTGGGCTGGAAGAGACCTTTAAATGTTCTCTGTTCCAAGCTCCATATACTCCACATTTTCAACCAGGTCAGGCTGAACCTGACCTACCTGTCCTCCTGTTTCACTGCTAATAGTGCACAATAATCTTCCTTATATCTAGTCTGAATCTTTCCTCTTTTGGTTTAAGATCACCACCCTTTGTCCTGTCGCAACAGGCCCAGTTGAATTACCTGTTTCCATCCTGCTTATAGGCCCCCTTTAAGTTTTGGAAGGCTGCTACAAGATCAGCCTGAAGCTTTGTCTTCTCCAGGCAGAACAACCCCAGCTCTCAATGTCTGTAAGATCTAAAGGGAGGCTGCCAAGAGGATGGAGCCAGGCTCTTCCTGCTGGTGCCAAGCAGTAGGGTAAGAGGCACTGGGCAGAAACTGATGCACAGGAAGCTCAGTTTGAATATGAGGAAGAACTTCTTTCCTGTGTGGGTGACTATGCATTTAAAACAGGTAAAGTGAGAAAATCTTCAAAACTGGTGAGGAAACATGACAACTGTGGTTTTAGCTTGAAGCTTTGCAGGTTATTGGGCTCACTCAGAGTCTTTCAAAAATTCCCAGAATTCCCCAGAATTTCTAACCGCAGGACTTTGGAAGTTCATATCTAAAACATTCAGAAATCAGAGGCTTCACTAAGCTAATACTTTAATTCCTACCATAACAAAGCATCTCAAGGTTTGTAGTCACAACAATTAGGTTCATAATTTTAAAAGACTTCACCATCTTTATTGTAACAACTCAAAGAAAATGTCCAAATATTCAGTTTCTCACTTACAGATTTTTTGTCACCCATATGTTTGTATACTGTGCCAGTTGTAATGTCTTTTTATATAATCTGTACATACAAGAGGCTTTTATCTCTACACAGACTTTTTCTTGAGGAGTGACATTAAATTAGTAGTGTTTCTCCATCTAAAAAAGGCTTAAGTGCCTGATCTTGGCTTAGGATTTATATGAAATTTTAAAAAGACACTACAATGTAGATGAAATCTATAAATCAAAGTTTTGAAAATGTAGAGTGTTATTGTATGGATTTCTCTGAGATCCAGAGAAACCTGCCAGAGATAGGCAGAAGGACGGAAGTGTAAAACTAAAGAAAAAGAAACCACTGCAATATAGGAATTGCCTAAGCCTATGAAAAGATTCCATTCACTGAGAATTTTTTGCTCTGCTTTTGAGGTATCTCTTTAATAACATCTTCCAGAGTGCTCTAAGTAAATTAATTAAAACTGAAATATGGCAATCCACAGGAAAGATCAAAAATCCATCTGCCAAAGAGATCACCCACATTCAGGAAGATGCTTGGAGCATAAGGAGTCAATCTCCTAAGCCACTAAGCTTTTATGGATAACCTTTGATGAAGATGCTGTTTCTCTCTCTTACCTTACTACTGAGATTGAAGTAGTGATAATGTTCTTTCCCACCAAAATAAATAGCTCTATCAAATTCAGACAAACAAATTCAGATCAGTTCAGAAGAAACCTGATTTATTTAATTACTGGCCACTGCCAAATCCTTCTTTTTCCAAGCAAACTTATGGGAAGTATTCTGAGAGTCTAAGTACAGGAGATATCCTAGACTTGTCAAAACCTGGATTTGGATCAAAACACAGGACAGGAGAAACCTTCTCTCAGTGTTGGATGTTCTCCTGACATTGATAAAGAGCACACAAACCTTTTTGAATCAGTCATTCCTGAGGCAGTAATAACATGTCTGAGAGATGGAGAAATTCCTGGTGTTGTTTGCAGAGATTTTTAGTCATTCTGAGATACTGTACCTCCCTTACCTCTGGAGCTTCATAAAGATCAGCTTTCTGTATGATCCTTTTAAACAATCACAAATACAGAATGTGCTGATTTGGCAGTGAATACACTGAGTGTGAATTTGCATGCCTCTTTCTGTCTTCTATAACACAGAATAATTCTAGAACACCTCCGGTATAGCCCAGTACCTTGCCAAGAAATACAGGAGGAAGCAGATCAACTGCGTACAACAGAAGCTACAAAAGACAGACTGTGCTGATTGTCAGAAGGAAGATCTCAGAGTTTATTTTGGTCACAATGGTTTCCCTTTTGATGGAAGAAACTTAATTTTAACACCTTGGTTTCTTGCTTACTGGTAGGTATTCTTCTGTTGATCTTTTAGCATGACCTGTCTGTGGTGAGTAGACTGCATCCTGTCTGGACAAAAAATGGGAGTTCAATGCTACATTAAAGTTTCTCATTTCCAGTCATATTTTAGAAATACAGTGTGAAGCTATCAGAATGGATGACTCACAGGACAATGTTTCATTTTGGCAGCTACAACACATCATGCCTGACCCATGTTCTCCATGCTGGTTCTCCTCAACCTATTGAGAAATCACTGAAATGTTAAGTGAAACCCTATCCTTAAGACATTCTTTTATCTATCCTCTTGTGACAGCCAGATTACTGGGAATGTGAAGTGACAGAAATTGTTCTCCTTAGAAATAAGGTAATGAGCATTAGCAGAGATAATGCAGAATTTGGAATTTCCTCAGTAAGAGTGTAAGAAGTCTTGCTGGCTCTTCCTCAGAGTGTATGGTGTTATGAAACTGTGGGACAGCCAGGAGAAACTGAGTGTTTAGCATCAGAAAAATTACTATACCCCAGGTGTTACCTGATCTTCATGATACATCAGGACACCAACCAAAGAAATCTTCTCTATCCCATAAAGTAGCAATTACTTTGAAGTTTTCCAGCCAGTAGACATTCAAAAATTTTCCAGATATCTGTTCCAAATGGATAACATTGAAATGGTATATGAATAATGTGATAGTCTTTGCACCCTGAAGAAATATTAGAGAAATGTTATTTTTTTATTATTCATAGGTGAAGGGCAGTAAGCACGACTTCAAAAGACCTAGACCCTTTAAAAAACAAGCCAGTTTTTACAGAGACTGTTAATGTTCCATTCCTTCTCAGGGGAAGGAATTCTGTGAAGCTTGGTTTCTGTGGCTAGTTGAAATTGTTCTAGTGTCTGAACAATTTTAATGTGTATCATCTGAGACAACTGTAGGATAATGACAGAATGTGCTGTAGGAAATTTGAAAGCAAGGTACAGATCTCTGATAAGCAATAGCAGTTCAGTGACAAACACATCAATTTTAATCCCTGACGTCTATTTCTTTCATGGTGTTTATGAAACTATGTGAATAACTTCTGCTTTCATATTTTCAGACCAAGGCCAGGCAATTATAAAGGTTGGTTTTCATAAACAAACATAAAAAAGCACAAAACCAATGTGACAGTGGAAAAGAAGAAGAAAGAAGTCCTCATAAATAGTTTCTTCACTTGACTGTTGATTTTGCTAAATACATACATGCTTTTAAATATATATAAGTTCCATGAAAATTGAGTTAGTCCACTGGGAGAAAGAAAGTAACACAGGCACATACCATCTCCTCATGTTTCACTGGACTAAGTTATTAAATTTTCAGATTCACTAAACGTAATGTCAAACTTTTTGTAATCACAATAGGGATAAAATTAAGTTTCTGAAGTGGTACACTTCAGATTTCACTTAAGATTTGCTGCAGTCACTTATTTCTCAACATGTTGCTGATTACAGTCCTCTGATTCTGAGAGGGCTTTTGGTCTTGGATGGCCTGTGAACTCTGTTTCCACATAGATTTGCTGCAGTCAAAACCAAAAATACCCTTATCAAAATAGTGATAAACAGGATGATTTTTGAAGTTGTTAGTTTTTTTCTAGTCTCCAGTATATGCAAAGAATGAGGATTATTTTAGCTTTGAATGTTTATTATACATATACATCACTAAAGTATATATGTTAAATCAAATCCCTGCAAAATCTAAGCTTTCTGCATGTGAGAGAGTTGCAAAAGGATTAATGTTTATATAGCAGGTATTTCCAATTCCGAAAGCTAAAGAGAATTCAAAATGTTGATGCTGAGTTACATCTCATATACATATCCTCTAAAAAACAAAGAAAAATACTCATGAGAACTGTGAAGTTAGAGGGGCAAAAAAGCCTTTTATTTCAAGTAATTATTGAGCCATTTTCAGTATTCATAGTTAGACATGGGGGTTATGCAGCATATACCATAAATTGTTGATAGGAACAGAATTTGGAAGTAATGCATTTTGGATTTTTACAGCACTTGAATAGCTTGAGAAGATTAAATATTTTTAAAAGTAAACTCTGTCTATTTACATATATAATAGCTTTTTTCATTACTAAGCATCTATACAAAGAAGCAATCCAGAAAGGAAATATTTAACTTAATTTCAACTTTGCTTTTTGCATGGCTTTTCAGAAAAACACACTGGAAAAAATCAATTTAGAAATTTTATTACATTTTTCCCCAAAATTCAGGAGTATGAGAAGCCTTAAAGAAGATAAGAATACTGTGTTGCACTGAAGACAGCATTTGTGTGTCCCCTAGCAGACAGCTTTTGAGTTCCTCACAGAATGGAAACCCCACAACAATGGAAACTGGGCAATCTGTGCCAGTGCCCAGTCACTCTCACCATTTATATTTTAAAAGAATTAAACTTCAAAAAACCTTTTAAAATTCCTAAGCACCCAGTTCTGATCACTGCCCAAATTGGTGGGCTGGAAGCACCTTTGGTCTAACAATTAATGTGTTTTCTTATGGTTCACTGCAGAGGCTTTCTTTGCAGCATAAAGAGAAGGCAAGTTGTTCATCAAGGCAAGAGATCTCCTCTACAGAATCTTCGATTAAAACACTCCAGAACAGTAGAACTCATCCTCCATTTCTCATCCATCAAGCTGTCCCCTAACCTTGAACAGCTCAGTGATTTACAGTGTTAGTCTTCTCTCTCTTGCATCTGATTTGCAGACCAAATGCTTTGCTGTTTATCTTTAGCTTTTGTTCTTTTCAAGCTATAAGCTTATCAGGAATCATTTTTTAGAGCAGCTTTTTGGAACGATAGCAAACACTATTTGAGGCTGCAATACTCAGATACGGGGTAAAACAAATGGTCTAGATTAACAAACTGCAACTTCCATGCATAGATTGTACATACAGCTATACCTATATGGAATACTGAGTCGTGGTATGTGTGATAACTATGCAATATAATTTCAGCAGTCAACACTAACAAAAGAGACCAATGTTTTGTAGCCTCCTAGAATATTTTTTTCACTAACTGCTGTGCTGCAACGAATCTCTCAGATGCAGATGAAGATCAGTAACCAACTTTCATCCTCAGGTACCATGCCTCCCCCTTTTGACAGTACAAGACTGTTAGAGATAACTTCTCAGCTTTTGTCTCAGTAAAATCCCACCAAAATTCTGTTTTCCATTACTCTAATCACTACTTAGGGTTTCATGGTAGCCAGATGCAGCACTCTGTGGTGGATAGCAGCCCCATTTAAACAATGCTCTTGTAGTACATTGGGTTAATGTATTGTGATTTGATGCTGCCTAACACTTAGAAACATGAAACCCAGTTGAAGTGCAACTATATTGAGTTGGCAGCTTCACAACTCATTTAATCTGCTTCTTCTGCATATTCCAGGTCTTAGGGCTTTATATGATAGGGTGTGGTGAGTTTTTATTTTTGTTATTTTGGGGTTTTTTTGACTTGTTGAAAATAATAGTCACTGGATTATGTAATATAGGTTTAGGTCAATCCAGATTGTGAATGAAGGGCGAAAGAAGAGAAGTTGTATTATATGGTTTTGAATATTTCTGCTGGTGACAGTGCTGGTGGGAAGACTATAGTACCTTTCAGATTATCAATTTACCCATGGCTAGCTTTACTTATCATCTATTACCTTAGATCTTGTTTGATTCAAAGAATCTTTCCTAAGAGTTACTAGAGAGGCACAGGAAGGATCCATTTAATTCCTGAATTTTGCACTATATTTGTAGGTCTGGCATATTTTGGGTAGACTAGGATATTATTGTTGTTTAAACATAGGGCTCATCAATGTTGTTTATACTCTAATTAGAATTCCCATGTTAGTAACACCTTGTGACTTCTCTGAAATGTTTCACAGTACATCAGACATCATTATGGGGAAGTTTAAAAAAATCACACTAATGTTTCTAAATGCTAATTCATTGGCATAATGATCATGCAGGTACTTATGTATTGCAGTACATTATTTTTGTTTTACTTTAGAATTAGTTGTACTTTCAGTATTTGAAGTCTGATATGGTGTTAGAGGTAAGTAAATAGTAAGTAAACAAAAGTAAGTTGACAATTTCGTCAAGTATTTTTAAAGTTGAATTAAGTGCTACTAAGTTTAAACTCTTTTTGTATTTGCTTCTGCAAGTGCTAAAGCAAGTAAACTTGCTGACTGAAATGTTAATGAAAGCAGCAAATATTAAGTAAATATTAGAGAAGCTAGCAAGAAGTAAATTCTGATTGTAAAACTCAAATAACCTTCACAGAAACATGACCCTCAGAGCCTCCTGTCAAAGGAAATGGAAAATGTTTGTGATGGTTCCTCCATGCACTTTGATTTGCATTTTAAATATCATCCATAGGAAAATATTTGTAAAAAATCTCACACAATACAAGGCACACACAACATCAACAAATTGCAAATAAATAAGCCATCACAGTCACAGCTACATTAAAAGATGCAGTTGTGCACCTCTTGCCTTGTTGATTCTCAATCTTCCTTTAAATTATATTTGCCTGATGTTCTTTTTTTCTCCTTTGTGGCATAATTTGTGGTTTAATCATACGATAGTGAAGCTTTCTGGGAGCTTGTGTGGAGGACATGGAGTCTTGCTCGCTGTTGGTATTAGATTCATCTGCATATTTCTCTGATGAGATGGATCCCACTGATCTTGCCCATGTGACTCTCATGAGGTTCAACAAGGCCAAGTGCAGGGTGCTGCACCTGGGTCAGCACCTGGTATCAGCCCTGGTACCAGCCCAGGCTGGGCATGCACAGATCACAGCAGCCCTGCCCAGAAGGACCTGGGGGTGCTGCTGCTGAGAGGCTGCACATGCCCCAGCCATGGCACTGCCAGCCCAGAGAGCCAAACGTGTCCTGGGCTGCAGCCACAGCCCCGTGGGCAGCAGGGCAGGGAGGGGATTCTGCCCCTCTGCTCTGCTCTGCTCAGAGCCCACCTGCAGGGCTGCACCAGCTCTGGGGTCCAGCACAGAAGGACAGGGACCTGCTGCAGTGAGTCCAGAGGAGGACACAGAGATGCTTAGAAGGATTAGAGCCTTTCCTAAGAGGAAATTGTGTTTGTTCAGCCTGGAGAAGTCTTTGGTAGGAACTAATTGCAGCCCTTCAATACCTGAAGGAAGCCTACAGGAAAGAGAATGAGAAACTTTTCACAAGAGTAAGTAGTGGCAGTGCAAGGGAGGGTGGATTCCAGCTGAGAGAAGATTTACACTAAATATTGTTAAAAAACTCCTTGTGGGAGTGGTGAGGCAGTGGTTACATAGAGAAGCTGCAGATGCCCCATCCCTGCAGCGAGCAAGGCCAGGCTGGATGGGGCTCTGAGAAACCTGGTCTAGCAAAGAAATGTCCCTGCCCACGGCAGGGGGGATGGAATTGATGATCTTTAATGCCCCTTCCAGCCCAAGCTGTTCTATGATTCTGTGATCCTGCACCATGGCAGGTAAGACCAGATTTCATCCTGAGGTTGCTTCCAGACCAGTTTTTCTGGGATGACAAACTACTCCTCCAGAACGCAGCTCAGCAGTGTTATCTTTGAGTAAGATCTTTATTTGCATATAGTAACTTATTTACTCATTCAACAAATAAATAGCGTTCATAAATTGCAAATATTGGAGCTTTTAGTTGCAAAAATCTGATTTATTGCAAAAAAGAGGCAAGTTTTTTATTGTTAGTTTATCAGGAATGGCTTTGACTTTGGTGTTTTGCAGACAGTGTCCAATTTGTACAACCTTTATTGAGAAGAAAATGATGTGATGAAAATCATTTATCCTTGTAGTGTTTCTGAGTGTGCCACAACTGTATCAAAGAAAGTACCAGTGACTATGGAATGGGAAAGAACATGATGTTTGTTTAATTCTCAGTCTGCTCTAGCTGTTCCAGCTATTACTCAAATGAAAAGACTGTGTCCTTGCTTGTCTCTGTATTTAAGCTCTCAAAATACTTTCCATGATGCTGCCCATTGTGAAATTAATAAAAGGTCATGTTTTATTTTTTGTTAGTATGAGGAATTGATGCTATGTTGGTGTCTTTTCAGTATCCAGCCTTGCAATGATCATGCTTATGAGATTAATACTAGAGCTAGCTCTGTGTCTAAGCAGTAAGCCAAGGTCTTTGAAATGTTTAATGGTTTGGTGTTGTCAATATTTTAACATTCCGCACTTTCTGAATACTGGTCCTCTTTGTGATGTTTCATAATTTGTATTCAATATATGGTGATTGTTTTTTGAATACTGTTGTGATTAATAAAGATGTTTTATGACTGGACAAAAAGCCTGTCATTGTATACAGTCGTATCAACAAAAGCAGGTTACATTTAGTGAGAACTGAAGAAACACACACATTATTTTATGGTCAGGGCTTTCAAAGGGTGCTTGTCATAGGCTGAGGAGGAAAACATTGATGAACTGGGAAAGCTGAGATGGAAATATGCCAGTGTGCTGCTAATCCAGTTTGCAAATATGGTCCATACTTCTAATTTTTATAGCAGTATTATCCAGTCTTCTGATTATATATTGACATTATTTAAAGTTGTATTATGCTGTTTATAAACTTAGGTTAATCAAAACTCTTTAGAAGAAGTTTGAGTTAGGCAAAGCTAGTGAAGTAATTTCTGATTTTCAAGATTATGAAGTCTCACTTCTTACTCTACAGCCATCCTTTGGATGGCACCTGGCAGACCACAGTGCTAATGTAGGTCTAGACTCTATTTCCACATGAATGTTTCTTGTGCTTTGGGACTCAAATTCTTCACGTCAACAAAACACATTAGACGAGCAGAGTTTAAAAGATAATGAAGTGTAAAAGTGCCTTGATATGAAACATATCGTGCAAAATATATAGGTATTGGTCATGAAAAGGTCATAATGTCAAAGCTGAGTATATTAATACGTATTGATATTTTTCTCAGTGTCATCTCAGATATCTGTCAGTTGCTTTTACTCATCTAATAAGGTGTTCATCTCGTCCATGAAAAAGTTCAAACCTTTTGCATAAGCTTAATAAAGTATAAGCAGCTATAATGCTTGTAATTAGAGTCCTGTTACCCAAAACCTGACTGTCTGCTAATGAATGCAGCATTTTGACCTAATTAGCTGGCGACACAACAACGCTATGAGTGCAGTTAGACAAAATAAATACACCATATGCCTTGGGTACCAGTGATGTTTAGGCTGTGTGTGTAATCCTGTGCAGGTAGTATCAGTATATTTTAATATAGCTTGTGCCTAGTTACATAAACTTCCTGGCCTATGGTAGAATTAGATTTACGTTCTATCCGGTTGTGGGTTTTTTTGTTTTTTTTTTTAATAGAATAACCAGTAGTCTGTTATACAGACTTAAATACATTTAACTTAACAGTATTTTCTATTTTTATCTGTAGCTGACTGCTCATTCTTCCTTAGACCACTTATTCAACATCCACAAACTGCAGCTTTGCTATAAGGAATTTACTAAATTATATTTTGATAGGTTTTTTCCTATAACTGCGCAAACAACGTTGTAATCCCATTCAGCAATTAATCTTTTAGTGTGGCATTAATTTTGATTTAAAAAGTACCTATGAAAGATATGCTGTATATATTAAAACTGAATAGAATTGGAAAAAAGTATGTTCATTATGCCAGCTAAAGTTTAAACTGGGAGCTGGGTTCATTAATCTTTTGGGAAGTGTACATGATCTTAAAAATATAGAAAAAATAAGCAAGTGCCTTGGTCTACATTTAACTCTAATTTTTTCCTGAAAGTTTTTTCATCCTTTTTGTTAGTCTTGCCTTTTTGGAAGGCAGAACAGTCTTCAAAATTCTGTAAAAAGAAATATCGAATGTGCAAACATAAAAAGGGCAAGACTGAATTCCCAGTGGACGTGTGTATACTGTGACACCCCTAAATGTCCTGAAGTGAGAACAGAGCCCTTTCATAACCCACCACGGTGCTGTAGCAGTGGTCATCTGTGATGAAGACTTGCAGTAGTTACATTCGAGGGTGGTGGAGCTTTTTGGGGTGCTGCAAAACAAATAGAATTAAATCTTTTGTCTTATATAGGCCACACACTGTGGTATCTGGACGTATCAGTCCTTATGGTGCCCTCATTTCCTAACCCACTCAAGTAGGAGAGTTCTGTTTTCTCCATTTTGGAAACACAAAGCAGGTGAGCACTTTCTTGTCAGGTGTCACAGAGAAATTTGTGGACTGGGTGAACTGCATCACACTTCTGCAACTGGATGACAACCTTCAATTCTGTCATCATGCCTCTTGCAGCCTCCCCACCCAACACCAGCTGCGCCTTCTCCTTGTGCAGAAATGCTGCTCAAAGGGTTTCACACCACTCTAGGTGGTTTAGATTCTCTGACTGGAGAGTGCTCTATCCACTAACCTGCAAAGGTCAGTTTAAGGACTGCTAACATTACAATCTTAGTGGAACAAAGTGTCCCTTAGATATCAAAATGGCCATTTGGCAAGCAATAAGCAGCAGAGAGACAGCTGCCATTGAGGCATCAAAAGGCATCTAGAAACATCAGGAATTAATACAGTTTGCACACAGGAGACCCCAGTGACAGCTCTTCATGAAACAGGATTTGTTAGAAGCCCAGCTGTGGTTTTTTTCTAATTTTTTTTTCAAGATACAATAGTCAAAAACATAGTAGTCCAGAAAACATGCTTGAGGCTTTTTCTTGCGAAAAAATATTTCATGGCTGTTTTCAAGTCTTGCCCTTTGGCTCTTTTTCTTTGAATTCTACTTTACTTTGTAAAGTGCAGAAAAGTTGGAACAAAAGTCAGATTTTTAATAGGAGCAACTCTTTTAAATATGCTTATTCATTTTGATTACATGTGTTTCTGTCTGTTAAGCTTTTGAATTCTGTAGCTCTTTGAAAGCCATTAGTGATCATTTTTTTCTGTTTTTGTTTCTCCTCTCCAGTTTCTAAATAGGGTATGTTTAGGGGAAAAAAAAGATCACTTTCACAAGACAAACAGTTGGGTTATTTTCATCATTGAGCTAATATTGTACTTGCAATTGTATCATTCCCACTACTTTACAATGCCCTACTAATTACCCTTAACATATAGCTTTTATCTTTTTTGTTGGTATATTATTTTTTCACAACTCCATAGTTTTCTGCCAGTATTGCCAGCTGCTCCTTTAAACTTTTTACCATGAAAAGAGCCCATATTTTCTGTGAAATGTCAAGAAATACAATTAACCTTGTTTTGACCTTTTTCTCTGCTTTAAGTATACTGCTTTGGATTCTGTGTACAAAGAAGGGTTGTCTTCTATGTTGTACACAGAAATTTAAAGTAATGAGAATAAACCTTAACACAAAGAAGATATATGTCAGGTTATGCATTAATATACATATGTGTGTGTACAGTAAGCAATATAAGTAAACACATATATGTATGTATTTCTATGTACATGTAGATAAATATGTATGTGTGCATGTGTATTTAATATAATAAATGTAAGTGTGATGTATATCAAATACATGAAACCTGCAAATATATTAATAATGTATATTGCAAAAGGTAAGCATATTTTGGAAATTTCTCCAGAAATGCTCTGTGTCTGTTACAGTGCAAATCCTTTTTTCCTCAAACATATGTCCTAAACCTAAAAAAGTATATAATGAATTAGTGTTACAAAAGATAAGGGTATTGACAGTGAACAGTAGGTCAGCTGAAACCCACTTTGCTGGTAGGGGTGGGAATTAGGTGGCAGGGACCTGGCTGTATTCTCCCTTCTGGGTGGGATGGCTGTAGGGGCTCAGGGCCGGGCTTTGCAGTGCAGCTGCCCAGCCTTGCACCAGAGAAACTGCTGTGTGAGACAAGGCTGAGAGCAGGAGCAGCCTGTCCCCTTCTCCTGGGAGCTCCTGTTGAGACCCAGCCCTTGTTTTCAGTCTCCACTGTGTCTTCACTGCCCATGTCTGGCCACATGCCCCTGTGGCTCCAGCCCTGACCTGCCAATCTGCCCTCATCCTAGACCTGTCTAATCTCTGAGGATTTGTCTGTCACTGGGCTGCAGCTGATCTTGTTTACTGCCTTCAGATCTCATCCTGTCACTCACTTGCTGACTCAACTTCCTCTCTTGACCTTGGACTTGCCTCGTGCTCGTGGCTCTGAACTTGTCTGAGGATTGGGATTCATAGCTGAACCTTGTTACTGTCACTGGGCCTGTCCTGCTCGCCTCCTTGGGCTGCTATGAGACTTTTCTCCTTGTCTCTGCTCTTGCCTGCCTTACTGTCATGTCTAGCTCCCCTTGCAGAGCAGCCTGCTTCTGCTACTCCCTGACCTTAGCCATAGTACTTTTTTCAATCCAGACCTAATCACAGACATAATTTACCTTTGTCTGGATTTGTGGTTGCTCAATTTGATGATCAGATTCCTAGAAGCACTTCAGATTGAACATCCAAACACAGCTAATCAAGTTTAGGCTAAGTTCTATCCCTTATTACATCTGAAGGACTTGAAAGAATGTTAGGTTTTCAGACAATATTAAACTGGGAGGAGCTGTTAACTCCTTAGAGGGCAGAGAGGCTCTGCAGAGAGATCAGAACAAATTAAAGAGATGGACAATCACCAGCTATTGTAAAGTTTGACAAGGGCAGGTGCTGGATTCTGCGCTGGGATGGGGCAGCCCTGGATGTATGAATAGAATGAGGAATGAGAGGCTGGAGAGCAGCGCTGTGAAAAGGGACCTGGGGGCCCTGGTCAGTGGCAAGCTGAACAAAGTCAGCAGTGCCCTGGCAGCCAGGAGGGCCACCCGTGTCCTGGGGACATCAGGGACAGCATCAGCAGGGCAAGGGAGGGCATTGTCCTGCTCTGCTCTGCTCTGGGGCAGCCTCAGCTCCAGTGCTGGGGCAGCTCTGGGTGCCACAATAAATAAAATTATTGGGCAGTGTCCAAGGGAGGGCCACAAAGACGGTGCAGGGTCTGGAGGAGCAGCTGAGGTCACCTGTTCTGTTCAGCCTGGAGAAGAAGAGACTGAGGGGAGAGCTCACTGCAGTTACAACTTCCTTTGAGGGAAAGGAGAGGGGCAGGTCTGATCTCTTCACTCTCATGACCAGTGACAGGACTCAAGGTAACAGCACAAAGCTGAGCCAGGGAAGGTTTAGGCTGGATATCAGGAAAATGTGTTCCACCAAGAGAGTGGTTTGTGATTGGAACAGGCTGCACAGGGAAGTTGCCACAGCATCAAACCTTTCTGAATTCAAGAAGCTTTTGGACAATGCTCTCAGGTACCTTGTGTTATTTTGGGGGCGTGTCCCCTGCAGGGCCAGACATTGGACTTAATGATTCTAATGCATCCCTTCCAACTCAAAATATTTTATGACTCTATGTACATGAACTTTCCTAGAAAATTCATGGCAGTGCATAAATCAGGTAACTAGAGGCAGAAATTATTAGATTTATACTGATTTTTCAAATGCAAAAGATGGAGGTGAATATAATTTTACCTATCAGCAACTTCATCCCCAGAATTCTCCAGTTTCAGTGATCTGAATTTTCTCAGAGTGGTTGACTCTGCTGATTCAGGCTATGAGCTCCTGAGTGAGTATTCATTCAACATATCTGCCAACATACTCAATTTCAGTCAGAAGCTCCTCCATCTTAGAGCCAGAGAATTCAAAATAGAGGCATAGAGGTGCTATTTTCAGTGTCCTGGGAAAAAAAAAAAGAAAAATAATTTTTATTAATTGTGTTATTTTCTGCTTGTTTCTCCTCTGACATCATCCTATTTCCGGATGTATTACTGGAACAAAACAGCCATTTGGATGATTGTCTCTGTGGGCTTTCTGGAAAAAAATGTTTGACTTGGAAGGTTATGAAAATGAAATTAGTAGTGAGTACATTACATGTAGAGAATACATGTGATAATAAGTAGATAGAGCTGTAATAACTAAGGCAGCTGGGAAAATACTTTGTATGGGGTTGCTCCTAGCAACAAAATTCATAATTTGAATGTGTGTTTTCAGAAAAATATCATTAGATGAAGAAAGCTGAATTTTCTCTTCCTGTCATCTCCTTTATGTACTACTATATTTTACGTATGTGAACTCAGCCAAAAATGAAATTAGCTCAATAATTTGTAAGTTGATAAGTAGGAGATATGATCAACTGCAGCTGCACATCTCTGCAAAAACAGTGATTAATCTAAATAAAATCTTTGAGTTGTTTATGAAACAACACCACAAGTCAGAAATCTTTCAGGAGAATACTTTCTATGTCGTGCTTTTGGTCCAAATATTTACTGTTTTACATTACCATTTTGATGTTCTTTTTAAAGTAGAGACCTATGTAAAATTCAAATGCTCCATTACAAGTTCATTGGTTTTGGTTATAAAAGCAATGATACTCTAGATGTAAAATAAATTTGATTTCAGATGAGCTTTTTATACAAGTTTTCCCATCTTGGGAACTAAACATTCTTGATATCAAATATATCAGAGAAAGAAAACTAATTGGAAACCTGCAAAACACAGAAAAATTGTTCAAGGCAAATGCTGAATAAATTATATTGACCAGAAATAGAATAATTGTAATATATGTGCTGTGAACATGATGATAAAATTAATTATGTAACATTGGAAAATACTTACTGAGCATTTTTAGATTTATTCTGCAAACTATTTTACCGTGCATGATTTCATAATATAGATATGACAAAACATCATCAGGAGAGGAAGACTGAAAAATAAAAGTCCTTCAGAAATCTCAGCGTGAAGAACCTAGTCATGGTGAGTTGTTGCTCATGTGAATATTTACTTAAACATCTCCCACCCTTCCCTCAAATGAAAAACTGATCACTGGAGAAACAAGATGTTTCAAATCTGTCTTTCAAAGATGACATGATAACTGTAGGCTTGTGAATGTGGGAGTAGTGCCATGACCACTTCCCTGGGGAAAGGGATAGAAATATTTATATGTGTCTGTGTGTGTATATATATATGCACATGGTTCATAAAACTCTGGGATGCAGGGAAAATGGTCGGATTTCAGGCTGACTTCTCCAGTTGTGGCAGCAACCAGAGGATTAAAAACATTTTGGATTCATGTCAGTGATTCAAATAGAATTTTAGATAAAGATTTAGAAGTCTCCTTATTCTTTGAACCAGAAGTAGCTTTATGGATGGACTCTACAGACATTCCTCACTTCATTCTATTTTTGAAATGTTTTATAGAATTATGTTTGAAATGAGACATTCTCTTGGAACAGATTATTTGCATACAACCACAAGTGCTCCTAAGCAGATTTGCAGCTCAGCTCTACTCCTGCCAAAATGCAAACATCTCTGCTAGTTTAAAAGACATAAAAATTTGACACCTGGTCCTAAATCATAAAGCAGACCAAGGGTTGGTGTGGAGAGGAGATTCGAGGAGAGGAGAGGAGATTCGAGGAGAGGAGAGGAGAGGAGATTCGAGGAGAGGAGATTCGAGGAGATTCGAGGAGAGGAGAGGAGAGGAGATTCGAGGAGAGGAGAGGAGATTCGAGGAGAGGAGAGGAGATTCGAGGAGAGGAGAGGAGAGGAGAGGAGAGGAGAGGAGAGGAGAGGAGAGGAGAGGAGAGGAGAGGAGAGGAGAGGAGAGGAGAGGAGAGGAGAGGAGAGGAGAGGAGAGGAGAGGAGAGGAGAGGAGAGGAGAGGAGAGGAGAGGAGAGGAGAGGAGAGGAGAGGAGAGGAGAGGAGAGGAGAGGAGAGGAGAGGAGAGGAGAGGAGAGGAGAGGAGAGGAGAGGAGAGGAGAGGAGAGGAGAGGAGAGGAGAGGAGAGGAGAGGAGAGGAGAGGAGGAATCCCTAAAGAACCAATCATCAAATAGTTTGCCTTCAGGTACAGATTATTCTCCCTAAATGAAAATAATTCCTGAAATATGGTCCACAAAAGTCCAAATACCGTCAGGATATGTCTAGAGTTATAATAGAAAAGAATCTGGTACAGGTTTTGAAGTGCTTAATACTTAAAGTGCTAAAAAATTAAGGAGACTCCTCGAGTTCCTGGGCTGATTAAAGCAGTTCCAGGAAAATCAGATTCCTTTCATTAACTTAATCCAGAATGAGCAATTGCTGTACAAACCACACTTGATGTGTTTAGTTGTGCTTATTTTCTTCCACTTCTTATGAAAAACTCTGTTGTAGTCCACAGTGAATCATCCATTTGCACTGCTGTGCATTTTATATAGACCTATTTCATAACTCCTGTTATTATTTTATCTTGGGAACTGAAGTTTCTTATGACTTGATTCTGGTCTCTGATTATACATACCTTCAAAGAATGGAGCAATATATGTAATGGAAAGAACCCCCCAGTCCCCCAAATCTTCTGTGGAATTTCTGTTAATTACAGGATCATTATTTTCTCTTAGAAATTCATTAGGACAAATACACTTGTTGCACTTCCTCATTTGAAAAAAAAAAATCAGAAAGGAGATGATGAATACACAATGGTGTTCAAATGTAGTTCCTTTAAACTTGTATATATCCAAATTCTACCAGAAACTAACATATCAACTGATGTTTCAGCTGTATGGTATGTTCCAGCTCCATACTACAAACAAGGCTCCCAAGTCTCTTCAGATGCTCATAGATGCCACAGGGAAGTTTAGGTGAAGTTGTGATTTACATAGCTTTTGATTATTCCTTAAATAAATATGCAAGAATCAACACTCTGAGTCACCATATCCATCGTTGAGATATCTGCAGGGAGAATATGCATTCACAATTGAACCATCAGATTATAGACAAGATTTGTTTACAGATTTTAAATTATATGCTATTCAGTATATTTCTCATTTAAAGAGTAGTGCTGGCATAATTTCATTGTCACTTCCTGCCATTTATCTGGTCTCAAAGAGTATATCTCAGAGGATGCAGGCACAAATACCTAGCTGTGAAAATGTGGGATCAATGCATTGTCTCTGGTGCATCACTGGCTGTTGGGAATATGGAAATGAACTTTACAGATTTATTTAGAAAGAATATAGCATTGTCTATATGCCATATTATAGGTGAAAAAGCCTTTAAAACTGCTTGCACTGATCAGTCATACCACAGAAACAGATTTTTATTTGTTTGTTTTTAAAAACCAGATATATTTTAAAAAACCCAAACAAGCAAAGTTATTTAATATGAGATAATCAATGTAAAAAACAATCCTACATTGCAGCAGAGTTTGCTATTCTGGGTTGTACTCCTATACACACAGAAGATGTTTTTGCTGCACACGTTGAATTGTATTAATAAATTTTTAAATTTATCTGACTTTTTATCAATCAATAACTGAAAATCATGAGATAGTTTGTATTCATTTCATCCTCCTTTTACTTTTATGACTTTGAATAACTCACTCTTCTCTGGATTTAGTTCATGTCTTTGCTCTTTGATCAATAACTTTTCTTACCAGTACTGGCACACCATCCCCAGTGTTGGGGACACTGCATACCATTATAGACTATTTTGGTATGACATAGCCTCTATCACTTTGTAAACCCTAAAGAATAAGCCTCTCCAGACAATATATGAAAGTATCAGACATTGCTTTAGGAAAAATGATCAAACAGAGGAGCCATATGATATTTGAAAAATAAACAAATTTCAAATTACATACTACATATGACTCAGAACTCTTCTCAAGTTCAATATATGAAGAAAACCAGGATTTATCCTGTTGCAAATATCTACAGCACTGAAGAGAACTATTTTATATGAGGAGCCCAGGAGTTCAACAAAATATAGTACTTAGTTAAGACCACTCAGTGGTCCTTTAGGAAATAATGGCCTAAGACTTTTATATTTAAGAGAGAGCAGTGTGTGAATTACAAATAAATTACAATACTAATTATGCCAAAAATTCTATGTGCAGTTTTGGTGGTACCTCCCTCCCCTTGAGCTGCTCTGTTATCTCAGGGGTTCTTGTTAGGTCTGAGCCTTGATTAATGGCTCTCAGACAATTGAGGCCCCTTGAACTTATCACAAATAAGTACCCTGTCTGTAGCACCAGGACTTTCTTCTGCTTAAGAAAGAAGGGGGAAGTGATAATCAGCCACTCCAAATAGCCTTGGAACATTACTTGTCTGAATCATAGCCCAAGTAGAACTGTATTATTACCACTGCACTGCAGGAAAACTCCAGTAATTACCATTTTGGATTAATGCATCAGGCTAAAGACTGATTGGTTTCTGAAGTCAATCATTTTGTGACCCCATAAATGGCCCTAAGTGAGGCCCTTTGTAACTCTACTAGGTCACAGCAGGCTGACAGCATCTTCCCCTTGGTGGAATGTCTTTCAGAGCTTGCAAATGCTCAAGTTTGCAGTACTTGCAGGACCACTGCTGACAACAGGGCTGATACCTGCCCCCACTTCTTGAGGCTCTGTGCTTACACCTTGGGAAATGCAAGGACATTCAGTGTGAACTGAACTTGAGGGCAAATTTTCACTGGTATATATTTAAAAGATTGTATGTAAAGATCTGTGTGTGTGTACAAATTGATTTGGAGAACCTGTAACAAATCTAGCATGAATGCTGCCACCTTGGATCTCTGTATTTAAGTCACTCTTTTAATTGTAGTAAATCCTATTGAACTGTTTTGTAAATGTTAAATTAATGAATCATTAGACGCTGTCCAACCATTTGGACGTTAACGAGGTCTGGGATAAGAATTGACTCAGCCACTCCTAAGTTCTGTCAGGAGTTTAGAAACCAAGGGGGTCCCCTCTGAACCCCATGACCCAACAGAAGGGTCTCTGTTACCCTCTTGCATCCTTACCCTTTTCTATCTCTAGATTCTGTGTAAATTATTCTAAATTGATTCTAATCCACTTTTCCATTGCATATTTCATCTCATCATTCATGTAGTAAGAGTGAACCTCACCATCAAGCTTTGTTATGCTTTCTCAAATTTATATTAACTCTGCTTCTGTAACAGGTTTGATGGTGAGCCTTTAAGTGACCTAAACTACTCAGTCATGACAGCAGTAACATTGTGTTACTCCTGATGTGTGAAGACAAAAAATCTTAAATAAACAAGACACCAAAGAACAAGAAAGGAAACAGAGGCTTGACAAAATTACCTGTTCAAGGACAGTGCAGCAGATCAGCAGAAGACCCTAAACTAGGATTTAGGAGACACATATTTTATATTTCTTGTCTGAAAAGTAACCCATTCCTACAAATGAGATTTTGAAATTTCGACAGCAAACAAACAAATTTAGACAAAACAAAACAAATGCTGTGGGAATAAGGACCAAAAGGATTCAGATATTAGTAGTCCTCCTATTGGCAGTGTTCTTGGCTGATCAGGTTGCTCCTACCTCCATTATGTGAGGATTTATTTAGTGATTCCTCATTTTTAATTTTAGAAGAAGTAGGGGATCTTCTGATCAATGGTAGGTCACCTTAACCTGTCATGGTTTTCTCTTTGTTTTATGAGGACACAAGAAAACATGGTCTGACAGATGTTTATTACAGGTATGAATTGCTACTGTATGGACTATTTAAGAAGTGATTTCAATTCACAAAGAAGCGTCAGATTTTTCACTTTCACTGCAGTCCTCTTTATATTTGTGTAATATTTTCAAATGGCTGTGGCTAAACATAATAATACACAGTCTTGAGGGTCAAATTCAGACAATATCTCTTGCATAATTAAAGAAAACGGAATTATTTTTCTTTTATTTGAGAAAATCTGCAGACATTTTTTTCTGTCTCTGTCACCTGAAGTCATAACAAACTTGTTCAGTATATCTAGGTGGCATTTTTCTGCGGTTATTTATTTGGAAGAAAGGGGTGTCCCAATGTTTCCCACAGGTCACTGTGCATGGAGGTAGTCTGAGAGGTTTAAACATTGCATAAAACACAATACTGAAGTGCTTTTGTGGCTGAGGTAAGCTGTTTACCACAGCAGCTCAGAGGATTCCTGTGGGTCCCTGACCCCTTGCTAAAGATTAACCTCAAATGTTTCTATGTGCTTTACATCTATATTCTATTCATTTCTCATTGCCCCTTTTAAGTCGAGGAAATTACTTGTAGGATTGAGACAGTGAAAAGGTGGAGCTTGTACAAAAAAACCCATGTAGTTTTCTGTAAGATCCTGGTTCTGTGAAGAGTTTAACTTTGGTTTAAAGGGAAATGCTATCAATCTTTTCTGGCTGTTATTTTAAGATGGTTCTGTAGACAGATGTTACTGTATTTATTTCCTGAAAAGGAAATAATGGAGAAACAAAGCTAATAGATCACAGACAAACATTTAAGGGTCAGGTTAAAATAAATAAAAATCATAGTGATGGCAAACTATCTATAGTATTTTAACACAGACATTTATTTGCCATATATTTTTAAACCAGTATGGGATAAATAATATTTAAGAATCACAAGGTCTGAATTTTTTCAATTGCTGTACAAAGTAATGCTACTTAGGTGTTGTTCTTCTTCAAACAAGTTGGAAGAACATCTTTGGTTTTGTCCATTTGTCCAATGTGTTTGTGGTCCTATTTTAGGGTCATCCACTAGCAATAAATAATGTGCTATTGGGTCTGTGACGGCTGTGAATGAAAAAGTCTGGATGTGTCATAGTCTCTACAGAAAACTGATGGAGCAGCGGATATCATAATCTTAAATGAATGCATATAGAGATAAAATTTTATGTCTGATATGAAAGAATACCCTTGAGAGCGAATTTCATAAAGGTCTAAGCCACCAGACCCAGGAAGAGGAAAACTGGAGGTAGTCTGTATAGAATTCTCAAACTTGAGAGGTATTTTTTAATCTAAATTGCCAGTATGCCAATGACAGTGCCTTTCTTGGTGGAAGGACTAGGACCTGCTTCCTGCCAAGCTGCAGTGGGGAGGTTTTAGGGGAAGAAATTTCTGCTCTCATACAAATACTCCTCATGGATAGAAAACAGATCAAGGAGACATTATGCATCACCTCAATGATGCTTCATGGTCCCACAGCAAACTCTCTGAGCTGGCACAATCAGTCCTGCATATGGGCTGAAGGTTCAGCAGATCACAGCTCAGCCTGAGATGAGTGAGTCAGTCACTGGCCTAGGCTAAACCCACCACACTCTGACAAATTTTCCTTTGGTTTCTAGAGTTATCCTGAAGGCAGACCCACTCACCAGCCCATTCAGTCCTGGAGCCACACAAGTGATAAAGCTGATGCTAACGGAGTGACAGGATGAAGAGCAAATGGAAGAACCAACGTCTCTAGCAGAAGCAGTGTTACGTCAGTTCAACCTGGCTATGAAACTGCACACTTTTTACTTCTGTGGATAAAATGCTTGTTTTAATCTTTTAATCTATCTTCCTTATTGCTCCAAAATACCTGCAAATCTATCTCACAAATGTCCTTCTCTCTCTAATGCAGTAGATGAGGGGGAAGGTGCCTGCTGCAGTGGTCATTTCTTAGTGGAATCTGAAGGCAAGGTTAAAAAATATGAGTTTGTCCATTATGCTTTTATCACTGTGATTTGTTTCTTAACATTTGAGTCCTACACATTCAAAACTTTAATGTGGTGGTGTTTCTTATATGTGCTCAAGAACTCACAAGGAGCAGGTCTTTATCCTAATCAGTTTATTTCAGTAAAATACAATAGCATTGGCTTAAGATGCATTTCATGTACAGGAGCCTTCCTGTTAAATAGTCAACAGTAAATGGATGGAAATGATATTTTTGTCACCATTCTTATTTGTATAGCACAAATAGCCTTTTCTTTTGTTACCATATGAAAAGTTTGGAATATTTTTTCTTCTTGTATATTGTATGTGACAAGTTTAGTATATTTACTAAAGTGCTGTTTTGTAACACCAGGAGCAATTTTCTAATGCTAGGATTACTGAAAGGAACAGAAAAGTAATAAGCATTTCTTTTCTGTTTCTCTGCTTGTGTTTCATACTTGACAGCACTCTGTGCATAGTTCATTCAGATTTTCCCCTGGGTAGCAAATCAATAAGCCACTTTCCTTTGCTGTTTGAGCCTTTTGCAAAACAACTGAAGGAAACAAAAATATTTCAAAGCACATAAGATCACAAATATTGACAGGAAGACTCAAAGGCAGATGGACTATCAAAAATTACAGCTCTGTAGAAGACACACACGAGGCATGTGCAGAGTATGGGACAGGGGCAACGACAACACCTGCCCATTACCCTGCCTTTCTCCTATAGGTGTATTTTGTGGATAAATATATTTTGGAAAGATGAATCCATATCCCGTATTTGCTAACAAAACTGGTTGAATATTTGCTGGTTTTTAATGTGGAGTCCTACCTGTTCTCTCCACTTTCTGTCACATCTTCGTTTCGGCAGTACCACTGTGTTTGTCACATTACACAATTTGCCAATGCAACTGCAGCTAAATGTACACAATCATAAAGGAGGAACTATCTTCATGTTCTTTGTTCTACAGGAGCTATTAACATCTAGTGTGACAAAGTTATGATGTAGTTTTCAGTATTTGATGCCACTATGTTAAATGTAAGTTGATTGGGGTGATAAACGTAGTAACTTCCTACTGTCCAAAACAAGAGCCTCACAAGTAATCTATTTTACCTCCTAAAACAATCAATCACCTATAAACATGTTTTTCTGATGTTTTCTTAAAAGCCGTGTGGGATATGGGCCCACTATCACTTCAGGCGATCTGTTCTAAGGTTTCACTCTTCTTGCAGTCAGGAATTTTTCCACTCAGGAGAGTGGGGACTGCTTGTGGGACTTCTGCTCCAGCACTGATCTTCGCTCTCAGCCTCTGCGTGTGGAGCAGCTTCGCACTGTTGCTGCAAAGTGCTCACGGCTCCCACTCCGGGAGGAGAGCAAAGAGGAGGGATGCAGTGATCTCTGGGTGATCGCCGGGCCTGTTGCAACCTGTTCTGAAACAAGCAGAATGCTCTCTCCCCTGCCCTCACCCCTCGTAAAACACTGTCTTCTGTGACAAAGTGAACGCAAAAGCGTCACTATTTTAATTTTTCTCCTCTAGAGGGAAAACAAAAAAAAAAAAAAAAGAAGGGCCCTGTTTACACGGAGGCTTCCCAGCCGTGTCGGCCACGGGGGCGGCAGCGGGGGGGCGTTTCTGTGCCTCCCCTCGGCCGGCTCCGGCTCTGCCTGCGGCGGGATCGCCCCCGGCTACTGACGGCGGCCGCCGCCCGCCCCGCGCCGCCCGCCGCGCCCGCCGCTCCCCCTCTCTCGCCGGCGCTGCCGCAGAGCCTCCACCGCAACGCGAAGCCCACACAGCCGCTCCGGTCCGCCCCTCCTCTGGTCTGTCACGCTCGGCGGCTCCTCCGAGAGGCTCGTCTCTCCCTCCCGCAGCTTCGCGCCGGGAGCAGGAGGCAGCGGCGGCGGGAGCGGAGGGAGCTGCGGCGGCTCTCCGCCTGCCCCCCGGTAAGTGATGCTCCGGGCACTGGGGCTGCCGCCACCGCTCGAGAGCAACTTTTCCTTTGGGGTTTGGTGTTTTTATTTATTTTTTTTTCTTTAATTGCATGATTGACTTAAACTTCTTCGCGGGACTCAGAGGGCTCTTGCTCGCCGGGGAAGGGGCAGAGCTCTCTCCGGGGCAGGTCGGGCTCCAGACGGGCTCCAGAGGAGCCCTCTCGTCCCCGCGGTGAGCGTGAGCAGCCTGTGCTCGGCTGCTGCTCGCTCCAGCTCTACCCAGAGCTCGGTCTGTGCACGGAGAGAGAGCAGGTTACACAGATCCGAGCGTCTAATCTTCGCCTCAGAATCTGGCTTATTAAAGCTGAAAGTTTTGCACGCTAGGGGAGCAGAAAGCAGGGGTGTCGAGGTTCGCGGACTCCAGATGTTTGAGGAAAACAAGTTTGCAGGTGTCCTAGCAGTGAGGATGGCGAGGAAAACCGAAGGTGCAGAAAGGTTGTCAATTCCAGTTCCTCAGGGAACAGACACTTTCTAAGATCTGATAAGGAGGGAGCAAACAGCGTTTCAGACCTTGCAACAGAAAAGGAAGTGGGGGGGATAAAACAAAGAGAATAACCGATTTAAGTGGTTTTGAAGACACTGTTGCTCTTCGCACTACAGATTCCCTCCCAGAATTGTCACCCACATCGACTATGTTGAGAGAATAGTTTGGCATTCGTGATCCGTAAGGGGCAGGGAGGGATTTCCCTCTCCACATCTTCAGGAGAGGAGTTCTCCAAAACATACTAAGCCCTGCTTTGCAAGGCGGCTTTGGGAATTTACGTCCCGAGACGATTCTGACTTATGTGGGGAGGAGGGAACAGAGAAGTCACAGTGATGGAAAGTATAGTCCAAAATCCTAAGGTTAGGAAGAGCCACGGGATGGTGAGGCTTTTTGAGGCAACACCCATCCAATTTAAAGAGGATTGCAGGGCAGAAGAGCCTGAGGAATTCAAAGAGGCGTAGGAGCTGGTCCGGCAGTCCTGAGTGGGGGCAGGACACCCCAGGGCCCGGGGGGCTGGGTGAGGTGTGGGTAATCGAACGTGTAGGTCTCTGTTAGCCTCAGGAGCCTAATCCTGCCCAACACCGTGGGTGCAGAGTGAGTAGGGGGCGAGGGTGGGAGCTGAGTCATCCCGGGGTGGCCACGGCACATCTGTACGGAAAGGAGGGGGCTGAGGAGAGAAGGGAAAGACGAGGAAGAAGCGTATAAAGATAGGCGGGGAGGAGGGAGACTGTCTCAGAGAAAGATGCTGAGATCACCCGGGCTCCTCTGTGATTGATAGCATCCTGCTCTCCTTTCCGTAAAGGGTTAGGACGCTGCCGAGTGTATCTCTGATGGAGGGGGGGATGGATTGCAGAGGTTAGTACAACACAAGGGAAACCTACTCAGACAAACACACTTGGTACTGCTGGTACTTGGGCTGCATTGCACTGCAGTGCAGGGAGCTAACAGGAACTTCTGCCTTAGGAGAGAGAGAGCCAGAGCTGCTGAATTCATCTGTAAAGGTGGCACAAACTACGCCAAAAATTACTGCTTCTCAAGGGAATTGCAGATAGAACTGGAAGTAGAGGTGGAAGAAGGTATTGGAAGGATTTTCCTGATGAATTCACAATAAGCCACAAAGGGTTTCAGGGAAAGAAAAAAACCAAAACAACATACAAACCATATGAAGGTCTCTGATTGGATTAATTGTAAATAGTATACTTCTATTGGAAGTTTTCCTCACAGTTCTTCAAGTGAAAGGGTCCTGTTTTAATTGTGTCACATACCCTACCAAATAGAAGTTTTACAATTTTTTTTCCATGGATTGTGTTCCCGACGGAAATGAAAGCAACAATTTCACAGTCTTGTAAAATGTTCATAGTTTTCCCTGTAACTAACCATTTATTCATTATTTTCCTGGAGAACAATGCAGCATGGTAAATCAGACCCCATTCCTTCCCTCTCACCTAGGCATTTTCTGTAATATCCCTGAATGATAGCTTACTCTTTCAGTATTTTGGTTTTTAAAAAAATCTGTCTTCTTAATGTGGGAGCAAGAAGTATCGCTTCTCTGTATTCCAAAGAAATAAAGAATTTGATAAAATAGTCGCAGTAAGTTCCAAGCGGACTTTTACTTCTATTTGGAGAAAGCTTTGCATAGGCTAAATACAGAGAAAAAATCAGTCAGTCAATTAATATTATTAATTCATGTCAAACCTCCAAACATCTTGAAATGATACTTAAGGAAAAAGAATAAACAATTATTTGCTTAATGTCTGTATCTCTAAAGCTGTATTCCTATGGTGTTTCAATAAAAATGACCCTGACTATCAATGGCACTGGCACAGAGTTTCTCTGATGGCAATTTGATGTTAAATTACGTATCATTGCTTTTGGCAAAACTGGATTTAAATTTGACCAAATGAAATCAAACCAAATGTTTTCTGATTATATATTTGAGAAATCTAATTTCTTTCAATAATAATAAAGCAAAGATGTTGGTTTTTTTCTCAGTTCTGAGCAACATGCAAGAAAATTTTTTGCAAAAAAGGAAAATTATATGAAAAAATGTTATGTTTACAAAACATGGTGTTACCTCAGGTGACAGTGTGAAATCTGTAATTGAATATATGTGTACCTGGGTATATAAGCTTGTGTAAGTTACTTGTACGAGTGGCAGATTTCAAATTAGCTTTTTGAAATGTGTGTTCCAAAACTGACAAAAGTTTATCCATAGTGGTCCTGATTATTCTGTTAAGTCAGTGTGAATTAAATTGTAGGTTTCAGTGCAAATTAGGATGAATCCAGCTATATAATTATCTAGGGTTTTGGTTAGTCGTGTTTTTTCTTTTTCTTTTTCTTTTTCTTTTTCTTTTTCTTTTTCTTTTTCTTTTTCTTTTTCTTTTTCTTTTTCTTTTTCTTTTTCTTTTTCTTTTTCTTTTTCTTTTTCTTTTTCTTTTTCTTTTTCTTTTTCTTTTTCTTTTTCTTTTTCTTTTTCTTTTTCTTTTTCTTTTTCTTTTTCTTTTTCTTTTTCTTTTTCTTCTTTTTCTTTTTCTTTTTCTTTTTCTTTTTCTTTTTCTTTTTCTTTTTCTTTTTCTTTTTCTTTTTCTTTTTCTTTTTCTTTTTCTTTTTCTTTTTCTTTTTCTTTTTCTTTTTCTTTTTCTTTTTCTTTTTCTTTTTCTTTTTCTTTTTCTTTTTCTTTTCTTCTCTGTTTCTCTATCTCTTTGTTAGCTTGTTTGGGGTTCTTTTTCTTGCATGAAAGTAGTGTTAATAAAAATATTTCACATTTTCAATATTATAAGAGTTGTTTTAGCACCGTAGGCAGATCACTTGGGCTGTATATTGCTGTGAATCTTTGCAACCCATACGCACCACAGGATGCATATCAATGCATGTTTAAACAAAAGCTCATCAATTAGATTAAATGTGTTTGCAAACCTGTGATAGGGAACTCACAGCTGCTGCCACTGCTTTCATATGATATAGTGCATAACATTTTCCTATTAAAACAGAATGGAGTCCTTTGCAAAATGACTCTGAGGACTACATTTACAGCTTGTCTTCTTTTAAGTGTTTGTAAGCAATATAATGCACAAAACGTTGAAAGTATGCTCAAAGTATTGACATTGCAAAGAAAAAAGTGGGTAAATTTTTCTTTTAACTTAGTAAACTGCTTCAGTTTTAAATTAAATGTAATGTATTCTCTAGTATCTATGTTGCAAAACACAGTGGGCCTCTTTTTCCATAAAGCAGGGGTTGATAACACCTTTAATTCATCTTTGATTTTGTACATTGCTACTCAGTTCATCCAGAGATATTCTAAACATACAGAGTACATATTCTCATGTAAATACATATGTTACAGGTCAGTGCTCTATTAGCCAGGTTTGTTTTCAAATTGCCATTTTTAGGTCAGCAAGAGATAAATAAGCGTGCATGAAATATAATCAAATGTAAATTTCTTTCGTGTGATTTTTATTTGTCCTCTTGTCAAAAAATAAAAACAACCACATTGAGTAAAGCAACATCGAGCACATTCCTTCCTTCTCTGTGGTTCCAACTCTCATTTTCTCACCCAGAGAGGTTAATAAAAGTTTAAATGTTGCATACACAAGAAACAAAATTGCTTAAGGATGTAATACAGTGCAATTCACTGTAATACTATTAAGATATCGTTAACATCCTTCGATTTTTAAGACTGAATTCTTACCTCTGTTTGTCTGTATTTCTGCTGACCGCCTGCTGACAGTAATGACTTGCTATGCATTAACAAAACATCAGAGACTTTCATGGTTAGGTGATCCAAATATTTAATTGAACTAAAGATGCACCATATTAAAAATAGGAATGACACCTACCACATAATTTATCTGCTTCAGCACACAAGGCATATAGCTTTATATTGATCTGGGACTCATAAAAAACATGGTGCTGCTGCAGCTCCATGTTTCCGTGCCAGCCGCAATATTTTTTTTTTAAGATAAAGCAGCATCCCTGTAGCTGGCTCTCTCTTTCACTGCAGGTTATTTCAGTGGTCATGGCTGCATGGGCCTAGTCAGATGCTTTGTTCTACAGTGGAAGTCTGTGTCTCACAGGCACATCTTGATTTTTGATGGAAAATCCACGTTACAATGCGTATAGCTGGTAGCAGCATTAAAGCATCCTGCAGGATTTTTCCCCTTTAATGATCATATGAGGGTTTGTGTAGGAAACAGCTTCATGAAATTCATTATGGAAAATAATTAATTAATCACTATTTTACCATTTAACCATGGTAACTGTGGAATGGAGAGATTACTTTATTCACAGCACTTCACAGGGCCTCTGTACCTTTAACTGACACCATTTCCATTCTGTATGGAGCTGTGGGATAAACTTTGTTTTCTGTAAGCATAGCAGTGCTTATCCCTAGAAGATGTCTTTGCAAAATGTATTCTACCACCCCCACCTCCCTTAACTGTACAGGGTTTTGCTTTTATCTGGCAATCCCAGCTGTTGCTGCATCCTTACAGAACGCTGCTCCCTGTCCTGTTCCTAGGGCTGAGAAATTAATGACTTCTGGGACCAGAACTTCAGCAGCGTGTCCTGGTGGCCAAGAAAGCCAATGGTAGCCTGGGGGACATTAGGAAGAGCATTGAGAGCAGGTGGAAGGAGGTGATCCTGTCCCTCTCCTCAGCCCTGGTGAGGCCTCAGCTGGAGTGCTGCATCCAGTTCTGGGCTCCTCAGGACAAGACAGACACAGAGCTCAGTTCAGTGTAGGTGACAAAGCTGATGAGGGGACGGGAGCATTTCTCTTGTGAAGAAAGGCTGAGTGAGTTAGGCCTGTCCAGTCTTGAGAAGAGACAAGTACTCCTTGATGTATGGAAGTGTTAGAAGGGAGGGTACCAAGAGGATGGACCAGACTCTTCCTAGGGGTGCCAAGCAATAGGACAAGAGGCAATGGGCAGACAGTGATGCACAGGAAGCTCCACCTGAATATGAAGAAGAACTTCTTTACTGTGCAGGTGACTGTGCACTGGAACAGACTGACCAGAGAAGGTGTGGAGATATTCCAGAACCATCCAGATGCAATCCTGTGCCCTGAGTTCTGGGATGACCCAGCTTGTGTAAGGAGGTTGGACAAGGTGACCCACTGTGGTCCCTCCCAATCTGATCCATTCCTGTGATTCTGTGATTTCATTCTATGTAAGCACGTGTATGCCTGATATATTAACTACATATGTATAATAATAGAGTTAAACAGCTTTACCTGTATAATTACTTTTTCAAAAGCTAGTCTGATTGGTGTGTTTCCCGTTTTCCACTCAGGGTCATTTCATTTTAATATTCACCTGGAATGCAGTAGGTGAAGGTACCAAATGTGACCATTTGGCGTTGTGTTCTCCTGTATTTCATATCAGCATATGGTTGTGCAGTTGCTGTTGGCTTTTTTCTTTTGGGAAATACTCTTGATGTCTAGACACCACTTCTTGTGAGCAGAACTTGTAGACTCTCTTCATGACTAGCTGGTGGACAGTCTACCACTGACACTGCATTCACTCATCCTTTTAACTCTTTCGCAGCCTACGAGCAGTGCCATACTTTCAAACAACTCAGCTGTTACTTCCTTCATTAAATAAACCAAATTTTGTAAACAGAGAGAGTATCAGAAGAAAATGCCCTTAGTGATGTAAGACATGCAACTAACAAATTTCTTACCGTGCCTGCAAATTTTTTGAGGGTGATCCGTCAAGCGGGAAAAAACCAGAAAGGAGTACTAAGGCTCGTGGGAGTCTCTGCTATGCAGATGTAATCTGCTCTTTCCCTTGGTATGCCACCTCATCACTGGCTGCAGTATACTGCAGACATAACGAAGATGTTTAAAATAGCTAGATTCTGTGGCAGTTTAATACACCCATACGATGCTCTGAATGAGCTACAGGCATACCTGAGATTATCCTACAGTGCAGATCATGATGCAGATGGATTGTCCTCATTCACAGCTAATTAATTTAAAACTTACAGGAAGGTTTCTGCACAGCACTACTGCAGTGCAAAAGCGTCACTGAATAATGTGCATTTGAAGGTGCTCCTTGAAACTATTTAATCCAATCCACTTCTAAGAGCAGGGACAATTTTATAGTTAGATCGGGTTGCTCAGGGCCTTTCACAATCAAAGTTTGAATATCTCCAGGGATGGGGACCTCAGGGCTTCTCTGTATAACCATTCCCATGCTTCACTGGGTCATTATGAGGACTTTCCTCCTTATGATAATGTATAGGTAAGAGGGGCAAAAATGGACATACTAATCTAGCCATATCTTGACAATCAGAGGGGAATGCTGCCTCAGGTAAAACTCTTGCTAATGCCTTCCAGAGTGTGGTTATCCTTCACTTCCACAGGGTACACCGTGCTGTATAGCAGTGTCAGTCAAAATCAGATCTCTTTGCCCAAAGACTGGTGTTGGTACAGAGGATCTGATTTTTCTTGGAGGAGAATATCTCTCATTATCTCTTAGAAAGTAGTTACTGCGTGTGATTTTTCAAGTGTGGTATTCCATGGAAAATATGGCTACCTACAAACAGCACGGAGATAAGTGTCCCATTGAGCTATCAAGCAATGGTTCTAGTGCCAGTTGATATCCTCAACAGATGGCTTCCCCTCAGCTGTGAGAGCAGGGACACCTCTTGCATGTCCACATATAAGGACTAGTTTAGATCCCAGTAAATCTCACTGCAACTCAAATGTGGTTAATGCAATTGCATCCAATGGGAATTTGGCTTAGAAACTGTCAATATAGAGGTCTGTTGGAGAGAAAGTGCTGTATAATAATTGATCTTTTTTTCTCTCTGATTATTTTCCCTCTGATTTTAAATAGTCCTAGCTACATTGATCAATAAATAAGCATTTGACTAGAAAATGTGTAACTTTCTAATATTCTGAGTATTCAGTGATTTCTAAACCTTGTATTTAGATAGAACCTATGTGGTCAGCCTTGGCAGATGTTGTCATGTTTATTAGCACAGAAAATCCGTGTGGATGCATTTGTCAGTACCACAAATAAAAGAAATCACATCCATTTTGTGCATGTATAACTACCTTATAAAACCTTATAAAGATTATAAAGGCATAACTTCACCTTTAAAGGGAAAAATGTATTTTCTGTATGTACAATTTAATCCTTTCATAGACACTACATTTGCCTGCTGAAGACTTGATCCCCATGGGCAACAGCAAGTATACACTTAAAAGTTCCTTCTTTGCTGTTCTAAATTAACAAATTAATTCCTAAGTTTAACATGTTTCATAGGATTTCGCAAGTTGGATAGGCCAAGAATGTTGCAGCAAAAATTCAGCCCACTTGTTGAGAAAACTGAAAAGCCTTCTATGTTAGTCTTTGATAATTTCTCTGGTCCATTCAGCTGGAATATGAATTCCTTTCCAGTGCTTTCCTTGCCTTCAAATGAACTGAAAAGGAAAAAAGACCAAACCAACCAAACAAACAAATAATAAAACCCCACAAAAACCCCCAAAAAACTCAACTAAAAACAACAATGTGGACATGGATAAGTGAGGCTGCTTTTCCTAAAAAGCATGAAAAGGTGGTTTAAGTGTTAGAGCCTATATGGAAACGGCTAGCAGTGTTAAATGAAGTAAAATTTATTCAACTTTTATTTCCTCAAATTTAATTCTGTGTTCACTTCACATCTGAACTTTGGAGAATCTAAGTCCTTTTTAATTGTTAAGGTCTTAAAAATTTTACTTACTACATGATCTTAGAGTATGTTCCATACATGTACTCCCTAAACTCAGAATATCTCAACAGATATATTTACATAAATTCTTGCTAGGAGACATACTCCACTTGAATGCAGTAGATACCTGTATTAAAGAATTATTAAAGGATCTGTCCTTGTACACCTGAACAACAAATCACCAACTCCCAAAAGTTAAAAGACAATACCATCAGTGTGGTTCTGTGTCTTTGCTCAGAAAAACTAGAAGGCAGGGAAGTAAAAAAAGCCTCTAGCCAATTGGCCAAACATATTTTAAGAACCAGGTGTTTAGAAAGTGCGTGTTAATTAGATAAAAGTAGCTGTTATCAAAGACCATTGTTTATTAGGTCCTACAGAACAAAGCGAAGCTTGATCCTTAAGGATTTTAGCAGCTAAAATCCAAGTTAACAAAACACAAACATCCCATATGGTATTTGCTGGAGCTGTGGCTTGGCTACCCACATTCTGCCCATGACCATGTCTGTTTGTGAAGACAGTAGCTGTTCTAGATGTGGCACTACTCATTACTGGTCTGGAAGCAACCATAAAGCTTTAGTCTTGGACACCTTTCCTCCTCAAGGCAGCTCTGTGTGGGGTGCTGCTTGTTTTGAACTAACTTCTTTTGTAGAAACAAGAGACTCCTGGAAATTCTCTTTCAGTTCACATTTGTTAAATGGTTAAAAATAATGGCTTTTTTCTGTTGTCAAATAGCATTACAGTGCTGATTATGAATCTGGAACAACTGACCACAAGCACTAAAAAGAAAATACTGAGTATTGCTCTGAGACATCTTTTGACTGAAGTGACTAAGGGATAATTCAAGAGTAACCTATTTGGGGTGATTTTCTGTACTAGTATAAGTCACTGTTTGGCATATCAGATGCTTTAGAAAATATTGGTGGACTTCAGTTGGTGAAAATTCAGAAAATGTCTTTCAGATCTTCAGCTGTGAGTAATGGTTATTTCTCCTTTCTGTCTCACCCATTTGCTTAGGAAGTTGACTGAATTTCCTCCTGTTGTTTTTGCTTCACATGTCATGAAAAACTTTAAATGTTATTTACAATTTTCCTCCTCATTTTAAATGTTTCAGTTCAATTTCAGCTATAATTTTGTGGCAGAAAACTACTGGAAGTCACAAAGTTTATTTCAATTCTTTTATTTTCTCTCTTTAGCAAATATTTATCATTCATGTGGTCATGCAAAACAGTACAGAAGATTCCTTGCTGTAACCAGCCCCACAAAATGATTAAGTAGAATGCCACACTGCTGCCATTCTACTTAATCTTAGCAGATGGAGAAACTGTTTCTTTCTAGGAGAGAAGTAATTTCTCTGAAGAACAAATTTTCACTGGAGAAATGACTTGCTAATTTCTGTGCTATAGTAACAAATGAGCATGATGACTGTCAGCTCTGTAGTCCAAAGGAAGAAAATACATTTTCCAGTGTTTGGGAAACTATTGCAAGCCAACTTCTTTTAATATATTGACTGCTCCCTAATGTAGGTTTTACTCATAGAAATCACCAAAGAGTCATTTTATTGTGTGTAATTGCTGAAATATGAGGAACTCAAGGGTATGCCCTGCAGTGTAGTAACATCCCACTTGGTGTTTTAGGGGATGTTGTGGTAGAGATAGGAATAAAATGTTTCCTAAATCTTCTAGGCTTCCCATATGCTTGCTTCAGGTACAGTGTTTCAGAACAGAATGACTGGAGATGCCATCCAGTGAAGAAAGGCCCTGACAGACCCACAGTCCTGTGGGTGGGGCACACAAAGCCTAAGGAGAGGCTGTGAACTTGCTCAGCTTGGAAGAGAAGGCCAAAGGAAGAGAGGGAAGTCTGATTCCTGTCTTCCATCATCTAATGAGTGATTATTAAGGCAATGGAGTCAGAAAACAGAATGGAAATTTCAATAAGACTGAAGGATGAAATTGTTCCTTCACTCTGTAGGTGGTAAAGTAGTAGAGGTGGTGCACAGACACCTTTGTCCTTGGAGATGCTCAAAATTTGCCTGGACATGGCTTTGGGCAACCTGACTAATTTTGAGGATAATCTTTTAGTAGAATACCAGAGCAGATCTCCAAAAGTCCATTCACACCTTCATCATTCTATCATTCTACTGATATAAGGTCCAACAGATACAAAAAGCATGTCGTACTTGAAGTTAATAAATCTCCCTCCTCTATGAGCCCTTCTACTCCCATCAAAGTAGTACCTGGCCATGATGAGCTTTTTTTTTTTACAATGTATACAAATTCAGAATATGTACACCTCCGAGTGAAGAATTTATTATTTGAGAGAGAATTTGATTACTAACATCAAAATACTCCACCCTGGTAATCTGTATTCTGTAAAATTTCTCTTATTTGGCTAGAAATGCTTGTACTGGCATGGACTGAGATACAAAATCCAGATAACAACCTTAATCAAAAAATGGGTTTAGCTGAAAAATTATGTTATTTATTCTATTGTTTAAAGGCCAAATTGTTGAACTGCAGAATCACTTAATTCTCTGTTTATTTATGGAGATGTGTACCATATATTGTCAGCTCATAGCTGGCCATTATTTAGCTTTTTGGCTATTTTCCTCTTCCTAGGGAAATGTGCTTAGGAATACACAGAAAGAATTTGAGTGGAAGTTACTGAACTTCATGGTAAAGTAAGTGGTTCTAAGGTGGATATTATCTCCACATGTGGGCTCAGAAAAAATGAAGACTGTATGTTTTGGGGATTTTTAACAGACACAATTGCTTTGGGCTAGTGGTGAGACAGAAAATTTACCTTCATTATCCAAGTTCACATGTTCAACCAGAGTTAATTCTTTCCATCTCTTAGAAATACATGAAGATTTTTGCATCCTGTGCTGAAAAGTTTTTCCTGATTGTAGGGACATAAGAGCTTTGGCATACTTTCTTCAATATTTTCTCATATGATTAATCTTAAAAATAATGCAGACAGATGTACTGTTTAATTAAAAAGAAAAATTTCCCTTCCTCTGTGGCCAGTGTTGAACAGAAGCAGATTGTGGGAATTCAAAAGAAAGAAATGTCATTTCTAAAAAATATCTAGTGAAAGTTGTTCCCCATATATGTACAATGATATATTTATATGCACAGAGATATGTAATATATCTAAAATCTTATTTATGCTATGGCGTTGTTTATATTAATTATTTCCTCAAGGTTCTTATTCAAGATCACTTGTTTGATAAAGTGGAAATCTTGTGGCAAATAAGTGTTGGCAAAGAAAGTCTCTGCCAAGACATGGGTAGGAAACTGAACTGAATTATCAATTAAAACTTTTTTTTTCAAATAGTGATGATTCTTTATTAAGTATAATGTACTTTAGGTCCATTTCGTTTGGGGTTACTGGGTGAAATTATATTTTTATATATTGTTGGGAAAAATTGTTTTATATTGTCCCTTTTACACATGAAAGAAATGGAGGCTTTTTTGTGTATCTGTGTTTCAATATCTAGGAGTAGGAGCAAGCTACAGGCTCCAATATACTGCTTTCCTCCACTCCTGTGACCGGGAAAATAAACTACTGTGAGATTAAGTATCCTTTCATTGGCTGAACTTTATGTCAGCAATTTTCTTTAAATTATTGTTTTTGTTAAAATAAAATTATTTATTTAATTATTTTAATATTTATTTAATAAATTTTAAATTTATTTAATATTTTAAAATAGTAGAAACAATAATTCGGTGATGTATTTTGGGTTTGATATTTTGGTAATGTGGATTTTTAATTAGGAAGCTATTTTTAATCAATAAAATTTCCTAAATACATAGCATAAATGGAATAGATTTGATTCAAAAGGAACAGTTACTGTACTTCCTAAAGTAGGGCTCTGTAAACTTTTTTTTTTTTTTTTTAATATGAGTAAATGTTAAAAATACCAATTAGAAAAGCTGTTACCTGCTGGTCTAAGAGTGCTACAACAGCACAGAATGCAAGGCTTATGTGCTGTGGAGAGGCCAGGACAGCACATGCAGGGGACAGAAAAGATGCACTGATACAAATTACTGTGATATTTTGGGTTAAATTAAAAACTTCCTTAAAGGGGGAGTCCCTTGCTCTAGGGGTGTAAACACTGAATGTTCTATCAACTACACAATCCACAAAACTCTTTTCAGTGAATGCTGATGCACCTATATTCAAGGAACTAAGCTCTTAAAATGACCTATATCCTGAGGCCAGCAAAATGTGATACTTTTTAAAAGCTGATGGTAAACACTAATCAATAACTAATTGGCTGATAAAGGAAAAAAATTCTCTTCTAAAATTGCTTTTCTTACTAAATTTAAAAATCTATGACATCTGAGTCTTTTCTTTTTTTCCCCTAGAAAAATAAAATTATTTTTAGACCATGGCTGCTATGGTATAATGAGCCTTTATTTGGACTTTATGTGCTGTTCATTCTGCCTGTTTTGGACATATACCTCTACACACACAAGTGTGTTGTTTCTTCTTATGCTCTCTTCAGATTCCCCAGCCACAGAGTATGCAAGGGACCTTCTTGGAGTGTAACACAATTTCCTTCATTAGTCAGCTGGCACTGGTGGCATGCAGATAAAATTCTGTCTTTGAACCAAAAATATTATCTGATTTGAGTCATCCAGGGCTCTCACTGTGGGCGGATAAGGAGGGTCTTAGTGTTTCTTTTGGATAAAATAAAAGTGATAATTATAGGCCAAGTCAGAAGAGGAGAAAAATGGAAATGCTTATAAATACCTATTAGTAATGTAGAACATTTAAATGATGTATGCCCAAGCATGAGGGTGAGTTAGAACTGCTGGAGAGTGCGAATAGTGTCCTTTAACATGCTCTGTGAGTGTTTGAGGTGCTGATAAGGGTATGATCCCCTTGTCAAGGGATGTTATTGATGTGGCATTGGTTCTCTGTGTGACTAATAGCAGCAATATCTTCAGTTAAACAAAAAGCACTTGTGAACATGGTACCACTATGCAGGCCTCTGTTCTTGATTATCTGCTGAAGAGTCATGACGGTTTCTGTTCAAGGGCAATATCAGTAAAGAGCCAGAGTGGAAAATAGGGATAATCATTAATCAGATGGAAGACATAAATTCAAGGGAAATTACTTTAGAACACAGACAGGTCAGGATGGTATCTTCTTGACCTTTTCAGCATCAGAGACTACTGTCTAGCAAAGGATAAAAAGAAGCTGTTGAAAACTTTAAGTAATTCTTACTTCTTGGGGAATGTATGCTTTTTAGGGCTGAACCAGGGAGGATAGGCTCTGCCCTTTAAAACATGGAAATGACTTGAAAAATTAAATAAGGCTGCTGTGTACACTCTTTCTTAATGATTTGATTTATCATAATATACTGAACTTTGGGGGTTAGAAGAAACTTAATATGACTGCTTACATTTCTGTAATAAACAACTACTCCTTTTAGTAGGAACACATACAATAAGGGGGAGGTATTTTTTTCATTATTAAGCAACTGTTATGGATTTTGACTGGTTTTCCCCCCATGTTTTTATTCCCCCATGTATTTATTTACTTTCTTTTAACTAAAGACCTTTTAATGTGAATCAAGTAATTAATACATTTGGTTTCAGCAGCTGGCAGAGGTATTATGTTAGGCCCCTTCAGAACTGACGTTAACAATTTTTCTTGGTGTGCTCCATACCTAAGAGTCTACAAATTTAAGACTTTAGATGCCACCTGTTCCAGAAAAAGTCTAATGACTCCTAGTCCCCTCTTTATATATAACAGAAGATACTGCTTTGATAATATATCTAATATGCTACTTGAATAGCAGCACAGGAAATCAAGCCCGGGGCTCCTGAGTGCAGCAGTGCTGCATTTCAGCCTTTGTCCTTTCAAGGGTTTCTTTCAATGACATTTTTCTTCCTGAATATTCAGTCATAATATAAAAAATGCTGAAGTGCTATAAATTCAATATCCTGGTCAATGTTAAAAGTTGTGCAGTATTTTGAATTATTTCTCATGTGTTTTCAGCATGCACTCCTAGCTAACTACTGAAGATAATCATTCCAAAAAAGGTGATAACTGTTCATTGCAAATCCCTCTGGGTTCAGTGTAAGCATTTTAATTAATTCCAATCCAGTCTGAAATGCTCATCCTTAATGTTCCTTGCAAACACCATTTTCAGACTTGAAGGGTGTGCTGCTGCTTGATGTGGCAGAACAGAGAAATGAGATCACAGACAGGTAATAGAGCCTTGATGCTAAAAGGTGCAGTTCAGTATGTGAAATGCAGTGTGTTCTCCTTGTCTTGCCAGAAAAGAGAACTGAGAATGTCTGTTTGTGTACTACACACACTACATATGTCAAAAGTGAGGTTTCTAAGTAGCCATTCGGATAACAGCTGTAGTCAGAGGATGCTAATGAAAAGTACTGCTATGGGGGTTTTTTGGCTATTCCTGCTGCTCTTCTAGATTGAAGTTTTGGTCCCAAGAAGCCTTATAAGTTTGGGTATACCATTCCATATGCATAAAGCTGTTTCCAAATTTTGGGTGTCTAGAGTGGAGAGATGCCTTCAGAAATTCCAGTAGGGGGATGGACCTGTATATAGAGAATTTTAGCCTGCTGGCAGTAGCTTCACTGTCTGCTTTTGGTGAAGTTTTGTGGTCTACAGGGTAGTCTACAACTCAGGAATATGACTTGTCTGTGAGGATCCTGAGTGTCCCAACAGATTTCGTTTGCCCTGTGAGTCTCACTGGGACCCCTCACACAAGCACCTCCTGCCTGCTGGTTCAGGACCTTCAGTTAAAGCTTCAGCCCTCATGAAGGTTTCCAGGGAGTGTGAGACTGCTCCAGCAGAGGAGAGAAGAGAGGACAGAAAATGAGGGGGACCACAGTGTGGGCAGTGCTTCCACTGATGGGACATTGTCCTGAGGCAGAGCATGGTGAGAGCAACAGCTTTCATTGACAGTCTGGTGCTCGTCAGACAAAGTGGGGCAGTGTTGTGTGCATGACCAGTCAGCAAAATCCAGACTGAGATTCAGGAACTGCAGGGGATAGGAGGCAGATGAAGCTCTGTTGTGCAGCTATTGGGAAGCCCAGGCACACTTGGTTGGCCAAACCTGAGCTTAAGAGGGAACTTGAGCCCATGGCAGAGGATTTGGGGTACTGGAAGGGGTACTGAGTGAGGCTGGCCAGGTCTAATTAGGCCTAATGAGGCACTAGGAGCCCTGACAGCCAATTAAAACTCTACAAGAGAAGAAGGACAATCAGTTTCAATGCAGGCAACTTCAGGCAGAAGGTAAACTTCACTGCTGGATGTCAAATATTTTAAGAACCAGACTAAGAATTAGGCTAAGCCTAAGATGGAATACTGAGGATCTCAGTGAATCAGAGGATTGTTCATGTCCCTAAAGCATAAAGACTGCTGGGTGCCATTCTGCTTTAAAATAAAATAGAAATGGCTTGTATGACAGAATTTATTTCTGAGATGTCTCAGCTCACCACACCTTTTTGCTGTGCAAATTCAAACATAGGGAACAGAACATTTTTTCAAATTATCAGGTAGGCTATTTTCAAAATAAGCTGCAGAAAGCTTACTGGAATTGAAAATAGAATGTTTACCAGCTCTTCTATCTTCATTTTGCTGCCTTTATTTTGTGCTTTTAATGGCAGAGCACTGTGTTTATTCAGTTGTGCCATCCATCTCTACATATTCTACCCAAGGGAAGAAAGCCACACTGAGGTAGTGCTCAGATTGCATAATGTACCCTGAGATACAGATAAATCCCATTTTGTTAGAACTCAGTTACTGAGTCTGAAAAACTTGAGACTGCTGCATTTTCAGTACAGACTTTTCATCTGTCATTATATTAGTCTTTTTTCATCATTCCTTCTCACCTATGTTATCAAATCCACAAAATAAAGGCTTTTGGAGTTCAGTAGACCAAATAGTGGTGTAAAATATAATCTGCTAAAGCATTACATTCGTGATTTAATGGGAGCCATACACTTGCAGGAACTTTGATTCATTTACTTGAAGTTTTCTTACACCTGCTGGAATACTGTGTGTGCTAAGGCAGATAGGCACCATGCAACCTGCAAAAATTGTGTGATTCAGGATAAAAACCTGAAGATGTGTAGTCAGCACACGATGCAGTTTGATCTGGCTAAAATAGGAGTTTATGGTAAGCATTACAAAGTCTGTTTTCCCCAGTGGAATAAAATGAGGTAAACAATTTGTACAATTTTAAGTCAGTGCAGCCTCAAGTAAAATGCAGTTGGGTTTTCAGCAGCACTGTTTGTGTTTAGGGAGCATTGAGCAGTCATGATTTCCTTTCTTGCCTAGTTAAGGCTGGTAGACAATGAGTCAGCCTCCATTGATAAAAAGTAATTTGTACCTCAAACTGTTGCATTTCCATACAGGGAGAGGTAAGGTTTTATGGGTGTGCAGAATCACTTTTTTTAGTGCAGCAGAGCTAGCAGTTTATTTGAGTATCAGGTTCCATAATCTTTAATAGCTTCGTTATATCTGAAGAGGAGCGATATGTTACTGTGATCACAGCCCCCCAGTAAAAACACTGCATGAGACATGGTGCACAAAACAGTACTAGGAAAACCCTAAAGAAACAGGATGAATTAAAAAAGATTGGTGTACATAATTTGGAATATACATGGTACAGTTTTTTTCAGCCAAATAATTTATAAAGCATCCTGTTCTTTAAGAATATCAGAGAAAATCTAAGGTGGATGTACAACTAAATCTCTTTGCAAAAAGAGGTCTAGGAGTCTTGGTTGTTCTGGCACAGAAATGAAAACAATGTAGGATTGCAGGCTCCTTTCAAAGTACAATAATCTGTTCCCTAATTCTTTCTTTTATGTGAGATGCCAAGATGTTTGAAGAGAGATCATAAACTTTTAATTACTACAGAAGGAAAAATAGTATGTAAAGGTGTTAAATTCACTTTCTACTTAAACTCATAGGACCTTTTTCCTATTTATATCTCCTATAAATATTTAGATATTTAGATATTTTCAAAATATTTAAATATTTTGAAAACACTGAAAATACCTTTTGCCTAGGTACCTCTTGTCTGCATATTATCAGGCTGCTTTCCTTACAGCCTTCTATGAGTGTTTTTTCTAATTCTTGATCATAGCTGAGTTCCTATATTGATGAATTTCTATGTCACAGAATCTGAAAGTCATTGTTACTTCTTATATGCAAGTATATTCCTTATCAAATTTGTTATGGCCTTATTACTTGTAATGATCTGTTCCTAACACATACAGATTTTACATTTATGGAAAAACAGTTCAAAGACCAATGTGTTGAAATTATCAAATACAAATTCAAAAACATATTTTTATGCCCTGCCCATATTCAAGTTTGGCAAGTGATCTAATTTTTCTGTGTTTAAATTGCCACTGTTTCAAAGTAGGAAAGAGAAAATTATGACATACTCTGTGTAGTTTATCTAAGGGGCTCATCTTAAAAGAAATTCTTGCACGTTTGAACATTAATAATCTGTAGCATTTGTTACATATTTCCTACATATCCTAATTAATTTGCAAGAAGAAACATAACTGTGGTCTAATTTTACTTTTCAAAACAGAGCAAAAATAGCTAGAATAGTGGGGGGGGTTTTTGCATTTCAAAATCACTAGAGATCAAACATTTTGAACTAGAGCAAAATCATAAAAATGTTGGTATTTTTATAGCATGTGACAGGGATGTGACAAAAATCTAGTACATATTTCAGATCTGTTCAGCTGTCTCATCTTCGCCCAGTGCTTCTCCAAAATGAAATTTGTATGAAAGCAGAAGACTGTTTCCTTTTCTCATATGGACAGTGGTTGCTTAAGCAATTTTAGCTAACTGTTTAGGGACCTAAATGGTCATCCATTTTCAAGACACTGCTGAGGTGTCCTTTTGTCTCTCTCTCTCTATTTTACCAGACTGGATTCTAAACCTTTTTTGTTATTCTGTGAAAGACATATTTGTATACTGACATATGCAGCACTTGGTGCTTAATTTTATCTTATAAAAATAGAGCTCTTAATTTAATTTGAGAAAATTGACTCTTTTTTTCTTTTTAAGGTGTCAGAATGATAGACTACTGTGGGTGAAGAAGTAATTTGGAGGTTATCTGGTCTGAGATCTGGATTTAAATAGTTCAGAATCTTGTCCAGTAAAGTTTTGAATACCTCCAATGCTGGAAATGCCAGTGCTCCTCTGTACAGCCATGTACATGGCTGGAGATTTAGCATGAAGAATTTCTTCCTTAGAACTGTCTGGAATTTCCCTTGCTGCACCTTGCAACCATTTCCTCTTCTCTTTTTGTCCTTTGCCTCTGAAAAGAACCCATCCTCATTGTATTTTTAATGCCTCATTAGATGATGGGAGATGGTGAACGGATTTCTCCTTAAGAATTCTGCTCTCAAGGCTGGGTTTAAAAGACTTACTCTCCTTGTGCATCATGCATCCCAGACCACTCCAGTGATCCCCTCCAGACTGTGGCGATGGTGAGGTGCCTGAGGTTGGATGTGGTAGTCAGTGTGTCAACACAGAGGGGAAATATTCCATTCAACCAGTGGAGAGCATTCCTCCTAAAGTGACCCAGCTGTCATGGTGGAATGTGTTCTGCCTGTTATTCACCTGAATCCTTAGTGCCATGTGTGCAGATTTAAGGATGTTACTTAAACATAAACTATGTAAATACTAATTTAATTCAAAGAATATATTCCTCATCTTAAATTTCCATTATGGCTTAGCCAGATTTATAAGATATGTCAATATGTACTGTACCTCTTCATTAAAATAGTTATCAATGCTTTGTTTGTTAATTTACTTCATTGCTTCCTAGCACTAGTAGGATAGCAAAGTCCAAACAAACCAAGCTATGCCACTCAGGTGGTTTGGCCCTGTATGAACGCCAGGTGCCCACCAAGCTGCTGTCCCTCCTCAGCTGGATGGGGGAGAGAACATGCAATGAAAATCTCATGTGTTGAGATAAGGACAGGGAGACATCACTGATCAACTTCTGTCACAAACAAAACAGTCTTGACTTGACAATCTCATTCTATTGCAAATAAAATCAGATTGCTAAAATCAGAAATTAAGTAGTAAGCCACCTTCTTTCACCCCCTCCTTCTTCACAGACTCAGCTTCACTCCCAGTTTTATCTGCATCTTTCCTCCTTGCAGGAGGTTCTGGGAGTTTCAGTCAGTGTTTTCTCTGCCTCTCCTTCCTTCTCAGGGGAAGGTATCCTCACACTCTTCCTCTGCTCCAGTGTGGGGTTCCTCCCATGGGAAACAGTTCTCCATGAACTTCTTTAACATAAGTCCTTCCCACAGGCTGCAGTCTTTCACAAGCTGCTCCAGCCCCATTGCCCCATGGGGTCACAAATCCTGCTGTAAATCTGCTACAGCATGGGCTCCTTTTATCAGGTGCTGCCAGGAGTCTCCTCCAGCTCAGGTTTTCCCTATGTGATCGCAGATCTGATCACAGCAGGTGACATCCACCTGCTCAGCTCCTCAAGGGGCTGCAGTGGGATTTCAGCTCCAATGCCTGGAGCACCTCCTGTCCCTCCTTCTCCTCTGATCCTGGTGCTTGTGGAGCTGTTCCCCTCACAGGTTCTAACTCCACAGTTCTCCAGGTGCAGTTTTCTTTTTCCTTCCTTCTTAAATACATGATCCCAGAGGTGCTAACTCCATTGCTGGTGGGCTTGGTTTGGCCAGCAGTGGATCCATCTTCCAGCCAGCTGGCACTGGCTGTGTTGGACATGGGAGAAGCTGCTGGAAGCTTCTCACAGAAGTCAACCCTGTAGCCGTCCTGCTGTGAAAATCTTGCCACACAAGACCAATACACCCACCAAGCACAAGTATTTATTTTTTGAATTAACTTTTGATTTTCTTCTATCCAGAGTTAGTTGTTTCTTATGATTTGTTACTAAGCTAACAGGAGACACAGCCAGGACAGCTGACCCCCAACAGACCACACGGCATCTTGCTCAGTATAATAAGTGGGGTGAAGAAGGAGTGGACAGAACTGTTGGAGTTGATGGCATTTGTCTTCACCAGTAACTACTATGTGGGAAGAAGCCCTGCTCTCTTTAAGATGTCTGAAGATCTGCCTGCCCATGGAAGAAGTGAATTAACTTGTTTTGTTTTTCTTGTGTTGTGGACTTTTCTTTCCTCATTAAACTGTCCTTATCTCAACACATGGGTTCCACCTGAACATGAGGAAGAAATTCTTTACTGTGTGGGTGACTGAGCCCTGGAACAGATTGAACAGAGTGGGTGTGGGGTCTCCCTCACAGGGAATATTCCAGAAGCATCTGAATGCAATCCTGTGCCTGTGTGTTCTGGAATGGCCCAGTTTAACTAGGGAGATGGGACCAGATGACAGACCTATTCCTGTGATTCTGTGATTTCATTCTATGTAAGCATATGTATGCTTACATACATATATATGTAATATATATATATGTAAGCATACATATGCTTACATAGAGATATATATATGTGTATTAATATATATATATGATTGATATATATATATTAATATATATATGTATATTAATAGAATTTAACATAGCTTTACCTGTATGATTCGGCTGGGTTTTTTAAGCTAGACTGATTGGTATGTTTCATGTTTTCATTTAGTTTTAATTTTCACCTAGAATTACTCTGGTTTTTAGGTCAAATTGATGTATGCTCAGTTTCTTCTGAGATTCCATAGTCGAAGCAATCCCTCACCAGAAAAGCTTATTATGTTATTATTGGTTTTAGTATTTATCTTCAGAACATATTGTTATAAGGATTTTGTCTGAGGGTCAATGAGGAAATAGGCTTTCAGTCATAAAAAGCATTACATATAATTTGTCTGTTTGCTCAAGAATGGCCATCCTACACTGAAAGAGGAGCAGGTCAACATGAATTCTTGTGATTCTTAGATCTAACATCGGTCTAGTGTCAAGCTTGTGGAACAGAAAAATAAAGTTGAAGTACGAAGTTCAGCAACCACCATCCTAAAAATGTAGCAAAGGGAATGAGACCTGCGGAATTCTAAAAAAGGATTTTTTTCTGCCATTTTTTTCATATCCTGTTACAAATAATAAAAAGTAACAGATGTTAAAAATAAAGCAAAAATAATACGTGCTTTGAGTGAATAGCAAAGTGACTGGAAGGAAGTATGGATAAGAAAACCAGGATGTTCAAGTACCTTTTAACATTGTGCTGAGCAACCACTCACCAGGGTTTATTGAGCTCAGCAGCTGATTCCCCATATGGAGGCCAACACAGACCACCATCAGATAAAGACAGAACTGGCAGAACTGAGAAGAGTCTTTAGACTCTCATTCTGCAGGCACAGGAATGATGTGCCCCAGCAGAAAGATAGCAAAATGAAAAGCTGAAGGTTTTCAGAAAGTTTTTCCCAGTGGGATGTGAGACTGTGACCCTGTATTTCCTCCTAAAATATAAAAAATGCTTGCCTCTTTTGTTTCAGGGAGAAAGGAAATACATGTAATTCCAATTTGTAACACAGCTTGACCTCCCTACAGGATCTCCTTCAACCTTCCCAAGTTTTCCCCAAGCTCCAGTGCTGTTCTGTGGCATCTGTCAGTCTAGCATTTGTATAGCATCAACATTTTGATGTTTCAAAGTACCTGCACATCACAGATCTGTGCAAAGCAATTTTAGAAATGGCTGCTTCGGTGGTTGAGGCTTGTCCTGTTGCATTTGCAGATTTTATTCCCTGGAGAATTTCCACAGTGCATTATTTTCTTATTTTACTTCCAGGATAGGACTCCTTGGCTATTTTCTTAGAACTTCAGTCTTGGTGCTTTTAAAATACGTGTTTTCTTCGATATATATCTATCCTCAAGTTTCCCTCTTTTTTCTTGTGAGTGGAACTTTTTTTCTGCCTTCTTTTGATCTCAAATGATTCATGACTGCTGGTGGGCCTTTACTTTCAGAAAAGACTTGTCTGGTTCCTGTACAGCTGCAATGACAATGGCAGATACAAGACAGAAATTGCTAGCTGGTGTGCTTTTGGTAGAAGGTTGTTTCGTTTTTTATTCTTGCTAACACCGAGCAATGAAAACTTGCTTGTTCAACTGCTTTGTGCTGTTCCTTCATTATTGAAATGCAGGATGATATTTTCCACTGTGATTCTGTCAACTGAAAATTACAAATTATATTGGAAGCACTGATGATGAAAGTGAATTTTCAGAAGTAGGTATGAGAAGGGAGATAGTCCTTGGCTTCAGAGGGAACAATTTTGGTTTACAATTTTTTTTCTACTTTTAAGGCAGCCTTAAAAGTGCAGAGATAAGTTTGAATATGTTTGGTCAAAAAGAAATTTTTAAAAATAATGAAATTTCAACTTTCCTAAGATTTGGGTAGTCATTCAGGTAATGTGGGTACCATATGAAATCTCATTAACTTCTACTGATGAGACTTAGCTGATGTCATTCAGGCTGGATGGTGTTTGATTCTTGTCAATTCTTGTTGAACAAACTGATGCATTGAACTTGTGTTAACCACCACTCAGCACAGATCCTGGAAATAATACGTGCTTTGAGTGAGTAGCAAAGTGACTGGAAAGGAACAGTTCTTCAGTGAACAAGTCCACAGGAACAAATACAATAAAAGTATTCAAAGAGAAAATTAAAATCACAATGTTGGAAGACCATTTAAATGATCCTGCTTTGTCTTTAATGAGAATCATTTTTTTTTAGTGTTTGTCAAGTAAAAATGTGTAGAAACTTTAGGTAGCCAAATAGTGATCAGACTGCAAAACTGACAAAAGCAATCAAAACTCTGGTATTTACATACAGTAAGGCAAAACAACTAACAAGCATTAGATTTAAAAAACCCAAACCCCTAAAAATAATGGACTAACAAATTTTCTTTGTATATGCTAATCTCTGTGAGAAAGACAGCAAGGCATCTCAAAGCATACTCTACGCAGTCACCTTTTCCTAGGAAAGCAAGCTTTTGATTAAATAAAAAATCAAGGAAAGGACCACTCCACTGTAGGATGATGCTCGTAAAACTGACCAGGACTGTATTACCTTTCTCCAGGATATTCTGTGAAAGATATTTAGGCATAGAAGTAATTCATGGAGGACTAGTATAGTGGAAGTATAAAGTGAAGAATGTCCCATCTCCTAAATTTGTACCTATAATTTTCCACTCTGCCTTTCTTGGAGACTTTGTTTTTTACCATATTACTGAATTTTTATCACAGATGATTCAGTTAAGATTTCCTGATTTTCACTGGACAGAGTTTATTGCTTTTTTTCCTTGGATTTGTGAATTCATTTTCTTAGGTAATTTCATCATACTGTTAGATTTCTTGTTGGTACCTCTTAAAGAAGAGCTTTTACAGATCCTGGTTTCATTGCTTATATATCCAGCTGTGAGTGGGGAAGAATTAGGCCTGTGATCAAAAGCACTGTAAGGAAAGAATTATGAGAGTTATTTCTTTTTGGTGATACTTTAAATCTTTAAGAGGTAGTTAAAGGTAATTTTTTTTTTTTTTTTGGTTAAGGGTGGATGTCCACTTACATTTTGCTTTCAGGCAAATATGTTCTTTTTTCTGATAAAGACTATCAAATTTCAAGTGAAAACAAGCTAAAAGCAGTTCCGCTTGTTTTCTTCAAATTAGGTAAATTAGTTACAGAGTTTAAGAGGGACTGGGCAAGTAGAGCATATGGTGCAGAAACAGTTATCTCTGCTGGTTTAATGAGGAAGAAAAGTAAGAAAACAGGAAAAAAAAAGAGATTGCAGTGTACCATGAAGACCCTGTTTCTGCCAAGCTCAGGACTGTTGATGTTTACTAGATAAATGAATTCCCATGCTCATCTGGCATACATGTGTTGTGTCTGCAGAGAGGATGCAGTGACAAGTGCTGGTTCAGGACAAGTGGTGGAAATCCATTCAAACAGGGAGAGTGCTGGGGACTGCCACTGGCAGTGGCACTGCAGCCTTGCAGTGTTGCACACAGCTCTGTCTGCTGCAGCTTGAGCTAGAGGAGTGCAGCCTGGGTGTGTGACTCTCAACATGAGAGAAAGAAAATTTGCTTCAAATATAGAAACCTAGCTTTTAATCTGCTAACATTACCCAAAATGAATCTGCTACACACCAGCTTCGATGGCAGCTCCTATTTACTTTAAATAAATGAATGCCTCTATAAATAAATACCCTTTATGGAGGAATCTCTTCTTTATTAGGTCATACTGAAGTAATAAAATAAACAAAAAGCTTTGGAAAAAATAAGCAGAAGGCTTTGCACAAGAAGAGATGAGGAGGAGGTTTGCAGGTATCCTGGTGAATTCAAGCGTGGGTTGTTTTCTTAATTACTGAGAACACTTGCAAGACAATAGCATCTTCTGTTTGTGAATTAATATAATTTAGACACCTATTTTTAACCTGGTACATAAAATCGTTTGACAAGATAGTAAAATTGGAAGTAGTTACGATCTAAACCAAAGATTATATCTTCACATGATGACTAATTTCTAGCAACAAATAAACTTGGAAAACACAAACCACGTGTATCCATCTTTGATAATTAAAAAACCCAGTAGAAAAACAGAATTAAAATGTCAAGAAAAAGACGAATGTATAAAGACAAGAACTTGGATTAGAAATCAGTTTTACTATTTTTTTCCTTTGTAAAGGCATTACAGATTCAAGAGACAAGGAGAAAATATGCTATACGAAATTCCCAAGAGTATGTGAAATGCACATTTGAGTGTGACTTCCAGATCTGTTCTGAAGACTTTATTATCTTATATGCATATAGTTTAATATCACCTTTTGGAGTACCCAGTGAGTCTTCTCACAGCTTATGCTAAGCAAAGACCTGAGTCTTTGTGGGAATGAGTTTTCTGACTTATTAGAGATTTATGACAAGATTTATTTGTCATAGATTTATCTTTATGGGATCTCACTGATTTAGTTGGTAATGTCCAATTTTTATTTCAGATGTAGGACCATCTATAGAGAATGCTAAATATACTGAAATATGTGAATGTAACAGAATGGAAAACAATAAATACTAGAATAAATATCAGAGCAAAAGAACAATTTAATTTCTATTTTGTGTATGCATTTTGAGTGTTTTTACAAAATGCTTTTGTAGATGTTTCCTGAAGGAATATTTCCGTTTCCTGGGAAGGTTTTTTTGTTTGTTTTAGTTGAAGGAATTGAATAGGAATGTGGTGTTTGGTTTAGTGAAAATCAGCAAACATGTTGGATGAATTGGTTGGTACAAAGAGGATATAGCTAGATTACCATCTCTGCTTTTGCTGCTTTATGCTACTCAGGTAGTCATTAATCCTTATGGTTACAGACTTTCCAGTTACTTATACTTGTAGTAATCAGTCCAACATAATTGAAAGGGTGGGAAGCTATCATGCATGGGCTGTAAATTATTCCTCTCTGTGCTTATCACCTTAAGGCACAGATTTCAGTTCATTGAGAAAGCAAAGCTGTTTAAAAAAACAGTGGTCAGATTGAGCATTTTGCTTGGAAACTTAAGCAATATAAAGACACATTTCTGATTTCTGCCCAGACAGAAATTTTGCTCTGTCTACATGTTTTTTGATGGAAGAGTTTGTTCTTAATGAGTTTGAATGGGCAATTCTTTGTTGATATACCTGGTTTATCACAAACTGCAATGTGAGTTCAGTTACTTTTACAAGTTATTTATTACTTTATTTGAGTCTGCTGAAGTCACAGGTTAGGTGTACTGCAGAAAACATGTTTTTTTTAGAGCTGGCTCTTATACTCTTTGTTTAGGTATTCCTAAACTCCTGCTTTCTTCAATATATATATATATATACACACATATACACCCTGTACTAATAGGGAATTTGACAACTGAAAACCCTTACTGGAAAAACAAAAAGAAACAAATATAAGTCTAAGAATTAGAGGAATTCCGATTTTGGCTAAATCGGACACTGTAAAATTGTCTAAAATCTAGGAACACCCTGCACCCATTCACACTCAGAAAAGTACCTGTTCGTGAAGTTCTTGAAAGTGTTTGTAGAAGGCTTCAGCAGATCCAGTGAATTTTGATGCATTGCATGTTCAGTAATAGCTGGTAGATACTGTAGCCACACACAGGTAAGGGTCAGATACCTAATTCAGCACACAGAGGATAACATCTACAGAGCACCTTGAAAACTGAAAAGCTGTAATTAGAGAAACTGCCTTGGCATAAAAGATTCACCAGGATGACCTACTTAAAAGGATCATCATGTACCTAAAGTCAGGCTACAGTTTGCAGTCATAAATATTACATCAGGGCTTTTTTTAAGGCTGCATTTCCTTTCCAGTAAATGCTTCAGTTCCCATTAATAGTTGAATAGTGCCATCACATCTGATTTCTTTGAGAAACAGTCAAAGTGTATGAAATTAATCTAGAAGAAGATACTAAAAATAAAGACTTTTTTACTGTAGGTGAACTTCTATTATTAAAAAGCTAGGGAAATATCTTTTAGCTCTCGAAGTCATGTCTATGTGATTGTAGGCTTCGTTTTCTTGTATCAGAAGTACATGACATCTTAGTTTATCTAATACAGTCTGTAGTTTTTCCTGTGCCTCAAAACACTATCAGTCCTAAAACTCATGTCTGGAGTTACTCCTGGAGACAGTATATGCAATAGAATGAGTAAAAAAAGACAACTTCTCAAAGCCATTCCTTGGTCTTCTCCCATCATGCTCTGAGGGCAATTCACACTGCTCCAGAAAGGGTAATAAGATTAGCTTCAGAAATTTCCATCTATTTTTACTCCTGCATCATATCTCACTGCCTCCTTAGTTGTATTACAGCAGTTTTTCTGAGGTAATGCTGGAAAATAGATCATTAAAATGATCATGGTTAAAAATAACCTTTCCCCAAGCTGGAAGCAGTGTTTTCTTAGAAGCACTGCTAAAAAATTGTCGCCTGCTTTCTCCCAAAGGGGAGGCTTCTACGATCTGTTGCAGTGTCCAGATTCACACACACACACAGACAGGCTCCCTTAACTTTGGACACATGAGTCATAATGCAATTTTGTAATTGATTTTAGCTGTTCTAACTACAGACTGTTGCCAAAGAATGATCCTGCATTTCTTCCTTCTGTATGCTTGCATGCTGCTGCCATTTCTTTTTCCTGCCCCTGGTGATAATGCAGATGTGTTGTGAGCAAATTGTCTTGCAGATTTGCCTGAAAACTGCATGGAGAAGAGGGACTGGTTAGTCTTCAGTCTAATAAGCAAACTGCTCTTGACTCATTATGTCTGCATTTGTGACCTTGGGGCTGCACAAGATGGAAAGATACAGCAGGGGAGCAGAGAGAAGGGCTGGGGCAAAATGTCTTGGTGCTTTCACTCAGCTGGGTTAGTGGGAACTCATGCTGGACTAACACACTTGGAGATGCATTAGCTGATAATATACATTCTGCCCCTACTGTGAGTATAGATTGGAAGAAAGGAATGTGTCTGTCCATGACCTAGGTATTGGGAATCTCCAAGTGTGAAAGTGCCACCACTTCTGCCCACACAGCTCCCCTGTGGGAGCTGAATTTTTTAGGATGGGATTTCCCATTGCCAAGACTTGGTGTGAATGCACTGGCCAAAGTCAGTCAGCTTTGAGACAGTGGTACAGATTGGAGGAATACTAACTTCCTACAGCATTTGTATTAAAAAAAAGGCTAGAGATATTTCATGGCAACTCACTGAGAGAAAGATTAGTATTTGTAGCCCTGTTTTGTAAGAAAGGGCTTAGAAAATATGTTGTATGATGCGTGGAATTGCTTGGTTTCTTTCAGAATAAAACCTGGAATCTGAGACTAGAGAGTAAAAAATTAAATTCTGAAGATTAACAGAGAAATTAAATTTATCTTCGGCATATTTTTTGTAACCTGTGGGATTTGTATCTCTGAAGAAAATACAGCCTGTTTATATTTGAAGTCCTGTATTCTGATGTCCAGTGATTAAATAAAAATTCTGTATCAGTGTGAAGAGGCATCTAAAAATAGCCAACTATAAGCTTTTTTTTCTCTTATATTTTACAGGTTGAGTATTACAGCTTCACTTGTACCTGAGCTTTTTCCACTGATGTCCAACACACAATAGACATTCCAAACAATATTTGGCAGGTGCCTTTGCAGCTTAACAGCAGCCCTTCTTTGACACAGGATGGAGGACACATACAAAGACAGGACTTCACTAGTGAAGGGGGCCAAAGATATTGCTAAAGAGGTGAAGAGGCAAGCAGTGAAAAAGGTGAACAAAGCAGTTGACAAAGCCCAGGATGGCTACACACAGAGGTCCTACAATCGATTCCAGGATGAGGAAGATGACGATGATTACTATGGCCAAGGAGGAAATTATGGTGTAGAAGCTAATGATGATGAAGGATCAAGTGAAGCAACTGAAGGACATGATGAAGATGATGAAATTTATGAAGGGGAGTATCAGGGAATCCCCAACATGGGGCAGGGTAAGGATGACATGGTGGCCTTAGGTCAGTCTATGCGTGATGAATACAAGGATCGTCATGAACTGGAAACAGAGAGGAAAGCTGATGAAGAGGAGCTAGCACAGCAATATGAATTGATAATACAAGAATGTGGCCATGGTCGCTTCCAGTGGGCCCTCTTCTTTGTGTTAGGAATGGCCCTAATGGCTGATGGCGTTGAAGTGTTTGTGGTTGGATTTGTGTTGCCCAGTGCTGAAACAGATATGTGTATACCCAATTCTGGATCAGGATGGCTTGGTAAGTAAAGCCTTCATTCTGTCTTTTTGTTGTTAAACTATTTGTTTACAGTAAGACTTAATACGTATTTGTCAGCACAGAAACTTATATAAAAATAGGTTCATCTTGAAGATAAATTCCATTATTTAAATTAAAATTAATTGTATTAATTCAAAATTTAATTAATATAGTAATTTTATTTTTTTAGATTAGTGTTTTCTTATTCAGTCACTAAAAAAATCACTAAAGAGAAAGACTGCATTGTAAAACATAGGGACAAATTTTGTTCTCATATACAAGAGTAGATGTCCAAATGAACTAATCTAAAATAAAGCAAAACCACAAAACCAGCCCACAGATGGAGAATTGGAGTCCTGCTGAAATGATATTGGTATAATAAAGAACAGATGATACAACTGTATGGCAACATTTTCACATATGAACCTTTGCAATGGTGAGGTGAAATTCAATCTGGAAAACTCAAAAAATTCCAATAAAAATGCTATCTATTATAGCCTTTCCCTCTTTTTGTCTTTTGTCATTTTATACCAACAACTGTTCTCTAGCCATCCAAAGAGAACACTGTTCACTGCGGATCAGAGTGACAGAAGAATGAACATGGGATGTGTTTTCTGTGTCCATTCTGTTTTTGGGGATGTGCTGTGTTTCATCCCCTAGTCTGTTCCCTCCTGTGGTGTTGGACACAGGCACTCTGAGCCAGCCTTGTGTGGCTTGGTGAGAGCAGCAGTGCTGCAATCAGGTCCCTGATGTTTTCCCTGGATATGCCAGGGCACAGCAGGTAAAACAAGGCTCTCATGGGGCAGGGCTGTGGAGAAAAGTTGAAGAAAGAGTTTCCCAAAGAAGAGGGGAGGTAGGAACCTGGGCAATTGGGACAGAAATGGAAATAAAATATATATGTGTAGATAAGTGACTTGGGCCTGAAGACTGTTACAGAAAGGAGAACTTTTAAGACATTTTAAAAGCCTTTGTTTCCTAGCAGATGTTCTGCTTGTACCCTCCCTCTTTGCAGCACGTGGTTGTGTTGCAACAGATCTCATTTTAGCTTTGCTCAGTTTCCTGACATATTGATACCAGCAGTTTGGCTCGATGGGTTTCAATAGTGGGGACTGCAGTCTCCCCCTGCTACATCTCTAAGCCTCCCTCCAGGTGACAGGAGCATAAGTGGAAAGTGAGGATTTCTAAGATGACTGTGTCCTTTGCATCATTCTGTGCCATTTGATCATTTGTTATTAGAACTACTTTGCGTATGTTATTAGAACAACTTTGTATATACTATGTATATACAAATGTATATGTATATGTATATACTATGCAGGGCAGTGATTAAACTTAAATGGAGAGAAAAAATTATTAAAGTTTTAATGGTTAAAGAGGCTGAATGCATATAATCTGTTTTGTACTGCTGGTTGACATCAAATGCCAAAATTGTATGTGTCATTCTTGGACCTGTGAGCTTTCAAGTCTAGCTCTTAAAGAAGGATGAAAAGCAAAAACAAAGCAAATCTGTATCACCAGATAAATGTCAATGATTTAGTGCAGGTAATAACATACAATGCATCTTTAAAAAGTAGTGAATGCCCAACCTGCTTTTTAACGTGATTTTTTTCATCTAGTCCTTGTCAGTTGACAATATCTTTAAAACTGACACCTCAATTGTTATAATTTTTGTAAACTTTGTATTTTTTATATTGCTAGCACAAAAACTATTTATCTCACCCCCATTTTTAAAATTACTGATTGTAATGGTGTGAGTATCTACTAGAATGATTTACTCGTTTTCTGCTGTGAGATAGGATTGGGAGAAAAACAAACCAGGCCCAAAACTTTAAAGGGCATAAATAGAGGTTTATTATCAAAACTATAAAAGGGAAAAAAATTAGTAAGAATCAGAATAAAACCCTCAAAACACTTCTCCTCTCCCCCAACAGCTTCTTTTCTTTCTCACAGACAACATATAAAGACAAAACTTGGAACTCTAAGTCAGTTTACCACTTACAGAATAGTGGTCATCAGTTCATTTAGAGAGAGAAGCCTTTTGGTTTACCATGGAAACTTCCCACAAGACAAGAACAGTCTTCTTGTGGCCTTTAATTCCCACAAAAGCAGCTGCCCAGGAATCTGCAGTTGTGAAGTCCCTCCCATATTACACAGCCTCTCACCACTCCAGCATGGGTCATGCATACTCATGGGGTATCAATTTAAAGATGAACGGTTCTAAAAGGAAAGGTTTTTCTTCATCTCTAGGAACAGACATATTTTCTCTTTCTAGGAGAAGAGCCTCATTTTTGTCTCATCTCTCTCTCACTGTTCAAGCTTCTCATAAGATCACAACTATTTCAATATTTAGTCCATCACAAATACGTTTGCTATCTGCAACTCTGAACATTCTTATCATTGCCCCAATAACTATTTTTCCATTAATTAAAGGGATGTTCTAGTATAACACAGTCCATTACCGTAGCTCACAAAAGAATTTCAGCCTAAAACCTAGGCATCTTCTCATCCTTTCCATCTAAGATGTAACTCTTCCTTCACTGAATTTGGTGTCTTCACATTGGACCTCTACATATCTCCACTCTGTCCCTTTTCTATCACTCAAAGAGGATTTAATGTTTTGCAAGTTTCACATGTCAAGGAAGGAGTTAACAGCCTGCAAGAGGGGATGATTGTTCTTTTGGGTAGTGGCTGAAGTTCGTACATTCCGACCACGCCAGGGCTGTGCCAGGATCCTGGGGAGCCCAGCCACACCCAAACTGCTCACTCCGCACTGCTGGGCCCCCTCCCCTGGCTGGATGACATTTTAGCAGAGGCCAGAGCTGTCTGCAGTGGAGGATTCTTCAGAAAACTGCACCGGGGTGGGGAGAGAGGGAAGGGGCCTGGCTCCCGGCAGGGGCTGCCCTGCCTGGCTGGGCCTCTCAGGGGCGTGTGGAGGGTGGGGTGGTGTGGCAGCAGAATGCTAGCAGCTGCTTGGGCTTGATCCGGCCAGGATGGGGAAAACTCTCCTCTCCTCTCCTCTCCTCTCCTCTCCTCTCCTCTCCTCTCCTCTCCTCTCCTCTCCTCTCCTCTCCTCTCCTCTCCTCTCCTCTCCTCTCCTCTCCTCTCCTCTCCTCTCCTCTCCTCTCCTCTCCTCTCCTCTCCTCTCCTCTCCTCTCCTCTCCTCTCCTCTCCTCTCCTCTCCTCTCCTCTCCTCTCCTCTCCTCTCCTCTCCTCTCCTCTCCTCTCCTCTCCTCTCCTCTCCTCTCCTCTCCTCTCCTCTCCTCTCCTCTCCTCTCCTCTCCTCTCCTCTCCTCTCCTCGAATCTCCTCGAATCTCCTCTCCTCGAATCTCCTCGAATCTCCTCTCCTCTCCTCGAATCTCCTCTCCTCTCCTCTCCTCTCCTCTCCTCTCCTCTCCTCTCCTCTCCTCTCCTCTCCTCTCCTCTCCTCTCCTCTCCTCTCCTCTCCTCTCCTCTCCTCGAATCTCCTCTCCTCGAATCTCCTCTCCTCGAATCTCCTCTCCTCTCCTCGAATCTCCTCTCCTCTCCTCTCCTCGAATCTCCTCTCCTCTCCTCGAATCTCCTCTCCTCGAATCTCCTCTCCTCGAATCTCCTCGAATCTCCTCTCCTCTCCTCGAATCTCCTCTCCTCTCCTCTCCTCGAATCTCCTCGAATCTCCTCTCCTCTCCTCGAATCTCCTCTCCTCGGATCTCCTCTCCTCGAATCTCCTCGACTCTTCTCTCCTCTCCTCGAATCTCCTCTCCTCGAATCTCCTCGAATCTCCTCGAATCTCCTCGACTCTTCTCTCCTCTCCTCGAATCTCCTCTCCTCGAATCTCCTCTCCTCGAATCTCCTCTCCTCAGCAAAACCAGCCCCGCTGCCCCCTGTTATCTGTTCCCACGCCAGAATAAAAGAAAGGTATTCCCATAATTCCTCTGATTTTTAATCTATGAAGTCCAGAGGTGTGTCCCATATTTAACTGGTTAATCAGAGTGTCAACATTCAAAGCCAGTCAGTAACTGGTTTGTTCCATAGCTTTCTTCAATCAGTGGAAAATCAGCACACTGAAAAATCTGCTTGTTTTACCACGTGCACCCTTCTCAACAAATGAAACAGTCAAATTTGTCTTTATTCTTCAGGGTGATAAAATATAAGGATGTCCCAGTTTAGGGCAAATATGGGAGAAACCCTCTGAATGAGGATCCTCTGGGAAGCAAACCCAAACAGCCCTTTTCCTCAGTTGGTCCAGGAAAAAAATCTCCTTGGAGAAAAGTGGAAAAAGCTACTTATTTAACAGAGTACCCACAAGCATAAAAATAAATAATACGAAACAATAAAATCTCTTGTTGTTCTGAAGTGAGATGGCAAACTCAGAGCATCCTTGCCATGGGCTGTAGCTCAGCTCAGCTGAGCCAGTCTCTTATCAGTTCCTCTGGTGCTGGAAAATGCCGTCCTGGGTCTCAGTGGGCAGCAGGTGTGAGATCCAGGTGTCTCTCTGATTTTTCAGTCCAGAACAGGTTTAAACAGTCCCAAGAAAAAGACAAAAAACCCACAAAAAACAAAACGAAAAACAAACCAAAAAACCCCCCAAACAAACAAACCCCCCAAACCAAAACAAATTTAAAAAACCCCACCCCCCCACAAAAAAAAAAACAACAAAACCAACAAAAAAACACAAAACAAAACAAAACCACAAAACAGCAGACAAACAAACCAACCCACAACAGTCCAGGGAACTTTTCTGCCTCAGCTAGCTAAAACTAACTAAAAGCAAAAAAAGACCTCTGTCCTGCTGTCTGTCTGTGCTTCAGACACAGTCCAGGAGTCAGAATGTGAAGGAGTGCAGCTTCTGAAAACAAACTCTTCACTTCTCTGTCTCCTCCTCCAGTCTTAAATGTACAGAGCACAATATCCAACACAGACATAACAGGTGATTGGGGATACAAGCATCATAAAGTCAACCCAAGACAAAGCGTAACCCCCAAATCTCCAATTAATTAATATTTCACTGTATTTTCTACAAATACTATTCTTTCTAAACAACTGTATTAAATATATGGAGGTGTTTGGAACTGGGGGGTATTGTCCCCACCATAGCAGGGGCCAAGAGTACTCACATCCATCCATTGGGGTCTGACCCATGTCAAGAAAGTTGAGGATTTCCCTGTCACCAGAGTTCTTATGATGATGTCTTGAGATGTACTGGAATAACTCTGGAAATACTTAACTGAATTCAGTACAGGAGCTGTTAAATGCCTCATTGTTACAAGTATATATGTGTGTGTGTATATAAACGATACGTGTTGACAAAACTAAGGTAACAGCTCTAGAAAACTTAGCTGTGCAAGTAATGTATTTTCATGCCTAAAATATAGAAATTGTAATGTATCTTCCTTTTGCAATAATATAAACCTAACCTCTCTGTTGTGGTATTAACAAACAAATAATTATGTACTAAAAGATTAACATACAAAAGCAGGAAAGAATGGAGATAGGCAATTTCTTTCCCAGTGTGTATTGAAGGAATTGCAACATGTAAATGTTTTTATCAATAATTTCACAAAAAAAATGTATTTCTGCCCCATTGTTACTAGAAATATATCATAAGGTGCAAGTCGTTAGTACATCAGTGTACATATGGCTTATAAATAGAGTAGATATACAGCTCCCAGACAGCATAACATTAATTCCAGTGATACAAAACATTCATTGTAGTAGTGAATGCTTAGTGAAAACATTTTTATGTTTTTATAACTGGGTCCACACAGCCATGCATTTCAATTACTTTGCACTTGTGATTTCAACTCATAATTACATCCTAACTGGGGTCTTCCAGACAGGCATAAGTCTTTTTTTCATTATTAGAATTCTATAATCCAGAGGATTCTAATGTTGTTAAAATATTAAAGTCACAGGACTAATGCTAAGAGTTATAAGGTAAAATCAGTACACATACACAATGTTTATTTTTCAGGCAATTTTCTAGACTGTCAAGATAGTCACTAAGAACACCTTAATTTGTCTTTAAAAAAGCATTCATTGATTTGGTTGTAAAAACTGTTTTCTTATATATCATGCCATGAGAGTTTACTAGGGAAATTAAAATTGAGCTAATTAATTGAGCTAATTAAAAACATGTGATGATATTAATTGACCCTCCATGTTGCATTTATTATTTTTAAAAAATTCACTTTCACAAGGACAGTTTCCCAAAATCCTTCTATGTTGACCCTTGCATGAGCTTGAGATCACTGTTATTGATCACCAGCAACATCTCAGTTTATAAAGTAACATAATGAGTGTGCTGATGTCATGAATTAACTTCAAGTTGTCTTTTGAATTAAATAATAAACCAATACATTTTTCATCTTAAGTAAGTGATTTTCTTGAGATGAAAGGACAGTTGACTATCTTGAATTATCCAAGATTATAGTGACATGTCACTAAGCATGAGAGAAATGTGTCCCTGCTGTATCATAACTTGGCTGTACTTTTTAACTCCTGAATGTAAGAGGATTCACACTGGCCTGTTTGTTTCTGGCACTGATGAGGAAAGACTGAACCTTCATGAGACAAGTTGTAGGCTCAGGCCTAAAGATTTTATTTTAACCCTTTTCCTTATTGAGTCTTATCTCTTTGGTTTTATCAGTCAGAAAGAGACTGATTTTAGGTTAATTCTGTGAGCTCTGATTTGGGTATACTTCTCTAACTAATTTTTCTCTGTCTTTGCATTCACATTGGTCTTTGTATTCAGATTGTTCTTAAGGATTTTTCTGGGGTTTTTTTGGGGGTCGAGGGTGTTTCTTGGATTTTTTGGGGGGTTTTTTGGTTGGTTGGTTGGTTGGGTTTTTTTAAAATGTAACATTTTCATTATAGCTTTTTCTTTCCTCAGGATCTCTGTATCTGAAATACTGAAACATTGTTTTTCCTAAGCTAGGCAAACCTAGTCTATCCCAGCTATATCTGCTCCTTCTGACCATCCTGTCACTGGTTCTCCCTTGGGACCTGTAAGTGCTCACCCTTGTGTGTAGGACCCTTGACAGCTGCTGTCACTGTTGTTAGAAGTGAATAAAGGCTGAATCCTGCTCAGCTGATCATGAGGCCACTCTTCACAGCATCAGTTGGCAACTTTTCCAGACAGACACCTCCATCCTTTTTTTTTTTGTGCTTTATCATGTAATCATAGAATAGTTTGAGTTGGAAAGGACCTTTAAAAGGTCAGGCAATCCAACCCCCCTGCAATGTGCAGGGACAGCTTTAACTGAATCAGGTTGCTCGGAGTCCCAGCCACCTCAGCCCAAAAATCTTAACATCTCAGGATTTAGTGATTATTTTTAAATTTTTTATTTTTTGTAGGTGTACAATTAGGCACTCTTGTTTGCTGATTGATGTCCTTTACAGAGGCCAATTGCTCCTCAATGATTTCTAATAGTCTCCCAGGTCTGTTTTGAATTCCTGTATGATCCTCTGTATCAAGTTTAGACTGAATGATCTCTTGATGGTTAATAATCTTCTACTCTGTTCTGTCTTACCATGGTGTTACCCTATGTGTTAGTCAAGACTTTGATACAGGTTCATAGACAGTTCAGTAACAAACCTTGAAATAATTTTTTATATGTAAAAGACATTCTTAGCTGATAAGTCAGGCTACAGACATTTACTTCCATCTAAACAACTCAAGTGTTGTGGTAAATCGCTGGACTGATATTGCAAGTCCTGTGAATATGAATAGCAACAAAGAGCTTACCTTGGAAATAAGATTATTTTCTGAAACCCTACATTTAGTGTCATATAATACCCTGATCTAAGGGTCTCTTTCTGTTATTTTCTGAATTTAATAATAAAATTTTGTGTAGTATTTGTAGAAAAAAGAATATTATTGACATAACTACGTCTTTTGGGCAGAAGTAGTTCTCATTCTAGCACAAAAGCCTACCAATTCTCCATTGATTACTAACTTGCACATTAGCTGCTTTAATAACAGTGCTTCCCATGCCTACTCTGTCTCAAAACCTAACAAACATAACCAGCGTAATTCCAATCCACATAGTTCTTTCTCTTTACACGAGAAGAAGTGCTCCCCAGAAGTTTGGTAGCTGATGAAATGTGCATATAAACTCTGTTAAGAATACGAAATGATCTCTGGATTTTTCCACTTCTTAGTTTAAAGAAGTACTGTCGTGCCTGATCCTTGCTATTTAATTTGATTCTGTGTTTGCAATGATCATTTTCAACAACTTTATATTCAACAAATACCTTTCTTGAAACTTATAAATGATGAGTACAAGTCCTTCCATTGGAACAGAATAACCCAAGTCACTGGTAGAGGCTAGTCACTAAAATGCTGGGTAGCAAACAGCTCTGCAGAAGGATCTCGTTTTTTAGGAAGCAAGTTCACATAGGACAGCAGTGCCTTGCAGCTTCTTTGACAAAAGTGACCAGTAAGCAGAGAGGAGTGATTTTTTCCATTCTCAACAAAGTGAGCCCCCATGTTAGATTCACTTTCTTATTGTGGAGACACATAAAAAGAAGAAATTAACAAATTCAGGCAGATTCAGAGGACTGATAATGTGATAAGAAGAGTGAAATACACACCATATAAGAAGCAAAAGGACCCAGTCTTCTTTAACGTGGAGAAAAGAGGTCTGAGGTGAATCTCTCTGTACTATTTGGCAACAAAATTGAGAGAAACTACAGTGAAGGTGAATTAAAGTTTTTCTCAGAGGAGCACAAAGATCAGAAGTTGCAACTGGGGATCATCTGGTACAATGAAGAAAGTTCAGAGTGAGATGGTCAACCACCAGGAATGTTGCATAGAGAAGCTGTGGGATGTTTGGTAGATTTTCAAAGGTTGACTGATGTTATGTTAGGGTTGCAGTTTGGAGACAGGAACACAACTGTTATAAATGCCAATAAAGTAGTCCAATTAAAATCATAATTTTTGGTTTATTAAATAAAGATCGAATTACAGAATTTCAGCAAAACCACCCACAGCGGAGATACTTTGACGATTAACCCAGGGAATTATCAAAGGGTGAACTGGGACGCAGTATCTGGCCAACTGCTGTTCCCCCCTGAGTTCACAAACTGGCCTTGTTCGGGGCTTAGTTTTTATACACTTTATCCCGCCTCTGGCAAAAATTTCCTCATAGTCCTTTTGTTTCCAAGCTAGTTATTCAAATTCATAGTTGTCTCTGACTTAGCTGAAAAGAGTTTCTTCTCCGCTGTGAGGTGTCAATCTCTGGTTTCCCGGGAGTGAATAGACACCAAGTTTTTATGAATGGTATAAGTTCATCTCCGGAGGTGTGGATGATGACATTCCTCTAATGGTGGTGTTCCAATGCTCAGATGAGGGTGTTGGCTGCAGATAATGATCTGACGACTCTGCCATCCAGGGAGGAGAAGACTGATAAATTATCTTAATGTGTCTTCTCCTAATGCCGAGGAGACAGCCAGTTTTCCCGTAAATCCTTTGTCTCCTTGTTAAACTCCAGGGTGGTGCCTGCTTTTTGTCTTAGCAAATTTTCAAGGAAGACTGAAACTTAAGACTATATTCCCCTATACAATGATTTTATAATTTCTAACATGCCATAACCCATAAGAACACGAATTAACATCCCATATTTTTCACACACCTGACTACTCCGAAGGTCATGCGACAAACAGCCAAAGTTTATTGTTGGGCGCCCTCCTTTTATAGGTGGTTCCAAATTCCTGTGCCTGGACAAGCAATTGGTCAGGGTCTTAGCCCAGCCCAGCATCCTGGCCAATGATATGCCTGCATTTGGGATTGAATGGGATTGGCTGGGGTCCCCTGTTTGGGTTTGAATCTCATTTGAATATCATTACCTGGGGACTCGTTTACTTCTATTCTACAATGAACTAGGTTAGCCGAATTGGATTTCTTGTTATAGCCAAATTTATCTGTGCATCTTCAGACCAGCTGTATCTGCGATGGACTGATGGCCTGAAGCAAAGTTATCTTGCTCTGAAGGCAACTGTGCTTTTAGCAGAGGTCAGAATAAAGCTTTTCAAAAGTCCTTCCTTACCAAATTTTTCCTGATTAGATGTCTACAAATGTATGATACTTCTACCTACCTATGACTAAAATATGCTGCAGCTGTTACACTTCTGTAAAATTTTAAAGGAAAGGAGGGTTAGAGCTCATGGATTGTACATGGGCTTGCTGTTTCAAACACTGACTAGTGTCTAAATTAATTTAGGAAAAATCATATGCCTTGAATTATTTGTTCTCCTCCTGGGATCTGGCAGAAACCTGGAAGCATGTGACAAGATGTGAATAAAGAGCTGCACAACCTGAGCTTGACAGGAGTATTTTTTAAAAAATTCATTTATCTACATGCCTACTGGGATTATTTACTGGTTAAGAGATTTGAATTTTAATAGATGGTCACAAAACTGTCTTTATACCACAGTGAGTAAAATGCCTTCTGCTACTGTAAGTAGTTATCTGTGTATAATGTTGTTTTTTTGTTAAATATTAGTATAGGTCATTAGAGATGGATGAGATTTATTGCTTGCTACTGCATAAAATACAGTGGGAAAAGGTGAGTGTCTTGTGGTTATATTCCAGTTATTAGTATGGCACTGCCTTTGTTATGACACAATACACCACAAGTGACATAAAATAAAGGAAATCCAGGCTCTGTTACTCTATTTTTTACTGTTGTGTTGACCTAGTAGATGATCTCTTAGACACTTGAAAATTCCAGGGGAAAATCCTTTTTGTTTTTTTTAATTATGGAAACCATGTTGAAGATTTTTTTTTAAATTATTTTATACTTCAGGGATAGGGAAAAATATTAATATCTAATTTTTTAATCTGGACACTTGGACAAGGTATAAATTTTATTCAAGAGAGCTCAGATATCAAAAAAGTTAGATACTTATATAATATCTGGTATATATTCACAATAAAGGAATCTAGATAAAGAGTACTTACTGGGGCCATATCAGACATTTGCTTGTGAGGAATCTCACTGAAGTAACAGTGAGAGTCTGTTGCACTTATAGTTAATAGTAGCAATAAATCTTTAACAGCAGTAGAAATATTTAGAAATAGAGTGTTCTAAATATTCCAGAAAAGGTGAAAATTGGTCTGTAGGATTAATGTCTTACTCCTTCAGAAGGAGATGCTAGAAATACAAATGCCACCATGCATGCTGTTCACCTTTGGTACAGTTCAGCTCCCTTGCAAATGACATTATTAAAGTCCTCCTAGTGCAGTGCTTTTTTGGCTTGCCTTCCTAACACAGTTTTTTGAGGGAGAAAAATTAAGAGACAGATCCTTAACAGCTTATAATTTCTAAGCTGTTACAATATATGGACCAGTGAAAATGGTGGTTATGTCTGGTTTTGTTTTCTGAGGGGAAAAAGGGGACAGTGGAGGGAATATACAATGGGATTTTTTCTCTTATGACCTGGACTAAACCTGTATCACATGGAACATCATGGACTCTCACAAGACAGGAACTGAGAGCACAGATTTGAGCCACTAATGAAGTACAGTGTACTCAGTCCTCTGTGCTGGTGCAGGCTCCCACAGTAAGCCACTATCTAAGGTGGGTCACAACTGCCCACATTTCTGAGTATGATGTTGTTCCCAAGCCACCTTATTGAAGCCAGTATTAAGAGGGTGGACAGACCCATTTCAAATGTTTTTCCTCTTTCAGGTTGTTTCTGCATGCAGCTTTATTGCAAGGACCCATAAGGATCACTGAGTCCAACCCATCATTCTCCTCAGAACAGCCCCCAAAAATCACACCATGTGCCTGAGAGCATTGTCCAAACACCTCTTGAACTCTGTCAGGCTGGTGCTGTGGCCACTATTCTGGGGAACTTCTTCCAGTGCCCAACCACCCTCTGGGGGAAAACCATTTTCATGGTATCCAACCTAAACCCTCCCTCAGGTCCATGCCACCTCCTCAGGTCATGTCACTTGTCACCAGGGAGATCACTGCCTGCTCCTCTGCTTCTGCTGTGAGGATGGTGTAGACTGCAGTGAGGTCTCCCCTCAGATCCTTTCAGGCTGAACAGACCAAGTGGCCTCAGCCACTTCTCATAAGGCTCCCCCTCAAGACCCTTTATCATCTTCATTGTTCTGCTTTGGACAATTTCAAACAGTTTATTGTCTTTTTTTTTTTTTTTTAATTGTGGCACCAGAGCTGCCCCAGCACTGCAGGTGAGGCTGCCCCAGAGCAGAGCAGAGCAGGACAATGCCCTCCCTTGTCCTGCTGATGCTGTCCATGATGTCCCCAGGACACGGGTGGCCCTCCTGGCTGCCAGGGCACTTCTGAGTCATGTTCAACTTTCATGTCCCTCCATGATGCTACTCTCCAGCCTTTTGTACCATTTATTTGCACAGAAAATTAAAGTTAAATACTTACTGCTTGTGTTTTTCTTTAAATCTGTCACAGAGATTTTTTTTGTCTAAAATAATCAAAAATCTTTGGGCTGCTTTTTTGCTCATGACAGGTTATTTTCTGGCTCTGCCTATCCCATCACAAATCAGTAATTTTACCATTTTATTCCTACAAAAGTAGTGAAAAGAAAGAAATTCTTCCCAAAGGAAAAGCCTGAGGGCCATGTTGATTTCACACATTTAATTTAGCTGTTGCCTTCACTTTTTCCTCCATGTCTCAACTACCATGGGATCTCTAGTTGACAATATATCACTTCTTAAATCGATGAGTCAAAAAGAGGTTTTAGCCAAACTGAACATTTAAAATATGATGGTGCACTCTCTTCCAAGTCTCTGTTTGGTTAATTCTGTAGCAGAGTTTAGTATAATTTGCAAGCTTTCACATTCTTTGTGTGGTTTTGAATTTTGCATCTTGCATCAACTGCTGAGCTATGAAATTAAATAGGAAATTTATGAGTTCCTTGTCAAGGGAGAAATATTTTAACAGAAAAAGTGTTAATGAACTTCCTTTATACGTGGACCAAGAATTATTTGATGGCTTGGTCATCATAGTTGAGTAAATATCTTCCTATGCATTTTATAATTGAATTTAATCAATCAAGGATTTTTGAACCTCTTGAAGTTTGACTTTTCTTTTTATCCTACACTATCAGTATGTTGAAGAATTGAAAGAAAATTGTATATTATTATAGCAACCATTTAAAATATATTCTTGTTGTAGACCTTTGGCTTATTTAAGGGAGTGCTGAAAAATATGGAACAAAAATAATTTTTTAATCTGCTCTGGCTGCATTTCACTGCAGATGAAATTTTTTCCTAGTGATGGGTGCTTCAATTCTCACTGAACATGTGTTTCACTTGTTTGAACTATCAGTTTATGATTGTTCCAAATGTATAAAATATCACTACTTTCACAGCTGATGCAGAATCAAAGTGGTGGTGGTTATACAGTATTATACAATAAATATTTACACAAAGGAATAATACAAAGTCACTGCTAGAACAGGTACATGAATATGACACTGGTATGTTTTTAAAAATCTTCCCTTCGTGCAAATGCTATTTCAGCAAAAGCTATAATGGTAGTTAAGTCTGTCCAGGATATTGTGATTTACTGACATTTATAATAAAGACTCTTGTTTGCATTTAGCCTTATTAATTTTTCAATGCTTTGTCAGCCCTATATAGAATGAGAAGTCTTGATATAAGGGAACAATATAAATTTAAGACTTTATAGTTTCACATGCTACTAACAGGCCACAGGAGTCTGGGAGGAATTGCTCACAGGTTTATTCTGTAAGCAGAATTGTGGGTAACTTAAGGAAGTTCTGTACGTAATATTTTTTTTTTACTAGGGAATCTCATATTTTACACTCAGATCAACTTTACTTACAACTCACACTGCTAGATGGGCACTTCCATACAGCTAACTGGAAAATGTTGCTCCCTGGCTCTATTAAACCTATAACATGTTTACACAGCATCTATCAGCCTGCTCCAACTAGAAGGAAAAAAAAAAAGTGGTTATCACGACACATTACATATGTCGTGTTATTCTTGTTTAACAAGAAAACTTCTCTCACAATAAATATGTCATGGACAAAGGGTTTTCAAAGACTCACAGAAACCTGATTAACAGGCAGAAAGGTGTTTTTATACAGCTTTTTCAGGGGATTGCAGAAAGTTGGGAGAGTACTATAAAGCAGAAAAATTAGAAAAATGGTGTAAAGTGAAACTGGCTCTATATCCATAGTGTTAAAGAAAGTCTACATTTTCAGTGATAGGCAAAGGTGGCTATTTGCAAATTTCTTCATATCAGTCTATCTGGACTGAAATTATTTGCTTTATACTGGCAAGAAGTGGAGAGCATCGTATATCAGTTTGAGTGAGTATGGATGAATATAACCCATGTGATATGTGACTCTATTGTGCTGCATATTGCTTTTGTCTGGCATTTGTCAGACCTGCTCATTTTCACAGAGAACAAGCATTTTCCTAATCCATTAGAATTCAGGGCAATTTTCAAGGTTGGTTCTGAAGTCACCACTAGCAAGTCATGTTAAATGGATATTATAAACTGATAGATGCAGTCATCTAAAAATTTTCCATGTAGACATTACAACAGTTCCTCCTGGTACTATGGTAAATACATAATTAAAAACCCCGTTCAATTTCATCAGCACCTGGAGGTGTATTGGCAGCACACAGAAGATTATTCTGATCCATTATTCTTAATTCTGACACACATTCTGGATTATTTAATCTGTATCATTGACTCCAAGTTGTAAAACAGAAAGAAGACATGGGATTTCACTCTCATGCAGCTTTCTGATAGGTGAGGTAGACCAGGCATCTTGTCAGACACTGGGAAATGTGTGTGTTTCAGACCCTTATTAAATTTGGTAAGTTGTTTCTGAACAAGCTTAGCCTAATTCAATGTCTGTTTCTGAAAGCAAAAGGTTTGGTTCGGTTTTAGGTTTTTTTCTTTAATTTTGTTTGGGTTTTTATTCTGTTTTGGTCCTTTTTGGTGTAATTTTTCTTCCACCGCCCTTCCAGCTCATTGGATCAATCATGCTAACAGCCACTGTATGGATGGAACAAAATAAAAGGAAGGTATTTTTTTCCCATTTACGAGGAAAGAAGTTTATTTCTGCACTGGATATAGTTACAGAAAAAAGACTTAATGGCTGATTGAGCACTGGAGAGATAACCGATGGTTAGCTTAAATATTGAACAGAAACCACTGAGATTGCAGTGCTGTTAATTAGCTCTTAGTATCAGGTGTTTTAATTTACTGCATTGGATGTGTCTGTTATTAATGTAGGTTTATATGCTTAGGAATTTTTGTTTAAAATCAACACTAATTAAAAGTTAGTGGTATTCATGGGCTGTGCTTTGTTTAGAGTCAGAAGCAGGACTAGTTGAATAAGATGTTAATATTCAGGTAATAAAACATGTGGCCAAAATGAACAGTTTTGATATGAAATGAGATGATTAGTGTAGATGACTGCATGGGCAATTTAAAGCTTTAGTGAAATATATCTTTTGGCTTTGAAATTTAATTAATCCTAGCTCATTGCACAGTGCTATGCAGCGTTCAAGCATATGCAGCATTTATAATCATTCTGATTCTCAGGACTGCCAAGGAAATGCATTTCAAATTGCAAAGTCACAGCAATTTCTACCATGACAGGGCCAATTCAGAGGTGGACAAAGAGTGCATTGAATTTAGCATCTAAATCTGAGAGCAGAAAAATCCAGAGGAATTTCCACAGTTGCAGTGGGATAAAACAGGAATTAGGCGGGCTAGGACAGCTTAACTAGGTGTGTTTTATCCAAAGCTTGTCTGTAAGGATTTTCTTTCTAGTGCCAGAGGGAATTGTTGGATCAAAGGAAAAGATAATGTGAAAATAATATGTTCAGTGATAGCACCTTGGGAATCTGTCAACAGCTTCATGTCATCACCTGGGATTACCTGAGCTTATGTTAATGTCTGTGCTCTATATATTGCACATTGGTAGCTACCATCTTGTAAAATATTGTTTATATGGGAAGAAAAAGACCATGTATTGGTTGTTTTTCACAGTTCCATGTTGTTAAATTTGAATGCTGATTGACTATTCGTGTTGGAAGTAGCAAAGAAATAGTACTTTAAAAGCTGATTGTTGATAAATTGTTGATTTATCTAGTCAAGTAATGTCTGTATGAAATAGCAGTGTGCTGCTTTTTGCTGAAATAGTGACTATGAGTATCCAGTTTATAAATTATTCCAATGAAGAATTGGAATAACTATGATCAATTTTTTATTCTGGTAAATCTATTATGGAATAAATAAAAATTATGCTAGCATCTGGTAGGAGATAATACTTTTTAAAAAGATTTAAGTTATTGGCACGATAGCATTTTAAAAGTAGAAGTGATGATGACAATGTACTGCTGCCTTATCAGAAAATGCAGCTGTGAAGAAAATTCCTCATCCTAGCAAGTAATCTATTACCTGTCACATTCTCTGCAGCTACTGATCTTCTTCTATGACATTATTAATTTATCTAATTTGGATATGAGGATAAGCAGAAGCATTTATTCCTTTTGTCACTACAGTGTTTCAATTAATAATATCTGAGTACACAAGAATGTGTGTTGCTAATGAAATAATACTCCAAAACTGAGTATTATTTCATTAGTTAAAAAAAAAAGAAGTATTAGCACACCTGCTGGAGTAAATTTTAGATATATTGTAAGGTGAATGTCACTATAAGGAAAGTGAATAGCATACAGAAATGTAGAGCAAGACAATATCATGTTTTTCAAAATGAACTGATAATGCAAAGGTGTAGAGCTATACCAATTTGGTCTGCACAAAATATTTTAAATAAAACTAATCTCATTAGCCCAAAGAGGAGAAATATGCCAGCAAAATGCTTCATGATGGAATTAAATTGAGCCTTATGCCACAAGCAGTGCAGATTGTAAATCTTACAACTGAGGTACAGGAAACTAATCAAAATTAAGCATATTAGGCATATTAGGCATATAAATACGAAAATATAATATGAGGATGCCAGAGGAAACAAAAAAAACCCACCCTAATTTATAACTGAATAAAATTTGTGTGAATGATTGTTGGGGAGTCATTGATTTTTACATGGACAGTATTTCTGTTATAGGACTAGAAGAGTTTTGATCAAACATTTCCAGCAATGAGTTTTCATCTTTGTGATTTCCCACAGGATGGATCTATATGGAGTAGATTCCTGAGACATGAAAATTTTTGTGTTCCTGGGGAAAAAAAGAAGTGGTCTTCTTTTGTTTTGGTTGTTTTCGGGTTGGTTGTTGTTTTTCTTTTTCTTTTTCTTTTTCTTTTTCTTTTTCTTTTTCTTTTTCTTTTTCTTTTTCTTTTTCTTTTTCTTTTTCTTTTTCTTTTTCTTTTTCTTTTTCTTTTTCTTTTTCTTTTTCTTTTTCTTTTTCTTTTTCTTTTTCTTTTTCTTTTTCTTTTTCTTTTTCTTGGGTTGTTTTTGCTTTGTTTTATTTTTTTTTTTCTTTATTTAATGGAGAGGATAGAACAGTTCTAACTTCTCCTTTCCTTCCAAGAAAAAAAGTCTTGGCTCATCTTAGGCCTTTTGACCTTTGGAAGAGCAAGCTGATCAGTTTGTGTAGCCATGCCATGACGTGATTTTTACTTAAGTATCAATGTTAAATTGAGACAAATAAATTGTAGGTATTTGTGAATCTAAACTTTTGGCAACATAAAATTACATATCACCAAATTTTGTCTTGCATTACATTCTTTCTGCTTTTAAAATATGCCAGAAGTCCTAGCCACGTAGTTTCAGTTGTTTTTCAACAATATTGGAGGGTGTATATTGGCTTCTATATCTATTTCCCTTTTTGAGTTGTCTGGAATATTTGGACTTGATTCTTTTAAAAAGGGAAAAATATGGAAGAAACCTCCAGATTTGTGTTCTTTTTTCCATTTAATGTTTTGTAATTTTTTAGGTTGTATATTTTGTTTTGTATTTGTGAGACTTCTCTTTAGAACTGTAGTACTAGGCTACCTCACAATAATTTTTCTTTTACTAATCATTCATCAGATTATAGTATGTCTGTCACAATACTACAAATCTGTATTTTTTTAATTGTTTGTGCCACTGATAATGTTTTTTCTCATCATCCCAAAGTTCATAAAGAGGTTTGCATGAAGAACTGTTGAGTTACTTCCTCTTTTCTGGTCTATGCTGGTCAGCTGAGTATGATATTTTTGTTGGTTTTGCTTTAAGTTCCATTTTCTTGATTTTCATGGTTGAGATCCTGTATTGCAGCTTATCAGTATTGTTTGAGAACAGGATCATTTTGTGTGAATGCTGGATAGAGTTCATTTGATTTTTATTGATATAGAATTTCTGGGTTGGTATTTGACTGAATGTCATCAGATGTAGGCATATTTCAAAGTGGTGCTTGGGTTTGGTGGGGGTTTTTTTGTACAAGTCTTTGTTTGTTTGGGACTTTTTCCTACTGATGGAGCAGAGTGGCTATTTCTTTTAATGTTTTAAACTTACTGCAGTGAGCTATTAATTGTATAAGATGTATAAGATTTTTTGCAGCTTGTTCATCAGAAGATTTTCCTGAGTTGTTTTCTTATGTAAATACTAAAGAAACAGAACTTTAGAAATAAATAAATGATTTTTAAAAATTGTTTTGGATTGAAATAATATTTTTTAGCTTTTTTTCCTTTCATGAAAACACTAATGTTTCCGTATCGCTCAACGAGTTTGAAATGAGGTTGTATTTTCTTTCTTCAGTGGTCTCACCAGAATTTAGTCTTTTCCTTTTTTTGAATTTATATCTTTCTTTAGTTATTTTGGAGATAAAGTTGTCCTTTTTTACTGACTGTGAAGCATATCTAGAATGTGTTGTGAACTAAGCAGCTAAAAAAATATGCAAAAGCAAAATGGTCTGTCATGCAAAGGCTTGTCACTTTGGAATTATTACTATTAAAGAACTAAGCACAGAGGTTATTGAGCTGCAGGTCTCCTTCTTGAAGGCCCAAGAATCACTGCAATGTGACAGGTGCTGTAAAAGTTATATATTGAGACTAGGGAGCTTCAGCATTCATTTTAAAATGGCTTTATATCTTTCATATATTTAGACAGATAAACCCTATTGCCCTGGTCTCTAAAAATAATTCCTATAATACACGTGAAACTTGACTGTTTGTAAATGTATTATAAGCCAAAGAGCAAAAAGCTTCAAAACAAGTGTGTAATTAAGCATCTGCACTAAAGAGTATGAAATTTCATATCGAAGCCTGTCTGCAGTTGTCTTGAAAGGGAAGGCAGGAGGAGTGGATTAGACTGAAAAGTAGTAATAAAGAAAGAGCCTGACATGCTGTGGCATTTGGGGGATTTGCATATATTGCATATTATTAGGTAACAGAAGTCATTTAACATCTGAAGTTAAGACACAAAATGATTACTGTGAGAAACAGCTGGCATTTAGATGAAGGAAATCCCAGGCTTGAGAAGTCTTGAACTTGGAAAGACTCATGCAAAAGTTCAGTTTTAGTTAATATGGTGTTTACCTCACATGTTTGTTGGAGAACAGTACCTCTCAGCTTTTCCAGATGGCAGAACATGTTGTGTTTTACTTTAACCACTTAGATCCACACATTAAAATTTTACCATTGTGTGTATATAGAGCTTGTTGTTTCACCACAGCAAGAACCATTTAGAAAAAAGAAGAAATAATTACAGAGAAATATTAGTTTGTGGCAGTTCCTTATGCATGAATATTGCAGCCGTGCTACATCTGAGGGGATGAATGGCATAATATTAAAAATAAAAAGTGAAGATCAAATATACTGAATACATAGGTTTTAGACATCCAAAGACAGAGGCTGTAAAAAGTTTGAGGTTTTTTGTCAATTCTGGAGTTATTACAGCTTTCTTATATTTGTTATCTTAACAGAGTAGTGTTCACCTTAATTACCTCCCATTGCAAACATTTAATTAGAGGTTATGCTCAACAGTTGCTGCATGGTTTGTTACTATTTTCCAAGTATTTTCTGATCAAAGAAACTATTAACAGATTATAATTAAATACAGGTCTGAAAGATTATAATCTTTAAACTCCAAATATACTGTATTATCAGGGTTAAAACAAAGATGCATCTGTATATTTTTATTCTTATATTCATTGTATTACTTACAGGCATTGTAGTACTTCATTATGAATTATATTCTAAACAATAGCATATGGGAAGATCCTAATACAAGTAAGCAAAACACTGAACACATTATAATTCTTTAAAAATTGTTTTGCTTCTTATGGAATTGCCTTAGCATCACATTTATAATTGCTTTTTGCAAAATATAAATAGTATTTTAATTTTATCTTATTTTTTTTAATAACATGAGTGCTTTTTCTGGCTGTATGAAATATATTCCTCATTCCTCATTCAGACAAATTACCCAACCAACATAACAGAAAAAAAACAACTACATGCTAGTTTTATAACTAATTTATAATAGGTGTATCGATGCAAAAAGTTAACCAGAGAGTCCCATAGCCTCTCTTCTCTCTACTGCAAATTCCATTACTGTATTTTTCCTGATTAAATATACTTACAAACTGATTTCTCAGAAGGTTTTGTCAGTCATTTAGATACCAGGCTATGAATAACAACAGATATCAGCAAGTAATAAAGTTATGGCTACACAAGAGGTAAAATACTGCTTAACTGAAGTGACTTGAATGTGTTATGTCCTTGTTTAAATTGTCCATAACTTGCATTTGGATACTGAGGGAGTACTTGGCCGGTTGCTTTGTAAGGCTAAACTCTTCCTAGCAGTCTGGAAGATGCTGTGTGCACATCCATTTAAAAAATATCCAGTCACCTGGTAGCCAACGTGTGTGCATAGTATAAAACAATTCCAGACTCAAATTCCCTTGTCTGAAGAGGATATAAGTGTGTAATTTGTGCATTTGTGCTGTGGGTGAAAATCATTGAAGTATACAAGATTTCTACCGTGGAAAGAAAACACAGGTTTGTTAAAACTTGTCAAAAGAACAACAAAAGAGATTATTTATTCTAGCATGTTTCTTTTCAGCTGCCATTTGCCTCTTCTAAGTGCTTTTCCATAAATTGACAGAGTTTTAGATGACATGTTACCTTGTGGGGAAAATCCAAGAAATACGATACAGATATCACTGAAGTCTTTGTATTTTAAAATATTTAAAAACCTGTTCTAAGATCGGACTGGATGTCAAACCAGTGTGTTCCTTCCACTGTATTAGCTGATTTCTTTAGAGGCATGAATGTGCTGTACTAAAAAGAAAAGGAAAAGTAGCCCGTCTTGTGACTGGTATTAGCTGTTCAAAAAGGGAGTACCACCCTCAGCATCACATGCTAGTTGACATTTATATACAGAAATGTACATCCATATAAGTATTGTTTTGGTGATCAGTCTTTAAGGCAATGAGAAAAGGGAACAAGGGCTGACCAACAACATGGTATTTAATTTTTACATATAGGAATTTCTGCTAAATTTAATGTGTGAATTATGAAAGATGTGCAAAAAATTTAGTGTTATCCACAAGAGATTTATGTTCTGACCAGTGGCATAATGTAATAAACAAGAGCTACAAAGGTTGGAAAGGAAATGCTCGTGATAATCTGATGACAATAAAATGATCATCGTATCTCATTGGTTACTTGCATTGTTGGGTGATTGTTCAGCTGTTTTACATAAAGTTCTCTTTTGCCATTTGTCACTTTTATGAATTATTGTGAATATCGCTGCAGGGCAAAATGATCTAATGAAAAAATGGAAGTTGAGAGGAAGAGCACTTCCTTTACATGATGCAGGAAGGGATTAAACTGAAGTTTACAGTGAAGAGAACTTCCATCTATCCCACTTCTAACCTTTTGATGCCAGTGTCAACATGAGATGCCCAGAATCTGGAGAATGTTCAGAATCCAGCAGGTTTAGATAAGGAAGAAGCTTATCATTATGAAGATAGTCAGGCATTGGAACAGATTGTACAGAGAAGCTGAGAATGCACCATCCCTGGAAATTTTCAAGGCCGGGGTGGATGGGAATCTGAAAATTCTGGTCTAGTGAGGAGTATCCCTGCCTATGGCAGGGATTGGAAATAGATGGCCTTTAAGGTCCCTTCCAACCCAAACCATTCTATGATTCTGTGATTCTCTTACAATAAAGAGAAACAGAAAATACAAAATACAAGTATGACAGGAAAACGCACGGAAACATGTATTTTTTGTAGCTGCATTAGGTTCAGGATGGAAGTGTTACAGATCTTTGGTCAAGGAGAGGGTTTGTGCAAAGACTACAAGTCAATCAGGAAAAAAATTGGAAGTTAATATAATGGGAAAGAATAACATAATGCTGCAGCTCAGAGAGCAGTTTATTTATAGCAGTTTATTGACAGGATGAGAATATTATTTTTAGCAGCATCTTTTGAATGCTCTTTAGGAGAATTACATCAGTGTAAGAGTCCAGAACACAGTACAACGACCAAAGGATTTGCCAGCTAAAAGAAAGGTTAATGTTTTTAAATTCAAACCTTGAAAATATTTTTCTTTCATCGTTCAAAGTGTTTTGATAATTTTTGTGCATCGCAAGGAATGTAAATTGGTAAAATCAGGATTATTTGCATAGAAATATTTCAAAGTTATCTCTATAAAGAAATAAAAGGCTATTTAATTTGCCTTCCCTATTTCTTGTATTAGAGCGTTGACTGGGAAAGACCAGTAATACTTGTACAGAAAAGAACATAATGAATTTCACCGCACAAATGAAAATTAACTATTTTTTCCCTTGTTGAAATCTGTCTGCTGGCAATGCAGCTATTTGACTCTCTTTGTTACATTCTTTCCATACTATTGGCGAGCAAGATCTGTTGGATGGAGTTTCCAAACTGCTTATGAGCACCAACCCACCTGCAGCATGCTACAATAACTTTCACCACAGGACAGATCCTAAAGCAGTTGAATGAATATGCTAAGTTACACACCAATCTTTGTCTCTTTAGGACCAGGAAATACATTAGCCACGTGCATTTACAGGAAAATCTCAACTAGTGGAATAAAATTTCTGATCAGGATGAAAAAGCAATCCAATTAATGGCTTCTCCTGAACACCTCTAAACTGAAAAAGAGTATTGTAATGTTTGTGTCCTTTCTGGACTAAACAAAGTAAACAAAGATGTCTTATTAATTCTGCAAATTCTGGATTTACCCACATTATCATCAGTATTCTTTGATGAAAGTCCAAGAAACCTGCAATATCTAGAAAAATATCCATTGACAAAAGTTATTTTAGAAGACACTTAACTGTTATTCTTATGGAGTTTGTTAGCAATTCTCCTGTGATGAGCAGCATTGGATTTGTTATCTTGTCCTGAGATTAGATGTGGCTCTGAGACATCTGATTTGGTGGAAGATGCCCCTACCCGTGGCAGGGGATTGGAATTTAAGGTGGCCTTTAAGGTCTCTTCCAGCCAAAATCATTTTATGATTCTGATTCTATAATCTTAATATACATTTAATATACATTTAACACAATCTGTATCCTGTTCTAAAAATATCCTCGTTTTAAGTCATGTCTCATAAGGAAACAGAAATGGAAACTACTTTTATGAAACATGAGAGGAAACAGGGACAATTCAGGCTGTATAAAATCCTGCAGATGTCAGGACTTCAGGTGTTATCGTCTGTAATCCCAGGAATGGAAATTCTGATGAGTAAACTCTACACTGATATGTATTTAACCAAGCCCAGTCATTTAAACAGATTTTTTTCAGCTTCCTTTACCATCTAACTACCTTCTGCAGGGCAGAGGTGATTCTTTTGGAGGCCAGAATTTCAAAGCAACCAGAGTCCAGCAGAGATGCTGGAGATTTTGTCCATCCTTGAGACTAATCAAAAAGACACATAACAAGGATTTCTAGTATTTCAATTACCTCCAGCACCTTTGTAATTAATTTGTGCTCTGAAGGAGGTGTAGAAGATGGTAGCAATATGCAGGATATATAAAACCTAACTAGGGAAGTTCAACAAGAAACTAGATGGAAAAAGAATTCCATGTATCAAACAAAATACAATATTAATGGTTCTGTCAAAAAACTTAGGAATTACTTTTTCCTTCTGGCAGGCTGCTCAATGTGTTGTACATCTTTGTCAAATGCTCCATAGGGTGTTTGGAAAGGAAATTATGCACAATATTTTAAGATGTGAACAGTCAAAATGTTAAATATTTTAATTTATCTTTCTGCAAGAAAGTACATGTGGGAAACACAATTTATATTTAAAAAAATCACCCCAATATTATTTTTTGCTATGTCATTTTAATGAATGTAGATAAACTGTAATGTGTCTGTTCAAAATTATTGGGAGGGAGGAACACAACAAAAAAACCACAAAACAACAAGTCAAGAACATTACAGTTCTTTTGCTTTGAAAGGACCTTTCAAAGCATTACCATTACCTTTTTAAATACAGAAATACACTTATATAGGAGGGAGAAAAAAACCCAGTCAAGATGAATGTCTTTGATTCTGTAGATCTCAGGTGGAAATTGTTTTATAATCAACTTTCTTTAGATTTAGCACATATTACTTCCTGTGATCCCAGTGTTTAATCCCCTGCAGGAGTGGTTATATTCTAGAGACATTCAGACAAATTGTATCTTTAGGGGAAGTAATAAATTTTTTGCAATATTTAGCATGAATTCATTTTAATTCTGAAAAATAGTGGCATTTTCTCCTCCTATTCAGACTTATTCACCTGTATGTTTATTTTTTTAGCTAGAGGGACCTTGTTTAATATTTACATTAAGCTTCAGTTTAATATTTCTATTAAGTGTGTCTGGTAACAGATGACAAAGACAGTAGGAAGTCTGTTTTCTCTAGATACATTTGCAAAACTGTGCATATAATTTCTATTCAGTGAGAAATCACTGAATCACTAAAATCATCTGTATACTATTCTTTTTATAAATACAGAAGGTTAAATGATTTTGGTGTGGTCAACTGTGGTTAATTATAAGGCTCACAAAACATCTCTTTTTGTATTTTTGTGTGTTACAGGTAGCATAGTGTACCTTGGGATGATGGTGGGGGCATTCTTCTGGGGAGGCTTGGCAGACAAGGTGGGAAGGAGACAATCACTCCTGATATGCATGTCTGTCAATGGATTCTTTGCCTTCCTTTCATCCTTTGTCCAGGGCTATGGCTTCTTCCTCTTCTGTCGCTTGTTTTCTGGATTTGGGTAAGCTCCTCTGGTTTTGTTCATTTTCACATTTCTATTTGCAAAAGCATATTATTTAGTAGAAATACAGCCTGTATCAGCAGTGAGAGAATTAAGCAAGGTAGCTACTACACTCTTGAATAAAAACCTAAAGGGGAAGAATAATTTTGGGGGAAATACACAGACTGAAAACTGTGGGATTGAATTTGATCTTATATTGCAAAAGAATTGTGTTGAAAACTTGATCAACTTGCTTCATTCTTTTATGTCTCAGCTTCTTTATGTACTCCATCTTGTTCAGTCAGCAACATAACACTCTACTCACAGGTGTATGCTAGGATTTTGATAATATTTGTAAAGTTTCTAATGTCTTTATGTGTACAATATTGTTTATAATACCGTTGCATCAAGATAGTCAAATTCAAAATGGGGTGTTAAACTGCACCAAATGTTACAGTTCTCTCTGGATGAATGGTGTTTATGGACCTGTGTTTTCTTTGCTGTTCATTTAAATACCTTCTCAGTGATTAAATTTATACATTTAAAATTTATGGGCAGCAATGGAGATACATAAGTAAATTATTATGGGAAAGCCTCTACCTTTACTGCACCCTTCAATGACAAAAGCTCTGTTCTGTAGACTGCTTAGTTTAACACTTCTGGTCATTACTTGATGCAGATTAAGACTCCTAATTACAGTTCCAGTTCAGACCACTGTCAGTCTTTAGTATGCTGAATAGACAGGATCTGGTGAGAGCACAGCAATTGTACTGTGAAGTCATGCACATGAACTCCACTGTTTTTATGGTTTGTTTCCTTTCTGTTTACATAGCCATGGTTCAGCAATGAAGTTGTGTGATATTTATGTTTTGGGAAATCCTTTGAACTGGTCTGAAGTAGGCTAGGGCTTGACATGAATACTGAAAAGAAACTACCCTAGCATTCAGTAGTTTTAAACAGATTTAGGAAGAGGAATGGAAGGACAAGAGGAGAGAGAAAAATATGAGGAGTCCTCTAGCTAGAAGAATCTCCTTAGTCTGTCACGAGAATGTTAGATGGGACTTTATAAGACAACAAGGGGAAATGGCAATATTCTAATTCCTATAAACCCCAAAATCCCATATCATAAGTCAACATCAGTTCCAGGCGCTATTTTTTTTCACTCCATGGAGAAACACTATAGATCATGTTTCATGACACTTTCACTCTTCTGAGATCCTGGCAAAGTTGAGAAGCTTATTGTATTACTGCTTAGCCTGGCTTATTCCCTGGGGCAGCTCTGGACCCTTATGCTACAAAGGTTTTTTGTTTTTTGGCAGACAGGTTGGACTTTAACCTAAATTGTCCCTTTTTGGGGATACTGCAAAATATGTACTTATGATGCCCTATGAGAAACTTTCCTGCACCATTTCCTTCTCACCTGTCCAGGAGCTTTTACAGTAAGAGTCAGTGACAGTAGCTTTCCTTCTGATACATGCATGTCCTTAACTGGGAACCATGTTCTCTGGCATACCCAGCTTAATTATGATTAATCTTCCTTGAAGGAGCAGGCCCTTCATATCTGGATCCTATACTTTCCCCACTCTGTTCAAAGTCCTCCTACCTCATCTTTGAGAGCTACATGAATAGATCATAGATAATTTGTCACCATGTACTATATTTTAAATGGACCCTCCAAAACAAAACACACTCCAAACCAATCAAACAACAACAACAAAAAAGACAGCATGAACTGCAGAGTCATTCCTCACAGCAACTACTGTAGGAAGAGGCTCATGGCTGGCTCATATTTGCTGTTTTCTTCAAAGACTGGATTTTTCCCCAAATAATCCCCTTCAGATGGTATCAGGGTAGCAGTGTGAAAGCCATGAGGTTTCTAGAAAGTCATCTGTTTCTCAGACCCTCCAGATGAGGAAAAGCTCATCTTGATGGGTGTTTCCCCTTTTCCAGTCAATGGGCACTTCACCAAATTGCCATAATTTCGCAGATACGGAGGATAGTGGCTTAGAAACTTTGTCTTCCAATTCCATCAGGACCCACAGATGTATCTTATCAGGTCCCATCAGCCTGTGTGCCTCCAGGCTACTTAGATGTTCTAAATCTTCTCCTAAAGTGGGACGTTGCCATTCTTCCAGCTCCCCTGTCTTGCCATTGCAGCTGGTGTGAGTGGAGCTCTTAGTGATGAAGGCTGAGGGGAAAAAAAAGTTGTTGATTGCCTCAGCCTTCTGCATATCCAGGTAACCAGGTCTCTCTCTCACATTTTCACTAGTCCTCTTGATGACATTCCAGTGTACCCCTGTTTTCAAGGGAGGATGCTTTGTTCCAGTAATTTTGTGGGATTCCAAGAGCCCAACTAAGGAAATGGAACGATTTCTTTCGAGGAAAAAACTGAATGATACATTTTAAAGGCAAAATACTATTGTTACTCAGACTGGAGAGGAGTAGGAGTTTTCTGAAGTGGCAGAGCGTTATCTGGACAATTTCTTTTAATTAAAGAGCACTGAAATATTAAGAAGTACTCAAATTATATAAAACCATTTAGGAATATAGAGTTTAAACTGCTCCGTTATCTTCTAGATCATAATAATAATAAAAATATTAAGAGACATGAAAAATATCACCAGAATCTCATAGAAGATTTTATCTATTATAAAATACTATAAAATATATTCTTCTCTTAATCACTTGCAGTGAAAATGTGTTTATAGAAATAAAATGTTCAGGAGAAAAAATACCCCTTCAGCTACATTTCCATCCCATTTTTAATCTGAAAAAACCCTGAGACTAGTAAAACTTCTGCAGGAAAGATAAGAGATTTTGAATGCAAACCAGTGAAAATAATATCAAGATACTGCTGCATAAAGAGTATTGAGACATACAAAATTCTGAAAGGTAAACTTAAGCTAGAAAAAAGAATGAAGAAATGTTGGAAAGTCTGCAAAATCATTTCCCTTTCCAGAAAATAATATCAGAACTGTGATTCTTCCATTGATCAATTGAAAATTAAAACTCAAATGGAAATTGAATTCAAAAGCCTGAAAAAGATCTAGCAGGGTTTTAGACATGGTTTCCTACAAAATGAAAAGATCTGAAAAGGTGCAAATATTTATCATCAAAAAGCACCTTGTTGTATCTGTCTGAAAATGTCAAAGGAAAATTTCTCTGATACAGAGCATGACTCACAACAGAGCTGTTAACTTGAATGAAGCTGGAGCTGCAGTCTGTTCAACACTACCACTGAAAAATATTATTCTCAGCTACATAATTTTATCCAATTGCTAGAAAACATGAATCTAAGCTATTAGTTTTATTTTTAATGATTTTTGATAATTTTAGATGCTTATTTTTTAAGCACAACAACTAAATTTATAATAAAGTGATTAAAACTTCACTACAGATTTGTCTCATCCCAGTAAATTTTATTTTGATGTCTATGAGATGTGCAGGGATTACACAGTTTGAGGGAAAAAATCATGCTTATCCAGCCCAAATGTTACTTCTAAAATAAATCAAAGTTTTCATACAGTTAAAACTGGGTGAAAGAAACACCTTGAGGTGAAATACAATTTAGAAATTTTTTAGACAACTTCATACATTTGCTCCTGGTAGAAAGTTATTCTTTCTCCTGCGCAAAATAAAAATCGCTAAATGAATATGTCCTATTTTAAAAGCACACACTATTTCCAGACTGCAAAGATTTCTTTCAATTTGCCAGAATTGCCAATTTGGCCAAATATCTCCTCCAGGCCCACAGAAATATGGAGAAATACAGGTTAGACGTTGCTAACTGATGTAACTAAAGGCTATTATTTTCCTCTGCCTGTTATCCCTTGTGAATAAAAGTCTTTATCAGGCTATATTATGGTAACATTCCTTTTCCAGACTGCCTTAGACTATCCTTCATTAAATCTGTGACTTATCTTCAGACGTTTTTCTTCATCCTTCTTTAGACAATCTCTAAACCTTCCTGCAGTACTCCTTCTACATTATTGGGATCTACCACAGAGTGCTGGTGTCACTGTAGCAGAACAAAATTCACAATTCTGATATTTTCTCAAATTCTTCATGTTTTCATGGGGAATCAAAAGTTAGCAAAAATCCAAGACTGTGAATGTAGTTTCCTGTAACTTGCAGGTTTGAGGGGTTGCCTGTATAAGTCCACACATGCTTTTTCCAGCAGTTTTGCATATTATGTCTAATAGCAAGAAACACTTAGGGTTGTATATCCACCTTTTAGAGACTATGACATGAAGGGTATGCAAGAAATTTACATGTATAACTGCAAAAATCTTCCAACAGAGATACAGACCATGTGGAAACAGGACAAGATGTTTGGCCTACAAGGAGCTCCTTCAGGAACTTCAGATCCAGATCAACACCCAGCTTTTATCATTTTATGTCATCAGTATTTAGTATTGTGTCATATTTATAATTTTATGTCATCAGTATTTAGTAATGTGTCGTATTTATCTTTTACCTCTTCACATCCACTTGTTTCACTTCTTTTTCATGAAGCACCTTGTATTCTCTCACTCTCACAAGGCTGTAATCTTCTGCCCCTGATTCCTCCTCAGCATCCAGCTGTGTCCTACCAAGGGCTATCAGTGTTTTAACACTGTGAGTTAATGAATAGCTCTGCAGGTGACTGGCTTCAAAGCTGATAGACTATGCCAAAAGGGATATATGCTTCTCAGTGGAGCCAAAAAAGCAGCTGGCAAGGTCTGAGCTTCACAAATAGCTTCGATTAAGTCCTTGCAGCTTCAGATGGGGATCAAGGTTGATGAATCTAAACTTCAGAGAGAAGTGGTCTTCCCTAAACTTCCTCTTCCCTTCCCTAAGAGAAGAAGAAGAAGTATACTTATGAGGAAAGGAAGATTATACAAAAGGGAAAAAAAGACTAGACAAGGGTAAATAAAGAGAAACTGCATGACAGAAAAAATATCAAAAGAAATATTGTGGAATCATAGAATTATTTAGGTTGGAAAGGATCTTTAAAATCATTGAGGTCAACCATCAACCTAATACTGCCAAGTCCACCACTAAGCCTTATTCCTAAGCACCTCATCCACACATACTTTAAAACCCTCCAGGGATGGACATTCCACACTTCCCTGAGCAGTCTGTTACAATACTTTGTAAACCTTTCCATGAAGAAATTTTTCCTACTATGCAATTCTTCTGGCACAGCTTGAAGTTATTTCCTCTCACTCTGTTTTTTGTTACTTGGAAAAGGAGAGACCAATCTGTCACAATTAGACACAAAAATAAGGATGCTTGACTCCAGCAGGTAGAAAACATCAGAAAGTCAAACCTTTATTGCAATTCCTTTCTGTCTTTTTATACAAAGATAACAAGACATGCCATTGGTCCACAGGATGAACACCTCTCTCCATTGCTTAAGTAACACAAACAAAGCCTAGGAGAGAGGTTGTTATGACAAAGGAATATTGTTTACCCAGAAATGTTATGGGAAGAAAAAGTGTTTACACAAAACTGCCTGAGAAAGGAGAAACTGCTGAAAACTCTCCCTTGGGAAAGTCAGCAATTCTCAGGCTTCAGAAAATTGGGCCTACACCAATCTGTCTACACGCTTTTTCAGGTAGTTGTAGGGAGTGATAAGGGGTTTTCTTATTTTCTCCAGCTGAAACACCCCCCCGTTCCTTCAGCCACTCCTCTTACGACTTTTGCTCCAAATGTTTTGCCAGCTTTATTGCCCTCTCTGAACATGTTCCAGCATCCAAATGACCTTCCTGTGGTGAGTGAGTTTAGGAAAACTAAACACAGGGTTTGAGCTGTGGCCTCACCAGTGCCCAGCACAGGGGACAATCCCTGCCCTGGCCCTGCTGGCCACACCACTGCTGATCCAGGCCAGGATGCCCTTGGCCTTCTTGGCCCCCTGGGCACTGCTGCCTCATGTTCAGCTGCTGTCACAGCACCCCCAGGTCCTTTCCAGCCCCTCTGCCCCAGCCTGTGGCCCTGCCTGGGGCTGTTGTGAGCCAAGGGCAGGAGCCAGCCCTGGGCCTTGTTGAACCTCACCCCATTGGCCTCAGCCATGATCCAGCGTGTGCAGATCCCTCTGCAGAGCCTGCCTGCCCTCCAGCAGGTCAGCACTCCCACCCAGCCTGTGTCACCTCTGAACTAACTGAGAGTGCACAAAATCCCCTCATTCAGATCATCAGTGAAGGCATTAAACAGAACTGGCCCCAGTACTGAGCCTTAGGCAACAGCACTGTAACTCCATCCACTTTCTGGGCCCAGCCATCCAAGTAGATTTTTACCCACTGAGCTGTGCAAATGTCCAGGTCATAGGCTGCCAGTTTCTCCAGGATAATGCTTTGTGAAGTGGTGTGAAAGGCTTTATTAAAGTCCAGCTGGGCAACAAATACAATCGCTCCCTCATCCACAAAGTGGGTGACCCTATAATAGAATGAGATCAAGCAGGACCTGCCTTTCCCAAACCAGGCTGGTGATGCCTGGGCCTGATCCCTTGGTTCTCTTGTATGTGATGATGTGTGTGTGTGTGTGTGTGATGGCACAGGCCGATCTGCTCCATGACCTTCCTGGACACCACAGTCAGGCCTCCTTTCCCAGATCCTCCTTCCGACCCTCCTTGTAGATGGGCATCATAGATCCCAGCCTCCAGTCGACTGACACCTCCCCAGTTAGCCAGGACTGCTGGAAAATGATGGAAAGTGGCTCGGTGAGCTCTTCCACCAGCACCCCAAGAACCCTTGGGTGGATCCAATCCAGGCCCACACACTTGAGCATGTATAAGTGCTGTAATGGGTCACTGAACATTTCCCTTCGGATTATGTGGGCTTAATTCTGCCTCTTCTCTGTCTTACAGATCAGGAGGCTGGGTACTCTGAGAACAGCTGGTCTGACTATTAAAAATTGAGACAGAGAACACCCCAATGTTTTCTTCATCTTTTGTCACTGTGTTTCCCCCTTCATGTTAGAAAGGCTGGATAGTCTCTTTAGCATGTCTTTGTCGTTAATATATTTATTGAATTTTTTGTGTTCTTTTGGTTTTTGGGTTGGTGGGGTTTTTTTGTGGGTTTTTTTTTTGTTTGTTTGTTTGTTTGGTTTTTTTTGTTTTTTTGGGTTTTTTTTGCCTTTTTACAGCAGTAGATAAAGTTCCAGTTGGGCCTTGACTCTCCTGATTTTCTCCCTGCATGACCTCATGACATCCCTGTACTCTTCCTGAGTAGCCTGCCTACCCTTTCATAGATCCTGAACTCTAATTTTTTTTCTGGAGTTTGGATCTCTGTTCAGTCAGGTTGGTCTTTTCCCTGCTGGTCAAACTTTCAGCACATGCTGACAGCCTGGTCCTGGACTTCTAGGATTTCTTTCCTGAAAAATGTCCAGTGTTTCTGGACTCATTTGCCCACCACAACTGCCTCCCAAGGGACTTTCTCAACCAGGCTTCTAAACAGGCCCAAGTCTGCCCTCCACAAGTTCAAGGCACATGTTCTCCTTGCCACCCTTCCTTCCTTCTCCCACGATGAAATGCTCTGTCATTCTGTGATCACAGTGGCCCAAAGAGCCTCCAACCATCATATAACATCACCCACCAGTCCTTCTCTGTTCACAAACAACAGGTCCAGCAGAGTGCCCCACCTTGCTGACATCCTGACCAGCTGTGTCAGGGCATTCTCATCCACACACTCCAGGAACCTCCTGGACTGGTTCCTCTCTACTCTGTTGCTTTTCCAGCAGACATCTGGTAGGTTGAAATCCCCCACAAGAACAATGGCCAGTGATTGTGAAAGTTCTCTCAGCTGCTTCTAGGTTATTTCACCTGCCTTTTCTTCCTAGTTTGGTGGTTTATAGCAGATACTAAATATGGTATATGTCTTTCAAGTAGAAACTTGAAGGATGAAAAAGTAGAAAATCCACAAGAATTCATTAGCAGTGATTTTGTGCTTACCAATATTAGCATATATGAAAGCAATTTATCTGACATATCAGACAAATTCTTTACTATTATATGCTTGAATGTAAATTAAACTTTTTTTTTAATAGTATTGGGTAAATACGGGGAATGAATTATTTATTTGTCAATTCATCTTTCATCAGAACTGACTACTGTAGAGTTCAGTAAATTATCATGTGCATCTTTTTTACAGGGACTCTTGCTATTAATAGCACACAGGCCATTTGTGTACCTGCACGAAAACTTCCTTATTATTCATAGTCCAAAGAAATACTTATATTTAAAATGGGTACAATGATAAGCTAAGCTTAGTCTTTAGGGTGATGCAGTTTCCTGTGGCTTTATCCAGCAGTTCTCAAGGAAAAGGTCAATCTGTTTGCTTACCCTTAGAGCAAATTATACTTTGCCAGTTTAATGGCAGTTCTGAAAGGAAAACAACAGAGATATTTTTCAATGAGACTTGTGGTACTGGGGCAGAAAACTGTTAAGAAGAGTTGTTATGTGCAGTTGAATGGAAGGACAAGGAGTGATGGGCTGTTTCTAAATCTCTAAAACTGAGTTTTGAGCTCTATAACTTTTTAACAAATAGCAAATAACAAGGTGACAATTTGTCTCACACAGACACTATCTATTTTTATCCTGGATGTTGTTCAAGTTTGGAAGAGTAGACAAGGTATTTCAGAAGAAGACCATGCTACCTTGTATATTTAGTATTCGTAAACGCTTTTTGTCCTAATTATTTCTGTTCCTTGTATGCTTTTGCATTTCAAGCCCCTTTGGCTAGTGAATCTGCAAATAAACAATAGCTTCTATCTGAAGCCAGAGGTTTCTGAATGCCTCACAGACGTGTTTTCATCCCAGCTGTCACACTGTGCAGTTGCCAAAATCTGTTGTGACAAATCACAGCTCTGAAGGTAGATTAGCAGACATTTATCATCTTTGTTTGTAACAAAGAAAATGCAAATGTAGCTTAGGTTATTGTTTGTTTCACTGAATCCCACTCTCCTGAGGTGCATCACTTAAATCTCCTTTCGGTTTCACCTTTCTCACAATTTCACAGCACAAACATGAACTGAGAGTGTACATAAATGCATAAATATGCATTCTCTCTTGCTCTGCCTACATCTGATGGAGTTTACTACATAAGATGAAGAATAATTGAAAAGATCAATATTTATCAGTCTTCTGATTGACATTTATGCTGTTCTCCCATATATAAACAATATGTGCAGTAGCAAAAGGTTCCTGCTGTTTCTTCAGTGTTGCTCTTGCATGTATTTCTACATATTTACAAGAAAAGCAAGGCTGAAGGCATACATCTTTTTATTTTACTTGAAAAGTCTGATCCTTATTGAGTGGGAGCACTTATTTCATGATTTTAGGCCAAGTCCAATGAAGTTTTGCCTTGTGTTGGCATTAGATTGTGTTTCATTACAGAATGTGTTATTCAGAAGACAGATGTCACTTGTGATCGTCTTTCCAGGGGGTTGGATCAGTGGGTTTTTAATCTTTAAAAAAATGTTCAGACTCCACACAATTTATCTGTGAAGATATTAAAAAGTACTTAGTTTTTGGACATACTGACAAGATACATAATTTTGTAACCCCTAAGGAAGTAGTGCATGGACTTCTCTCTGTTATCTGTGGGTAACATGTTTATATCCACTGCTTTGGTTAGGATAACTGAAGAGATAGCAGAAATTAATAACAGATGAGACACAAAAATTTCAGCCTGTTTGAATAATTTGTGTTTAGGAAAGTTAAGCTCCTTCCCATTTTTAGAATTAATGCTCTTCTCAAGTCAACACAGTTTTCATGGGCTTTTCATCTGCACAAGCAGACATAAGACAAGAATACAGTTTCGTGTATCAAATTATTTTCTACAAGTGACAATGAGCCGTATAATTTACAAGTACAGTAACAGCAAACAGCCCACTGTATCATACCAATTAATAGCCAGAAGTAGACTTAACACGGTATCCTGGGGGAAAAATAACATTTGCATTTCCCTTAAAACAAAATATGAAGTCTTCCTACTGAAAAATTAGTAGCAGCTCTGCTTTTAATTTTATTGAAATTCACTTCTGTGTGTGCTACCCTACATTTCACAAAATGTTGGTGAGCAACAAAGAGGCAGTTGCTTTCAAACTTACAATACAAAAATGTGGAGAATCACATTCTCTTCTATCCATATAGGCATACAAGGTCTCACCTTCACTGCTCAGAGGCTGAATAATTAAGGGTTTATATGAGTCCAAGTGAAGATGGGTCTAGCTTAATTTTTTTTAATTGTAAAAATTATAGTCTTCCTTGCAGCTGTTGGGTGATTTGGTGGTGAGGTTTTTAAATATGAACGTTTTATAAGCTAATTCATAAATGGCAGTAGCAGCTGAAGGATCTGAAAAATTCTCACAAGAGAGTGATGGAAAAGGTTGGAGATACTCTGATCTTTTCTTGCTCAAGTCTTTGAGAGGAAGTTTATGCTTCTGCTAGCACTATTCAGTATACCAGATACCATATTAGTTCCATAATAGAAAATTACTGTAGTACCAAGCATAAGTTAAAATTTCTGCAAGTAGGAAGAAATTTCTTTGCTCCTCAGAAGAGGAGGTTCTCTTCTAAGGAGTAAAGAAAGAGTCTTCTCAATCTGTATTCAGTTTGTAAGGTGATTTCTCATTGTTGCTTGGTGTGATAACATTTGTAGCTGTTCCTACCCTCCCTGTCCTGCTGTCACTAAATGTCACTCTGCATTAAGGAGCAAGTTTTAGGGAATGGAGACGTGGCTACTGCCACTTTAAGAATGTCCAGCATTAAGAGCAAGAGAATAGTCTTCAGCAGATGGATGCTTCCTCTCCGTCTCCCTCCTTGCCCCTCAACAGTTTTGCTTTTGATTAGCCTTTCTAAGATTTTCATGATAGATTTTTAGTCTTTGCAGTAGCTTTGTGATATAGGAAGAGCTTCATAGGTACCAATATACTAAAATATTGTACCAGTATTAGTCTGCACTTGCATGAGGCCAGGGGAAGAGTTTAATCAGCTGAGAAGCAAATTTTCCATTCACACGTTTAAGGTGCAAAAAAGTGCACAACACGCTTTACTACAGCATCCCTATGAAACAGAGACCTACAAATCTACATAGCAGCAGTTTTCTGTATGAAGGAAGTACATCCTGTATTTCTCCTTTAAACTCTAGACAAGTTATCTCCACTGTTTAATGAATACAAACATAGTATCTGGACTTTAAACTGTTTCTTAGCCTATTGATGTACTCACTGGAAGCACCAAATAAACCAATCAGTTGAAACAGAAAAACTGTGCGTTTTCAAAACTGATTATTTTTTTCCTGCTTATTTGCATATCCTAAATAAACATTTTCATTTTCTGGCTCTAGAATTCATTTTACATGTATAAAAGGTCTATTTACTAGGAAAGTTGCCCCATTGATTTGATCAGTATAGACAGGGCTTCTTCTGCAGCTTTGGAGAGCCTTTAGGATGTATGTCAACCCACCTGGATCAGTTTTAACTGCTAAAGCAGCATCTACCTCTCATCATCCATGATATAGCTGGTTCATGCTGACAGGTGGGAGATGCCTTTTGTGCTGCTTTTAGTCAGGTTCTCTACCTTTTGTGATATTAAGACAAGGTAGGTTTTCTCAGCTTGAAACAGCCATGCAAAGGATGCCAGGAGCAACCTATTAAATTAGATCTTCCTGGAAGTGGGCACCTCATCAGCACTTTTCAGCTTTGTCAGGAAAGAGGAAGATCTTGTTTCTGGTTCTACTAGTAAATATTTAACTTTAGAAACGAAACTTTAATTAGAACCTAGTGTGTACTAGGAATATTGTGGGAGTGCTGTCTCTGCACCCTGGAGGGTTTACATCACAGCTGTAATCTGTTTATATTTTGGGAACTGGAGAGCCCTGAATCCATAAAAGCACTGAGACAGCAGGGTTTCCCCACCACAGGAAAATGAGCTGTGGTTCTACCTTGGGCCATGCCCCCTCATTTTTTCCTCAGCCCAGGCTTCCAGGGGAAGCTCCAAGGACAAGATCTCTTGTTGCCTGTAACAGGGCAGTTCCTAGTGAAGGCTTTCAGTATTTCCACCCATGAGAAGAAATGGGATACAGCCCTTGTTAGCTGTGTATGTAACAAGAATTTCCAGAGGTGTAAGCTTTTGTGTTAACAGCACAGCCTTTAAGAGCCAGCAGGTTCAACTGTGCAAAAGATTAGCTGTAAAGCTAAATATTGACCAGCAGTATTTCAGAGAAGACAAGGCTTCAGGATGCCCTAATTGGACCCTCAGTACCTGAAGGGATGCAGTAAGAAAAATGAAGAGAGACTTTTTACAATAGCATGTAGTGTTAGAACAAGGGAGAATGGCTTCAAACTGAAAGAGGTTTAGGTCAGATATCAATAAGAAATTCTTTCCTGGGAAGATGGTGAGGCACTGGAACAGGTTGCTGAGGAATGCTGTGCCATCCATGGCAGTGTTCAAGGCCAGGTAGGATGGAGCTCTGAAAAATCTGGAGATTTTTCAGAAAAATCTGGTGAGAAATCTGGTCTAGTGAAGGTGTCCCTGCCCATATGAAGGGGTTGTAATCAGCTGATCTTTCAGGTTCCTTCCAACTAAAACATTCTGTGATTCTATGAAGAGCTGTATAAAGGAAAAGAGAAAACAGCAGTCCCCTATACAAGCTCAATCTAGTACTTCATCACAGTACATGAAGATACACTAAAATAAACTGTACAGCTGTGGCACTGAATTCTCTTAGTGGTGAAATATCATTTCTGTATTCATGTTTCCTTTATCTATATCTGTTTAAAACTGCTGTTTGCTTCCACTTTGGCAGCTCCCAGATGACATTATAAATATGCATTTATCTTTAAAATTCACTTAAAAATTCAAATTTAATTAAAAAAAATTAAACTTAAAAATTCAAACCATGCCATATATTGCTTTAAATTATGGAATCTGAAGGTATTTTCTTCATTGGAAAAAATAAAATCCACGGGCACTTGTCTTGATGTAGAACAAACAGCTTATGTAGTGAGCAGGTAAAGATAGTAAAAGATGACTTGGAAAGTGGTACCAAAAGTAATATCTATTTTCAGTTACTTTGATCTTTGTAAAACCAAGTTAAGTCTTCTCTTTTATTTTTTGTGCAGCTTGCACCATGAGAAAGACATATTTATTTTACCATGAGAAAAAATGAATATTATATGAATGAATATGCTTTTCATAAAAAAAATAAGTAAAAAGCCAGCATGGGCTTAGCTACTCATGTAGTGCAACTGAATAGAATATGTTTTGAATTGCATGTAAAAAACCTCATTGACAGTTGGTTAGTTCTTGGTTACCTAAATCGTGGGAGGTAAGACTTAGATAAATACCTATTACTCTTAGGGAAAATGATTAATATTTTTCCATTAGAAGCAATGTATTTTGACACTTGTCAGTTGACTGCCATGATTTTGTAATGGTGAAAGTCAAGACTGTGCTGGTTTCTGTTCCAGTGACTGACACATTGAGAATTCCTTTGAAACACTGAATCCAATAAATAGTACATAGAATTTTCAAGGAAATATTTAACAAAAATTGCATCCAAGCTGATGAAAGTTTTCTCTAGAGTTCTCCAATACACGGTACAATTTGAGAAAAACACTTACCAGAGAAGCTGCTTGCATTTGAGGTTTTTGATGACTGCTGCTACAGGCTTGTTCAAACTTTATGCAGCTGTTACTCTGTTGCCTAATCCATGATCTGTATCTCCTTTTAGGATCGGTGGAGCTATGCCAACAGTCTTCTCCTATTTTTCGGAAGTGCTTGCTCGGGAGAAACGAGGTGAACACCTGAGCTGGCTCTGTATGTTTTGGATGATTGGTGGCATCTACGCTTCTGCAATGGCTTGGGCAATAATTCCTCATTATGGTAAGAAAAGCCATAGAAGAAAGAAAAATCTCCTTGTGATTTGGAGGTCTTCTAGTACAAAAGTAAAGATCTTGAGGTATAGCCTTAAGAAGGGTCTTCATGTCTGTTCTCAAACTACTGACCTAACTGACAAAAATAAATTGATTTCTTTTGGAGGGTATAGTGGGACCAGGTTGTATGTGAAATAAGAAATAATTCATTATGTGATGGAAAACTTCACCAATATCCATATTTAGTCAGATTCTTTAAATTACTGAAAACCTGAACACTTGAAAATGTAGTAGGTGTTATTGTTAAATCTGGAGAAAATAGTTGATGTAGAGATTTGCATCAGAGAAATTTTAAATTGCTGGAATGTCAAATTAGCAGTCCTTTTGATGTAGTGATAGATTGTGAAGTAAACATTCTTGAAAAGAAGAGTAAGAACTTTCTTAATGTTTGCAGTGCTGAAATCTTAAATTGGTCTCAAAATAAAGCTGTATTGAATGTTTCTTAGTAGATATTTTCAGTGGTGTAAAAACAGATAAATGGAACACAGTACATTTAAGTACTGTAGGGATGTATGAGGGCAATGGCTGAAGTTACACTCACGTGAAATATAAACTACTTTGTCAGGGAGGTCTTTAATTGCCCTGACATAGTTAAGCATAATATGGAGGTACAGATTCAGTTCTTTGTCTCCCAGCCTTGCCTTTTAGAAGAGTTAACTGCTCACAGGTCTCCAGAGTTGCTGAGATTGCTCAGGGGCTCTTAAAAATCAGCTTCTCAAGCAGTTCTCTCTGGCAGGCCTCAAGTGAAGTAAAGCAGCACTGTGAGTTAGCTGGCATCCAAAGCAGCTTTCTTTAGCCAAGCAACGAGGTTTTTTGAACCTATATGGTGGAGGTTTGCCCAAAGTGATGGGAACATTTAGCAAGTGATAATGTCCAGAAATAAATTATAACAGTGCAGACTAATCAAATACCAAGACTGTTGCATTAAAATTAATTTTAGGGTTCAGTACACTCAACCTGAATCTATATCTGCAACCTTGCCTTTTGACTTTGAATTGCTGGAAACAAAGAGAGGAATTTGTGCTGACAAGACACCATATAGATTTCTTTTTTCCCAAGTAGTAAATTGCTCTGGATGCCAAGTACTTTTTTGCTTTCCTATGGACTTTTATTTTTTTATCTTTCAATGGAAAATGCAAACATTGTGACAGACTGATTTACATAGGTTGTCAAATTTCATGTAGATCTTATAAATAACTTTATACCCTTAAGAGAGGTGCTTTTTAGAACATCACTTGTCAGTATATTTTAATATGGTAGACTTATACCAAAGCAGTGTCACTACAGGGAAAACATTTCTTCTCTCTTGAGCAGTGGAGAAATATCAGCAACAAAAAGGGAGTGCTGCACTCGTTGTTGTTCCTGTTTTGTTGTTGCTTTTTCCACCTGCAAAAATGTTTGATAAATAACATAAGACAAAAGAAATTAAAAACAATTTCCAAACATAATATGCTTTAGTGCTAGACATATGAATCACTACTTCTAGTTTATTAAGGTAAGTTTTAAGGATCAAAAAAAGAAAAAAAAAACAACAAACCAAACCAGAATCTTTTTTCACAGTAAAGAGGTAAGTTCATACATAATTTTGGCAAAATTAAACAGAATGTATATATAGGTTTTGATGAGGTCTTAAAACTGTCTTTACTTTTAAATCAGAACTTTTTGTTATGCTGGAAAATTAAAACCTAGTCTTATTAGTAGGAACTTAGTTGCTACTACTAAAGTGAAGTCTCTCCAGTTCAGGCAGACTATTTTGTTGTCATAATGCTGTGCCAAGCTCTCAGACGTTGCCAAGGGCTCTCAGGTCAAACACTGCTCCAGCATTTGGGGGGGGTGGTCACACATTACTGTCCCCTCCTAGAAACATTCCAGGTCAAGCAGATGCCCATGCAGGTGTCTACACCATTTGTATAATATGTTTTTACAAGGAGGCTCTGACAATAATTTCTCTTTTACAATTTCTAAATTATTTCTACATAGATTTATTTTGCCAGAATTAAACAGAAATAGAGATTTTCCTCCAAGTCACTTTAATCATTCACATCTTCACTGACCAGGAAGCAAAACATAACTATAAACAACCCACCCACTTTTAAACCACATTTGTATTTGTGCATGGGTGTTTCTGTGTCCTCTGCTTCCCACTTGAGGAGTTGGCAGTGTTTGTTTTTCTCAGCTGGACTCAGAAGTTACTCAATACCAGTGTTATTCAGTGAATGAAGCTCCATCCATAAAAAAGGCAACAAACTATCATTGAGCATAGTGGAATTATTCTTATATTAATAGAAAGATATCAGGTCAACACAGTAGAATATTTTTTGAATATTCTTTTCTTCCCTCATTTACCAATGTATTCATTTCATTTGTACTTCTTCTTATACAAGCCACTTTTAGGAAGTTCTAGATTCATAAGGATACATTACCTACCCCAAGGCAGACAGTGAAGCCACGTATGTATGTTTGCCCATTGAACATTTAGATATATCTTTCTGGAACAAAATGAAGATTACTCTCTAGTTGTAATAGTTTGTCTCTGTTGTTGTTCAAGCAGCACAGCAAGGTCTGAAACAGGAGTAATGCCCTGAAACAAAAAATAAAGTGTTGATAACTCTTGTCTTGACATCAGCATGTTGTTAAGTGAGGGATTACTGTGATGCAGTACTGCAGTGACCACATATGGAAAGGCAAATATCATCTGGAAGACAAGCATTTCTATAGCAAGGCTTTTTGATTTACATATCTGTTGGCCATTGTTTAAAAAGTGAAAGTTTGTGTAGACTGGTTCAAGGTCTCCTAAACTGGAGCTCAGGCTGTGAAGAAGAAGAAACATCTGCAGAGAAATGCTTCTAATTGCAACTGATTTCAAAAGTCTCAGATTAGACTGCTAAAACGAAATTCCTCTCTAAGGTGCTTATATCAGGCTGGATAGGAGAAATAACAATCACTCTGTAAATACTTCTGCAAGTGCAATTTTAATTTTAGCACACTACTTCAAGGTAGATCAGTTCAAAGACTGTCAAATGCATCAACTGTATTACAGTAGACTTCAATAATGTTCATTTTAGAAATAATGAAGAATCCTAAGGAAGAGAACATTTAGTTTAAAATCCAGATATTGATATCTTATAGTTTTTTTTACACCAAGTTTATTTTTAGTCTGAGAATAGGAATTAAAAAGAATTATGAAAGTTAATCAGTTATTACAAAAGAAAAAAATCTGTGCCATGATAGTAAAAATCACTCACAATTTTTATTGTTAGATATCTCCAAGCTAAACATCAAGAGAAGTTAGATAAGGATTTCAGTGTCCTTAGTCTAGTTTGATATGCTGTCTAATTTTATGTGTTTTGCCTGTAAGAGTCATACAAGCCCTTTCTAGTTTCATGGACTATAGGGAAATCTGCAATTTGCAACATTCCCTAGAGTATTTTGCTTAGTCATAAACAAATATTAGCCTCATTGGTTCTTAAATCTTATTCTTGAACAAGAAGAGGAGTTCTTGACCAAAAAGAAATTAGATGGCAAGGTAGAGAACAGGGTGGTGCAGGTATCCAGGCTGTTACAGCATAAGCTGCAAGTGGAACCTGAAGCTTTTTCCAGGCTCTCACACCTGACTTCTGTATTTACTAGAGAAGAGAGGAGACAGCCATGTCAAATGACATTAGTGAACAAGTCCCCCTTGTATGGTCAGAGACAGAGACATTCTCTTCATATACATGCAAAAAAATCCGATTAAATTAGGCTCCATTATTCCCTAAAACAATTCAAATTTAATAATACAGAATCATGGAAATAGGAAAAATACTTCTTTCTAACACAGTACAAAAATCAGATGTAAGTTTAAACATTTTTTCAGAGCAGTGTAATCACATCACATGACAGATCTTTACCTAAAGTATTCGGTTTTCATCACTAGAATCTTTTTTCGTACTGAACTGAGGACCACTTGTGTTCCTAAGAGAGGTATTTAGCACTATTCAGGAAACTTGGAGTAAAAAAGTGTGGAATAAGAAATCTAGGGAAGTGGCATTCCATTTCAGAGGTGAAGATTCCTTGACTAGGTGAAATGTGTCTCTCTCGTTGTAAGTGGGAATGTATTATTAATATGTTCTCTATTTCAGCAGAGTTTTCTTTTGCATCAGCAAACAACTGGTGTTTTATTCTGTGACTAAAAGTCACAGTTACAAATTATAAACTAGTCACTTGTTGCAAATGATATTTCTACTTCAGTCATTAGAGTTCTACTAGAGAAAGCTATTTTTCCTGCATGTATTTTTTTAAGAGAGTAAGTTCTTTACAGTAACACAGAACTTAAAAATATAGACACAAGTGTCCAAAGGATGCACTTACTCTTGACTTGCAAAGCATTGTATTTAAAATAATAAAAATAGCTTCTATTTTTAAAAGGCTTAATTATGTCTCCTACTGATTTTTTTTTTTTCGTTTCATGGTCTGTAAAATATATTCACTTCTATTCTCTCTTAAGATTTTTGCTTATTACTGTTCTCCTGTAAATATGATTCAATGAGTTTAAAGGGCAGAAAGTGGGACTTAATTTAGATAGGATAGAAGTTAAGTTTTAAGTAAAGTTGTTTTATAGTACTAACATGAACGGCCAGATATGGTTGCAGAATCTTCAGTCACTGGATGATGTCAAGGGCACATGAAACTACAGCCTGTCCTTAGTAGTTTAGAACCAAGCTAAATTCGCTAGACCTACCAGTGGAGGCCTGTTCTTAATTCTATTTTCCATAATTAGATAAGACTTTTTGTAGGCACAGGAGTCCATAATGGCTTCTGTCTGTGATAGAAGGAATGAAAATGTGTGGAGAATGGACCAGTCTGTTTTTCTTTTAAGAAAGAAGTGCCTTGCAAAGTAGCCTGAAAAATATTTCTCAGTTTGTAACAGAAGATTGTTCCAGAAAAGCAGTTTGATTAATCTGAAGAAATTAACTCTACTGGCAATGAAAATGATCCCTTTATCACCCTTTAGCATGGTGGCTTGAGAACACCTCTTGTTCTATTTTCCATATCATGTTTGCTCCGTTTTTGTGTCATCCAACTGAAGATAAAAAAGATAAACCTATCTTCAAAACTGCAGTGAAATCCACATCTGCATGAAAGCATCATGAACTGTATTGTGGAGAAACAGGCAAGGCAGCAGAGCTGCATGAGCAACTGTGCAGATGAGGAGATAGAGAGTTATTGGCTCGCTGTGCAACTCACAGCATGTAAATCATCAGGCAGAGTTAATGGAGGAATTAACCTCTCAGCCTGCTGCAGATTTAACTGAGAACATGATGGACTGAAATTGTGGAGCGGCAATGAAAACAAAACCTTTTAACTCCCTTATTCTGTCTGGGGTTTTGTTGGGCTAAAGGATTTCTCAGTGTCACATGGCAGTAGTGGTATTGGGTTAAAAATTCCCAAGCCAATGCTAAGTACTGTCTGGGGGTTAGAAGCTTAGGGCACAGCAAGTACTAGTACCTGATGAGCAATAAAAGCAGAAGGATCTTAGGAGGCATCCACCTTTCAGCACTTCTGGTGAGCAGACCTGGATCTTTTTCAGTGTTAAGAGCCATTAAGTGTGGGTTTACAGAGACTGACCTGATACTTCTGTAAAGGGAACGTAGTACAGATAATGAAAAAGATTTTATAATGGTCTACTAGTTAAGCATCTGAATGAAACTGCCACGAAAGTAGTGAAACCTCAGGCACTGAAATTTAGTGTGCAGGGGCCATTGTTGATTCTGGTTTGAAGCAGGTTGATGCACTGGATGCCCCTCAAAGTTCCCTCATCCCTGTTCTATTAAACAGATACTGTTCCTTCACACTGTGTTGGGGTTGACCAGAAAACAACAAATGAAAAAAAACCCCTCAGAATTAAAAACAAAAAAAAACAAAACAAAACAAAACAAAAAACAAAAAAAAAACAAAACAAAAAAAACCAAAAACAAACAAACAAACAAACAAACAAAAAAACCAAAAAACAAAAAACAAAAAACAAAAAAAAAAAACAAAAAAACAAAAAAAAAAAAAAAAAGAAAACCAAAAAAAAAAAAAGAAAAAAAAGGAGCATTGACTATTCCCAGCACATGAAGGAAAATGCCCATCTGTCAAATTATTCTGACTGGTAGTTCCAAATGGAAGACAGAAATTTTTTTGGCCAAATAACCCTGCACTGGTAGAAAAAGAAATTTATATGTTGATCCTTCTTTAATTTTTAAAATTCTGAACTCTTCAAATTATAAAAAAATCCAACATCTTAATATTGTTTTTCTTTCCTATTGTTCTTCTCAAATCTCTAAAGATCTTCCCTTTCATGGTAGCTCAGAGCAAATTCATGCCATAGCAATAGCTGTTTGGGAAAAAGCTGAACTCAAGGCACCATTTTCTATTATATGGTAGTTTTTATTTTCTGCTGAAGATATCTGAATCTCATCAGTTGTCCAGTACAAAGAGAAATGCCAAAGAAGATGGCCTGTGGAAGAGATCCATGGGTTTTTTCTCAATTGTAAAAAGCCCATTAATGAACCAAGAAATCTGCAGAATTTGAAATCAATATATTGTCATTTTTTCAGACTTGGAGGAAACATGTGAACCAAAATTTAAAACCAAGAACAAAGCTTCAAATTTGCCTCGTACAATTTCCTTTCTGATATATCTTCTGTCTTCAGCATCAGCCTTAACAAATGAAAAATACCATCTAAGGTTTAGAGAAGCTAGAGCTTTGTTAAGGTTGAATCTGCATTTGCTATGAGACTGTTTCATGCTGTGTAAATGGAATAGATCAGAAATAAAGACATTTACTACATAACACAACATCTGTTGATCTGTTTTACATTCCTCTAAGAGACAAAGTGATTGATCCCCAATATGCTTCCCCCCTGCAAATATTTAATGTACTTACATTAATCAGGTATTCTGCAGATGAAGCTGTATCTATACTTTTTAAAATCTGAGTTAATAAAGTGTGTACAAGGCAGTTTCAATGTTAACTTGAGTTATCAACTTCTCCTTGTAAATTGTTCCTCATTTGAAATAATCCTATTAAATTAGATTACACTGAATGTGTGCTTTAAAAATCTCTTCATCTTTAGGAACAACAATAATGACAGAATACTGCAGAATTTAGAAGAGCTGCTTATGCAAATCTAGCTAGGAGAGAAAAACAAACCACTTTATCAGGTTATTTGCTGTGCTCTGATGCAGAGTTTGATATGGTCATTTCAATGTTTATGTCTGCAAGCCCTAGAAGTTTAAGTAGCTTTTAGCACATCTACTTAATGAGCACTAAAGATGCTCATTAGCGGGCTTCAAATATAACCTTTTCCTCAGCGCTTTAGGTTGAGGGTGAAAGAGAAAATTTGTTTATGGAGAGGTTCAGTAAAAATCTAGCAAATTGTTTTGTGAGCAAAGAAGATTTGAGGCTCAGTTTCCTAGGGGCTTTTGTCAATCACCTTTTGATCCCAGTGAACTCCCTTCTGCCCTCTCTTCGCTACGTTCCTTACATGGCACCACAGCAGTCCTTTTAGTTAGACCTTGCTTTTCCTAGTTCCCTTTCTGCTATAGTCTCTGCAGTTCCCCTTTCTTTCCCCCAGAACTCTGCTGTAAGAAGCATTCAGATACCCACTCTTCTCACCATGCTCCCTGGTGCAACACAACCTGATAATAAATCCTCCTTTTAACCCCTCTGAGGGTCCAAGCTAGCTCATACCTTCTCAGGCTCTGGAGGAGTATTTCATAGACAGGAAAAAGGACCCAAAAGAGGCTCTGACCCTCAGCTGTAGTTCAAGATGTTTATTCCAGGTGGTCTCCAGAGGGAAAGAGGGCGTGCACAGAGGAACAGGGCCTTTTCTCAGCTCTTGCCAGGGAGGGGCAACTTGGGACACAGGCGATGGGATCAGAAAGGGAAGGAAGGGTCAAACTACATGGTAGGGGTCTCTCCCCCCTCTAGGGGTCCCTGAGGGGGGAGAGACCATTCCCACAGGGGAATGTAACAACAACCCTGCTCCCAGGTGGAAGGCAACTCGTTTCACCCTGGCTCAGACCAGTGCCAAAGCCAATGGACTTGATGAGCAATCTGCAGCCATGCTGCAGCCATGCTGCAGTCCCCATGCCCAGGGTGCTCCAGCATCCCTGAGGGAACACAGATATCTCCTGCCTTTTCCTTCATCTTCCAATGGACTCTCTCTTCTCTGCCTGGGCAGAATATTTCACAAGGCTTTGGAGAATGCGACAATCTTTGGGAGTATTACTTCCTGTGACGTTTGATTGAAGTAGCTTAATGGCTTTAAAGAATGCTGGTGGAGGGACTGACAGACAGGTGAACAGACTGTTGCCATAAACATCACTGTTCAGTGCCATAAGCCTAATTTTCCACAGAAACCATAGTGATAGTCAATCATTCTTATGAGAATAAAATTGTCAACTTCTCAGCCTCACTTTTAATGAAAATTCACTTTCACACAATGAATTGGCCTTGAGTATAATTTAAGGAAAATTACATCCAGGTTAATAAAGCTGCATTAGAAACCTGTCCGGACTGATCAGCAGAAGAACCTGCAGTGTCAGGCATTAACCTTGCTTTTTACTTCTAGAAACAGGGAAGATTCTAATCAGATAAGATTTCTTTGTCAATATTTTTAATGTTAAATCACAAAAAAACTATGTTTGATTTTGTGATTGCTCTACTGGTGAAAAAATTAATGTGATTATGCATATTCCAAAATACGTTAATTTGCTCTGGAACATAATATGACAGTATAAATTCATCAACCACACGTCCATATTATTCTATGGCTTGTAAAGCTATCTGCTTTGAAGAACTTGGTGATCATCCTTTCAGTAAGAGTTTCTTTTCATTTTCATAAAATATTCTGTCTAGGGATTGCATATACAATTGGAATATAATTTTTCAATTTGCAGTCCAGTTGCCTTTAAAACAAAATTAACAAAATCAATTGCATATGACATTCGATTTTTTTCAGGAAATTTGTTCATACTTTTTCTCAAGGGAAAATACTTCATGTTACTTTTGAAAATCATGCCTACTTTAGTGAAAGTAATTCCACTGAGGTCTATTCAAATATCCATGCTTACCAGAGTATCTGAATGCAACATCTGATTATATTCTTTCTGCTCATACTTGTAGGAGAGGAACCTATACAGAAATATGTCAAAACCTCTTCTACCTCCCTTACAGTGTTTGTGCACTTAATATTTCCAAGTCAGCTCTGTTTTTACACCTTACAAAGATGTAGCAGAAAAGAGTATAAAATGAGCAGAGATAAGCATTAAGATTTTAAAGTGAGGTCTCTAGGCTGAGGTTTCCATTCCCAATTTCCTCAGCTTTGGTGCTGGACAAGGTAAAGAAATGCTGCTTTGTACCACTCACTGTTCTTCCCTTGTTCTTTTTTTAATACTGGGGCAATTTGATTTTAGGCATTGAAAGTTTTGGTCCCCCTCTTAGTTGTTTCATGGAAGTGGCATTGCCACATAACAAAAAAAGTAAGGAATTGCAGAAAAAGAGATCAAGGTAAGGCTTTTATATTGTTTTATTTTCCTACAGAAACATTATTTAGTTCAGTCTGATACAAACATTTGATTCCTTTATGATTCTAGACTCTCAAGGAAGTAATGGAGCTGTATAAAAGAAAGAATGTAAAATATTTATCTGTTTTCTTTATATGTTGTATTTTCATTGTTTCTTTTGATAATTGCATTTCAAACACTATGACTGTGTTCACAGGGAAAATCCACCTCCCCACTGCCAATATGATAGACTGATAATCATTAGTACTTGATTTAAGTGTGCAAAAAATATTTCGTTGGAAGTTTGACGAAGGCTTGAATTCAAGACTTCTGACCCATGGTTCAGTTTGTACAGAAAGGCTTTACAATCTGTAAAGTAAGGTCAGAAATGTGACCAGGCTTGTGCAATAGACTGCTGTTAGATTAGAAGAAAATTCCTAGAATGCGTGTTGGCTCTAATAATTTGATCACATAAACTACGTGCTTAGTCTGTCTCTCTCACAGTGATGGGATATTGCTCTTTTTAATTTAATTTTTTTAAAAACCGCAGAAAACAAGAGGCAAGTGAAATAGGAAAAAAAAAAAAAAAAGACTTAAATCACAGCACTGAAATGCTCATTTGAAAATAAGATTTTTCTTGCAACACCTTTCAAATAAATAAATATAATAGGGGTAAATTTTGAACGAGTTTGTTGAATTGCAGAGATATTCTGTTGTTACACTGCAGCAGAACACAAAAGGTAAAATGTGTATCACTGGTAAAAGACATGTCCTCTTGGTATTCTTCAAATATTGTTCCAGCATTTCAATTAATGTTTTGTTTCTGTGTTAAGCTAGATAAGGAGGCCCCATTTTCTTTTCATAAGCTACAGTGTTTCATTGTGCCTTTTACTGATTGTCCTTTTTGATTAATTGCTTCTCTTCCCTTCTTTTCCATGAGCCCATTATTTTAATATCCTTAGTCCAGACGCACATAAATCACTGTGAGTCCTGGAGCAGGACAAGAACACTTACATTTTCAATTAGTTTCCACATCTAACTGCTGCTTTTAGTAGTGTCTGCAACAACTCATCACATCAAGCAGCTCCCTTTGTGATCTCAGGGACGTGGATAGATGGTGGAGGGCACCACAGAGCTATCATTGCATCTGTATTTTGTGTATGGATAGGTGTGTGTATGGTATTTGTTCATTCAACAATAGGAAGAGATTTTGTTGCAGAGAAGTGTTTCCCTATAGATTTTGTTCACAGTGGCTACTGCACAAGACATTCGACATTTTACACTTTTTTCTTATAGAAGTGGATTCTGTCTGCTCTCAATGTTTTACTCTTACTGTACTCCTTAGCACTGTCCAAACAGATGCCTCAAAATTAACACAAAGTGATTTTTCAATTTAATTAGTGGAAAACTACTAAACATATGTAGAAGAATGGAGGTAAAGAACTTAAAACTTAATTTAAAATTACATACAAATGAAGTTCATACAAAGTTTGAAGCACATTTTAGTGACATTTGTTTGCACAGTCTTGGTGCCAACATTGACCATGTTATTTTGAAGCCCTGACAGCAGCATCTCTTAACATGCTGTCTCCCCCACTTCTGACATTAATTGCATCTGTTTGAACCATCATCTCTGGAAAGCTTGACATAACCTTTTCTTAGACTGACAAGCCTCTAAGTTGTGATGTTGTCAGTGTTGTGGCTGGCAGATTTTACTCTTTGTTTTGCAGATTGTGAAGTGCCTTCATTGAACAGCTGCACAGAGCCAGACCCAAGCCAGGACTTTGTTGAAATGCATGAGTACATAAATCTCTGGGGCCACTGGCTCAGTCAGCCAAACAGTCAGATCAATTATGTGCCACAGTCCTTGTAATGAGATTTTCAGCTACATATTAACCCTTGGTGGCCTATTCTTTTTTATTTATTTATTCATATCTGAGTACTTAAAACATCATTTTTACAGTATTAAGTCTCAATCGAGACTCACTACTAAGTTACAATTAAGTCTCAAACTTTATGTAGTTATTGGATAGATCTTGTTCATAATGGAAAAATACATTTCAATTTTTATGCTCACTTTTATCTGTTTGTCAACCTAAGAAAGTTCAACTACTGCTGGGTTTTGATAGCAGGGTTGTAATAAAATGCTTCTAGACCGCATGGACACACAGACACACAAAATAAGATAGATAAATCTTTCTTCCCTAGTTAGCCTTAGTTAACTACATAGTATTCTACAACTTCATTTGAAAAATGTCTGGTGGTCATTAAATTCAGGAAGGATATAAACCACTGACCTATAACCATCCCAGCACTATTTTTTTTTCCTAAGTCAATGGCATTACAAAGGCATTAGGAAGATTCAAAATGTATATCTAAAAGAGCATCAGAGCAGTAACAAAAGTATTTGCTTCTGTAGGACTGCAAAGAGTGCCATATAATGTAGCTTTATACCAGGACTTTAACTAAAAGGAGAAACTTTTCTAAATCAAATTTATGTGCAGAAATGTGACAAAAGCAGACATTTAAAGGAAAATAAAACAGTTGAGTTGTTGATTACTTATCACAGACCTTTTCATGTTTTGCGTCTGAACCCTGGACAAAAGTTGACCAGTGCCTACTCTCATTTCTAGCAGACTTGGGCTGTTTATTCTGAGCAAGGGCCTTGAGTGCACATAAGGGAAGTTCAGAACATTCTAGCCTGTAATATGCATATTTACTTAAATAGCTACACGGTATGTCTCACTTTAAATTTCAGGAGTATGCAATCCACTTAAGTTTCAGGACAGATTTTGCACTGATTTGTATTTTATAAACTATAGGGTAGGGAGGAAGAAATTATTTTGAGAATGCACAAAGTAGAATATTTTTGAAACACTCATTTAACATCTAAGCAGAAAATCAGAGATATCCCCTAGCAAGCTTTCCAAACCTGTGTTCATTAACCAAGGACTCTAACATGAGAGCATATACACACTTCTCAAGGAATATAATGACATTTGCATTCGGAATAAGGCCATGTTGGAGTTACTCAGGCCCAATTCCTGGCAACGGGTGTCTGAAGTCTGGTAAAATGACAGGACAGAGGAAAAACTCTTAATGGTGATCAAAATCAAGATGTTGCAATGTTGTATTGAAGTGCTTTTTTGGCTGGTTTCCAGCCCTACAGGATACTTGCATTGCAATTGCCTTCAGAATTCCTAAGGTACAAAATTGTATCATGCATCCTAGTGAAGACATACACATTTAGCAAAGTGCATTTCCACTATTTCTCCCTTGCTTGAGAATGGAAACTTCTCAGTGGCCAAGGTTAAAGAAACAGAGGTAGAGCACTGCAGACCTGTCTCCACTCTCACCAATGGCACCTTTTGTTCCTGTCCTCTAGGTAGAACGATTTATTCTTAGCCCTTATTTTCATGAAAGGTCAGATTGTTGGGTGCAATGAACTGTTGAATTCAGGATCTGTATGGGAAAGGCTCACCCAGTTCTGCATGGTAATCACACAACAGCCAAGCACATCCCCTGGGTCAAAATGGTATTGAACAACAACCCTAAATCTCTTAAGAATGAGGTGCAGCTATATCAAGAAACCATGCAGAAGCTTTGGACAGATTGGATGTGCCTCAGTTTGGAGACAATTTCAGAAGAAAACACTCTGAAATGAGTGCTTCTTCTGAAGAGAAGGGCTCTGGTAACTCCTTTTGCCATTGAGAAATGAATACCAGTGGGTGAAAGTGTGAAAAAAAGCAAACTTGTGAAAAACGAGGTCTACCTTCTTAGAAAAATTTAGAAGTTTAATAAAAAATAAAAAGATAGACAATCTGGAAACAGAATAAAGCAAGTATTATATGGCCGGGTGACTTGGCATTCACACAAGAGCATATGCTAACGAACGGTCTTGTTCCTTAAAAGGATCAGCATATTTATAAATTCACATACATGGTTCAAACATTGCTTTTGAGTGGGAATTTCTTTGTTCAGTTTCAACTCCTCCCAATCATTTTATCTGGTAGATCCATCTGCAAGTGGCTCCATTCTGTCTGATAGCATAGGTTTCATAAATTCATCTCCTGGGGCTTTGGTCATCTTCATTTGGATAAGATCCTGATAAGGGAGGTTCAATAAATTCCTTCTCATAGCTTTTGGTCAGCAATCTTCACTTGGTTAATTCAGAAATGCAGGAGGATTCTCTCTTGCCCCCTACCTTCTGGTAGGGGTTTGATTCAGTTTGGTCAACTGGTTTGACTGGTTACAAAAGAATCTTTACAACTCAAAAAAAAAAAAAAAGACAATATACATTCATCATATTTCTAAACACTGTTAATAAAAAAGAAGAAAATAGAGCAAAATCTTCCCACATTATACATACAGTATTAATTTTAATATTTGCGAAAAGCCAATTTTATAATAGGTGTTTATAACATTGTTTATTAAAAAAACCCCCAAAACAACAACAAAAAGACAACACACACAAAACCAAATCAAACCAAACCAAAACCAAACAAAAAAATACACCAAAAAATCCCAAAAAAACCACAACCACAAAAGGGTGCCCGCAAGGCCCAGGAAACGATTGAATAAAAGCTAGATACTGAAATTTCAAAACCTTAACCCCACCCTCCACCAGACCGTGTGGCCAGGAGGCAAAGATGGTGACTGTCCTCTTTGTCTCAGGGAAGGGGAGGAGCAGGAGTTTGCACAGCTGCTGGGGCAGAATAGATGGGAACTTTCCTGGTGTTAATCTCTTCCTTACAGCATGAAAAACTGGTGGGTTTTAGTGCCCTTTCTCATGTTGGTTCAGCTTCAGTTCAAGTCAAAAAAGTTCAAGAAAAAAAAAACAAAAAAAACCCACCCCAAAAAACCCCCCCCAAAAAACAAAACAAAACAAAACAAAACAAACAAAAAAACAAACAAACAAAAACAAAAAAACCAAAAAACAAAACAAACAAACAAAAAACAAAAACAAAAACAAAACAAAAAAAAAAAACAAAAACAAAAAAACAAAAAAAAGAAGAAAGAAAAAGGAAAAAAAGGAAGCAAAAAACCCCACAAAAAACAAAAAACAAACAAAAGGAAGGAAAAAAACTGCTGAGAGGGATCCCGGTACAACCTCCAGGCTAGGGGAAGAAGAAGAAAAAAAAAAAAAAAAAAAAAAAAAAAAAAAAAAAAAGGCGCCTTCTTACTTCAAACCAGCAAAAAACTAATCTAACAAAAGAACAAAAGTAACAACGTGGCATCCCAGCCCACTCTGCCCACAGCACAAGGAAAGTGAGGGTTTGAATCAAACCACACAGGAGCTCAAGGCTCTCAGCCCCAAACTTGGGACCATCTTAGAGCTACAGGAGCCATTTCTGGGCATAAAGAAGATGATTAGGGAATAAATTATCATCAGAAAATCACCACATGACATCATGTCTATATTTTCCTGCTCTTCTTATGGGGTAATTGCTTTGCATTTCATGTCAATGCTTTTCTTTATGGATTTTAACAGTACAGTCTCTTCTGAAACCATCTTTATTTTGGCTTTGATTAATACCTTATTTTTACAACTCTTCAGTGTTACTGAGGTCTTACAGCATTGAGTTAAGATTTAACCTGGGTAAGTATTATTTTTCCTGTTTTATAGAGATGCATCATATAAATATACAGAAACCCACAATAAAACTCTATGGATTGCCAAAAACTTGCCATATAATAGGACAATGTTATGGAGGGTGGTGGCTTGGAGACAAACTAAAGTGAATAAACAATGTATGTGCCTCTATGCAAGATAACTTAAGAGGCAGAGAAATTTTCATCTCCTGTCAACAGTTCTCATGTCAGCTAATTCCTACAGCTACCATTCAGGACAGAATGTTTCCTGTAAACTGTATTTTAAAAAGGGCTTTTTGTTTGTTTTTAATATGCTATTTATCTATAGATGTGAACATTTAATTTAGTGATGCTTTACATAAGTTAAAATGGAATTTGTCCAGCTCTGTGGACTGTAAGTGAATGCTCTTACTTTTATAGTTTCTGAGTCATATAGTAAGGGCTGAAGAGGCAAAAACAATTCTGAAAATACCATAAGCTGCTTCTTGTCAATGCTCTCTACTCTTCTGCCAGTGTTTGGTAGAGCTATTGGAACAGTATAATTTCTGAATAGTTGTGATAATCCCCTGAAAGAGAGTATATGGAGTGAATATGTAGAAAATTTACAATGGTAAATTTAGTATGCAAGTCCTTACTCTCTGGTTCTGTGTAACTTCTCTTCTGCCCTGTAAGACACTATAACCTATGAATGGATAATGAGTGATTTTGTCATATTCATGTCTCTGTTTTATTTGGCTGACCCAGTATCCTTCCCACTAAAGAAAACTGAAGTGCAAGAATAGCTTCCTTTGTTCAACTCAAGATACCAGCATGCCATTTCCATCAGGCCCAGCATTGGCAACAGCCTGCTTCAAGACACTACAGGTTTTAATATATATCTACTAAGGAGGCAAGAAGGAATCTGATTTCATAATCATTCATAGACCAGTAATTAGACACCTTTCGTCACTTCTAGCACCTGCCAAGATTAGATAGATAACATGAGCAGACTACTGGGTACCTGCAGTTCTCTCATTAGGGAGACTGCTTTAATTCTCTTACATGATTAAGTCTGTTCATCTCTTCTTCATTTTAAATATTATCTTCTTGACCGCATTGACTACTATTTCCTCTGTGACAGAGGAAATCTGTCTTTAGACAATACCTTGTTCCTCCTCATCACAGTTTTAATTGTCAGCAGATGAATTCTGAGTCTAATGTGTTTGCAAAATACGTTTGTTGAACAGTTTTAGATTCTTCTTCCATTGAACTGGTGATCCTCAAGGACTATTTCCATTTAGCTAGAGAACTATGCACTGAGTTAAGTTCCCTCCATCACGGCCTGCCACACTTCAGCTATTTAATTTCCAAATTCCTTCTTCAGAAATTACTGGCAGCTGACCTGCTGAGACTGGGTTTGTAGAGTATCTAACTCTCTATATAGGCTAAAAATAACACTGCTTTTCCCAAATTAATATGGGATATTAATAATTTAATCACAGAAATTATGAGTGTTCTACTTTGCGCTACTGGAATTTCACAACAATACAACACAGAAGAATTCTGAAATCATAATTTCTGTGACTGTACAAAATCATGGTTTTCATCCAGTTCTGCAAAAATATGTGCAGATCCTCCTCAGCTACATAATTTACTAAAACTTTTCTTTTTTTCATCTTCAGTGATGTTTCACCTTTATTCTAATGAGTAGCAATATATGCTCTCAAATCCTAGATGACACCGACAGTTAAACTTCATAATGCCACAGCAGAAAAAATGGAAGTGTAATAATAAGATATTTAAGTGATGCAAGCTTCAAAATATTTCCTGTCCTTGTAATTTTTCTTTAGCTTAGATTAAGTAAATACTCAACAAAGCAGCAGCACCTGATAGTAAAAGCCTTCCTGCAATGGTTTTAAGCTTTATTTGTATTGAGTATGGTAGCAGTGCCACCAAGTGACAATTTAGAGCAATCATGCTTCTTAGTGACTAAATATTTCAAACAAAAACGTTGAGAATGAAGGCAAGAAAGATGACTTCTGACCCAAGGTTGTGTGGTAAAACAGAAATAAGAATAGCTATAAAATAATATAAATTATTCTTTGGAAGAATCTGTAAAGTCTATGAATTACTGTAAGTGCCTTGATTCTCTTTCCTCCCCATATGTAATTTTAAAGTATGTTTCTGCATCTACTCCCTCCTTTGATCTACTAAAAGACAGAAATCAATCAAAAATCGTGTTTTGTAAATTTATGACACTACCATGAAACTAATTCGTCTTGTTCATACTGAATGACTAACACAAATAGTTAAAATGCTCAGTCTTTAGTTAACCACGCCATAAAATAAGTATATTTGATTGGATTTTCTTTATCAACTTCATTGTCTCAGAAAGGTGTTCACAACTTTATTCCTCCAGTATATATATAATTTGTCTCCTTGCCAACCAGTATTTATACAGAACCTGTGGGCACTCATGTTTTTCATTGCCCAAATTGGAATTTAGCGTAACATGTATGAGTTTGTAGAGATCTATGATGTTTCTTGAGACCCTTATTGTTAAGCATATAATCCCCATAAATCTGCTTTCTAGCAATATGTCTACTTAAGGACAGGATCCTTGTGCTTGAAGATATTTGCTCTTTATCAAGTATTATACATTCATAATGTTCTTCTTAATGCAGACAGGTTTCCCTCTGTATATATTTAGAAACTCTCTGACACCTTTTCTCTTCTTTGGAGCAAGAATTTTATAACATCATTTTGGTGTATTAGTATTATGGAGCTGATGGTATGCTGTTTTGTGAGACATTGGGCTCAACTCATAAACTGGTGATTGGATAGAGGTTAGCATCTTGTACTCTTTGATTTTTCTCCTCTGTGTGCTCCTGTGTTTCTGTAATCAGTAATTGCCTTGTCTGTGATTCAAGGGAATCACAGGCCTTTTCCAGCAGCCAGGAAAGTAGGAGGGTGGTACATAGCAAGTTCCTGCAGCAGCTTCAGATTCAGCCATCACAGGTTTGCTGTACAGTATATTTCTCCCAAGATGCATTTGGACCAAAAGTTTTGCAATTCATAAAACATTAGGACTTGCCCCCATTCTCAAGATTAATGACTCTTGAATACAGCATAGGCAGGGAGCAAGGGTGAAGGTTGGCTCCAGTTGCTGAGCAGAGCACTGAATGCAGCCATGTAGTGCCTTTGCTATTTTGCCATAAATCAGGGGGAAGGAGATTGACTTACAGCCAAGAACACAATTTCATTTAGTTTCAAGACTTGCGTACAAAAGGAATGAAAGCCACTTTGTGAGCTAAATTCAGAGCTGCTCTAATGGCTCCATTATCCAGATTAGCTCATGACCTGTGGAAAAAGGATGTGTTAAATATAAAAATAAATCCAAACTTGCTGTGCATTTGAAATACATGTTTGTTTTGCTGATCTACTGCTGGTGCTGGAATAGATGGGAGCAACAACCTCCAGAAAGCTCTGTTGCAGCTCCAGGTTTTTTTCTACAAATTGCTTTTTATAATCCTGACATTCCTCTTTATCATTAATTCAGCAGATACATTAAATCACAAGATAAATTGCATCATCTAATACAGAACATAGTGAAAAAGATGGAACAAAAACAATATAAACTGTAATGAACATTTCAGTTGACATGTCCCTCAGGTATTCTGAGGAGTAAAAAAGATGTTTTGTAGGTTGTCGCAGTGACAGCAGAATGAACATTGCATTTATTGCTTTTAATTAAGTGTTGTTTGGTTCACTTATATTAATAAATGACAACTAAAAAAAAATTACCAGGAGTATTTTCCAGGACTGGTTGCAGAGCACAAGATGTTGCTGTTGCTTTATAACAGATACAAAGCCAGGTTGATTTCATTTACTGCAGAACTGCCCTTTGTACTGCTCAGTCTCATAAAACATAAACTGGAGCTGTGAAAGGCAGATTGCCTAACTGTATCAGTGGCTTCAGATCAACTCACTGATCAGAACAAAAATAAACTTTGCCGAAAAATTACTTTGCAAATTCTGCATCAGGTGATTTTGTTCTACACTTCAAATTGTGTGATGAAAAATATGATTTTAATTATTGGAATAAAATGTTTTACACAATATCCAAAACAGAGGTGTGGTCTCTTGTCATGGTCCAGCTTCCAACTTGAGGAGTATGGCTCACCCTGATTCAGGGTCAGGGGTTTTATCACAAACTCATGATGAAGCTAGGTCTGTAGAGAGTGGTTTCCCCAAGGAAGAGGAAAACCCTGGAATAATTCCCTGGGAAATCCTGTTTTAAATGCAACACCAAGAGGCTGACTCACATGCTCTCTATGCAAATGGTTGCTAGAAGGTTCCTCATTCTCTCTGTTACCATAGGTTGAGTTTTGGTGCAGGAATTTTAATATTCCTAATTATTCTCCCCTATTGGACCCTTCCCTCAGACTCCACCCTAACTGCCCTCCCACACTGGGATGTATGAATACCCCTGTCTGACCCTGGCTTTTGGCCCCTTGTTACTGCCTTACTCCAGTTTGGTCTTATACAGCAAACGCCGTATTGTTTGTTGTTTCTGTATTATTAAAATTCCTTCTTGGACAACTGGATTGAGGTTGCCTCTCTCTATTGAGTCGCCATCAGGGCTGAGTCCCAAGGAAACTCAAAAGGATCCAATAATCTGAGCTCAGACCCCCAGGAGCTTCACAGGTTGCTGCCTTGACCAAGTCGCTGGGGTCTGCTGTGGCTACCAGTGAAGGAGTGGGTGCAGCTGTGGTTCCCCAAAAAGCAATTTATTAAGGTTGTTAACAAAGAACAGAAGGTGTACACAGTAGCCTCAGGGGATGAAGCCCTGGGGTGGGCAGCCAACAGAAGACCACTATTAACAGCGAACAGAACATTATGTAACCTTGGGAACAGAACAAAGAACCTGTGAACAAAAACGTAACCATGCAGGGAAAGGCAACTGACCAACTATTAGCACGTAACCTTATGTATAACAGCCTAACCTGCATAACAATTCCCATGAGCCCTCTCTTCTCGCCATAACCTGAACACAAGTTTCCCTTCCTTTACTCCCACTTCCCATGGCTTCAGGTTGGTTGATGCTTCCTGGGCAAACAGTTGAGGCCAAGCCATTGTCCATCCCAACTAGCTGAATTCCCCCCTATCTCTAATTGCTTCATTAACTTTATTTCCTTCCCTTCACAATTTAGATGTAAAATACACCCATATTATTTAAGACTTGATATTCCATACGATCAAATGTTAACATTTTCCAAAAACCATTAAAGAGTGAATTCTAACACCCTTTTATGACTTTTTTTGTTTTATTTTGTTTAGATGTTTATTTGTAATTTTTAATTCCAGGTTTTATTTTGGAATGAAATTAAACATTACTTTTTTAGACATCCCTGTTTAGTTGAAAGAATATTTTGAGCAGCAAAGTATGTCTATATGGAGCCTTACTTGAAAAAAAGTAACTGGGGATTCCGAGATCATTGTCAATACTCTTACTGATTTTATCCCTTTCTCCCTGTGGTAAAGGTGGCAGTGCTAAATGGTTATAGAGCAAACTGATTTAATTTCAGAAACATGGGAAGTTTGTAGGAGACCAGAAATAAATACATCCCCACTTCTGCTGATCAAGATGTTTCACCAAACCATAGATAAAGAATAAAAATAAATCATGGGTTGACAGTATTTTTCATGGGGTAGTATGTAAGCACTTTAATATGACATTTTTTCCCCAATAATGTGTTTATGATCCACAGCATGGAATCTTTACAATCCAAAACACACTTTACATTTCTCACATAAATACCCGCTTTGGAGAACTATTTAACAGGCCATTTGGTGCTATGTCCTACCAGTTGTTTACTGACATTCAGACAGATTTAATTAACTGTGTCTTTTACCTAGAAAAGTCAGGTAGCAAATAATAGATTAATCCAGTAAATCATTCTTTCATTACCCAAGATTCCATTATCTTCCAGTAACCTCTTCTGTTCTTTACCATTATTCTTATCTTCCACTCACCTTTTAGTAAGTTATCCTCGAAAATTTCACTTGAACATTTCTGCTATACTGAAGCCAGAATAAAAGGCCAGGTAGTTACCCAAATAATACTTTCCTCTTTCTTAAGATAAATGCTTAGTTTTCTTACAATTATAGCATTTCAGTAATCTGGCCATAATATACCAACCAACCAGATATTATTAAAAAGCTGAACTACCAGTCCTCCAGTTTCACATAGGTGATTCTTATTAAGAGTATTGAAATCAACTTTGTAGAAAAAGTTAATGTTAAGGAAAGCTATGCAGTGCCATAAAATATATAATTTGCATGAAGATTTTTAAGTCTCTCCACTTCCATTGTTCATAAAAAACTATTTCTTTGTACATATATTCTTATGCATGGTAATGATGTCCCTGTTTGGTTCACATAACTATCTTAATACAGATTTTGCTAAGAGAATTGAAAGAAGCTTCTTCATCCCTGCATAAGAAAGTCTTTCATCCATAATACAACCACTTTCCCTCATGGCTAGTCACATGCAAGAAGCTAAAATCATAGTGTAAAACTATTTTTTAGATGACCAATATTTGTGGAAATATATCAGCCAAGCTTCATTTAAGTATCATTTTGCATCTCCAAGAAGCAGCATGTGTAGGATAACACGTAAAATACTCCTTATTTATCTACATTTTGTGAATTTCTACTTCCACAGGATGGAGCTTCAGCATGGGCTCTGCCTACCAGTTCCACAGCTGGAGAGTGTTTGTGATTGTCTGTGCACTGCCTTGTGTCTCTTCTGTGGTTGCCCTCACCTTTATGCCGGAAAGCCCACGGTTCCTTCTGGAGGTATAACTTCCCAAATGGTTTCTAGATTCCAGTCAAAATTATTTCTGTTTTATATCATGACCTCTACCAAGCAGGCATTTAGATCGTTCAGGGACTATAATGAGTAACCTAATTTGTGTGTATGTTGCACTTAAATGCTTTGTTCCAACATTTAGGTTGGAAAACATGACGAAGCTTGGATGATACTCAAGCAAATTCATGACACAAACATGCGTGCTCGTGGTCAGCCTGAGAAGGTCTTCACTGTGAGTATTGCTTTTAAAGCTAATCACCTTCCACTTCAGCAAGCCTCCTGACTGCTGAGGTCTGGATGGCTTAAGCAGTCAATATTAATACTCTAAATGGATAAGCCAATTTTTTTGCACTTTACCTAAATAAAAACTATTGTGAACTCCTACTGAAATTGTTATATTTACAATGTCTGCTAAGAAATCAACCTTTGGCCAGGATATTCATGAGTGTATGAAGCCGCAGCATGTTAATTTTATCTGGTATACCAAGACAGTTAATAGATTCCATCTGTGTTTTATTTATTAAGTTTTGACCCTGAGTAATAACAGCAGGCACATAGAAGTCCAAATTAGTTAGCTGTTCTGTCTCTAGGATTTGGAATATTTTTCCATTCTTACCAGGTAAAATAATCAGGTTTTAAAAACTGTATTTTCACTTCTATGAAAGAGTAATTTCAAACATTTTATATTTTCAGAATGTGTTGGAAGCTCAAATTCATTTTGTTGAGGCCTAAATATAAAGCTACTACAAGTATTTATAAAACTACTTAAAGTACTGATGCATGGTTTCTACTGGACGAGAAATTGATAATTCAAAATGGAATTTTTTATGTCATCTTCGTTATTTATGAAGACTATACAATACAATCTTGTCTTCCTGGATACAGTAGGATCAGACAGCATTTTCTTTCTTTGAAATCCAGTTGGACTCCAGCTTGTGCAGTGCTGTGGCAGTATGTGCACTCTTCTCCCTCAGAGCCATGTATGGGATGCTTTTCCTCTTCCAGAAGCTTTCTTCTTATTATAACATATAACTCAATTAAGAAATCCTCTTAAAGGTTCTGCATTTGCAGGCAGTCTTGAGGAAAGACCATCTGACCACATAACTTATATGCCATTGGGGCTTGCAGTTTGCTGCCTTGGATATAGTTTCCATTGCTTCCATTTAAACCTTTCCACAAAGAAGCTCAAGAATTCCTATATTTAACTTGAAAGAAAGGTGGTTAGCACATTTACCATGTTAAATCCACATTTATTGGTACACTGGTGACCTACCCCTAATCGCACCTAATCTGATGTTTTATTTTCTGATTTAATTTATGAGTAAAGGGATTTGCCTAACACCATATATAGCTATGGTGTAATTTCAGGATTGTCTCTTGCTGATCTGAGCTGCTTTCAGACAGAATATGCCTGCTCTTGGTCACTCCAGTGGTGTTTATCTGCTACTATTGATATTCATTGACTGATTTCATAGTCAGCCACAGCACTGACCCTGTCCCCCTTTAGTGTTGGTTGAGGCACAAGGAAGAGGACAGAAATGTGCTAGAAGAAAATGTGGGAGGAAGGATAAGCCTCTCACGTCACTTTGACGTAATTGTAATCACATCCTAAAGCAGCTGTGGAGAAGAAAACAAGGCACGTGCTTTTTGTTTCCAGCTCTTGTGATCTAGCAAGCCTTTGTCTCTACAGTTGTTAAAATGTGACACTCAGCCACTTTATCTACAGTTACTTTTGTAAATGGATCAGCCATTAATTTTGCCAGTTTCTGCCTTGAGCATTAGAAAAACTCTACTCCATATATCAAGTTGAAATTAGAATTACTGTGCTGTGTGTCAAGGTTAGACATATATAGAAGTTCTTTTTTTAGCTTGCATTAATATGATTAGAAAATGCATCATTCTCTTATTGTAAAACATCAGCACTTCATCTCATAAAACCCAGAAAGCAAGGAACTTATGCATAATTTGTTTGACATACATCCTTTTAGTTTCTTTTTTTTCTGAATTAGTCCTCGATACTTTGACATTTTGTCTCAGTAATTTATTAACATCCTTCTCCTAAACTTCCCATGCTCCTCCTTTGCTTTTCCAATGCCATTCTATGACTTACACTTTACTATTTTCCTCCACTTCTTGTTGTTAGTTACATCAGACACACTTTGATAGTACGTTTTCTGACTCTACAGATGATGTAACTTTTTCTCCATTATGCTTATAGTTTTAGTGTGATTTTCTTTTATGCATTTTCCTGTACTGTATTGATTTGATCTTTTTCTAGAAGCTTTTTTTTTTCACAAGCTATGTTTACTCTTGTTACTCATATTCCTGAGGGGATTATCTGCAAGCCTTTAGAAAGAGGTGGCATCAACTGACAAGCAGTTGGGTCTAGAGTTAATCCAAAATGGAGTTTTTTGGTTCCCAAATTAATTGAGAGGGTTGCTCTTCATACTTTGAAGAATTTGTCCTGAAAGCAATGACACTAACAGACACTAATAAATTGATAGTATCTTCATTCACGGAACTAGCAAAGTTAGAGGTTTATGTACATGTTTTATTGTCTTCCTGGGTTTTAAAAATACTTATTCATTAGATCTCTTGGTTTAAGTAGTTTAATAGTTTAATAGTAAAAAAAAAAAGCTTTGAATACTTAAAAATCAATTTTTTTCTCTACTCTTCAATTACTATGTATTAATTCTTTTTCCTGCAAATATTTTTCTTTACAACAAGTCTTGGGGATTTTTTTTAAATTTAAACATTGCACATTCCTAACCCTTGCTTTTAAACAGAAGCATCATTTTCACTAAAATAGGTTTTCTTTTCTGAGTTTGGGTTTTTTTTTCATTCTTCATACACTGACATGCTGAATTTTCATGTTCCAGATGGACTATTATCCTAACTCAACTTGACTTTTCATATGTTAAAGAACCACCAAGGCCAGGGAACTTCTGCCCCCAGTCACATACAGTAGTCCTAGGATCAATGTTTCCCCCAGTCTCCACAGCTCCAACTGAGTCAGGTGCCCACTATGGTGAAAATGCTGCCCCTGAGCCCACGAGAGAGGGATTCAAAAGGCATCCCTTTTCTGCCCAGAGGTGTAGTATGTAAGGATTTCTGTATGTAGGAGATATCAGATTATTTTTGAGGACTTGACTCGTTTTGTATAATGCATTTCCTGAAAGCAGTTTAAGAAAAGCCTGAGATCGGTGGAGTGATGGGGGCAGGATTATTGGAAGAGGCGTGACAAGAAGGTTACAGGCTTTTGATAAAGCTATGATCTGGCAAAACAGTGACCTGTAGAACTTCAGAAATGAGGGCAGTTATACCTCAAACTGCTTGGTGGGTTTTTTCTCTGTTCTTGTTCATGTGATGAGGCTGCTGTTGCATCTCCAGCAGTGTACATCTGTAAAAGCAGTGGGCTCAGAACTTGAGCTTTATCAGTATTGCTATTCCCTCATGTCCTGTTATCCACTATGATACTTCGGAGGTGGGGGCAGGGGGGTGTTCTCATTCTGTTAAGGAGAAACAGAAGCTATGTCTAACTTCAGAAACTGCAGCCAAACACCAAACACACAGTGTCTTGCTCTCTCCTTCCTTCTGTGTCAGTCCTTTTCCCCATTTTACTAATTTTCTTTCTGCTCTCTGCTCATCTTCTTTCAAAATAAACTGTGGATGAATACAGTGCCTTTTGTGATATCACTATGAAGCTGGGACCAGAGCAGAAACTAAAACAAAAACCATACAGTAACATAAGTTTGTCAGGTCCTGTGTCTGGAAAGACCATGTAACACATTCTGCTACACAAGACAATAAAAGTAAAAATTAGCATTGTAAGATGCATTACATTCTCCATCAGTGGTAATCCTGTATTTTTACCTGATGTCTGTTTATCTCATTTCACTTTAGGTAAGTAAATGATTGTTCATAACAGCAATAACATATGTGGTTCCAGATCATTTCACCTCACTTTTCTCTCTTCATTAAGTTCTCTGTTTAACATTAGAAAATATAACGAAATAATAAAAAGGTTGTCCAACTACTAATTCATGACATTTTGAATACTTCCATTTTCATTGCTGTATCTTTAATCAAAAGACTTCCAACAATGTTGTGATAGCAAGTCAGAAACTGAAGGAAATTCTGGGCATGGTTAACTGGTGATTTAAATTAATGTTTTATCATTTGTGGCATTGGAGGTACATACAACAACTCTCTAGAAGAATATGACAGCAACAGCTTTCTGTAGCCAGAGGAAATGTATTTCCTGCATACCTTGAATACAGAGTTTTCTGAAACAGTTGCGTTCACAAAGACTTCAGTATTACAATGTTTATAAATCTAAAACATGTCTAGTGCAGACACAGGTTGAGTATTTGCTTACTTTTAGTAGATGGGGTGTAATAAACCCCACCAATGCCCCTCCATAGGCAGTTCATGATTCCAGAAACTGGAAATATTTTTGTTCTGTTTTTGTTTCTAGGTTACCAGGATCAAAACACCCAAGCAGATAGATGAGCTCATAGAAATAGAGAGTGACACCGGAACTTGGTACAGGAGGTGTTTTGTACGAATCCGCACAGAGCTGTATGGTGTAAGTAACATCATCTCACTTCATTCTGTAATTACCTTCCTCCTTTTTAATAAACTTTCAGAAATGAGATCGATTTGCTGAGCTCCTGCTGTTGACAGCTGCAATTTTACATTTTCCGTGGAACTGAGGCGATCAGGAACCAGTGTAAGGTTTTGGTGTCCTGACCCAGAAAAAATGCAGGTGAATCACAGAGCTTTATCCCAGATTTAGAGGAGGAAAATGCTGTATTGATCCTCACAGTAGTGATAGCTAATAATTCCATAGTGATTCCATACACAGCACAAAATAACTATGTATTGAGGATGTGGTTCAATATATAGATATGGAAGGAGGTGACACATGAGGAGATGAAAAATTATCAGGAGGAACATGAGGCAGCCACATTAGTTGAAAAGGATAAATTTATTAATAAATTGTGTAAATTAAGGCCTTTATAAGGCATTGTATCTGCACAGGTATGTCAAATGTTTTACCAGAAAAATATTTTAGAGCTATTTCAGATTTTAATAAAAGCTTGCTGGGACTGTGCTTCTGTTACTTTTTCTGTAAAACCAAAATTATATCGTATCTTTGAGCCCTGCAACAAAAAATGAAAAGGCCTCATTAATTAATTTTTTAAAAGTTCAAAACTGTCTTTTCAGAGCTATTAAAAATCTGTCATTTCAAGCTCTCTAGAGCTATGATTAAGTGTTGCACACCCAGGTTTGTCACAAAATTACTGTGTTAGGAAAAGTCACATTTTCCCCAGGGAAAAGAAAAAAATCCAGAAACTGTCCACCTTTACAATTACTGATCAAAACCAGAGCACTAGAAGACTGAAATATTATGATTTGGCATCTTACTAAACCAGCTTTTAATGACTTTCAGTTCGGTTGGCTCACATCCTTCTTTATGTCACTAGACTAGACCCTTGGTCAGAACACTTTTGTCATTGCATGATGGGTGTTGGGACCTCTGATAACAGAATGCCTGTCCTCTCCTCTCCTCTCCTCTCCTCTCCTCTCCTCTCCTCTCCTCTCCTCTCCTCTCCTCTCCTCTCCTCTCCTCTCCTCTCCTCTCCTCTCCTCTCCTCTCCTCTCCTCTCCTCTCCTCTCCTCTCCTCTCCTCTCCTCTCCTCTCCTCTCCTCTCCTCTCCTCTCCTCTCCTCTCCTCTCCTCTCCTCTCCTCTCCTCGAATCTCCTCTCCTCGAATCTCCTCTCCTCGAATCTCCTCTCCTCGAATCTCCTCGAATCTCCTCGAATCTCCTCTCCTCGAATCTCCTCTCCTCTCCTCGAATCTCCTCGAATCTCCTCTCCTCGAATCTCCTCTCCTCAAATCTCCTCTCCTCGAATCTCCTCTCCTCGAATCTCCTCTCCTCTCCTCGAATCTCCTCTCCTCTCCTCTCCTCTCCTCTCCTCCTGAGAAGTGAGAAGAAAGAATAAGGTTGAATTGTTGTTCACAGTCTACACTAGTTACAAAAAAAATGATATGATACTATAAATGTGTTCTTGCAGCTAAGAAAGCAAATCATATCCTGGGCTGCATCAAAAGAAGTGTGGCCAGAGAGCTGATTTGCTCTCTCCCATGCCCTGAAGAAGCAAACAAATAAGAATCAAGTATCTTCTAGCCTTCAAGAAAATTGTTCAAAATGAGTAAAGATATGTAAATGAATGATTAAATAAATAAATGTTTTTCGTAATTATTCACAGATTTGGTTGACATTTATGAGATGCTTCAACTACCCAGTGAAGGATAATACAATCAAACTTACAGCTGTGTGGTTCACCCTGTCCTTTGGGTAAGAGTGTTTGAGATTAAACCATTTTTTATAGTCTTTACAGACAGAAAAATTATCTGCATGTAAATTTCTGACACTATAATCATCCGTTTTATTCAGGATCTTTCCACAACATGTTGTATTTGTCAGTTATTCTGTTCTTGGTTGCAAACCTGACTCATCAGGAATACCTTCTTTGAAAAACTGACATCTTCTGGTGTCAGCGTCTTGCAATAATTTTGTATTATGGAGGATTTTACCCTGATGAAGCACATAAGTGATAAGTGGCCTAGAGAGCTGCTCATTCACACCTCACACCGATTTCTGAATGAGTGAGATTGCTGCCTGAAGGCTTTCTGGTTTGTTTGTTTTTTTCACAGCTACTACGGCTTATCTGTTTGGTTTCCTGATGTCATCAAGCATCTGCAGTCGGACGAGTACGCGTCCCGGGTGAAACATTTCCGCAACGAGGAGGTCTCGCACTTCGTCTTCAACTTCACCCTGGAAAATCAGATTCACAGCAACGGGGAATACATCAATGACAGGTTTAGAGGTTTCCTAATATCTTGGCTTAGCTGGCATAAACAGAGGCATGCTTTAAAGCTTGTCTTAATAACCCAGGTTTTTTTCCGTGAGGTAATGATAGATGTTTTTGTTACCTTTTAGTGAATATTTATTTCTCTTCTTAATTTCTTATGACTCATGAGCATGGGGAGAAATGTACATGCCCTGGTGTTTGCTGTGTGAGGATCCACCATGCAAACACAGCTTCCTTGTCGTCCTGCAAAGCAGACCAAAAAAACCAACATCAGTTTTACTTCCTTTCGCAGTGGGATTCAAAGGTTTTCAGATCCAACACATGCAGTATATTGTAGGGGGCTGGGCAAAGATGTGCTTTCATCTCTGTTGCTGTTTCTTTTTTTATTGATGAAAGACACTCCTGTGAAAAGGCTGAACATTGGGAGGTTAGGATCTTATCACAGAAAAATGAAAGCCAAGCATTACTGTAAACCAATAAAAAGCATAAACCAATAAAAAGCATGAACAACTCTGAAACGGGGAGAAACACTCCAGCAATGCCTTTTGTGATTTTCTTTTTAGCCAAAGGCAAATATATTAAGGCTATATCTGGACTTCACAAATAAGTAGATAACTTGGAGAAAATTAAACACAGCTGGTTTAGGTATCTGTTTCCTATTAAGAAATGTACAGAACAACCATGTGAATGGCCTGCTGGAAGTCGTGATAATAAGTAATTATTATTTCCGTAGGAAAATCTGTATGTAAGTGAATAAAATTGATTATTTTGTGATGATTTAGTAGTAATAGTAGTAGTAGTAGTAGTGGTTCTGTTTGAGTTTTGACATAGTTAAATGTTTATGCATTGAAGAAAAAAAATAGCAGTTATTTGATTTTTAACCTAGCCATAGCTTCCAAGTCCCACTCCTTTCCAGAATGTAGATGTTCTCCTAATATCAAAGAACTGTCAGTAACTGGGGTTGTATCAATTTAAACAGAATATTTTTTGTAAAACACTAAATCTAAGACTAATTTATGCTAAATCAGTAATTCAGTCTTTCAAATGTGCAAATTTAATATGCCTCTGACAGTTATTTGGGATTCACAAAACGTTTTCCAAGAGGTATGAACCCATTTGATATCTTTCCTTCATAAATGTTTCAATGCCCTACTCACCCTCAGTCTCAGTGTTTCCTTCATGCTCTTTTTTAATGAGAAGATCCATCAATACTTGACTTTTTAATACATTGCTTTCCTGTTTTAATTCAAATCATTGTAACACCAATTTTAATGTAGTCACATACTTCCTGTCCAAAGGTAAAAAGTGCATCAGAGGAATGCAGAACATGTAGTCTGTCATTTCTGTTTCAACTGACTAACCTAATCACTATATATTCTTTGTTCTCCTCTGGAACTGGTCTACATTTTAGAATGGAAAGTGCTGTATGAAAAATGATAATGAGTAACTCCAGCCTGATTTTAATCAGTCTGTCACAAATGAGCAATGATATCATAACTAAAACAAATGGACTGAAAACACTGTTTCTTCTGACCAATACAAAAAGGAAATTCATTAGTTAGCAAATCACTTACTGTGATAAATATTACTAGCTTTTTCTCTCCTTTCTCATAAAGATGTGGTTCCAACAAATTTATTCGTGATAGAGTTTAATTCCTGCTCCTTTGTAGATAGCGTATTTTTTGTGTTCCTATTCCTATTATTGATTTTCTTATAAGAAAAATACTTAGCTAGTGACACCAGGTTTGATTTGAATAAAGCTGGTCTGTGTCTGGAAGAAAAAATTGCCCTTTTTTCCCACACCTTGATGTGAAACCAAAGGCATCACAAAAATAATAATGCATTTCCACATCCTTGTTGTGGTTGCTGTTGTTAGCATAATCATGTTATTTGATAGAATTTTACTAAAAAATTCGTACTCAAAAAAGCATTGTTTTGGTCTAGTGACATTGGGGTAGAAAGTTACTGTATGTAATATAATTTGTCACTGACTTTTTTCTGTTAATATTTTGATAAAACCTAGGTGTTAAATGAGAGTCAGTAGGAAGGAGAATGTTCAGAAATAAAAAAAAGCTACCAGCAAATTGTTTATGCCAGTTTTATTTACATAGTAATTATAATTGTAATTGCATCCATAGGCACAGAATTAATGAGGACATAGTTAGATGCCTAGCTACATAACTGGCAATGTAACTTTTTATTCGTGTTATAACCATTTTATGATAACAATTTTTAACGCCAGTATGTTTTGCATTTGATCCTAACCCAGTAGCCACTGTGTTCCTCTGAAAAATCAAGATACTTTAAAAAATTCTTTCTTTTTAATCAGCTTGTTGGTATTAGCAATTACTTGTTTATTTCTAGGGACTGAATTTCTGAAGCATGATTTCCCTGTGTCCAGGTGTAATGTCAAATTACTAGCAATTGTGATTTTACAAGGCTGTCTCATGGATGTCATGGCATTGGTTTTGACTGATGATTAAGGACAAGTAACAACGGAAATATTATCAAACAAATTATATTAACAGTTTGAGCCAGCAACTATGTGGAGCTATTTGTCTCACTAATTCTTCTTCTGAACAATAGTATTCTAGAATAAGTTAATCATTAATCACATTTGCAAAATACATCAAAGGAACCATTGTTACTGGGGTTGAGAATTTTTAGATCTAAATAGCTGCATCTGTTGCCATTTCAAAACTATGAAGGTAGATTGACAGCAATTCTTTGTATTGAGCAGGTTTATTATGATGAAGTTTAAATCAGTAACCTTTGAAGATTCACTCTTTAAGAACTGTGTTTTTGAAGACATTACTTCACTGAACACATACTTCAGGAACTGTACTTTTGTGAATACCACCTTCTACAACACAGGTATGAGAAAGAGCCTTAAATGCCCATTGGTCAGCTGCATGTTCTCATCTTATGTTTACAATTTCTGGATTTCTAACAAGACATACAAGAAGTCCTCTTGTAAGGAAGGATAATAATATATAAAAAGCAACCAGCTTGTTACAATAGAGAAGTGAAAGGATCTCACTACACAGGAGATACTGTGGGCCTAATATTGACTCAGATAGTAAATGATTTATTTTATTCACATAATGAATGATTTATTTTTTATCTTTGATTTCCACCATCTCCAAAGAGATTCAGCCTGGAGAGAATAACATACATTTACTGTTTTACTAGTAGCTTTAACTACTTTTATTTAGTCCAAAAGGGACTGGTGAAAGACTTTGTTCTCTATGCTTGCTGTGGCAGGGGAAACTGAGTTTAGGATTCAAATTACCTAGTCTACAACCATTCTTGATTTCCTAAGTATTGTGACAAAAATATGAATCCATATTTTCATATTTAAACAGAAGACTCTCTTTTTCTCCAGTTTAACAAAACATAACTGAAAGAAGAGCTAAGCTTGTTGGAAGGATGGGGCACTTCTTCCCACTTTCCTGTAACTACAGCAGACATAACAGTAATAGAGCTAGGTTTCAGAGCAAGCAATCACCTTTATGTGGAAGGAAGGTATTCTGGGTTCAGCTTTAAAAGGCTGACAGAAGGAACAGGAAAAAAAATATAGGGGTAGTTCTCTGGAATGGTATTGGCAGAAGAATTAACTACATAGAGAACTCATCCATGGGCAAGCTGAAGACCATTAAGCCTTCTCAGAAATGAAAATCAGTTTAAACTGAATTGCACAGGAACATATCACTTAAAGGAAGTCAAACCAAACTGAGCACAATTGATAGTCTCATCAGGGAATAAAACTCCTGTACTGAGAAAGATTGAGTCATAGAAACTGGCAGACACCCTAGGGCATTTTATGCAAGACCAGCTGGTGCTGAAAGGCCTTAACCAAATACAGTCCAAGCAGGCTAAAATACAGTAATATAACTTCCTAATTCCAGGCTTTAGTAGGGAAAGAGCTTTGTAAATTTTTCTACTAAGAGAAAAAACTATCCAAATTAACAGCAGTGCCTAGTCCCCATTTTGGAAAGCTGTGAAAACTCCAAGTTGTAATTAAAGTTGCTTGAGCTTGAAGTGTTTTTAATCAAAAGTTGCACATGGAGTTGGCTGTTAGCTGAAATGATTCTTTTTTCTTCTTTCCACAGATCTCGAGCAGTATAAATTTGTTGACAGTGAATTGATAAATTGCACATTTTTTCACGTCAGGACAGGATGCCAGATTTCTTTTGATGATGACTACAGTGCCTACTGGATCTACTTTGTTAATTTCCTGGGAACTTTGGCAGTGTTACCAGGAAATATCGTGTCTGCTCTCCTGATGGATAGAATAGGACGGTTAACAATGCTAGGTAGGAGCTTCACTTTGGTGCAGGGGACTTCAAAAGTTACATGTCTTCTTTCCAAGGAATTTTGCTCAGAGAAATGAAAAACATTCCTTCTGCAGATATGTCATTTATGTGGCATCATAAGTACAGCTTTTAAAAGTCCCCAGTTTAGAAACTCTAGGGAAAAAAGGGTATCTGTAGCCACCTCTACTTGCTCCTCCACACTAAATTATAGGATAGGATATTAAAAGGATACACTAGGATATTACAAGGCCATAACCTAGGCATTTAGAATGTGATTCTGGAGACTGATGACCATTGGTTTATATCTGCTCCAGCTGAAAGGAAAGCAAGGTGTGCACAGGTGACCCTCAGCTAGTGGAGCAGCTCCTGGAAAGTACCAGCTGTTCTTTGTTACCTATTTTACATAGAAACACTGTTGAAAGGTGTCCCCTGTGGACTGCCTAAAATCTGTTTTCAATTTACTTCAATAACTATGTGGTAATTCATTGTCTTAATTTTCTAGGACAATATCTCTATATAAATACAATGAAATTAATATGGTGCTTGTATGATATGAACAGGTTTCATGTAATTGCAAAAGATGATGAACAAAAAATAATGGGGGTAGTTTTCCTCAGGCATCTTGCTTTGTGAATTCAAAGAAGCTTTTACCTTAATACTTTGTGATATATTCTGATGTGTGAGGAGTTGTATTTTTTTTTCTGTGACCTCTTTCCTTCAACATTTGTCTTTCTGTCTGGCCTTACCAGTAGAGGAGGTCTCTTTGGTTTTTAACTCAAATATTTGGGTCACTTATTTAGCTACACTCTATGTACAGAAATATTAGACAAAACAAAGGTTATTGTTTGAATACAACTCCACTACCTGTTTGTTTCACCTGTCCCGTACCCAGGTGGTTCCATGGTTCTCTCTGGCATCAGCTGTTTTTTCCTGTGGTTTGGGACCAGTGAATCCATGATGATAGGTATGCTGTGCCTCTACAACGGCCTCACCATCTCAGCATGGAACTCTCTAGATGTCATTACTGTGGAGCTGTACCCTACAGACAGAAGGTAAGTGCAGATACACCTCCCCTAACCTCACTGATGCTATGTACCAGAAGAAATGGCAAATAGAAATTATTTTGTATGAGCCTTAGAGGCTCACACATGATGTTTTGAGAGGACCAAATGAATAATTTGTCTTGAATGAAAAGTAAAAGGAAATTATGAGGGGTTTTGAGCAATTTGGTATGTATTTTGCATCAAATATCACCTAATCAGGAAAATACCATAAATGTAGTTTAATTTGAAAACAGAAGGTCTAACAGCTACTTTGATTTAAAACACAGATAGTGAGTAGTATTTCTGAAAGCAATAATGGAGTGTCTTTGATTTTCCCATAGTTTAACTTTATATGAAGTGTATATATAACTTTATATAGTTGGTCCAAACCAGCAATACGGCTGAATTTGTCTGTTCACAGTGAAATGGTGGGCATCATGATAAAAATTACTGTCTGAACCACCCTGAGCTGCTAATCAGTCTGCCATGAATTTGTATGCAGGGCCACTAGGATCATACATTAAGTGGGAAAAAAATACCTTGGGCACTCCTCCTGACTCTTCAGGGCTCTTGCAGGAAATCTCAGGACAATTTTCAAATCCTGCATTGCTGCTAGACGACAAGGGTTAGGTTTTTTTCAGGCACAGGGCACTTTTTAATCCTGACCTTTTGTCACTTAATGGACTGAAGGAAGAACTGTTGAGTCATATTCTGTTGTATGGGGAGCACAAAAATGTAAAAGCTGCACTTTCTTTAATAACCTTGAATACTTCTCCCCTCTCAAATCCCTAAAATAAAATTATGTAAAATTGCCCAAATTCCTAACAAAGGACATTGTTTCCTTTCTCCTGTTGCAGTGCTAATTATTATGTCATTTACTGGATGTTTGAAATGAAGTGAAAAATATTTCCTGTTTGTAAATGTATGATGCCTTGCTGGCAGGTGTAATTTTTTGGAAAGGAGTTCCACTGTCTTTAGTGTTGTCCATGAAGAGATATAGCAAAGTGTAGGCTGTTTTCCTTTCATAGTAATTTTAAAATTATGTGCTTCTTCAGACAAGAAATTGATGTCCACAGCTGTAATTATATAGAATTACAACACCAGGCTATTTATGAATCCCAAGCTCTAAGCTTTAATATTAAGTGCTAGTATTTTTATTACACCTCAGGAAATTGCTCTTCTGGCAACAATTCTTCCACCATCCAAATGCTATGATATAATTCTAATAAATATCCTGTAGAAATTACCATCTTTGGGGTATTCCTGAATGTAGCAGCCACATATGTTTTCCTAAAATGAAGTAAAGAAAAATAGTTGAAAAAGTCATTGGTGGTAATGGAAAAAAAATCATTACTAGGAATGATAAAAAGGATGTAACTGATACTTATCTATATATATCTATACAGATGTTAAGGCATCTGTAGTTGTAGCTAATGGTTGTTTTAATAGTTTCTGCTAGCTTTGGGACTATAGCAATTTCTCACTCATCTTTTCTCTATTTAAAAATCTTTTGTATGCAGGAATAACTCTCTGGACACAGAAACGTAATTGAAGCTGAGTTGCTCTTTATAACAAATCAGAAAAAAGATTTGTCCCTTTGTATTATCAGTTCAGAAAGGTTGCTGGGTGAACTTACCTATGCCTGGAAAGACATAGGTGACATATACAGTTTCTGATAGTGATGGAACCATGACTGCTAGTTTTTGCCAGCTTGGTTATAAGTAAACAACCAATTTGAGATATTTCTTTTTTAGACTGGAGCAAAGCTACTTCTTGTTTTGTAGAACTTTTTGAAAATTAATACCGTCAGGGACTCAAATAACTTGTTTACAAGAATTTTTCTCTGGTAATTTTTTTTCATCTACTGCAGTTTAGCAACCACCATTGCTCACCTCTGATACCTGGGTTTCCTCACCTGGGTTTCCTTCTCAGAGTCCTGTGATCTCCATAATCAGGCACATCTTGCCAGTTTGCTGGGAATTTCCAGCTTCTGCAAGTAACTCTAGGGCTGAACTGCCTTTCTCAGCATAGGTGGGACATGAAGCTTCCTGATCTGGTTTTGCATATGAAACCCTTCCTACTTTAGATGATGCTCTGTTGCTACAAATCCAGAATGAACCTGGTCTTGAAACTGGCTTCCAGATTCTTCTGTAAAGGGAATCTAAGCACGAAATCTTTGCTCACTCTGTCCATGTTGGGTACTATTTTCTTCCAGCCTGTCAGTGAAATGACCATGAATGTGCAGCTGGAGTTTGGGCTCAGAGAAAGGTGGGTGGGAGGAGGCCAGTTCATGCTAACATGCACAAGAGGCTGGGCTGGGTAGCCTCTCCTTTTCCTGCTCTTGGAGACCAGCCAGTTGCTGAACTGCAGGGGCTTTGCTGATGTTGTGCAGTGTAGTATGAAAGGTGTTTCATAAATCGTACTCTAGGCGTTTAGGGATCACAGTGGCTTTTTGTCAGGTGGGAGTGTGGTGAGCAGTTTGGCAATGTGCAGTCTGTGTGATGCAGGGCACACGGTTCAGCTTCTTCTTCATCAGTTATGGTTGTTTCAAAATCTTGACAGATTTGGATTCTGTATGAATTCACACTCACCTACATATTTACATTTTCGTGTACTGATCCTGGGAATTGAGGTAACTACATAGTTTATCCTACTTTCTTGATAAGCCAAATTTTGTGCTATTTTATGTTAGCTTTTGCTTTCACATTCTCATAAAACCTCAGCTGGTTTGTACAACTGCTGTAACAGATATTAGAGGATGCATAGATTTCAAATAGTTGTCAGGTAGATGATGAAGTAGTGTTAAAATGGAAAATAACATTACTAATGCTGGTCATAAGTGGGTTTCTGTCAGCCAGATGATACATATGAAGTAATGAATAATATTTTGATGAAATCAGTACCTTTCTTTTAACTTTTCAATACACAGATTTTAAAAGTCACACATGATAGATACAAACTAGTGATTTCCAATAAGCAAGTAAACTAATGCAACTGAAGAATGTAAAGAACTTCTATTTTCTCTTGTCTTTTGCCTTATCTTCTTAATGGACTCTGCTATCCATCAGGAGAGGAAATCTGAAGGCTGGAGTGTGTGATACCAAAAATTCCAGTCACTGAGCATTTTAGAAGAAGGAATGGGCTGAAAGTGCAACTTCAATACAGCTATAGGTGCCTAGCACTCCAGCAACATAAACCTGAAGGTGCTCAGCTGAGCACCTAGAAAATATGAAATACATGCTTAAAGACCATTTGGTTAGCTTTGTGTGACTTGCTGGCATCATATGCAAATTCTGAGGCAGGGGTAGGGATTTTATCCTTTCTTCTGAGAGCACTCAACTCTCTTAACCATGAAACTGTTTTCTTCAGTTGGGTTCCCAATCCTATTCACAGTGCATCTTCCAACTCCTGCAGCAGATGAGGGAAACTAAGTTTTCCTCACTACATCTATCTTTTACCCTCAAGCCCTCTTTGTTCTCTGCACTGGCAGGGTGATGCGGAAAAACAATATTGTGTGATGAGGTAATTACGGCTGGTGTTGTAATGTGTGTGCCCAGGGGGCCTGCACAGCTCCTCAGCTCTGCCTGCAATAGGAATAAGGGTGGAAGAAAGCTTAAGTTCTCCGAAGAAAGAAGATTAGGACATTTTTATTACCTTAAAATGCAATTTTTACTTTCCCGTAAACGGTAAGTATCTTCTTGTGAACTTGGGAAGTGCCAGACTTGTAAGACAAGATTCTCATCAGGGAGATGACACAACAAATAACTAAACCTAAATAGAAAGTGGTTCAGAAATAGATCATCTCCCAGATAGAGAATAAATCAGTTTGCATCAGATAACCAACAATTCATCATTTTACATCTATCTGCCATAGATCTGGGTGAATCTTGTCCAGGAATACTTAGAATTCAAGGTGAGCTATAAAATTAAGTCATCCTGTTTTGCCTTTTTTAATGCTTCTGATAAAATCTCATAAGGGTTTGGCCATAATTAAGAAATAAGTCTCCTATCTTCAGTTCATGATATTTAATTTTTTCACTTCTTCTTGAACCCCTAGGATCTATGCCCAGAGCAATAAATATTATTCTCACAGTATCTTATGTCCAAGTCTGTATTGGCGTGGAAGCCAGAAGAGAAACTTTCAATTCTTTTGGGTCATAATAGCAGTAATTGACTTACAGTAGATTTCCTGACAGCTATTTTCTACTCTCATCCTGTGGATACAGTTCAACTGCATTTTGCTGAAATGTTAAGGTTTCTAAGGCATGACCTGCCACACCTATGCCTTTTGCAGTAGTCCAAGGAAGGAAGGCAAATTTTATGGTTTGATTTGCACACTAAGCATTATAATTGATCAAGCCATGATATATATCTCTGTACTAATTTTTTAACAGAATATAAAATATCTGGACATCAGAAAGCTGTCCATGGAAAATTTGGAAACTCTGTTTTAATGTTTTACGTATTATCAATTCTAACAAAATCTTGTTGTAACTTGATGTTTTAAATAGCTCTGGCAAGAAAGATAACAAATATATGTGCTACACATTTAGTAGCACACTGCTACTCTGCAGAACAATGAAGTTTCAGATATTTTCTCAGCAGTCGAAAAGTGGATCTGAGCTATTTTGTGCAGGAATACAAGCACCTGGTCTAAGAAGGAACATATGTGGCAATCAGGAAACAAGCCCTTTTAATCTAAAGGCTTGGATAATCCCTCTATTTTTAACTGTTTGGACCCTTGCCACTTTTATGTGGACCTTGGATGAAAGGAAGCTAGGCATTTTTCTTTGTTACAGCTTTCTCAGGAGCAGAAGCAAAATACATCAGGGAAAATTCCTCTTCAGTAACATCCAGCTTTCTCTTAATCCTGACATTTTTACAAAACATATTCATATTTTTCTCCTGTCAATACTAAAATCTGTATCTGGGTTGGTTTGTTTTTTTTTTAAAGACAATGCCAAATGGATTAACCAGCATTTTCTTACTGATGTGCCTGAAAGACTTAAGTGAAGTCTCTAGCTGGACAAAGGATTCTTGCTACTTAGGACTGGTCTCCCTTGACCAGTAATGAGGATTACTCGTGAAGTTAACACGACATTTTTGTGCAAATGTTTGTTCAATAATTGATCAACACAAATAAAATTGGTGTATATATGTAAATGGCCCTATTCCCTTATAATTTTTCACTTAATTTTTAAATGATGCTGAGATCACATTGCACAACTTTGATCATTTGCTGGCACTCTTGCACTTTCCTCAAACACTGTACCAGAGACTGTACTAACACTGTAACAGACTATAGTCACACACATGTGTGATTTGCAGCATATTTATTTTCTGGTTATTTTTATTACCTTGGATTCAGGAGTATTAATTATAAAAGCATGAATTAATACAAATTTTAAAGGGTTTGAATCACAAACACTGTTCTAAGAATGATATTTAAAAAAAACAATTAGTCTGTATTTGCTACCCCTAGAGCTCCATAATGGTTTGAACACCTTGTTTTGACTAGAAGTACAAACACATCCAAACACAGTATTAAAATTGAAGGGTATGAAGGTATAAGATCAAACAGTGAAAATGCTTTTCAGGTACAGGTTGTAACAACAATTTACATAAGCCTGTTAACATCTTATTGTTCATGACAATTATGTGCTTATTTTAGGCAAAAGGAGATGCCTGAAATCTGCTTAAAGATTAAAAGATTAAACTTCTTCTGGGTTGTTCATTTTTCAATTATTAGGGTAGCTAAGGGCAATAAAACAAGCTTTTTTTTTCATACTTTTATGTGGTTATAATTTGATAACACTAATGGAATCAGACTAATAAAAACCCCTTAGAATCAGGAAAATTCTATGAGTCCATTTTACAAACAGAATTGGTTTTTCAGTGCAAAAACATTACCTTCATTTTGTTCTGACAGAAAAGTTATTGTATGCATTATGAAATTACTTTAAAGCTCAATAAAGTAATGTTGGGTATAACAGTAATATATCTAAACAACAGTGGCATCTGTAGAGACCAGAACATGGAAAGAAATGGTTCAAATTGCTCAGAAAATTTTATCCAGACTACTGTCTTAGCTAGTTGATATAAGCAGCTAACATCTGTGAAACAGCTTACCTTTTAAAGGTAGTATAAAACAACACTAAATATTAGTAAAACATCCCCATATGTTATGTGCTATTGCTTTTCCAAAGATTTCCTGCCTGTATCTACTCAAATTAGTTTTAGCTGGATCTATGTATTCTTTGGGGAGTTCTGGTATCTTTGAATATTCTGAGGCTGTTGATGACTAGGTGTCTAGTTTCTTCTTTTTTTTTTTCTGTTACTGTCATTCAGAGTTAAGTTTGATTTTACATCAGCATTGGCAACCAAGAAAATCGTATTTATGTGCAGACTCTGATCACAACCAGTCACCACCATAACTTTAGAAGTACTTTCTGTGCATAAATGAGGCTGACATTAGAACCATTCTGGCTCTTTTCCTTCCCTTCTTCCCTTGAGTTCTTCAGAATAGCTGAAATCTCTGTTATCCTATCACATAAACTCGATTTTCCAGCCCAGTTGTGTTATCTTTTACCTCTTTCTACCTGCTTGCAATGCAGTCTATTTTAAACAAAGTCCTTTCCTCTTCAAGAACCTCCTGCCTACCTGGGTGTTTTGTGCAGCCCTTCAGAAGGACTGTGACAGGCTGGGGATGTGGACAGAGAAGAACCATCTGAAATTCAACAGAGGCAAACACAGGGTCCTGCTCCTCAGGAAGAATAACTAGGACAGGCTGGGGACACAGCTGCTGGACTAAGATGACCCTGTCTGAGCTCTGAGTTTGGACCAAGTGACTGACTGTGGCCCCTTTCAGCCTTACCCTCTCTGATTTTGTGAACCCTACGAGATCCGTCAGTCTGGTGCTCCTTCCCTCTCAGTAGCTACAACCCATCCTGGGTCATGTTCCTCCAGGTATTCAGGGCTTCATATTTGTCCCTGGAGGACAAATGTTCCCCTACTAGAGCTTTGCTTGTTTTATCACAGGCTTTGGAAGTTCACCCCAGTAGGATGGCTCTTCTCTGCTTCCTTCCTTCGGTGTATCTCACGCTCCTGTTTCAGATCCATTCCTCCAAAGGTCATGCTTAGAATGGACATGTTTTAACTTGCTCCTTTCTCTTCTGAGGAAGTCATTTTCAAGGAGCTGCTGCAAAAGTTCCTCTGTCAGAAATTTTCAAAGACAACACTTCCCAAAGTCTCCTCATCTGCTGCTCTCAGCAATGTGCTCTCTGGCAGCCCTCAGGGGTCTGGACTGCCCGAGGGCAGGACATGTCCTTTCCAAAATTGTTATGCCCAGGATGTGCATGTTTAGGTTTCCTTAGCACTATGTATTTTGTAAAAGTACTGCAGGTTCAAATACAGATATAACAAGTAAATAAGGACTTTGAACAGGAGATATATCTAGTTCTCTTCCACTTGGGGTTTTTTTTGGTTAGTTTCTACTCGGCCATAGGAATGACCTGTCTCTTTTTCTTTAGATGCTGCCTGTACTTAGTGTCAGGCACTATCTGGATGGGTGCCATTCTTTACACAAAGAGGAATTGTGCTTACTTCAGAAAAAACAGTAAATTCTTTCCTAAATATCAGACATTTCAAAGAGATTGAAATACTGCTGGGGAATGCAAGAGACATATTGCCAAACTAGTAATAAATAAATATACAATCACCCAGTTAAAAAAAAAAAAAAAAAAAAGAAAAAGAAAAAAAAAAATAGTAATTTGTGTTTTATCCCAGATTCGGAAAAGACACAAAATACACAATGCTGACGCTAGAACATTATCAACTCTTCTGAATTTACTTTTATAACATTTTAGGTAAGGGAACTGTCTGCAACAATGGAAAATAAATATTTAACATAATGGGAAAAATTATTAGAAGAATTAGAATCATAGAATTAGAAGAATAGAATTATTATGTCTTAATTCTGTTGTGCAGACATTCTTTTGACTGATTTAAGAATTTGACAGGAAGGTCACCATCATTTCAAAATGGCACATTCTGGACCTTGCTCAGATTGTGGAGTTGACTTTGTGGGTTAACTAGAGTTATGTCTCACAGAGCAAACCACAGTATTCTAGAAATATACAAGAAGGATCTAGACCTATTCATCATTCTTTTGATGAAGGGTCCTCATACACACCAGGACTGGTGTTATTCCTAAGTATCCCAGACAGGGCATGGAGAGTGCTGAAAGCCCCTTTATCCTGGTCAGCTCTCCTAGACTGAAGCTTTCACCTCTCCCCTAGGATACAGCCTGTAAGCATGACACCAAAAGGCCTAACTGACCCACACTATTGAGACACAGATCTGCCAAAAAGAGCAGAGGAGGTGACTCTGACACTCTGGGCTGTGTCCATCAGCTGCTTCAGACAGAGCATCTCTCATGCCTTGATATCATGGTTTGCTGTTGGCAAAATCAAAAGTCCCTTTTGTGAAGAGCACTGAGATGCTGTATCCTTGCTCTCAGCTGGGGTCAAGTGTTCTTACTTCAAGTTGATTCTCTGGGCTCCTCTTTAGAAGCTCCAGTAGAAGCTTTTCAAACTTCCTGGAAATTCAATCTTCATCTGGGCATGAGAGATCTTTCCCTCACAGGTGCTTCAGTAGAATAACTAGAGCTCTTTTTAAGTCACTTAGATCACTAGCATTTCTCTTAATTCTGCTGTTTAGACTAGGTCTTTTAATTGCATTTCAAGCAGGAAATATTTTGTTCTGAAAATTAAAACTACCTTCTTGATTTTTTTTCTCACTTTGTCTTAGTAAACACAGTGTGAACTCCTCATAGACTTTCTATCTTTAATTTCTAAGAGAGCTGAGAAGTGTTACAGACTCTACCATTACACAGATATCTTTGTTAGGAAACTTTTGGTAGGACAAGTTTATTCCTGCACCAATGAATCATTCAGTCATGTCAAAACACAATTTAGATCATGGCAGTTTGCATAATACGTCTATGCAAGAGTTACAAAATAATTAAAATACTTCAGAATACTAAAATCACATTGCTGCCATGCAAGACTCCACCCAAATTACCAGTGTCATACTTTCTGTTGGCAATCTATTTCCTTTTCCTTTTGTCCAGAGATTCTCAGGTATCTCTTTCACCCAACAGGTTTTTATACACCCTATCTTTACTTCTGAAGGATGAACATTCATTAATAGTGGAGGTCTCATTAGCCTTTGAAAAAGCACTGTATCAACATGTGTACCACCTGTAGGAAACTTCACTTTAATTCAGTACCCTGAGATGAGCATCCTTTAATTCTGATTATTAATCATCACACAGATGACAAAACACTTCTCTTTGAGGAGCTTCTTGACATGTCCACTCTCCTAATGTAGCCATTTAAGTCTTACTGAATTTCCATTTGCAAGTTCCATGTTGAACTCTAGAGGTGCAAACTCACTGTTCAGTCATTCATTTCACATTTTGATCCCTGAGGCAGAAGAATGAATTGCCTCAATGAAATACTGTAGCAGCTGAGCTTTGACTTCTCATTTTAAATCAGAGCAAAGAATATGAGCACAGAATCCTTATTGGCATAAATTTTGTTTAAGACATTGGGGCTGTACTGATTTATTTGCACTAAGGATGTGTCTCAAAGGCATTACTCTTCCACCTGTATTTTAACTTTCTTCTATTTTTTTCTCTTTTAGGGCAACAGGCTTTGGCTTTTTGAATGCACTATGCAAAGCTGCAGCTGTACTTGGAAACCTAATATTTGGTTCCCTTGTTGGTATCACCAAAGCAATCCCTATTCTCCTTGCTTCTACTGTTCTAGTATGTGGAGGTCTGGTAGGACTTCGGCTCCCTGATACAAGAACCCAGGTGTTGATGTAACTGGAAAAAACATTCACTATTTATTTCCTTCTTTGTACAAATGTCTGGTGGTGCAAAGGCTTCAGATTCTCAACACACAGTAGAGTGCTCAAATGTCAGAAATCAAACTCAAAAGATACTTTGGAGCAGCAGAGATTTAGCAATCTCCGCATGAAAGTTTCAAATTTCACTTTTGTTTGCTTGCATTCCTTGCTATTCAAACCTATTTCACTTCAAAGTGCAAAGCTACCTCTTAAAACAGTTTTGGTGACATATCCAGGAAGGTAAAAATCATACTGATAATTAGATATTTAAAATGTAAGTAGTCAAATTATTTCAAATACACGTGCTAAATTTGGCCATAGGATTGTGAGCTTTGGTAACAGTACAGACATGCAAGTCAATTACTTGGCAGTATTGGTGTGGGGAATGTTGATGTATCAATGCATGCAGCATTTATCAGGAGACTCAGCTGATTGCATCAGTGCTGGGAACAGAGACTTTCTGCAGCTGTGCTTAGGTGGTAAAAACTCGTGGTAATGACTCTTTCTTGGGAAACATTTGTAGGCAGATTCAATCTAAGTAAAGATTACCAGCTACACCCCATACTGGCTGAGGAGAAGGCAACAGCTAGTGCAGGGAATTAAAAGGCCCATATAGATATGCAGCAGAGAGAATAACAAAATTAATATTTTCACTTCTTGCTGGTGGTGCTCCAGAAAAATTTTGTTTTGTTCTCACTTGTGGCATCTGGAATATTTTTTCCATTTTAAATAGTGAATGTGTCTTATTCCAGGAATGAGTGAATGCAAATAGTTTTGCTGTTGTTAGTATGAATGAAGGAAAAATCAGACCATTGAACTACATGATAAGGAAGATAATTTCAGAGGTGTATTTGGAATTTATATATGGCATTAATTTTTTCATAGTTTCTACAGTTCTTAATGTAATCATTTTCTCAGCTAACTTTTAATAGTTCCAGAAATGTCTGACCACTTAATATTTTCAAATGTCTCTCTGAAAAGACTAAGAAATCAGCCATGGCAAGGCTGCAAGGAATGGTAGTGTTTTTATTAGACCCAGTGCATAGATGGAATACAAATGGTAGTAAATACATTCCCTCTATGCTGTGTACTGTTCTGATTACTGGAAAATTCCCCATCACTCCTAATGCTATGCAAATGGTTATGAGATCTCTTTAAAATATCAACATTTCAAATTTAATACAGATACATTTGTGAAATTATCAAAGAAAAGAGGCAGATCCTCTGATGACAGGAACAGGCATTGCTTCCAGTGGAGCTAAGACAGCTGGTGTCAGCTGATTAACTATCTGCAGTTTCCAGTGTCAAATAAGAAATTTACTGTAAAACATATCAAAAAATTTTATTTAGCTTTTTTTTTCTAATTATGTCTGACAGCATTTTTTAGGTAGATGAATCATTGCCAAGGAACTAAGCTTTCTAATAAGGTCATCATACAGTAAGCTGGAGTCTTTTTCATTGATTTTTCTCTTGCGCTTAGATGTAAATGTCTGTGTAAGAAGACCATTCAACACTTATAAATTCAACATTTATAGTTCACTGTTTAATCTAGTGATTCTAGAAGTGACATTTTCAGTTACTAACAAATGCCTCTGCTACACAGGGTAGCACAAAAAATGCTAGTCCGAGGTGTTGTTTTCTCCTATGAAATGAGAAAATTGGCAGAATTTAAAAAGTGTGAGTATGGAAAACTAGGGGGCAATATTTTGATGATGATAATTTAAATATGCTACAGTAAGAAAAAAAAGTTTAGAAAGTGTGTTTATTTTGGAGTGTTAAGATGAAGATATTTGAGATGAAATATTTTATGTTTAAATCTGACTTAGACATGTCTCTTAAATATCTAAACTATGCTAATAAATGAGGAAGAATTATTTTTCCTAAGTTCTAAAACAAAATTCTGGGCTTAGTTTTGCATCTGTGGCTTTTATCCACTAGTCATAGCCTTAATATTATGTTAAGGCTCTTTTCTACAATTAATAACATATTTGAGCCCTTTTGCTCTGTGCAATTCATTAGTAGCACATGTTCAATTCCTTGCACATACTGCACAAGTTATTTTGAAATCTGAAGCCTCTGTACATATTTGGAGTAAACATCAACAACAATGGTAAAATATAGTTTTGTGTTGCTATGCACTGTCCTCTTGCAGTAGTATATTCTGTCCATCTCTGCATGTAATTCCCATAAAACTCAGGCACAACACACCTTCTGACCAGCTTGAAGGAAATGGGTCACAGAAAAATAATATTCAGCTTTTGAGGGCTATGATTCAAGTTTAACACTCAAATCTCACAACATGTAAAATAATGTTGATTTCAGTGTTGGTTTTATCGTAAATCCTGACTATATCATAGGTCTGTGATTAAGTCAGGGTGAAAAGGAATGTAGCAACAACAGGAATTAGCAGAGATTTTAAAAAATGGACTCTGCATGGTCCACAATTAAAATGTTCTAAGGTTAGAAAAAAGAAAAAATAATAGTGGGTAGCAATTGAGAGAATAAGTAAATTGAAGAGATGAACAAAGGAAAAACCCAAGAACAATTCCAACATATGGAACTAAATCTTAAGTTAGAATTTTCCTAGATGGTAAGCTAACTGGCTCAACAGATTTGTGCTAGTGTGCAAGCCAATATCAAAGTTGTTTGAATAATCAATAGTTTTTGCTTGAACGCAGTAAAGATTTATTTCATAAAGACAAAAAAGTGAATGCAATTTCATGCTATAAATAACTTGAGACAGGTGAAATCCACAGAGTGGAACAGAAATCTATGGAGATCTGGACACAAATGTTACTCACATTAAAAGCAAAAGTAATTTGACTGGTCTTCAGCAAATCTGTCTTTTCTTGCAGCCTCCAAAGCAATCACAGGTAATAAATATTGAACAGAAGGATCTGCACTTCCTTTCTATGTCTATTTTCATGTATGTCACACAAAGAATCACTTAGGGGCATGGCTAGATTCCTAGTACACCAGAGAGAGGCAAGCCTAATAGCATTTGTGTATTGCAGTTACAAAACATATGTAATCAAAACTGCTTGTTTGTCTATTTTAGTCACAGAGATGACTGCTAACTAGAAATCCCCGTCAGTCTGAAATGAAGTAGGATATAACATCTAGGAATTTTCTCTGCAGCTGGAAAGCTCATCCCAATGGCAGCAATGACAAAAAGCACAGTGGCCCCTGAAAACACACACAAGACTCACAGCATTTAGAAGGCTGCTAACCATGAAGGTCAACTACTTTGAGATTTGGAAACTGCCCACAGAAGAGACCACGCGTTCCCATTTTTGGCAAGGAAATTTTGAGTGTTTTACTCCTTACAGGTTGTCTAATAGCACAACTTGACTTAGCAGACTCTAATTTCTTGAAAGCATCTTATTCATCATGTTAGTATGCTTTGACCACCTTGGTTATATCCATGCTGGCACCCTGCTGGTGGGAAATATGTGCTACAGTGTTTGGAAATCATTGCAATGGTTGTTGAGTACAGGCTCCTAGAAAGGGAAATAGGGAAAGGTGTCCACGGTGGAGACCTGAACATGGTTGGTAATGAAAGATGGAAAGAAAGGGAAACCTTCTTGCTGTGTGCTTGATTTTAACCTGTTCCCTTACAGAGTTGTGTGCTACAAAAGTTGGGCACTGATGAAAAGGAGTTAGCCCTCCTTCCTGATGGCTCCAGTATTCTACTCCTTCTTTATCATTTTGGGAATATGGGTGAAAGTTAAGATTGCTAGCTCAAGCTCTGCTTGCTTTTGCTTCCTGCCATTCCATTCATTCCATCCCATCCCAAATTACTTTTCTTACTGGGAGGCCAGCCTTAAGAAAGTCAAAACTCTCTCACCTGCTTCTGGCTTCCCAGTAACATTCAGTAAGAGGTTTTGTTACATATATCTTTTGCATTTTGGTTATAACATTTTAAAACAATATGGAAAGCAGCCTCAGAAATCCTTCTGTGTGTGAATCTCACCTTCTGAGACAGCCAGACTCCACATTTCCCTACCTATCAAGAAGGCTGACCTAATACAAGGAGAAGTGTCCTCTCAGAATGGCCCCTGATTTGAGGAAATCTTCTTGCCTATGCACCTAGCTTAGCTTCATTTGGAGGAAATTGTATTCTGTATCCTTTTTTTCTTTTTTCTACTACCTTACCTTTGTGAAACTGCTCTGGAGGCACAACAGCAGATCCTAGTCCTCAGCAAAGTAATATAGTCCTCAGTCCCTCATATGGACAGCCTCTGTGTGCTGGGCTTTATCTCTCTTCCCCATTCTGAGTTTTAAATCATTCTTCATTAGTCAGAGGAAGATGTTTACATCCAGTCGCACCTCTTTACCTAAACAAGATGATATCATGCTAATACAACCTGCAAGCCATGTTTCCTGTTTAATAACCTGGAAATGCAATTGAAATTTCAGTCACAACATTAAAAAATGAATCCTTGCACTCAGGGGGTCAAAGACACAAGAAGTGAAAACAGAAATGTTCTACTTCCTCTGGTGTTTTGAAAGAAAACACATGTTCAGTAATCATATTCCAGAAGAAAACACATCTGAGAGACTGCTTTTCTGTATTTCCTGCTTTTTTGTTCATTAAACTTACTGTAAAATATTAGGTATATGCCTGCATTAGTACCTTCAAATGCTGCTAGTTGAGAAAACACAGCATGAAAATACAGACTTCTGCTTGTAATTTCAAGGTAAGATGTGGTTCAGGCAATGATGTGAAATTAAAAGAGACACGTTAGCCAGAAAATCTGGAACTCAGTTCAAAACCTGAATTAAATGGAAACATCAACTTAAAATGCTACTTGCAGATCTCACTTACCTTCATTTAACGTCACATAGTCTACAACCAGTCCATGTGGTGCTATTAGCCTCCTTTACTTTCTTCTAATAATTTCAGAAGTGCTGCAAAATATATTTGGATTCACTGTAATTAGCTGCTTTTTTTTTTTTTTTTCCTTTTTTGGTAGAGCTAAATTTCCTATTTCTTCCTGCAAAGAAGGAAGATTCCTTCAAAATTTAGTCCTGCCCTAGCTATATAAGATTGTTATATAGAATTTCATCCACACTTAGGATCTATTTTTTAACGAAGTGACTTGGTATGTAAAAAGCAGAAAAAAAGATAAATTTGGCCTGATTTATTCACTTTTCTTATTAAACATTTTGTTGAATTACGTACAAAGATGCTGGCCTGTAATATGGAGTTCTGGGCCCTTGAATACATCCTGAGGAACTCAAAATGAACAAAGCAGTGATTTTCAGCAGTCTCCTCCCACAACATACACAAGAGTTATATTTAATAGGACCAAAACACTTGAGGAAAGGTACAGTGCTTCCTGGGGCAAACAATCTATTCTCTTTGACAAAGGTCTAGAACGTATTGCTCACTTCAGATCACTACACAGTCTGATAGCCAAAGATTGGAGATTATTTAACAACAGCAGTATTTGGGTGAGGATGACCTGACATGAAAGTATTGTTCCTTCCACCCAGGGTATTCATGAATGTACATTTTAATGCCACATAACCAAGATGATTTGTAGAGACCTTACCTCTACTTTGGCCATCAACGCATTTGAGTTGTAGCCAGACACATCAGTCCACAAGTGAGAGAGAAAAAGAGCTGGCAGGCACTTTCAGCACTCTTTCCACAGCTAGCCACCTAAGATCATTTCTCTTGGATCCTAAGGATCTGGCTTTGTGCTTAGCTTTCTGCTTTCTAATTTTGGACATCTACCACTTGCCATTCAGTCTTCACCAGTAGTTGTGACAAAGCAGGCTGAAACTGCTTTAATGCTAAAGGACAGCACTCACAGCTGGTTACAAGTGGAGTACTCTGCAAGAGTCCAGTGTCATATGTGTTGGTCCAGTTTCATTTGTTGTCAAGCACTGGGGTTGTCAGCTAGCACTTCTCTTGTACAATTCTGCATGTATTCCTATCTGTAAGACATGTCCTCTCTTAATGTCTGCCTTGTATGACCATGTGTATGCCCACCCCCCACTGGCTATGTAGATGAAAATATTTTATGAATCTTACATGGGTCTGACTTGCCCAGTTAAAAGCTGGTCCTTCAAAAGAAGAGGGTTGGGAAAAAATAATGAAATGGAATCAAATTAAATGTAAACAGTGAAGAGTTCAAGATATAGGCTTCAATTACTTTTATTTTTTCAGATGTTTTCTTCAAATCCTAGCCTGAAGTGATATAATATTGTATATTGTAAGGAAGCAGTACACAGTTAGAAGTGAACACATGTGCAGACATATGTGGGTGAGTGTGCACACATATGGACACACTCACCTCCATAACACAGGAGAATGTCAAACTTACAAACTGTGTTCTCATCTCTTCCTCCATGACAGTGCCACTTTCTTTATTGTGCATAGTGCTTTGAACACAAACAGCATCCTGCTCCACTCCTTGTGCAGAAACCTCTACTTATTCATGTGCAAAATCGCTGGGATGGCAATAGTCATCCCAACTGGCCATCAGCTTCCAGTCACTGGAAGGGGATTCCTAAAATGGTCTGAAAAATGAGCTTTGACTTAGCTGTTGCCTCCCCTGCCTGCCCAACCCACCCTCCTGCCCCATCACACTGTGCCAAGCAGCAAACAACACACCATGCAAGGACACTGGTGTTCCAGTGACTAGGAGACACAGCACTCTCAGATACATAAACTCCTAAAAGCTATGAATTTTGTCTTATTCAACCAAAAGGCCTTCAAAATGGTCCATGGGGATATCAACATGCTAACTTCTGTGTAATGTATGAGAAAATGTCTGTGATTTTTCTGTGTTGTATGTTTTTCATTGTTTCTGCATATATGGCTGCTGTTGTTCTAGTGATGTGGTTAAAGAATTATTTACTACTGTTCTTATCAGAAATTTTTGACCAGCCTGAAACAGAGCCATTGCCAGGGTGTTTTTCAATTAATGATTAACGCCCATGAAGATCTTCTACAGTAACTAGTGCCATATAAAGTCATGGATAGTATAACTCAATCCAATCCAGGGTGAAAATATCAGCACATACCCACAGACCAGTGACAGTGGAAAGAGCTCTTCCAAAAGCTCTGCCATCTGCTACACTACATTTCTTCTTTGCTCTTTTCAGGATGTTCACCCTTTGCAGTATTCTTCCTCTGGTAGGGTACATGCACTCATGCTGCAGAAGTAAGAAAGCAGAAGAAAGGGCATATTCCTTTCACAGCAAGGAATGTATATTTGCTATAGGAAAACCAGCTCTACAATAAGATTAAAACAAACAAACCTTGGACCAACCCAAGCAGCTTGCTATTCTTTTTTTTTTTTCCATGTCTCCTATGAGTTGATAAACTAAATACCTGTGTATACCAAGCCTTTGGGAGGAGACTAAGAAAGGGTAGCAAGGCTTACACCACAGCTCTTTTGGAAAGGAGATCTTTCCAAGAGGAACTCTTATGCAATGAGTGAAACCACAGCATATAGTTTCTACCTGTGATCACCAACAGGCAGTTTTAAGTAGAAAATCACCATTCAAATCTGTAGCAGTAGTAGATAATACTACCTTTTATATGGAAATGTGTAAACACAGATTAAAATCAAAGGCTTGGAAGAAAAAGGAGAATATTTGAAGAGCTACTTAAAAAAAACAACCTCCCATCTTCTCTTTTGGACAAACCTTTTAGTGCTTTCCTGTTTCTTCCTGCTACCAATCATCCTAATATGGGGACTGATTCCTTTAGTGCCTCACTAATGGAATGAAAGGCTATATTGACATTTTCAACAAAAATTGAGAGCAGGCATGAAATTAGCATTGTACAAAAGCTAGCTCATTTATGAAAATTTTAAAAATGCCCCAAGCTGCTAATGTCTGCCTGCATTTATTGTCTTCCAAGTGGTTTAGGATCCTACAAAGTGTTACATGAGAGAAGCTTTGTACATGTAATCTGATCCCTGTTCAAATCAGTGAAGCAACTTTTTAGGATCAAGATCTCAGCTTTGTCTTTCAAAAATATTAAGTATATGACTGTGTATATTGCCATGCTGGAATTGCTATTGTGAGAGAAATATGTTTTTCCAGCTCTTTCTTTTAAGATAAATTATTTTTCCTATGAATGTAGTGTTTCACAAATATTAAAAGGATTTTAATAGCAATGCTGACAGCTAAGTGAATCAACTGGCAACTTATTTTAGCCATTTTCTACAGAATATTGCAAAAAAACCTCAATTAGACTTAAAAAAAAGGTTGTTTACCTTCAGCTGTGCAAGACTGTGACAACTATATCTCATACTTGGCCTCAAACATATATAGGGATATACTGTATAAAACTAAATGGTTTTTTATGTGGGAAGTTTCCATTGCGGAGTAATAGGATATGTGCAGAAGTTGGGTTTCAAGGATGAGGTACAGAATGTAGAGCTCTCGGCCTTCACTGCAAATTATTGTTGTTGTAAGGTGACTGATTGTTTTAAAACTTGTTGGACTTTTCTTTCACTGCAATTTATTTGCATTGTCAGGTTACTGATCTTAAACCTGTTAAAAATCATTTTCTAATGCTAAGCAACGGAAGGAAAAGATGTATTCTTTCCTGGGTTTTTTGTGGTTATTTTCTGTCCCCAATTTCTGCTTCTAAACTTCCACTCAAATTTCCAACTGCTCTGCCAGCCAACTGGCCAAAACACATTTCATATTGTCTTCAGTGTACAAACACACAGGTATGTTAGTGGGCATATATTGTCAATAAAATCATTACCATTTCTGACATTTCTCAATGCAAGGTGAAGTGTACATATTGTATATACGGGTAACAAGCTGCTTTAAAGTTGAATTGCCATTTGAACATGGGAATTTGACTTCAGATCTGCTAATCTGCATCAAGATCTTGGCAATGGTCCTGACCTCTCTGTTTCTTTCTTTCTTGGTTTCCTTTACTGCTGTGTGCACCTGGAAAGCAGGTTACAGTCATCACTAGTGTATATATGTGTTTGCATGTGTGTGCCTTGATAAATTCTCTTTTGGAGTTCCGAATTTTTCATTTCAAGTCCAGCTGGTACAATTGTGAACTCATCTTTCCAGTATCCTCCTCTGTGTCAAATTGCCAGCTTCCAAAATGTTTGACCAAGTGTTTTGATTAAGTCCTCTGAGGAAAGCTGTCTGGATATTTGTGAAAGGGCATGCTCTGTGTAGGATGACTGTGTACAGTATAAATCTATAAAATGTGGAAGTGTTTATAAATTTATCTGCAAAATATTTATCATCTGTGTAACAAATGCAAAGTTATTTAGTGTACATCAGATTAATAAATGGGGATGATTTTTTGCTCTGCTATATTAAAATAAAGATATGTTCTCTGCAATGAATACATACCAGTTGTGATGATAGCCGGAATATTGTCATTCTTTATCCACAATATACTATACTACCCACTATACAAAACAAATGGTTCTTTTACCTTAATTAATTCTTTTACAACGGTTCTCTATGTATCTCATTTTCAGTGTCTGTAAAAGCAGTTGAATTTATAGTAAAAGTAAACATGGAACAAGTTAATAAATTTAGGTTTGAGTTTAAGTGACTATGAAAAAAGATAGAGTAAAAGTCACTACAGTTGTAAGAGGTAAAGTTCTTCAGTTAACCATCTGGGATTCGTATTTTTATGGTACACAACTACACAAAATAGACACCTGTCCTTTCAGTATAAAAGTGCATTGCAGGAGTATGTTATCAACAAAAGGGTCTACTCTACCTCGATGTGAAAAACATACTGCTGCAAAGTATAATGATCCATGAATCTGAAAGGCCAGTGGAATTTTGTACAATAAAATATGGTTCCATAAGATGTTAGTATTCACTGGAAAAAAAAAACACCACCACCAACAAAACAAACCAAACACATACTAATTAAAAAAAAAAAAAAAAACCAACCCATACACACACACACAAAAAAACCCTACCCAGAAGCCCCCAAACTGAAGCAGAACTGCAACAATATTAAGTTCATTGCATTTGTGCTTTTTTGGACATCCAAAACACATCAATAGATCAAATGTTGTAGCTTTAAAAAACCAAAAAAAAAAAAAACAAAAAAAAAAACAAAAAAAAAAAAAAAAAAAAAAAAAGCTGAGTTATTTATATTCTGACATTTCCATGGCTAGATCAGAAACACATTTCCAAATATAGGTTATTTTAAACAGATGATGGACTAAACAAAACACGAGTCTCTTCAGCTGTGTCATCAGCAGGGAAAAGTTAAGCTACATGTGAATTGAAACATTTTTCAGCCCATGCAAGAGTCTGTCTGCAAAACCCTGCTACAAAGGGGATTTTGTATGATTTTGTGACTGTCCTTTAGCAACTATCTTGTTTTGTGGTACAGTATGGGAAACAACATTCTGTATTTATTAAGTATGACCAGCAGAAATCCTAATTCGTATCTTAAATCTCTTTAGATGTAGATCCTCATCTACCTGCATTTGAAGGATACGCTTCTCTCATTCTCTAGTGGAGATTTGTCTACTAGTCTCATTCTGGGAAGAAGTGCTGCTTTTATCTTGTGCAGTTTTATGCAGATTTGTCTCACAGCTACCTTTCAGAAACATCACCTGCTCTCTAGAGAACCTTCAGCAGCAGGGAATCTTGTGTTGGAGGACATCACCCTGCAAAGAAGGATACTTCACTTGTGGGACAGCATTCCTCCAAATGAATTTTAGAAGCATATATATATATATGTATATATACACACACACACATAAATATATATATATACACAAACACTCCTGGCTGACAAAACTATGCTGTCAAAATGGTGATACTCAATTCAGAACACTCCATTTGTGTGTGTCCATTTATATTTTTTTTTGAGAAGAGTGCATAGAGAATGAAGATGGACATGTTAGGAGGGGGAGGCATTCTGTGGTATCCAGCACGGTGTATCCCTGAGAACAATTGTTGAAATAGATAATGTGTGTCCTCCACATGCCTTGCTTTGCACTAGGATCCCAGCTAGGCTATGATTTGTACCTAACCCATAGAAATGGTAAGGTTACACAGGCTATGTATTATGTGAGACCAGTACCTAACCCAAACAGCTCCCCAGCCAATTTACTCATCTCTGGAACTTTTTAATAGCTTGACAACAGAGGTAAGAAATATTGGCTGAAAGTTCTACGTAGACTTTCCTAAAAATATTAAGCTGGACTTGAAATCATACCATTCTATATATTTTCAAGTGTCACCATACATAAACTTGCACAGTATACAAGTTAATGCACTCTTTCTACAGATGTATTTCACACCATGTTTGTGGTTCTCATACTGACCCTAAATGATCTGATTAAGACTTCAGCAACAATTTCAGTACACACAACTACAGCAGACTGAAGCTGTACACACTAAATAGCTTGGGAAGAAAAAAATGCCTGACTGGACTACACTTGGAAACGCCCACACTATTCAATCCAGGCAATGTTTCCAGCTGTGAAAATAGAAAGAAAAACCAGTGTCAGCCTTATCAGTTCTTGAGTAAATTCCACCATCCTTCAGAAAAGCCAGACTGTCCACTTCTAGTCACAGAATGACAAATTGTCAAAGTATTCCTCAAACACACTATTAAGGACTGGAAAAGGAGGCACTTAAGAATGCTTAGCTGCAAGAATGAAGTGTGAAATGCCTGCTGCAAAACCTTAAAATGTTGCTTGGATATCTAGATAATTTGGCTGAATTCTGAGCAAATAGAGTCTGTGCTACAGATCTGATATTTATGCTCCCCCATGAAAATAGCACTTTAATTTAGAAGTTTCATGATAATGCAGAGTTCAAATATTGCAGAACAGCAGTTTTTGGACAATAATACAAGAGATCTGAAATGTGAATTTTACAATAGCTGGTTTATACTGCACTTAACTTTATTCGGTGCCCACACAGACTGCAGAGCACTTAACCCCAGGACTTTCAGGATGTACACAACTATAAATAAAAACATCCTTTGCTTTGCAGTTAGACTGGGCTTTATAGAGACTGGACTGGACTTTACCAAAGAGAGTAGGAATGAGAAATCAGATAAAACTAAGAGTACCTTTGCAAGAGTTCTGGAAGTGGACGTCCACTAGTGAGTGGACTCTTGTATTTGCTGCATCATTTATTTTTGGCTGACTGTCCTTGCACAAATGCCCCACAGAAACCTTTGCAAACGCTAGGTTTTGCCTACAAAGATCATTGCAGCATTGGTGTTATAACCAGGCTATCTGAAAGGCATTCCACTTGGTATGTAGGATTACATACCAGTTAGGGTCTTTTTTCCCCAAGTTTCTTTCTCATCCAACAGGTCAACAGGTCTGGGAACTGTTGTCTGTGAATATGTTTCTCCACCCCTCCCATTCAGCCCATAAGGAGTTAACAGGTTTGATAGTGTTCAGTATTATTATATGAAAAGTAAGCTCAGGCTGCTCGACAGTAATTGCCCATCAGCTCAATTCCCAGTATGCAGGAGGAGTTTGACATTGTCCCTTCAGTCTTCAGCTAAAATCAGAGGGTTTCAAATTTAAATATATATATATTAAAAAAAAAAAAAAAAAAGTGGTTGCAGCTGTAAATGAAGATGCTGATGTACAAAAAAAGGAACACTAAGATGTTGATGTGATTTTGTGTTACAGTAATATTGGTATTGCACTGTCTACGTGAACTCTAACTCTGTGTCCTTGGTAGGGCTGCTATACTGCACTTTGTGATATACAGAATATGTAATTATTGAAGACAGGGATACAGGTCAAAGGGAGCCCAGTTCCCAGGGTAGAACTCTGGGCTTTGCGTGCCAAAGCCATATCAAAACTATTGACTGATCATAAACCAAAAGAAAAAACAGATGGGTGAGAGCACACCTCTGTTTGAGGAGCCATCTGTAATTACCTGTGTCACTTTGCTTTGTTACTGTTATTCGAATGTTGAAACCAAGGAGAAATACCTGTTCACGGTGACACAGGATCTTTCCTCGGTGAAAACATTACGACTGACCGCGTTCAGGGACCGTATTTTACCGTCAGTAATCTGGGAAACAAGCTGGTCCACACGGAAACTGTGCAATCGCCAAACCGACCCACAGGTGGAGCAGGAAAAATAACCAAGGAAAGGAGCAGGGAAGACCTCATTAACAAAGCTCCCGGAGCTCCATCTGTGACTGCTCGCAGCAGACTGAGATCCTTCCCTCACCCAGGCACACACACCAGGTGAGAGGGGTGGGCAGTGTCCTCACACAAGGATTAGTTCACCTCTGATGTGTTTTGGTGGCAGCTTTGAGCCTCTCTGCAAGCAGTGCTGCCACAGCCCAAGGAGACAGGATATCAATGCTCCCCAGCCTGTACAGATGCTGAATAACTTTTCACTGCTCATTTTTCACATACTCGTTTTAATGCTGCAGACACGACCGTTTTGGGATCCTGTTATCTGAGGAATACCTGTTTTCCTTTCGGGAAACAACAAAGGTTCTTCCAGGAGGGTAATTCCAATGGAAGCCATTTTGATTTAAATAAGAGGAGGCTGCTGACACTGAGTTCTCTGTGAAGGGTCCTGGATGCTGGGATTAGCTCTCCTGGCCGAGCCTCCTGGAGCCTGAATTTGTCAGTCTTTTAGACACGTTCTTCATTTTTTTACACTAATGTGAATAATGAGGAGCTTTTCAAAAGGCTGGAGCCGGGCCAGTGGAAAAGTGATGGAAATAAGACCAGAATTAATCTAGTGGAAATCCCTGGGAGTTCAGCCTGTGCTTTATGTGTGGGGCAACTGTTGGCAGGGAAGAAATAGTTGTAGGGTTGCCTTAGCTGTCACTCAGTATGCTGTAAATGCAAAGCTCCTAAAGCTGTGCCTCAAGAGTAAAAAATAAATAAAACATTAATGAGTGAATAATGCATAGACTTTTAGTGGAGTGGAAACATTGCTAAGCACATGCAATCACAAAGAAGCACACAGATGCTGTGTTACAAAACCAAAAAAATGCCACTCCTAAACCAATAAAAATCCCCCCCTCCCAAAAAGAAACCCTGCCACAAGCAGACCACTCATAGCTTGTGGATAACATGTGAGGAAACAATCAAGATCTTAGTTTTGCTACATCCAACTCAATAAAGAATGCTTTTTTCCTGAATCTATGAGCTGCAGCCGGCCACAGATGTTCCCTGCTTTCAAACAGTTCTGAATTCATTTTTATGGTTATTCATTATGTCTAGACAAGGAGGGTCACTCCACTCTGAAATACTCTGTTAAATGAATAAATATTTATTCCAACAGGCAAATGGATAAAGCTCTTTTCTGTCAGGGTGCTGGCAGAAATATTTCCACCTCTGTCTTGCTAAACTCATGCCACTTTTGCAGGAATGAGGGCATTTGTCCAAGACATTTTGAACAAATAACTCCTTTTTTTAGAAAACCTGTTCAAGCGGAGAAACTGGTTTTTTAGGTACCTTGACAGACAAGATTTAACAGTCTTGCCCAGATGGGGAAAGCAGAGGGAGCCCTCACCTGATAGGAAAAGACATGAAAGTACACCTTCAAAATGCACCTTAAGTAATGTTAGATGCTCTAATTTAGGCAATTAGAAGCAGACACCACAAGCTATGGCATAATCTAGTATTTCCACTCCACTACTGCTTCTCACTTTCAGCACAGGACACATCACTCCAGCCTGTCTTACACTTAAGCAGCTTTTTGGGAGATGAGCTGGCTTCTGAAAGAGAAAACCACAGCTTTGGGGCAGCAATGAGGAACATTAAGTCAGCTTAGTCCCATGACTGAGATAATGGTGTGACCCACGGACAGCCCAGTGAGCACAACCATGTCAGCAGGGACAGTGGTTCTCCAGCTTGTAACATGCAACCTAGGGCCTGGGGAAGAGTCACTGAGGAATCACAGTGTTGCTTTCTCTAGTATGGCACTGTTTGAAATAAAAATCCTTGTATTTACTGTTAAGTTAGAAGTCATGGGGTGTTTCTGACAAAACAAACCGCTGGAGTATATACTGCTATTCATATTGCTAGGACTGTATTTGTTAGTTTTCCCTCAAACTTTGATGTCTAAAAAGGCTACTTTCTTCAGAACAACTGAAGTGTGGGTGCTTAGAGCATCTTCTTACTTTGTCAGATGGAGCTTTAAGGCAAACATGAGGTTTGCAAATGCAGGGAGAAGACAGATTTCTGACACTGAAGTAATTTCTCTAACCATTTTCTTTTTCAGGTGTCAGTGCTATACAAATACACCCTTTTACACACATTTAATGTGACACTTACCCTTTAACATGCCTTCTAATACACATCTTCTGGTTTCTTTCTCTACAAGTTTGGTCAAAGTTACCCACATGTTTGTTTCTCCTCCATCCCACAAACTGTTTCTTTTGCTTTTAAAAAATGAGTTTTCGATTTTATCAAATTAGAATATAATTTGGTTTCTTTTATTTATACTGATGTCCAATAGAGCTCAGGCATATTTCCAACTACCTTGTCTTACCCTAGCAACCATTACAAAATCTGAGCAATGCATTCCTGTAAGTATTGAGGTTTGGTGTTTATGTCCAACCATATGCCAGGACAGTTCAGAAGTTAAAATCACTTCCCCAATGGGGAGGAATCATTGCTGCTGAGCGAGAAAGGCACTTTGCTCTTTTGTTACAGGTCTCTATTTAAGCTCCCATTCAGTTTGCCATGCTATTTTGAATTTGTAAAATCTCACATTTCTTTAGGATCCTTTGACTCACATAGCTCCAGCCTTGCTTGAGCTTAATATACCTTTTTATTTAAGGTTTCTGCTGTGACCACAGCCTTCACTTCAGGAAAGCAAGACCCTTCCTGACCCTTCTTCCTCACCTCAGGAAAGGGAGAGCTGAGAAGAGAAGGAAGGGCGTGAGGGCTGAGTTGCACCATCGCCTTTTCCCTCAAGAAAGGGAACAGAGGCAAGTGATATCTCTCACTTGCTTTTTCTGAGCAAGGAACTTACAGTCTCCCCACTGACACAGCCTGTATTTTCTCCAGGCTTATGTGATGACTTAATTGTCTACTTACCTCATGATAATAAATAATGCATAAGAAGAATACTGTTCTGAGGGGGAGGCAGCAGCCCAGCACAATTCCCAGAGCTGGTCCCTTTCCCTGCAGAGGCAGCTGCTTGCAAGACCCACAGCAGGCCGTGGAGGCAGCTGTGCTGAGGACACTTCCTGATTTTGTGTTCCCTCACACAGCCTTGGGCACCTCTTGACCTTTGAGTTCCATTCACAAACGCAGCAGTTCGGCCTTTTCTCTGCAGTGCCTGCAGAATTGTTAGCCCAGGTTCACCTGCTGCCCCCACCAGCTCTGCCACCTGTGAGCCACCATCACTTTGGCCACCTCTGGTCTCCGACAGGGACCCCTCCCACCCTCCTGGGGCACTCAGATCCCATTCCATGGTCAGGGTAAGACCTTTTTAGGCAGCCTGGGGACCATAAAGGGCAGCGGGACAGTTCTGGTTGCGACACGCACTCCGCTGCTGGGTCCGCACTGCGTGGCACGTCCAGCTTAAGCTTGTCAGCCTTTAATTAGCTGTAAGAAGGAAACAATCGAAAAGGTCCTTGGGGTAACTGGGAGCCTGCCTGGAGCTAATCTTCTTCCGTATTGTGCTGCAGAGATTCAGGCCGGCCCGCCCAAGAAGCAGCTCCCCACTCCCACTCACCAGGGCAATCTCTCCAGCCCGGGCTTTCTTTTCTGCGAGCATAAAAACGGTGAGGACTTCCTCTGCCATAACTAATAGGAAATAACAAAAAAAACCCCCAAACAAACAAACAAACAAGCCCCCAAACCCCACAACCAAACAAACAACCCCACCCCCACAACAACAAGAAACTCAAACAAATCAAAGCCACCAACCAAAACCTCTTTTAAATTAACAAATTACAGTTTCCCTTTCCGTAGGTCAAATGCAGCCAGCCAAGGCGTATGATTTAACAATAAATTTAGGTGTCACCGCAGAAAAAGTGACATTAAAGCCTCTGTTTCCAACAGAAAGCCTAGTGTCTGTAATTACCTGCATGTATTTGCGTCACTGCTACATAAGCCACCCAAGAATTTCAAATATCAATATCCTTCACCGTATAAAATCCCTCTGTACACAACAGGACTGTCAAGAAACGTGAAGTAGCTGAGTCCTCTGCAGTTTTTTGATCCAAGTACAGGATCAAAAAATATGTAGAAAGGGTACATTTTCATTCCCTGTCTTCTTTCAGCTTATTTTCCTCTTCAGATCTGGAACTTATTCCAGAGCTGCTTCTGAACACACAGTTGTATTTAAACACAGACTGCTCATTCCTGGCTGGCTGTCACATTCTGTCCCTGCTGGGGCACAGTGTCCCTGGCAGGCAGGTGGGAAGTTGGAGCTGGATTGTTGGTATGAACGCAGTGGGAGCCACGCTACCCACAGTACAGTGTCCTTGATAATGGGGTGAGGACATTGATCTTGAGCTCCATTAGAGGACCCAGTATGAACAGGAAACGTTCACATTCAAACATTTACTCTAGATAGCTGACTACACTGATTTCTTTGGTGCATGCTTCTTTGTAGCATATAGAAGTCAAGTGTTTGTGTATGCTCATATAAAAGAATGTGGTGTCCACAGTGTAAGCTCTGGTGTAGGCTGCCTAAAATCTGTGGCTGACTTCAAATCTTCTACTGCCCTCAGGTTCCTGTAAGAAGGTGGGAGAATGCACAGCCCTTCTTGCAGGGCTTTCCAGCCAGTGACAGCTGCAACAGGACTTTGGAAGGGCAAGAAGGAGGAAGGCAGGAGGGAGGTGCAGAGGGGCTGCTCCCCCACCCCACACAGAACACCCAGCAGTTTACAGGCTGTAACTTCTCTGTGTGGCCCCTGCCAGAGGTCTTTAAATCTTCATACCATGAACAGCTGATGGAATTTGCCTTTAAACTCGGAAAAGCAGGGATTAACAAACCTAATGCAGAATGTCATGAGCAGGCCTGCCTGGCTGCTACTTGTTACTCCAATATTCTTGTACCTGTCTCAGTTCCCACTGAGAACAGTTGGTTTCTGTCATGCCTGTTGTTCTGCAAGCATTGCAGAGGTTACTGCTGCCAGGAAAACATTCTCACTTCTCCCTGCCCTGGCCTTTCATTTCTTACCCTGGTCTGCCCCCTGCTCTAAGCTGGCACTTGCATTCAAGAGGCAGCCGCGTGAAAAACCAAATGCAAACCAACTGCTGGCCTAAGAAATAACCCTACTAAGAGAAAAGAGTTGCTTTTCAAACTATGTGAGTCCCCATGCAGTGACAAAAAAATGCTGGTGCCAACCTAGAGCAAGGACACCCTTGAGCAGGAGGAGGAGGTTGGGGACACTTTGCAGGCACAGAGGCTGAGAGACAGGGATGAACATTTTCTCAGCAGAGGTGTCAGTGTGCCTGTGTGTGACACCATGTCAGTACACACCCTTGTTTCTCCAGCAGGTAAGGGGATAAGAAAGCTCACCAGAGGCTGGCAATATCACAGAGAGACCCTCTGGGGCTTTGGCAGGTTGTTCCTTCAGGACAGAGACCTCTCTGTCACACTATCACACCACATCTACACAACCTGCAGACCAGGCCAAGCACTTCTCAGAGAGAAGTGTTGTCATTTAAAACATGATCCAGTCGTGTCAAAATGGAACTTTGCTGGAAAAGGGGAAAAGGCACCCTGGTTTTAGTCAGAAAATATATTTTTAAGAAAACTTTGAAGTCTCTTTCTTTGACTAAAGGATAAAAGAGATGGAGAAAGTGTTCTACAGTACATTCTTGACTTAGGCTGTTTAACAGTGTAAAAGGTTGTAGAAATGGTCATTTAGAACAAATGCAAGATTTTCAATAAACTCTTTAAATTGTGGAAGCAAATTTATTCTTTTCCATGTTGGGTTTTATCACCTACTTTCTTTTGTAAGAGAACAAGCAAGTAAATGGGTGTTTGTTTAGAACTCAAGAAAGCTTTCAGAAAGGCAAGTGCAGACTGCAGCACTACTGGTGTGTGCTTCACCCACCTCTGCTTAAGTCATCCTCCTTGATCTCTGGGGATGGAGGGAAAGGGAGCAGAGGAAATCAAAAGAAAAACAACAGTGTTGTCACTTTTTTTTCTCCTGTACCCTGTCAGTCTTTTCTTCCGGAATAATCCATGTCTTAAGTACTTTGAGGACTGTCTTTCCCCACCTCAGAGAGCTGTGCCCAGAACAGCCAGAGATGAGCAAAAAAGGAATGAACAAAACAAAGTCCTCACAAACAAACTACAGGCATCCTCAGACCAGTGGAAACCTCAGAGGAGGCTCTATAGATCCAGCAGTGTTTTATGGTGAAATACAAACAACTACAGTCTCCCAGACAACCTGCCAGCACACATGAGGAGTCGCCTGTAGCTGTCATTAAAGTACAGGCACGCTCAGGTGTGTTGCGTCCCACGGGCAGGCTGTGGCTGTGCACAGATGCTGCTGCATCCTTCTTCCATAGAACTTCATGGAAAGGGCTTAGCAACTGTCAGGAGGATGCAGTCCTGCCCTATGATACACCTCCATTTGGGAAACCTCTGCCTCTGGCCATCCTCAGGTGCATTTCATAGTGACCTGTGGGTCTGGGGCCACAAAATGCCACCAATCACTGATTCCTGGGTTTGCTGCCCAGCTGTCCCAAAATCAAGCCCTCTCTGACAGGGACACCCTGGAGAGGAGTCTCAGATGGAGGAATGTGCCTGACTCCCTCACAGAACCCCTCAGAAAGGAGCACCAACATGGGCCAGGTCCACACAACTACACCCAACTCTAAAAGTGCCCTGCAGATCTTGGTGGTGGCTTTGTGGCTTGGCAAGAATGCTGCTCGTGGGGAGTGAGGGTTTTTCAAACTCTCTCTTTTTCAAACACTCTCTTTTGCTCCTTTTCAAAGGAGCAAAACTACAGGAGGGAGACTTAGGCTTGGTTTTTCACCTCTCTTCAGAGTCTGCTCTGCCAAAACACCATAGGGGGGGTTCCGTGGCCTTCTACACTGTGGAATTTGGTTTATTTAAAACATTTGGTGGATTGGGGAGGTGTTTTCTGGTTTGTTTCCCTTTTTTTTCAAAGGGTTTGCATGGATTCCTGGTTAGGGGTTCTTTCCTGCATTTGGGAAGAATCTTTTTCTTTTTCTTTTTCTTTTTCTTTTTCTTTTTCTTTTTCTTTTTCTTTTTCTTTTTCTTTTTCTTTTTCTTTTTCTTTTTCGCTTTGCTAGCTCTTATGGGGAGTGCACTTAGTTTCTTTCCACTTTATTTTTTGGTTTTCTGGTTGGGGTTTGGTTTTGTTTTTTATTTTTTTGCTTTGTGGCTTGGCATTTTGTCATTTTTGGTGGGGTTAGTTTGTTGTTTTGTTGTTGTTTGGGGGTGTTTTTTGTGTGTGTGTTTTTGGGGGAGTGGTTAAGATTAAGATTTTTGCTTTGCTTTGGGACTGGGGTTTTGGTTGTTTTTTGTGGGATTTGTTTGTTTGTTTGTTTGTGGGGTTTTTTGGTGGGGATGGGAGATTTTTAAAATTTTATTTTCTTTGTTTTCTTTTTTTTTTCTACTTTCTGACCTGGGGCTTTTCCACATTGGTGGGGTAGTGGGATTTATTTGTTTTTATTTGGTTTTATTTGTTTCTATTTGTATTTTTTTTCCGCTTCTCTTTCTACTTTCTGACCTGGCAGTTTTCTGTTTTGGTGGAGGTTATTTTATTTGTTTGGTTTGGTTTTGTTTTCCCCTTCTTTTTCTACTTTCTGAACTGAGGATTTTCTGCATGGGTGGCGGTTATTTTTATTTTATTTATTTTCATTTTTGTTTTTTCTCCCTTCTTTTTCTACTTTCTGACTTGGGACTTTTCTGCATGAGTGGGGGATTTTATTTTATTTGTGTTTTATTTTATTTCTTTATTTGTTTTCCCTTCTTTTTCTACTTTCTGACCTGACAGTTTCCTGCTGGGGTGGGGGGATCATTTAATTTCATTTGTTCTCTCCTTTGTTTTCTACTTTCTGACCTGCAGCTTGTCTGCAGTGGGGCTTTTTGTTTGTTTTGGGTTTTTTTTAAATATATTTTGAATGGCTGGTTGGTTGATTGGTGGTTTTTTTGTGTGTGTGTGCGTTTTTTGGTGTGTTTTTTTGGTTTGGGGGTTTTTTGTTTGTTTGTTTGTTTTTGTTTGTTTGTTTGTTTTCTTGTGGAGAGGGTTTTTTTGTCCGTGGTTTTTTTGGGTTTTTTCCCCCTCCTTCTCCTGTCACTTTCCTTCACCCTTTCCCCTGGCTTTCCCCTTTTCCCCCTTTCCCCTGGCTTTCCCCTTTTCCCCCTTTCCCCTTTCCCCCTCCCCCTTTCCCCTGACGTTCACCCTTTCCCCCTTTCCCCCTTCCCCCTGGCTTTTCCCCTGACTTTCCCCCTTTCCCCCGGCTTTCCCCTCTCCCCCTTCCCCTTTTCCCCTTTCCCCCTTCCCCTTTTCTCCCTTTCCCCCTTCCCCTTTTCCCCCTTTCCCCCGGCTTTTCCCCCTTTCCCCCTTCCCCTTTCCCCCCTTTCCCCTTCCCCCTTTCCCCCGGCTTTTCCCCCTTTCCCCCTTCCCCTTTTCCCCCTTTTCCCCTTTCCCCCGTTCCCCCGGCTTTTCCCCGGCTTTTCCCCCTTTCCCCCTTTCCCCCTTCCCCTTTTCCCCCTTTTCCCCTTTCCCCCGTTCCCCCGGCTTTTCCCCGGCTTTTCCCCCTTTCCCCTTCCCCTTTTCCCCCTTTCCCTTTCCCCTTCCCCTTTTCCCCCTTTCCCCCTTTCCCCCGGCTTTCCCCTTTTCCCCTTTTCCCCTTTCCCCTTTTCCCTTTTCCCCTTTCCCCTTCCCCTTTTTCCCCTTCTCCCCCTTTCCCTTTCTCCCCTTCTCCCCCTTTTCCCCCTTTCCCTTTCCCCTTCACCTTTCCCCCCCGGCTTTCCACCTTTCCCCCCCGGCTTTCCCCCTTTCTCCCCGGCTTTCCCTCTTTTCCCCCTTCCCCCCTGGCTTTCCCGCTTTCCCCCTTTCCCCCCGGCTTTCCCCCTTTTCCCCCTTTCCCCCGCTCTCCCGGCCCGGCCCCGCCGCAGCTCCCGCGGTGGCCCCGGCGCGGCGCGGGGCGGGCGCGGCCCCGGGCGCAGCGAATCAGCGGCGCCGGGAGCGCGCATAAGAAGGGCGGGCGGGGGCCGGCGCCGTCCCTCCCGCGGCGGCAGGATGCACCATGAGGAGCTGGCGTCCCTGCAGCGGCCCCGCTATGGCTGTGAGTGGGGTCCTGGGGGTCTTTTCTTAGCGGTTTTGCTTTGTTTTGGGCGGTTTTTTGTTACTCCGCTCTCTCGATGCTCTCTCGGTTCAATGCTAAAAGAGCGAGCTGAAGGCGAGGTAAAACCCGCCCAGCAGACTCTGCGGCAGCCCCGGCTCCTTTTAGGTTAGCTCGCAGCCGGCTCCGGCTGGGTTCTGGACAGGTTTTCACGGTGCGCTGCTTTTGTTCTGTAACTTTGTGAATGGATTATGGCTCTAATTCCGCACTGCGGCTCGGGAGTTTTGGGTTAGAGGTCGAGCTTCGGGTTTTAGCGTTGAAACTTGGTGTTACAGGTATGGGTTTGGGTTGTAACTTCGTAACTTGAGCTACGACTGTAGTTTCAGGTTGTAACTTGGTAACCTTTGGATTATCGCTTCGGAATTTCGGATTATAAAATTAAACCTTTGCTTTCTAGTTTTATAACTCAGTCTTAGACCTTTGCAACTCTTCAGTACTCGGGATGGGGGGAGAGGCCGTGCAGGTACCAGGCATCTCTTTTCAGAGGGGGTGTATTTACTCACAAACGTAAGTTTAAGAAAAATCCCTGGAGAACCTTAGCTCCTCCTGCCGCTGGTCTCTCCCGCCCGTGCTGGGATCCTGCACCTGCCTGAGCTTTTCCTGCCTCCTGTGGGGCAGAGCAGCAAGCCCATGGCTGTGCCCTTCCGAGAAGAAATGCCTCTGATACTTCAGGCATTGCAAAACGGCAACACACAAATGATTTGCAGAGTTCACGACAACCCTGGTGTCCTGTGGTCTAATGAGCAACTTCCCAGTTCTTATCGTAGTAGCTTTGTTTAAAACCGGTTTTGAAATCTCCTTTTAGAGAGAAACATAAAACTCCTTAACAGTGTTAGGGGCCACCTTGATTCCACCTAGGGCAAGTAGAAAAAAGTGATCCTTGGCGGTAAGACCTTTAGCTTGCAGCATGCCATGGTCTCCTGAGCCTTTCCCCTCACTGATGACTGATGCACCCTGTTGATGCCCTCTGTTGGAGCAGTTTGTAGAACCTGCCTGTAGGTTTCATTTTGATTTTACCCAGTAGGTGGATGAGATCCTTGAGGAGGTGTGTGTTCACTGGTTACTACAGGCATAATCTCAGTGTCTTTGCTGTTGTGTTAGCACAGGTGAATATTTTGCCTGTGAAGCCAGTCCTCCCAGCTGATGTGCCATGGTAGTGGGGCAGTCTCCAGGTGTGCAGCATCATGCTCCAGCCTCAGTTTGGACACTGTCCACTTGTCTGAGTTGCAGAAATACTTGTGTGTGCCCACCAGGACTCCAGCAGCAGGGGCTTCTCTGTGTAGATCTGGCCTGACTGGTCTCAGAAAATGTGAGTCTGGAGAGGTAGAAGTCATGACTTGTGATATAGTCAGAGGTTAGGCTTTGACTTAAAGCAAAGGGCTCATCCTTTGAGTCTTGTTCCTGCCTGAGTGCTGAGGATGAATTACCTTGCGTGCCCAGAGTATTTTAAGGATTGATTAGGCCTCAATTAAAATGGGAAAGAATGACCATGTTAAGGATGCTAGATACAGTTTTGAAGGTACAGTCTATGCTCTCAGTGCTTATGCTTTGCTGTAGTAGTTTGAGAGCATTTTGTCCTGGTTACCATGGGGACGTTCATGTTCTGAGTTGTAGCCACTCTTGGTGTCAGGTCTCCCTGCCCCAGGTACACGAGTGGGTGAGACCACACTTGTCTTTCCTAATGGTACCTCCTCCTCTGACCAAGAAGGTCTGCTTGCTTTAGATACAGTAGTTGTCCTGCCCTCAGTGAGAGGCTGTGGCTGCTGTGCCACACTGCATCCATTTCTTTTTAGAGTGCAATTTTTGCTGCAGGAATCTTTGAAGTTACATTCCTTTCAAGGGACTAGGCAAAGGCTCCTTAACTATGCCAGGCGGATGGCAATATCTAAAAAGAAATACACCAAAAATCTCCATGGAGAACTCCATACTTTAAAGAATAAGCCATAACCTTGTCTGTAGTGACAAGCAGAGGTGCATGTTTGGAGTTTTTTAGTCTATATCTAGAGAAATATGCATGCTTTATCTGCCCTGCATTTGGCTGCCATTTTGAGAAGCGCAGAGACCCAGAACCTTTAAAAACCAAAAAACTAACTAGAAAACTTACACTAGCACTATCTGGGCTCTTATGAAAGCCCATTATAAGTTCTAGGTTCCCTACATAACTAAAACTTCACTTTGGATTTCTGACAAAGACTTCCTTTTGTTGAGAACACCATATCTATGCTGGATTTCCTAAGGAGTTAATAAGTTGTCCAAGTCAGGCTATTCAATTTCTAAGACCCCTCGCTTTAGTGACCTAGAACTGTTTTAAACATTTAACTGGACTTGGACTTTTGACTTTGGCTTCAAGCTCCTAGCAGAGTTTGTGTATTGCTCTGAAGAATGCTAGCATTTTACTATCATCATTTTCTGCCAGGTACTATATAAACTGGTGCATGATTATAAGTAGCATTTCATTTTGATAACTTGAGAGAAAGCATATGCAAATTTTTGCAGCATTTTATAGACTGATGGATACCAGAAAAGAAAAGAGAAATCTCCCTGAGCATAAGACTTTGTAGCACAGTGAGTAACTGGGAATACATAGCCTTAACTTAAAAGCAGCTGTACATTACAAGCTTTGCTGATACACTAACACAAAGAACATCTAGAAAAAAAAAATCTTAGAGCTGATAATTTCTGTATTTAAAGTCAGGAAGCAGATGAATGGAATCAAACAAGACAGCCCCTTTCTTGGCTGGTGCTAGCTCAGTATGAGCATGGTTCATGGGACAATCAGAGCTCAGAGCAAACTCCTAGAGACTTTCCTTGGTCTGTTAGGGTGAAAGTTTTGTGGCTTCTCTGGACCACTTGTTGAAAGGTGCCTCCAACTCTGCTTGCTGTTGATGGCTTAGAAGAGATGCAGAAGAGATTTTTGTTGGTGCTCCACTGAGCCCTTCAGACAGATATCTATCTCCAGTACCAGTTCAAGTGAGAACATAAAATTACAAGGAAGCAAGCTTATACAACCGAAACTGTGTTAACAGGCACACTGCAACTGAATTTATGTAGTGGTTTCCAGTCTGGCTACAGCTGTTGCCTGGTTTGTTTCTCAATCCCTGCACAATCAGAAGCAGAGGTTCACAAAACTGCAGAGAATTGAGGTCTAGATTACAACTGGAGGTGTGAGCCATTTTTATAACAAAAAAGCTTGGTGCTGTGGAAGATTATGAAGACCAAAAAAAAAAGTATTCTCAGATGTGCCTCACAGATTAAACATGAAGTTTTGAACATGGGAAGATAAATCAGGCAGTGTTTTTATCTTTGAGAATGCTCATTTCCTGACACTCTCAACTCCTTTGTAGCTAGTTTTCCCTGAAATCTGTGTGCAGGAGCAAATGTTTAAGTTTCTGTGAGCTGCACTTCCAGGAATGTAGTGAAGCTACAGAGAGTAAAGCTGTGAGTGTCTGGATTTGGAATGGATTTTAGGCATTAATGTGCCTAAATATTTGAATTAATATATGCCCTGAGTCCCTGTCTACTGAGCTAGGTGCTCCAACATCAGCAGGTGCTTCTCTTGGAGACACAGGGAAGTTTTCACCTCTGCTGCTGAGGCAGAAAGGTAGTTTCACTGGGCATGGTGATGGGTTAACACAGGGGAAAACAGCCTTTGGAATCCAGCAATAAGGGAGTTGCTTGCACATCTGGTGCTGGCTCCCAGAACTGCTACTGTTTGGCACTAGGAATTCGGAGATGAGACATATAAACAGCATGAAGCTCCGTGAGGGAGTGCTGCTCTGCCTGTGGAGGCAGGCAGGGCAAACCTGAAGTGAAACACAACCTACGCCTCTCTGTGAAACTACACCTAGCTTCTTTGCTCAGCAGGATGTGGAAGTTTGCAAACCAGTGGTTTTCAAAAAGCTTTTGACATAAAAAACCTATAAATTTGTCTGCATGTCTAGTAAGTGTGGGGAAACAAATGGCTGTTTTTCAGTCTAAAAAGGGGGAAATGCCTTTTGGTAGAAGTTCCATAGGATTTTCCTAAGTGAAAACAGATGGGATTTTGGGTTTTTTAAAGTTTTTTGATACTTAAAAAAAAAAAAAAAAAAAGAAAAAAGAAAAAGTTTTGCTGTGCCCTATGCATATATGTTCTTTTGGGTGTATGCTTTCATGTAGTGCCTGTGACTTATGAGAACACTTTTCTCCTTTTTTATTGATGGGTGTTATTTGGCAACCAAATACACTGTTTATCTCTTCCACTCTTTTTGTAGGTTGCTAATAATTAAACTGCTGAATGAGAACTCAAAAGGTTTAACTGCTTTGTTTAACCAAGTGCACATAATTCACTGGGTAGGGGTGGTTCTCTGTGTGTTTTTTGTACAAAGCAGGTTCATCTCCCCTGAAGTCTGCTGGTAAAGAAAGGACTGAGCTATGTTACAGCAGGCTTAAAGCTACTTGAATGCTGTTGAAGCAGGAAATATTAATATTGGGCTGGAAACAGGATTTATAGCAGATGTGAGTGTGCTGCATCCAGTCCAATACTTGAGGCAGGGAATAGGAAGCATGCAGGATTTTAGCTCGCCCCTTCTGTTAAGTGGGGTTTCAGTCACATAATTTTTCTAGCTCAAAGTTTGCTCGATACTGTTGCCGATTCAAGCTGGCTGTGTTTTACGAGGAATAACCCCACATGTAAGGCAGAAAAAAAAAAAAAAAAAAAAAAAGCCTGTCAGTGGCAGGCAGGGCTGGTGGGTCATATTTCAGTGTGATGATAAGCAAGTGTGCTCTCCAGTGCTTGCTCCTTGCAGGAAATGATTAACCTGCCGTGTTTGCCTCACTCGTTCAGGCCGTTCCGCTGTTTTTTTGGGACAGGTATCCTTGAACTACTGCGTGTTGTGGAATGAAAGTGCAGGTGCTGCACAGGGGAGGAGCTGTGCCCACCCTGGCCTGGGGACCACGGCTGGCAGGGCGGGGGCCAGGTGCCCCCATCCTGGGGAGGGATGCCTGCTGCACACGCTTCGTTTGCTGATCCTCGATAAGACAGGAGCCACAGGAGCTGTGTTCTGCACAGCTCATTCCTGGTCAGCACTTCCTGCACCTTGGCACTTGGGTTCACCTTCAGAAAGCGGCCGTGTCCCCTTCAGAGTGGTGCCAGCTGGGCTTTGAGGAGGTTTGCTGAGCATACACTGCCCGTTTCCACTGCTGGGAGGAGAAGGGGGCTGTTGAGCATCTGACACAGGGATGGGGTTGTGCTGTAGGCCAGCATGTTGCCCTGGCACTGCTCCAGCTGAGTTTTACCATTTGCTGTGGCAAGCACAGGACTGCCCCAGCCCGTGGGGGTGAGGGGCTGGTGGGGCAGGCAGTGCCTGCAGGTCGTTTGTTGTCTGCTGGCCAAAAGCTTTGGTAAGGTGGCAGGAGAAAGAGGGAATGGGATGCTAAACCAGATGGTGTTCTTATAAACTCTGCACAGTGAAACATTTAGCTTCTAAATACCTTTTGAAATGTGTAAGCAAATAAACAGCCATTAAGAACCCGTGCTGGTGGCTGAGTTCAGTGTTAAATTACTGCTTCATTCAAATGAATATGCAAGATGTACTTGTTCAGAAGGATTATGTCAGTTCTTTGTTATCACTTGTTGCCTAAGCTGAGGTTGTCCAGCTATAAATTCTTCAGGAATCAGATTCAAGGAGCTCTGACTCACAGCAGCTGGCAAACTGCTGCTAGCCCATAAAGACTTTCTGCCTCCAGGTGTGGTCCTGCCCTGTGGGCCAGCCAGGCTCCAAAGCTGCTAGAAACTGCTGTCCTCATCTCAGGTGCCCATCGTGGCCTGCATGTGTCAGACTAAGCAGTCTGTGCCTTCTGCAGAAGTGAGTGATGGAGGATGTGGTCTCTGCCAGCCCTCTTCTGTGGACTCTGACCTGCTTCTTTGAAAGTGCAGTAAAAGCTTTGGTATCATCTAGCAAGGTGTTAAAAACAAGACTTGCCAGGCTTCAAAATGTGTAGAGGAATTTGCAGTCATGCATGTTATCAATCCTCTGCTGTCTGTTCCCCATGAAATGAATAATGACCTCCTGTGTTTGTGCTTGATTTATAAAACTGCTCTGTAAATTGATTGTATTTGTGGGATTGGAGCCTCCTTTTCTGGGAGGAGAGCACAGATTAATCCAGAGGCAGCTGGAATGGGAATTGCCCAAACTCTGTACAGAACTGTGCTTCATTGAGGCAACTGCTTTTCCACAGGGGTGTAGGAACTACAGGCCAGTAAATGTTTCACTTGTGTTTTAAGGGCGCTATTTCAAAGATGCTTTGAGGAATCATAGATGGGAACTGGGGCTACCTGTGCCTAATACTCTGGCTGAAGTACTAGAAAAATCACAAAAAAACCTTGAACTAATCAAGGATACTGATTTTTTGAAAACACGATCCTGTGCTTAGGGTCAACATCATCAACAAGATGTTGTTTCTAACTGGTGTTATTTGCACTGGGATCCCATCTCCTGCTCTGCTGCAACTGGTGAGGTTTCAGCAGCCTGGACTTGTCTTCAGCTGCTCTGTCATGCTGCTAAAGACAACTTCACCTCTTGGCAGCATGAATACCCAATCTGTCAGGAAGCTAATCTCCCCCAGCAGAGCTGATTTGCATTGCTGGATTTGCAGTCACCTCTGGTCTGTGCAGGGGGTGACTGCAGGTCTCACAGCTTCGCTTGCTGGCCGAGGCAGGGGGACTTTCTGGCCAGGTGGAATTGTGGCAGCCAGAATTTAGAGGTGTTAAAATTGCTCTGGAACCACACCCTGAAATTGTGGTTTTGAGTGTGCTCTCAGTCAAGTCTGCTGGTGGAAGAAGTGGCCTTGACTCCTCCTGTGGAATTATTTTTGGCTGGATTAGGTCCCCAGCCTGGTTTGCAGCACAAGCCCACAGGCAGGTGTGCCAGAATGACAGAGTAGCTGGGTAGAGACGAGCACCAGCACCTGGAAGAGTGGCAGATCAAATTAAAGTTGAGCTACTGCTGCACAGAGAGGTCCAGAAAGTTTGCATGCAGTGGGACAGGAAAACGTGCAAGCAGAACTCTCGGGTGGGCTGGGGCACACAGGAAGGAACATCTCTTGCACAGCCCTGGTGTCCCCAGCTGCCTCTGCTCTGGTGCTGCTGACAGCCCTGTGCCCTGTCTGCACGAAACACCTGGGGCTGCTTTCAGCTCTCTGTTGCCCAGGGAGTTTTGAATTATTTAAACTTTTCTGAGGTAGTCTTGTCTTTAGTGCTGTAATTTCACAAATCCATGTCACTAAATGCATGGCTGTGTTTGCCAGGCCATGCTGCAGTGATAAGAAAATTTGAAGAAACTGAGTTCTAGAAACAAGGCAAGAAAAATAAATTTTTTTTTACACAAAGTGAGATTCAAGATGCTTTTTCAACCTTTTTTTTGTAGCTGATAAAATTGCTCTTGGCTTGTGGGGCCCCAGAACCATGGGGATGAGATGTAACTTGTGGTATGTGCTGCGTGTTTCTGGGATTTTTAGTTTTTTCAGCATCAGCTGATCTACCCAAGCTATAACTGACTGGATGGTCTCTATTCAGTGGTAAATAGTTCTAAAATTCCCTATCTTCTCAATACAGTGTAGCAAAATAAATATCAGCATGGGTAGATTGTGGTGTAACTGAAAAGGAACATGAAGGAGTCCTGGGTAGAGCAGGGATTATGTTCAGAGAAATCTGGGGCAAAGATTTTACTGAGGAAAAATGTCAGATGTTTTAAAATAAGGCACATTGTAAACACGATTTCACTACATCTGAGCTAAGCAGTTGTTTTGAATGCTGCTTTTCATGCCACAGCAGAGCACAGATTTCTTCATTGTGATTTAGTGGATGCTGGGGAAGGAACAGCCTTGGCTTGGCATTCTGTATGGCAGCTGATTATTGAAGGTGGATAGACAACTTACCTCCAAGGACTGGATGTGACTGCCTGCTAATCTATATCACCTCTGATTATGGCAGTGGTGGTGGTGATTTTAACAAATGGGTTAGAATAATCTAGAAAACACACAGCTTTTTATTGCTTAAAACCAGCCCCAGCTTATATCTACGCACAGAAAATGAGAAGTAAGGCCACGTGTTTTTGCTGAAGATTACACAGATATGAGCTGTCCTAGAATAAAATGAATCAACTTTCTCAGTAATGTGGTTAGTAACAGGCGAAACAAGGGCTGGTGTTTCCTATAATGCTGAACCATGGCAATAACACTCAGCAGTTTCCTCTTTTTGAGGGGAGGGGAGTGGGGGGAGCTTTGGTTTGTTCTGTTGTTGCCACTCTTAAACAAAATTAAATGGCTTCATAATTGTTTGCAGAGGTTTCTGATAGAAACAGAGGTGGATTTCCTTATTGTTCATGAGAGTTCTTTCTCCTGAAGCTGTGTCAGGAGGGTGCTGACTGGTAGGCTGCTTCAGTCCAGGCTGCAAATGCTGCCCATTGACAGGCCTGTCTGGGCTCCCCAAAAGGACAAAGAGAGGAGCAGTTATGAATTTTGGGTTCCTATAGCAGCAGTTAAGTTGTCTCCAATGCCTTCTTGGGCACATTTCAGATGCAAATTTACATGTGATCAAGTTTTTTCTTTTTAAAATATAATTTCCTGAAGTTATGAAGCACAGACTTTCTTGAAAGTTGACCATTTGTATGAAAACTGTTACAAATTAGGTAGAAGGTATTTCACATGTGCTCCTGCTTCAGAGCCTTTTGTGTGGAGGTCAGGAGGAGGAGGGAATGCTTGTGATGGGCAAGGCTTTTTATGACAGTGAGTCTGCACAGAAATGGTTACCATACAGAATGGGAATGGTGGAACCTCACCTGGGCAAGGTGGAATAGCTATATTTACACTCTGCTCCACTCCCTCTAGCAGCAGTAAATAACTCATTATAAGGAAACTGTCCACAGAGTGTGAGTTGGAAACCAGGGCGAAACTTGGAAGAACTGTTACAAGCTGAACAAAAACCTTGATTTGTGTGAAGAAGTGCTTCAGGAAAGGAAACAAACTGCAACTGTACAAAAGATTACAAAATCCTGTGCCCAGCCCTCATGTGTGCAAAATTTCTTTTTTGGATGGAGACTTCAAAAATTGCAAGCACATAACTCAGTTTGGTGTTAAGTTTATGTATGTTGCTTGTGCTGTTGCCGTAACAGTGATTGAATGCTAGTTATACTTCCTTTATTATGGTGGTCTTAATATTGCTGTTTCAAGCAAAATACTTGTTTTGGGGTGTTTACATAACACTTCTGATATGCTTCTGATATTTTTAACACAATTAATGTTTAGCATTGTCACTGTGATACTCTGATTAGAGGAAATGTGATGAAGGTAACGAGGAGGCAGTTCCCCAAATTACTTTGGGTTATAAGGTAGACATAAGCAAATAGCATCTTGAATAACTTCATTTTTCTGGTCATGGACGAAGGTTCTCTCAGGTTAGAAGAAATTAGTAGAAAAAATACTAACACTTAGAAACATGTGAGTGTATGGTTTGGGTAAAAAATTATCTTTTGGGTGCAGCTGTCAAACACTTCTCCTGGAAATGAAAGTACTTGGTTTATTGATAAGTTAGAACCAACATCTAGCTCACTCTGTATCTGATTTTGTAGTGATATATGCTATGGCAGATGAGTCATTGTCATTCAGAACAGCTTCAAGTTTCAGTAAATATGTACTGACTTAAAGGTTTAAATTTTGTCTGCCCTTTTCAAACCTTGCTCAAAGGTCTGTTAGTCAAGGCTCAAACATTTTGTGATTTTTGTTCTCTCTTATGGCTCTAACTCCTGATGGTGAATGAAAAATTAATTCATATTACTGGGTGTGTATGCAAATGAGAAATAAGGGTCAGAGCTAGGTATAAGTAAGTTTAAGGTATAAGTAAGTTTAAGGTATAAGTAAGTTTAAGGTATAAGTTTAATAAGCATCAGAAATAAAGGTCCAGAAGCCCCATGGGCAAGTGCCCCATAAGCAATGCCTGGCTGCCTGTGTGCTCCTGGAGTGACCTACCAGGGAGTGCTGGCAGGAGGTTACCCTGGAGCCAGCAGTATCAGCTCCAGTACTTTTGCAAACACTTGCTGATTGCACAGTGAAGGCAGCCAAGCAAGTCTGAAGTGATAACTGAGGTCACTGCTCACCTGGCACTGCCCCTGGACTGAGTACCTGCACAGGTACACTGCATTTTCCTTCTTCATGTGGGCATTTATCATCTCACCTGTGAGGCAGGAGCAAAGAAGTTGCATCTCCATCCCCTGTGTCTTTCTGCCTCTGTGTGGACCAGCACAGCCAACAAAGCCAAGAGGTTTTGGAGTGAGGTTCTAGCCTGTGAGGCTGATGTTGTGCCTCCACCCTTTATTTGGCAGTCCCTGCTTGTGCTGGGCCATATCAGCTGTAGAAGCAGCTACTGAATGCACAGCAGTTTTGGGACTTGTTCAACAAGCAGCTCAGCTGGCTTCTCTGGGGAGCCAGGAATGCTGGAGGGAGGACAGGAACTGCCATGGCTCTGTTCTTCTCTGCCCCTGCGTACCCAAGGCTCCTGCTCATCACCTAATTTTACCACATCTCTATGTAAGTATTATGCAACGTACAACATTTCTTTATGTTCTTGTGGATTTGAAGCTCTTTTTGTATTTAAACCACTCAATCTCATTGTCTGGGTCTGTTGCTGCAACTAAATTTTCAGTTCTGTTATCCCTAATGCACAAGGTTTTTTTTCTCCCCACTAAGATTAAACAACAACAACAAAAAATCCATTGTGTCTATAAGTCAAAGAATTTGAACTACAGACTTTGAAGATATTGTGACTGTAATAATTAATTAGGAATGAAAACCCAGGCAGGCAGAGACAGATGTGCTCTTGCAGTTTAACCTCATGGTATAGTCAAATATATGCTTATATTTGTATCTCAAAGGAAAAACGTGCTGCAAAATTTCAGGTGTTTTCTGGAGCTCCTTTCAGAATGTGGAAAAAGTGAGCAGATGGTTTATTCAGACCTTGGTAGAAGGACCCTGCAACAGACTGGCTGTGAAAGAACCAGAAGATGATGAATTGTCAAAGGAAGAATAAAGACCAGATGTCAAGGCTGAGGGTTTCTACACTGCTGTCTTTCTCATGGTGATTTCCAATTTACTCAGTGATTAAGTGGTGCTCTTGCTCTATGGCTTTTCCTAGACAGGTGTTTCAGTTCTCTGGAGTCTCATGGTTCACAGCAAGACTCCTACAGCTCTACAGTCTGAGTTACTGAGTGACCCAGACACAGCTTTCTCTGCAGATTCTTTTATTCCAGGATTCCAGCCTGTCATCCTTACTTTCTGTTCTTTAAGCTACACCTTAGCACACTTCTTTCAGTTGGTTGCTGTACTGAGAGTTTGGTGATAGGAAGCTTTTTGGTTTCAGCTCCCCCATGATGTGAATATTGAATCCATTTGATAACTCTTTCCTCCCAAACTTCTTTCAGGAAGTCTGAGTTGCTCATTCCTTCCCCTCTCTTTCTCCTCCCTTGTCCCTGTTCCTGTCTTCCTCTTTTCTTGCATTCAAGGGTAGCCCTCCCTAACCAGCCCCTGGGTATACAGGTTTGCTACAAATGTATTTATGAATCAGTGTTCTGGCCTCAAGCTGTAATGCAGATCCGTTTTTTGGCATTTTCAAAACTAAAACAAATTGAGCAAGGTCCTGACTTAGCCAGAATACCTGCAGCATTTGCAGGGCGTTATCCTAATTAACTACTGTTTAAGTGGCTATCTGTCTTTTGAATTTCTGCCAAGGAGTAACAACAGAAGCAGAAAACCTTTGTGTTTTGCTCTTCATTGTGGGCTTCAAGCCGTTTGCCTTTGGTGAATCATCAGTAGCTCTGGTCAAACGTGCCTGCTTTCCTCAGCCCCTGGGGTCTCTCTTTGCCAGAGTAAGTCCTGTGCTTTATTCTGGCCCTGTGTGTTGGCTGAGGTGTCTTAAACAACACAATTAGTGTGATCTTGCTGTAGCTAGGTCAGAGGTTTTGCTGTGCAAACAGCTAAGAGGAGTGCCACAGAGGTGTGGGTAGCAATGTGTGTGAACACAGGATGGGCAGGTAAGCCCGAATTTGGATTTCCTACTGCCACTGTAGTGAGTTCTGTGTGTGCCCTGCCCTTTCTACCGATGGTCTCCAGCCCCACTTTCCTGTTCTTCCACTCCACTTCTGCAGTGGCTTTCTGTCCTGCCACCGATGCTAAAGGGTGGGGCTGTGGCCTCAGGCAGTGCTGTGATTACACACAATGAAAGTTAGCTTTGGGCTTCTGCAGAAGGCTGCAGGCACAGTCACCTTTCCTGTTAACTTGTGGCTCTTGATTTCAGCTGCTTGCATAGGGATGAATGCCTTCTGGATTAGCTGCCTTTTCTTTTCTTTTTTCTTTTTTTTTTTTTCCGTTTTTTTTTCTTGTTCATTATCGTCACAGTATTTTAGTGTCCACAAGTTACTTGTCATTTTATGTAGGTGTGTGTATACATTTGACTTATTCATATACGTGTAATTCTCTTCAGAGAAAGTTAAATATAAATTGTCTAATACTAGAAAAAAAAAAAGATGGTAGTTTTGAGGCGAAAGACTTGCGTTTGTCTTCTGACTAAGTCTAATTACAGGGTTGATAGTGAGGCACACTATAGACACTAGCATTTTTCTGTCTTTCATAGCTGCATATTGCATTTTACTAGCCTGGCAAGATTAAACTGTCTTTCTCATTATTTTGTTTACAGTCTGCTTGTGTTAAGTTGAGTTGAGGTCACAGTAGGTGAAATGTAAGGAAATCGAATCCATATGGTAAAATTTTGGCTCTTTCATTTAGGATCTTAATGTATATTACTAATATAAAGCAAACAGGTTAAAGTAACTCCAGTGAAATGAACAAAGCAAGAGATAAATGTGTCAAAATACACAGAACTCAAATTACAAGTTCTTTATTTAAGAAAACAGCGAATGGATAAACATATGTAAACTAAATAAACCTTCCAAGAAGAGGAAATACCAGTGTAACCTTCTGAAAGCTGCCTTGGAGTTTGGCTGTGCTAATGTGCATGGCCTGTAAGTGAAAGAAATATCTTGTGATTGGTGTTCATTCCCTCTTGAGGATGCATCAGTCTGCATGCTTCCTTAGACTTGTGACTTTTTGGGAACTTGGACTGAGATTTATTAGCAAGTAGTGAGTATGAGTAAAGAATGTTTCAAGAAAAAAAAAAAAAAAAAAAAAAAAAAAAAAGGTGAGTGAAGAGTGCTGAGGTCAATTGTCTAAGTTGACCTGAAAGTTTAAGGTCATAGAAAGGAGCTGGAGTTTTAATGGTGTGTTTTGAGCACCTGAATCTTGGGAAAGGGTGTTGTGCCTTGAACCGACTAGCTAGCAAAGTATGCAATGATAAACAGTTACAATTTTATTAAGCAATTACACCAAGTGTGCTGGAGGCAGTGAGACCAGCCGTTAAATGTTGGTGGAAATGGTTGAGCAACAAGCTGATACATTGCATTCCTTGTTTGTAATCATAGATGGCAACACTTGCAGCTAAATGAAGATGGTTGGGTTTCCATCTGCTTCCTTCAAGTCCATTACTTTGTCTCCTTGTTCTTCCAGACATGCTGAACAATGATGATGTAGTTAAGAGAAAATTAAACGTTATTTTTTTCTGCACAGAGTTAGATGACTCTACTAGGAAAGAGATGTCCATGCTTTAGTATCATCATACAGTAATGTAATGTGAGAACTGCTTAGTGCCTTTTAATATTTACCTTTGCTAAAGTCTCACGTGATGGTACTGCAGAAAGCTGGAGGTTTAAAAGCAGGGTACAGGATCTGTATACCTATAAGCAGAATATTGAATGTTAAACTTTCTGGCAGCACATGTAGTCACTTGCTCAATGCCAAAGCCATCTGGTGTCTGTGGTTAAACGAGACTTTTTCTAAACTTTGTGGGGATTGAAGCACCTTGAGAGACGTCTGAGGAGCCCTACAGGCTTTTGCCAGTGTCTGGCTGAGATGAAGTGGTTTTGACACTTGGCTCCAGGAGCAGGGAATGTGGTTGCTGTTGCATCACTGCTCCCTTGTATGATAGTCCCAAGGTCCACGTATTGCAATAGTGCTCAGAGTCTGTAAATGGATGTGGCTGGCCTTGTGGTAGCAGATTCATAAGACTGAAATAAGACCTTTATCAAGGAAATGGGAGCAGGAGGAGGAGGACTGGGGAAAGTAAATGCACAGGAATGAGGCTCTCTGGGAAAGCTCAGGGGAAAGACTGGTTTAGCAAACGTTTTTAATTTTATATCAGGACGTTTTTTACTGGATGTCTGTGTTCAACACTCCCATGCTAATGGTGTGTGTTTACTTTCCCTGTTTGTGCAGTGTCTGGCAGTGAGACACAGTCCAGAGCAGTGGAGATCCTGTTTGACACACAATTTGTGAGAACAGATAATTCTATCTGCTGGCCAGAAGATGCATTTGTATTTTTGTTTGAAAATATGAACCTGCATGCTTTGACAATGAAATAACTAGACAAGGAGAGATATAGCAATTTTTAAGGGAGAGAGTAGTTCAATGTTGGAAACATTTGAAAAGTTACATGTTGAAGACCCCCATTCTTTAATAATTAAGTGTATTAGTCTACTCTGTCATGTGAATCTGCACTCCAAGTTCAAAGCTGTGCTAGGTTTTTCAGTACTTGCAGTGTCTGCCTTTGTCCAGAGCCCTTCCTTGGAGCAAATGTTCAGGGAATGGACGGAATACCCATAACTGGAGACACAGAAAAAGGTTCAGGCCATCTGGTCTCAATGCTGTGAGACACATCCCAGTTGCTTGCAATTGTACTTTTTGACACAGGAAATCTGTAGAAAGCTGTTTTCATCAGAGCCACTTCTAGCATAACAACAGACCTGGAGGTACAACATATCTTAATAAAAGAATGCCTGTAATAGGGGTTTGGTGCTGTAAAGCCATTTTTTCCTAGTAGCCTGTTGAACTATCTCTGTTCACATAGTTACACTTGGCACACTTTTTCTGCATATTTAATAAACCATTACATTAGATACCTGCAAGTTGATATTGGGAGTGGAGGCTTGGGTGGGGGAGCTCCATCCACCCGTAGCTTTGAGGAGTGTTTTTCTGACATCTGTACATGTATATTTCCCCTGTCTTTTGCAGCTTCCTGGCAGTGCTCAGGGCTCATTCCTGTTGGAATGAGGGCAGTTGGAAAGTGAGCCTGTGTCAGAGCATTGCCAGCTCAACCTGCTCCATGTACAGGGCTTGGCTGGTGCTGTATTGCTGCAGTGGACAGACTGTGAACTGCCAAACTAGGAGCAACCATGCAGCTGAGCTGCCCAAGGCAGGCACTCGTGGGGTGCTAGGTACCTGAGAGTATGAATTTTACTATGAATAAGAAGAAGGCACAAAAGGTGAATTTATTGGCCTCTTTCCAGATAGGACCAGATAGTTATATGTTCCCAAGTAACATAAGGTTTTATGTCACTGTGACCATCTACAATGCAAATAGCTTCTTCTGGAGGCTACAGCACTGAATTATGATGACAAATGCATGAAGTCCTAACAGAATAAGGAGACATAAATGGGATGCTGCCTAGAGCCTGCTGTACTGGGCACAGCTACCACTGGGACTGGCTAAGGCCAGCAAACTGTCAGTCAGAATTTTTTGTGAAAGAAAACCTCCCTGGCTTTTGTTTTTGTCATAGCATGGTTCTGTTGAGTACTTTTGACTGTACTAATACTGGAAAGGGAGTATGGGCTTGGGGGGAGGAGGAAGGAAGGTGTGAGGGGGACTTACACAGAATTTGCAGAACTTCTTGCCAGTGGACTGAAACATTGCCTTGCTTACTGTGTGGCTCGGACAGCAGACAGCTGAGACTGCCAAATGTGATTTAGCTAATGTTTTATTCAAACACTCTAGTGAAAAACTTTTATCCCAGCATTTTACAGTATTTACTCCTGTATCTCTTTCTTTCCCCCCCTCCCCCTCCCCCAGTCCAACCCTCACTTTACAAATTCTATTACTGTAAGAGGATTTTGTTCTCTCCATCATCTGTTGTGTCTTGTTCCTTGAGCTTCCCTGCTGTGGTGCCAAAAGAGCTCTCCTCCTCATCGCTCAGGTCTTGCTTGCCATGGGAAAAAGTCTCTGGAGGCAGGAAATTGAGGGGGATTGGCCCTGGGAAATAAAAGCCTCTGCTCCTTTCTTTGCCTTCCTCAGTGCAAGAATCCTTTGGAATGTCTGTGGCAAACGCCTTATTAAAGGGTCTGCCTGCTAGAAGCAGCCACGTGCTGTTCTTGAGCTGCTGCAGATAGTCATGTGTGTGAGAGAAAATGAATAACCAGGGAGCCCTAAATGCTGTTGCAAGTTTTGCAGGGTCTTTTTTCCAGCTTCAGTTTTTCCAACATAAAAAAACCTCTTTGGTAAATGGTTATATTGGAATGACTTAAGGATTATGCTTCATAAAGTGTTCCATAAATCTGTCTTCAGAAATTGTAACAAATGTACTTTTCCTTGCATGCTCTTTTGTTACGTATTAAGGAAATTTTAAGTTTAGCACCATTTAAAGGTACAATCCATGGATCCATAGACTAATTTACAAACTGTTGTAAGTCAGACCTGTGAAACATCTTAGGTAATGTAAATTCAAAGATAAATTACTGTGTCCAGCAGGCCAAAGGAGGTGATCATACTCCACTCCAGCCACATGACAGCCCAAATGCAGTGCTGCATCCAGCTCTGGGGCCCCAAGCATAAGAAGGATGCTGATCTTTTAAACAGGTCCAGAGGAGGAGACCACAAAAATAATCAGAAGGCTGAAACACCTGTCCTGTGAGGAAAGACTGAAAAAATTGGGGTTGTTGTGCCTGGAGAAGAACAGGCTCTGGGAGATCTTACTGTAGCCTACAGGAAAGATGGAGAGGCACTTTTTATAGGGGTGTGTAGTGACAGCACAAGGGGGAGTGACTTCAAACTGAAAGAGGATAGATTTAGATTAGTCATGAGGGAGAAATTTTCTAAGGGTGGTGAGGCAATGAAACAGTGATTAGATTTCCAGTAACCTCAGTATCAATGTAAATTATCTCTGTGATCTTGGGACCTTCAAAATCCTTGTCATGGGTGTAATATGAGGATGAACTTTGAACTGGATGACTTTCACGGAGACAGTGCTTGTTTTTAAAGTTCTTGTGTCAAGTGGCCACGTCTCTGTGAACCTGAAGTTTTGATTCTCTTTCCAAATCCTGTTAGTAAGGTCACTGCTCCAGTGGCTGTCCACATCTGGGCTGATTGCTGGTCTCAGTAACAATATTCCATCTTCAGACGTGGTAGCTCTGTTCCCCAAAACTTGCTCAAATCCAGGAATTTGAAATGTTTTCATGTTGTCTGCTAGTGCTGAGTCTGACTCAGTAAATCCTGCAGGCACCCTGTTGACTGTATGCACACAGATCACCTTGGGTTGAATTGTCAGCTCTGTGGCAAGAAACCAGCACAGCTCCAAGAATTTGCCAACAGCTGGAGTGGCTGTCTTGGATCAGGGCACATCAGAAGGATTTTGCAGTTCATAACCAGACCCCAAACATCAACTAGTCCCAGATACTGCCTACACAGGATAATTTTAGAACGAGGAAGGTGCATGTAAGTACAATGTGTCAGCTGATGGAAGATGAACAAATCTTCAATGTAGGAAAACTCCTTGACAGACCCTTATTTTTATGCTAAATATGTAGAGTATACATCATAGGAAGCTGCTAGTAGGACATTATTTTATTTGAATCAATTGTGGTAAGAATTAGAAAGTTGGTGCACCATGCTGAGTACCAGGATAAATCTCTCATGTGTGGCAATTTAAACTTTAGTACTGCTCACTGTTCCATGTGTTTCATACACTCTTCCTTTACTGTTTTTTTTTCATGAAGACATGTCTATGAGCGAACTTGGTGTCTTAGCACACCAGTTTTGTGTCTACTAACTCTTGGCTAGCAGAGTGTCAAGATCTGAAATGAATTTAAATAGAGCTTCAAGGCTAGCATTTTTGTTAGTTCTTGTTGGTTGTCCAGATGAGCTCTTAACATCCGTTCTTCAGGAGAATATTTTAGATTTTTCCTCTTAATTTGAAATTAAGTCACATAATTAATGAATTTAATCATAAAATGTTGTTTAGATGCCTTTTTCCCCCTCTGTGTAGCTTTTATGTAGAGTGTGCCTTGTTCTGTGGCATTTGGATCCTCTCAGTTGGAACATTTTTTGTCAGGATCCTACTTGGTGGAGGTCCTCAGGTGAAGCCCAGCCCTGATTACTCTGCCACATAACACCCTTTATTGCAGCATTCTCTTCTTTTGTGAGCTGAGCAGTATCAAACAGTTACTGATATAGCAGAAATATGTTTGTTCTTTCATCAGTCTTCCTAGTCTTCTGACTAATACTTTGTTAAGGAGAAAGACTGAGCCTTCTGTGCCCAAGCCAAACTTGTTTGTGTGTTGAATTTGGTGTGGCTGGCTTGATGGATGCTCTCAGGGTGCTTGAAAGATGTACACAGGGCTCTAGTCAAAGGCTGACGCCCTTGCCAAAATATATTATTATAGACTAGACTTTAAGAACCCAAGTCTTCAAAGTAATTGCCTCTGCAGCTTGGTCCTGAGGCCACCTTTATCCTGCAGGTTGTCATTTCTGTTTCTAAAGTTGTGTCTGCAACCACTCTTGATGTGATAGCACATCTGCTTTGAAGCCAGTATGTGCTGGAGGGTAGGTGTGTAATCAGACTTATTGGAAGCTGGTGTTGTAAGGGACTCCTCCCAGGATTAGCACTGTAGGTGTTGGCATTCCCTGAGCTCTCTATTTTCAGTGCTCAGATATCCAGTCCAGAAACTCTAGCTGCTTTGGCCCTGACAGGAAAGCAGTCTGATTTCCAACTTGTGAGCTGCTGACACCTCCTCTAGAAAGGAGCTGGGTTTTCCACTTCCCAGTGTTCTACAAGTTACTTGTTTTTGAATCTTGTCCTTTCCTCTCACTGTCGCAGTGTTTGCTAAGCAGAAAAACTATTACAATTCCACAGTATCTGTTGGTGCCTTCATCCACTCTCTGAATCAATCTTTGCAAATATTTTAATGAGGGATTTGAGGCTGGCCAGGACTGCTTGATCTGGGGTGCCTTTGTTGGGGATGGAAGGCACCCATGGATATGCAGATCCAGGACTAGATTGCAAAGCATTCTTGTTATTCAGGTTAATTCCTAGACTGATACTTATCAAATGGGTCATGTGGTTTTCCTTCACCTATCTTCAGACAAGCTGCCTTTTTTCTGATTTGCTTATGGCTGTGTTGAGTTGTCTTTCAAGGGCAGGAGTAAACAACTGTTTAACAAGTTATGAGGAACAGGGCATGGGGATTGTGATGGAGGATGAAGGCTTGGCCTGGTATTGGCTGTCCCACCCTGGCTGACAGGACAACAACAACCAGGACAATCAGCTGGGCTCTTCTGAGAGCATTTGTCTCCATTTATGAGCACTCATAGCTGGGAGAGCTCTTGAAAAGGGGTCCTTGTTCTTGGTGTTGCAAACAATAAAATGATATATTACATTTCAGTGTGGTGGCTCATCAGTACTTTTCCCTGACCCTGGGAGAGTCAGGAGCCCTCTGCAGCAGAGGAGCTGTGTCAGGGAGTGGGAGCAGCCTGTCTGGTTGTGCTGATGGTGGTGAGGCAAGAGCAGCTCTAGAGCAGCCTCCATGGCCAGTCTGCCAGGCACAGTGTTTTGCCATCTGCATCCCATGTCTGCCTCCAAACTGCTTTGGTTCATGGCAAGTGACATCCTGATTACAGTCTCTGACAGCTCCTTTTAGAGTGAGTCATGCTTATTGGAGCTACCAGACTTAAAAGAAACCCTGAGCAAGACATGTGTTTGTTTGGTCAGTGTATGAAGCAGCTGGGTAATTAGGAAGAGCAATCTTAAAAGCAAAGGAAGATGAGAGATATCAACTCCCATGTGATCATGGGAAGCTTAAACTACAAAGCTTGAAGCAGCTGTGCAAGACCCTAACAAAAGTATGGTAGCATCAGTTCAAACTGTGGGTGAGTTTGTAATTTCTTTTGTGTCCTCAGTAAATGCATGTGAGATCATTTCTCCAGCTTTTTTTTTTTTTTGGTATGCAAGCACTTGCAAAACCTTCAGTCCTGCTCTTTTAAAAGTGCCTTTTACTTGAGTTGCCTGTACCCATTACCAGAAAGTGTTTATCCACTACTTGAAGCAATTGTCAGGGGAAAGCTGAAAGGAGAACTTGCTTGTGGCATGCACGAGTCTGTGTGGGAATGGAACTAACAAAGCCTGTCACAGTGCATTTCAGGAGGAGCAGGGGCTCACAGTGCATTTCAGGAGGAGCAGGGGCTGTGGTTTTTTTTTTTTTACTGAGGTGTCATGATGTTCTCAGCTAACCAGCCTGTGGGCTGCCACAGAGAGCAGCCAGCCCAGCCCAGCCCAGCATTTCCTCCCCCTCCCTTGTGGCTGCAAGTGTGCAGTGGCTCAGATCAGGGAGCCAGTCCTCCCAGAAATGGGTCTCTTTGGCAAGAGCTGCCCCTTGTTCTGGTTCACTGATGCAGCCACTGCGTTGCCAGCTATGGTGTGAGAGGTGATGTGAGCGTGTGACTGAAAGCATAAAAGAACATTGGACCACATTTTTCACAGAATCATCAAGGTTGGGAAGATATCTTCAATATGATCTAGTCCAACACTCAGCTTAGTACAAATAGGGTGTCATTTTGATAACTGATTTATGCTGAAGGCTGTTTACAGAAGTCTCACCTGCTGTGGCTGAAATTCATCTAGAAGTCAGCACTATAGTATGCTCCTTCAGACTCACTGCTAGAAACACCTGGAAGAATTGGAAAGCTGCTCACAAAGCCCCCCTCTGTACTCTACAAGTAGAGAAAAACCAGTCACTGGATAGTAGCTGTAAATAACTGGCATCATTTGCAGCAGGAGATGTGCACAGACATCCTTAATAGGCTGGGAGAGTGTTTTTATGGGGGGTGATGAGGTTGCAGCAGTAAGTGGGAGAAACCACAGATGGTCCATTTGATCACAACCCTCATCCTCTCCATCAGTGGGAGGCAGCTCAGCATGTTGCAGTCTCATGGGTTCCTGAAGTTGCAGCCAGTTCCCATGTTGTCCTTGAGATACCTTTGCAGTGTGTTGTCTTTGTCTCTGTTGTTGAGGATCTGCTTAGCATGGGGCTGCTCCACCTGCCTCTTGCCTCGAGCTTCCTCATGAGAGTCCCCAAACTCCTCTGAGGATGTGTAAGCTGAAGCTCTGCTGGCTCCCAGCCCCCCATGTTTGAGTGCTCCATCCTGCCCCCAAACCAGGCTATGGTCTCAGAGCTCGGTCCTGAAGAAGTGAAACTTGAGGAATTCACTGTAGAGAGAACAGAATACTCTTGGTGACCTAGACTTCTTTGTACACCATACTACAAAAGGCCTCTTTTAAAGAGAAGTGGTAACAATTTTAATTTTCCCCCTTCGGTAATTCACCCAGGTTCTAAGTAAAATTGCTCTGAAAATCACAGTGATGTACACACACTCATGTGTAATTGATATGGGTTTCTGTTTGCAGCTATTGTGGATGATGAAAGGCTTTCTGCAGAGGAAATGGATGAGAGGAGGCGTCAGAATATTGCTTATGAGTATCTGTGCCACTTAGAAGAAGCAAAAAGGTAAGAAAATGAAAGCATACTTGTTTCTGGCCTTTAAATGCAGACATTCAGGTCTGTTGTGTTCTTGAGCATCATAATTTTGATTCAACATCTCATTAATTACTTGGGCTAACTGAATGTCAGAGTAACGTAGCACTCAGTATGAGAAACCAATGGCCAATATGAAAAGTCTGATTCAAAGAAAGATTTAGAAATAATCAAGACAAGCATCCTGAAGTTGGAGGTGGTGTCCATTTTCACCGAAAGTAGGGGCTGGATACTAAAACACAAGGCTGTAGTTTTGTGGGAAGCTGAGTCAGGCTTATGTGACTAACTAGGGAAAGTATTTTGCTCCTGGCTCTGTGGCTGTGATCCCTTCTTGGTGCTACTGCTTGTGGAGTGACTCAGGTTGCTAAGATGGCAGAAAATCACCTGGGCTCTTAGAGGTTTAATGATCTATATAATCTCAGTGTTACAATGGCAAGTGCAGGCAGTGCAGTAAGATAAGATGGACTCTGCTCTTGCTTCAGTTCCTACTGGTCAGCAGTTCCCACCTCTTGAAGCAACAGCCTGTGATGAAACAGTGATTTGAAAGTGCACAGAGTTTTGATCACCTTTGTGCAAATGTACTGTGCTATGTTCATTTCATTCTCAAAACAAATAGTTAACATTTTCATAATTAGAGAGCAGGGAAACGGTACAACATCCTTGTGCTTTTGAAGTAGCTTTGAGTGCTGCAATTATTGCATATGTAAAAGCATATTTTATATTCTGTGTGATCAGACTTTTTCAAAGATGCTTATTATATTCATTGTTATTGGCACCACTGGTAGTGTCTTGCTTCTGCTCTGTGTTTGTTGATGATGGTGTTTTTGGTTATAAACTGTATTTGGATGACTTTCCTGTGAATTCCTATTGAGAAAACTTGAACTGTTATTATTAGTGTCAACTGTGAAACTTCAGTGTGAAGACAAAGGATAGGATCTTTGTAATGGAGTAAACCAGTGTATTTCAGTCAGTAATCTACTATTAAATTGTGCTCTGGGCCTTGAATCCATAGAGTTTCTCTCTGCCAATGGTTTTGTCCTAGCGGCATTGTTACAAAAATCAGCCATTCTTACTTCCTCTTCACCACATTGTTCCATTTGGTGCAGCAGACGTTGCCTCCTTTGCTCTTTCTTCCTCTTTCTCTTGCAGTGGTTCCCTGTTCAGATATTTGAGGTGGCAAGTGTCTCCCTGCTGCCAGGGTGGAGTGACCTGCTCCTCCTGCTCCTGCTGCCCCCGGTCCTGCAGTGGCGAGGGATTGCCCTCAGTCAGATAAGTCAGCTTGCTCTGCTGGCAGGGAGTTCTCAGCTCTTTTGCTGAGCTAGTTTTCTGTGGTTTAGTGAGCTGGTTGGTCTGATCAAGGGGTCTAAGGAGAATCTGTGCAGAGGGAGGGGATGGGGTGCAAGATGCACACCAGAGGGAGGGAAGGGAGCCGGTTTCACTTGTGGATGTTACATCAGACCCACCATCTCAGCCAACCTCAGTGAGTCAAGGTTTGTTTCACTCAAGGTTTCTCCTTGGTATGTTGCAACTCACCTACCTGCTGCCTCATGGCATCTGGTCTCAAATTCAACCTTTCCTCCTCTGCTCTGTTATGACTACTTTTTCTTCCTGGCTCTCTTCAACCTTCCCCTTTCCCAGGGCTACTTGTCGCTTTGAACTCAAGTCTTCTAATTAGTTTGAAGCAGCTCCCTTGATATTTCACAAGGAAATGTGAAGTTATTTTTACAACTAATGACTTAAATTAGCATCTGCTATGAGTATCCTCCTCTCCTTCCTTGTATTTATTTTCATAGAGATTCTTGGCACTAGCATTTTTCTAGATGAAACATTCCTTTAGCTCTGCAGTCCACGATGGGACTTCATATCCAGGACAGTTACTCTCAGGGTTGTTAGAGACCTGGAAGCTTATCTGGATCTCTGTTTGGAAAATCAGAATATACCAGTACTGTTCAATGGTTATTGCTTCACAAGGTGGGGATGAGTTCTGCAGTATAAGGAGCATTGTACTTCCCTTTTTAAGGGGTTGGGCTGTCACGGATGGAGCTGATGTGGCAGCACGGTGCTGCTGGATGTCCTCTGCTGCCTCAGTGATCCCAGTGCTCATTAGGAAGGAAAGGCTGATCATGCAGGGTGTGGTAAAGGCCCTGGGAGAGCTTTTGGGTTGACAGAGCTGCTATGAGAAAAAACAGAGTGTGAGGGGTAACTGCTCCCTTCACCGAGAACCATTGAGGTAATTTTGTTGTACTGTGAGACTTTGCCACAACACACTCTTACTACTGAGGAAACAACCCAGCAACAAACAGGTACAAAAAAGCCTGCAGAAACAAGTAGAAATGCCTGTGTCTCATTGCTGTGTAGCCCCTAGCCCTGCTTTTCCAGGAGACCACTAACGTTGTCCAGGGAGGCTGAGCTAGTGCCAGGCCCAGGCTCAGATGTCAAAGGTGCAAGTCCCAATCCCAGTCCCAATTCCCAGTCCCAATCTGACAAAATGGGAAACATGAAAGTGTTCTGTATCACTCCTCACTGCATGGTTATTCACTCTTGATTAGGGGTGAGACATGTTGATGTGCACTCCTTGTCTGTACCCAACGTGGCTGTGGCATTTTCGCTGTCACCACAGAGCCTGAACAAAACTGGAGACTCTGGAAAGAGACAGAGAGAGCAACAGGGTCATAATTCAAAGGAGACCAGCTGGGGAGGCCTGAGTGTAGCCTTCTTGCACAGCACTGGTGGGTCCTGCCCTTCAGCTGTGCTTTCACAGGAAACATTCCCGGGGAGGGGCATCCACAAATTCTGCTGCTGCTGGATGGGGGATCCCAGCTGGGTGCTCCCCAGCTCTGGAGCAGCACCCATGGTGTCTTGGTTTGGAAAGACAGGTATTTGTCAGGGACAATTGGAGTTTCCCTCAGAATGGAGAATGTAAACCCTCCCCCTCCAAATTATTACAGTTTTGCAATTAGGAGCTTTCAACAAAAGTATGGGGATAGGAATAACAGTTCTCTACTAGAAATATTAAAAAATACAAATGTAGCAATGCAAAAAAAAAATAAACCCACAAGCAAGCAAACAAACAAAAATCCTAGAAAACCCTGACAGAGTCAGGAATAAGACCTGACATCTTGTTGGCCAGGGTGTTGGAAGCAGTCCAAATAAATCCTCCTGGAGTGACAGATGTGGTTCTGTTGGAGCAGAGATGATCCTGCAGACAGGTTCAGTGGTGGTGAGATGAGTCTGGTCTTCCTCTGGGAATCCAGTGGAAAAGAGGAATGTCTGGGGTCCCTGTGTCCCCATTTTTATCTGGGTAGGAATGGTTGGCTCCTCCCCACTGGGTGGAGCATCTCCCAATGGATGATGGAATGTGTCAGTCACTGGTGAGCCTCAATGGCCCATGAACAGAAGATATCCCTGAGGGTGGGCAGTGGTGACAGAGATCACAAACACTGCCCCACCTGGTTTAACAGCTGGGCTGTTATCAGAAGGCATCCGCCCTCCTCCCCCTGGAGTTACAAGAGATAAAGAGAAAACAAACCATCTCCCAACAGCTTTTAACAGATGAAACAGAATACACATTTTTTTGGTTACATTACCCAAGACACATGGCACGTGCAGATCCTCTTCCCCTGCTGCATGCTGGTGGCAGCGGGTCTGAGTCAGGGCAGGCAGGATGGTGCCCTCAGCCCCAGGTGCAGCAGCAGGTTATAAAACCACCCAGAGCTGTGCCTGCTGCCTGCTTGCTCACAGTAGCACCCTCCTGGGTGAATCTGGGGAGTGGGAACTGCCTTTATGACATATTTAATCCCTGTCCCGAGTGCTTGGAGAGGACTTTTTAATATTCATACCACTGTGGATATCAGTGACAATAGACTGAACGAGTAAGTCAAGGTGAGGTTTTTTTCAGTTGGCAGCTTCTGAAATGACAGCAAATACTATGTTAGATAATCAACTGTGTGCAAATACAATGTGCTTTGGTCCATATTGGAAGTTAATAGATACTGAAATAAACAGTAAATAGCAAAAGATCAGGCAGAACATGACTGGGACAGCAGTATGTCAGGAGGCATATTTTGTTTCTCCCCGTATTTGTAACAAAAACATTATTTTATAGCGGCTCTGCATTTTGAAATTCCAGAATTAATTAAACAGGTGAAGAATGTGTGCTTTCAGCTGCTTTTCAGATCACTGTTTGCATACTTAATTCCTGTAGCCCAGCTTTAATAAAAACTTAGCAAGTTCAACATGAAAAAAGAATCCTCTCACTGGTAGTTGATGCTTCTGCAAATACCTTCTGAGCTAGGCACAGTATCTGTTACACCTATACACCAGAGGAAATTGGTTTTTAAACACAATGAGCAGTCTTGTAATATCTGCAGAGGTCAGTAAAGTTTGATAGGGTGTTATATTTTATATTGAGGAAAAGACTGTTTTTTGTTAGATTGCTGATCCCCTTTCTTCCCAAAATTACACATCTGATACAATGAGGCTTTGGTTGCTTGTATCTATTGTTTGATTTATTAGTTTTGCCATTAAGTAAAGTCTCTTGCATACTAAACAAAACAAAACAAAAAACCAAAAACAAACAAAACAAACAAACAAAAACCCAACAAAAAAACAAAACAAAACAAAAAAACCCCAAAAACCAAAAAAACCACCACCACCAACAACAAAAAGAACAAAAAAATGGATAGCATCCCACGTCCTTGAACTTCTGAGAAGAAAAAAATCAAGAATATACAATTAGGAGTAGAGATTTTCACATTTCAAGAACTGTAGCCATGGATGCCACTAATAGAAGCCTTCCAGACATTACCCTGACACATATCCAGTATAGTTTGGAAAATCATGCTAGTAAATAGCAAAAATCTAAGGTGGGCATGAACATCTGTGTCACAAGCCCTCATGTCATCTGGAATTATGTGAATTTTAACAGGTGCATGCCCACATTTTTCCCAGCCCCAATCTGGCAAAAGTAATATTTACACAGCATCCTCCTTTCCAAAGGAAATACCCAGCACATCAAATTCTGGCTTGGGTTTGTTGCTTGTCTCTTTGCAGATGTGTAATTACTGCACTGTAAAGATAATAGAGATTTGAAGGACTTTAATTGTGATTGAAGCTTTGGCATATAAAGCAAATGAAATTTTCACTAAATGTGTTGTGGCTGGCTAGGCTTATAATCATCTACAGTAAGGCAGATACTGTTTCTCTTGGCTTTTTAGAAATTATACCTTCTTATGATAAGATTGAATTTGAACCATGAAACTCCTCATTTTACTAGCCTTGACTCTCCCTGCATGAAATGGAATATACTTTGTTTCATAAAGCATATTCTGTAATTTTATAACCAGAGCTGCCAGAACTTTTTTTTCTTGCTCAGCTCTTCAGTAAGGCAGTAGCTTGTGTAAAATATTGAAGTGTTAGCTTCAGTGTGAGGACAATAAAGATACAGCAAAAGAAAATTATACAGGAAGTTTCTTTTTGAGAAGGTGGGGTTTTTTTTTCTTTTTCAGAAGATGGCTAAGGGGGTCACTGTTTCTAGGGAAGGTACTAGAGTCCTACAAAGACTTGGTGTACTCCAGGTGAAGTCTGCCAGGTTTTGTGTTGTTGTTTCTCCAGGAGTAAAATTATGGCAGCCCTTCAGCCCTGGCAGATCGTGAGTGAATTAATGTTACTCAAATACTTTCAGACTACAGGAAATGTTTAAAGATCTGTGCCCTTAGTAAATATAAAATATCGTATTCTAGTTGTAAAACTACCTACTTTTAGGCAGAAAATATTGAAGTATTTCTTAGTTACATGTTTCATATGGGTTTGTCAGAAAATTTTTTGGGATTGGTAGTCTACTGTCATGTTGTAAATGATGAGCTTTGCTTTGTCTCCCAACCTCTGCCTGCTTTAAGCCAAATAAAGTACTAGTGAACATGGCTGGCAGCACCTCTGCAAAGGTCAAATGTTTGAAATTAGGGTGCGCCAGGAGGTGAAGTTCTTTGAAGAAACCTACTTAGCTGTGTTACACCTTTTGCTGAAGTATCTTGGTCCTCACAGAAGTACTGATCAACAAGTATACTTGCTGTTCCACATCTTGGTCCTTAGCACGACTGCCAGCTGTTGGCAGAACAGTCTTTTGTTTTGGAGAGTTATACAATTGTGTGGATAAGTCAGAATTTTTGTGTGCAAGTGTGACATCAGCGATATCAATCAATCCCATAATTGCTTGGGCAGTGATATTTGCACATGAAAAGTCCTGACGGTGAGATCTGAAGGCGAGAGAAACCTTTTGTGCAAGTGTCTGTACAGGATGCATTGACCTGCTCACTGGCACGTTGAGGTAACTTTTAATGGGTCATTGCTCAGGGTGTATGGCTGTGGAATAATGACGCTGGGTAATGATGGATGTGACCTTTGTTTCTGCAGACTGAACCATATGGCACTTGTCCCGTGGCATGCACTGAACCTGACAGTGTGGTCCCTTCAGAGCCAGTTCTCTTTCCCAAAGTTTTCCACCTTTCTTTCAGGCACTACTGTCTTGTAAAAGGAATTGTAGTTTGGTGGATTTTGGTGGGGTTTTTCTGGTGGAAGACTGACAAATTTGAAGCTGGTTCATGCTCTGCTGCCCGTGCATTGATGTTTGCAGGCTCAGCTTCACCAAGAGAGCACACAGCATTTTCATTTCTCCTTCACTGTCCCCCTGCATCCTCGATTATCTGTCGTGTAAATAGAAAGCTTTTTTGACTTTATATTCCACTCACAAGGCTGCCTGATTGTCAGATCAAAGTGATGGCTTTATTCTGCACCCTGGGTAGCTCCTAGTTGATATTAAGCATGACCTGAGGTGGCCTCACAGAGGCATCAGGAGTGGCTGAGTTGTTACCTTTCCACAGGGATCATACAAAGGAGTAAGGAACCTGGCAGGGGTGTTTGTACATCACCAAGCCAAAATTCTGCATCTGGAAGGAAAGCTTGGGGCTGAGATGTGTGGAGAGGAGCAGAGCTGTGGGGTCAGAGGTAGCAGAGGTACTTGGGTTTTGCACCTTGCCTAAGGGAGTCATATGAAGCTGCTCTTGGGAGGGATCTCTGACAGTACCCGTGGGAAGGAAGGACATCTTTTGCTCAGTGTTAAAGGGCTTAAGTGTTGCTCTTGGCCTTTGCTGCTCTGTTTCCTATTTACCTGACAGCAGCCAAGGCCTTTGCCTCTTTCTGTGTTACAACTGGAATTAGTGACAGCACGTGTGGCAGTGCTTGTGTGCTGTGCCCACACCACCTGCCCTGGACTGCAGCTGCAATGGGTGCATGCCATGCTGCTGGAGTAGCTGGCCAGAGAGTGCTGCATCCTCCCTGGCACGTATCCTACTGGCCTGTGTCCCCAGTGGAGCACTCAAAAAGCTTTCTGTCATCATCTGCCCGTTTGCTTTGGCAGGAAATTACCTGGAATGAAGGAATTTGCTTCTTAACAGCCCTTTTGCAGGAGTGTACTTTCCACATGTTGACATCCCTCTTTCCCAGCTTACTGTGTCCTGGAGAGCTGTTGATCTTTGGAACAATTATTTGTTCAGGCTCTGGCAGAAAGTGTTGTGGGGAGGGATGAAGAGCTCTTCATAGAGCAGGAGAGATGGGGCAGCATCTGTACGTGGTGACCTTTATAGCACTATTTTTTACTGACTCCTGCTGCTAGTGAGGAGCCTACAGGTGTATATGGGATCTTACTGTATGGGATAACAAGAAATTACTGTTAACAAGGAACACTCTGCTAGAGCAGGAGGCTTTTGGTATTCCTTTGTGGATGCTGGAAGTCCACATCTCTATGACTTAGCTACTGCTTTGAGACTGAGAGTCCTTAAATTGGTCCTTAAATGTGTAGATTTGCAAAAGAACCAATGTGCTGCTGTACCTCCAGCTCTGGATGGGAAAAGAGGCTCAAGGCTGGAGGAATCAGTGCTCACTGAATGTGTAGGCATGGTGTTGCATCCAGCTTTTGCCTTCTAGGTACTGCAAGTGAGGACTTTGTAGAATAAGGCAATTTCTGAGGGATGTATTCTGGGTTCCTTTGGAAATCACTTCTGTTGCAAACGTCTCAACAGTTCACAGTCCAGAGAAGGAGCACTCTGGCAGTTTGTATCATATTCAAGAACAGAGTATTGCTGCAACATCCTTTGGCTGTGGATGTTGCTCCCCACACACCATGTGAATCCTGTATTAGAAGATAGAGCTGTTGCACAACCAGTGCTCCCCACCACGAGATAAGTGGCAGCCCTCTGCTAGGGGTGCAGCTGCTTTTTAAGGCAACCTGTGGTCAGATTTACAACTGGGGATTGTGAGGTTGTGTAGCTCAGCCATGTGCACTGCACGGTGCTTTTGACTGCTGCTGTCTCAGTGATTCACGTGCTTTAACAAAGATGACTTTGTAGACATCTGTGCTTAAATTCAAGGCTCTCTTAAGAGAGGTAGAGTTTCGTAGTGTCCCAGAGGAGAAAAGAGCCTGTATGGACTTTGCAGGAGCTTGGACATTCATCAGAACACTTCTTGGTGTTCTGCAACCACTGACATTTGAAGCTGGTAGTGTCACAGGCTCCCATGATTGCCTTTGCTGTTTCTGTTGCTAGACTTAGATAGGCATATGCAGACCTCTGTGTGTGGCTATGTAAACCCCTCAGATTCTTTCCACCTCACTCAAATTAGGGAGAGCTGTGAAAATGGCTCTGTTCTTCATTGTTTCTGTTCTCCAGCTGACCATGTTTTCTTGAATTGCTTATGCACTTTCTGTAATGCCCAGGAAGACAGATTTCAGGGTAATCTCTTCAATCCCAGATTTAAAAGCAAAAGGGGCAAAGATTCTTTAAGCCAAACCATCCTCTGAAGAATTGAAGTATCTGTTTTTCAGCTGAATCGTGGAACTGGTATGCATTCTTGAATTAGTATAACTTAAAGTAATTCAGTTAAATATTTTCTTTAAAACACAAGGAAAAACAATTCTTGACAAGATTCTTATTTTGCAGTTTCAAATCACATGAACTGGTGTGGCTCTCGTATGAAGTGGTTGGTGCTGTTAGATTCACAAATAGATGAAAGACAAAAGACCAACCATGGAGTTACCTATTTTGTGAAAAGAGAAATGGTAGCCCAAATATTGCTGCAGTCCAGTGCATGTGTTCAGAATTAGCCTTGTGTTAAGCACAAAATAAAGAGGTGAGACACTGATTGTCTGTTCTGGCAGTGGCAACAAGACATGGCCTCAAACATTTAATGTACTCCACTGTTTCTGCTGGACACCAGCACCATTCTTGACAACTAAGGCCTGAAATTGGTTTCAGAAGCAGAGTCTAAGCTGTGAATAGGTTTTGAGCCTGACAAATCTGAGTCTGGGGGAAGGGTTGTAATGAATCCTCTCAAGTGAATGGAAGGAGCTGCTCTTGAGCTTGAAGTGCTGGGCAGTACTTCATAGAGCTTCCACTGTCTGTAAATGCTAGGCAGGTTCTGGCTTGGAAGAAGACACCTCCACAATCTGCAAGTGTAGCAGCTCTACTAGCTTAAAGGGGAGAGACTCTTAGAGTTTTGGGGTTTTTTTAATTATTTGAGTTGAATTGATAAATATTGACAGGTGAATTGCACTGTGGCACTGAGTACAGTTTTATTCTGGTAGGATTATGGCTAATGGGATGTATAATTTTCCAGCTATCCAGAGGACAAACAGCTATACAGCCCCAGGACAAGGGTTCACAGATTGGCAATTGTGAAGATGTGTAATTCCTGCAAGGCACTACTCACTTTGCAAGGCAGCAAACATGAGAGCCTGTCCTCATCCTGGCTTTTATTGCTCCCATATGGGCTGGTGGTGATGTATTCCCCTCACAAGAGAGGTGATAAAGCTAGTCTGGCAACTCAAGCCCTTCTGCCAACTATAGCATGTTAACTATTTCTAAAGCTTGTTTGCCATCAAAGCAGGTGGATGCATTATAAAATTTGGTGCAGTAAGAGTGTAAGAGGAACTCTTGTAATGAATGAAATTGACTTAATGCTTTTCATTACCTCTGTCATTCTGTTCTGTCAGTCTGCTTGTTGTAGCTCCAAAGGCAGAATTTGTCCATTAAGGTGATAAAAAACACAGTGTTTCCTGGAAGCATGCCTATCCCATGGCACAGAAATTGACCTGCTGTGTTGTAGCTATGCTCAGGGCACCCAATATGTTTTGTTTGCCAGTGGATAGAATAGAAGAAGCTGTGGGAGCAAGGAAAGACAGGGAAATGGCTCACTGGAAATGTGCAAAAAGTACCCCAGATAGGAGGCTCAGGACTGGGGGAATTTGTGGAGGGCCACTGCCTGCAGGTTATGGACCCTGGCTGCTGTTCCTGGGCTGTGAGGCTCAGTGGGATTGTGGAGGGTGCTGCTGCATGCCAGGCACATTTCTCCATAGGGCAGCCTGTCACTGGCCTTGGAGAAAGGTTCAAAGCACCAATTGCATCTTAAGTTACAATCTGTGGCAGGACTGTCTTTAAAGCTTGGCTGTCAGACAGGCTGCTCTGAAATGGGTAAAAATCAAATATCTGTTTACGCATCGTGCCAAACTCTTTTTTTCTGTTAAAGAAACAAAGCAGTGAAATGATGTCACTTCAGTAGATGTTAAAAGCTGGAATGTATTTCTTTCCTGACAGTTTCCAAGTTGCAGATTGCATCCCCTCCCTTGCTGTAATCCAAGGAAAGCACAGTGTGCTTTATTCATGCACATCTGCATTTGCCTGATGTACAGACCCAGTCATGTGGGATTTGCTTTGCAGCATGTTTGGGGGAGAGCCAGGCCTTGGTCTGGCAGTCTCTGCTGGAACAGAGTTCAATGGGATTCGTGACTGAAGTTGGGGTTTAGGGCTTCCCATTTTTCTGTTTAACATTTACAGAATAGGGAAGTGTTGGCTTGATCCACCCAGTAACTTTTGAGGCACACTATCTTCAACTGTTTGAAAAGACAAAAATCAAAATTCTGCTTAACACTAAACATAAGTTATTGGGAGAGTGGGGGAAAATTGTGGGGTTTTTTGGGGTGGGGTTTTTTTTCCCTTTTTTTTTTCTCTGAAGTACTGATGGCACTAAAACAGATATGTCTTTGCAGGTTTTTTAATTTTTAATAGCATGCTTTTACAGAATTTTCAAGTCCTTTGTTCATGTCTCTTTCCCATTTTTTTTCCTTCCCACAAAAGCCCTGATCTAACCTTGTGATTAGCATAACACTTAATACTGGGATGTCTACTGTCTATTTTGAGGAGAGCTCACACTTTACCTGAGGTCAGTAAATGCAAGGTAAAGTATTGAGTAGCATTGGATTTTTTTTCCCCTGGTTTATAAAGCTGGAGATATTTTTTTAATATTCCTGTTGCTTTCTTTCTCAACAGAGAGAGACCTTGATCTGTCTTTCCTAAGTAAATATAGCTCTGTTGTGATTCCAATTTCAACATTTTCTCCACTTCCTCCGGGTCAAAGTGGTATCACATGACACTTAGTACCACATACTGTTTTTCTAATTGAGAAGTGATAGAACAGAATTTATCCCAGAAGTGTTATTTATTTGTGAGCTTAAGCACTCCTACTCTGCTGAGGACAAGGTAGGAGTATTGGGAGACTTCTCATTATTTTTGTAGCATCCTCTGTTTCTTTATTGTTGGAGAACAATATAAGTGAGAAAAATGGTGTCTACTTAAGTTTTCAGTGCCTGAGACTTGCAGGGAGTAACTCATTTGCTGTGGTGGTTACTGGCTGAGATTGCAATGGTATTTTCAATGTCAACAGCAATTATTTTGTTTCTTGGGAAGTCACAGAAGTGTACTTGGGCTCTGTCAGGCTTGGTGTTGTGACCAATACCCCAGGGAGCCTCTCCCAGTGCCCAACTACCCTAGGGGTGAAGAACCTTTTAATTATTTTAATAATGATGATGGTGATAACAAAAGTGATGGTGATAGCAATAATGACCCTAATAAATAAAAAACCCCACGTTAAACAGCAGTTTCAGATCTTTGTATAAGGGTCTAACAAAAATTTGAATTTTGCATTACAGAGAAAAAAAAGACTAGAAAAGCAGGGGTAACTGGAGGATTTAACGAGATTGACCTTTAATAACCCGTGATGCCAAGGAAGAGGCAATAGACTGCAGCTGCTGAATTGAGACCTCTGAAATCTGTGAAGGGCTCCTTATGTACTGAACATTCACTGGGGTCAGCAAAACTACTATTTGTATTTGTTCTGCTTTCAGCAAATGAAGTCAAAATCTGTATGTCGGCAAAAGATTGTACTTTATGCACTTTTTGTTTGGATTCTGCCTTAGTGCAGGAAGAATTAGATCTGCTCATCTCCAAGCACCTTCACTTTTCTGTGGCTTGTCTTGAGATTTCAAAATCAAGGGCTGAACTCTGGCATTGCTTTAGAGGCTTCCTAAAAGCATTGATACCTACAGTGAGTGCAGGAATTTTCATCAATCCATTAATTTCCAGCACATTGAAAGAGAAAATGTGCATGCAATGCTTCTGATTTACACTGATGTCAGGATCCTTGTGTTTCAAAAGAAGCAACTGAGTCAGGGCAGAGTTCACAGGGCTCTGTGGTTATTAAGTTTCTGTGCTGTCTGAAGTGGGTGTCACCAGAGGAATTGTATCTTCTCTGGAGATGCTGCTTAGCTGGTATTTTGATAACATGATTAGATTAATAATTAATGCTGAGTGTGCTGTGTGGCCTTTCATGTGATGCAAGATGTGAATAAGCAGGTGACTGTAATGAAAAATTTCTTCCAATCCACAAAAGGCTTATGGGTCATCACCAAAAAAAATAGGCATAATAAGAAATTTGTAGAATGTTTTTATTTTATCAGAGTCTTTTTCTCTTGTTTACTGGAATGGCAAGGATTGGGACTGAGAGGGAGTGTGAGGTTCATTTGGGAGTTTTCAAGAATAAGCAAATTTCTTTTAACAGCTCTTCCTTTTATTTATTTTTTTTTTCAGCAATTGGTGAAAATAAAACTGGTATGAAAGTTCTTTCTGGCTTTTCAGAAAGACATTGCACCATAATAGTGTTTTTTTTTTTTTTTTTTAATTTCCTTTTTTTTTTTTTTTGTATCCAGACAAGAGACTGACAGAATAAGGTAAAAGAAACAGGTTTTGATATGACAGTTTGTGCTTTTCCCAGGCCTGAAATACAGTCCATTTACAGTCCACTGTTTTTTGGGAAGGAAAAAATAAAGTTGTGCTCTTGGCTGATGTCTGTGCTGAAAAAGCACTGAAGGAATTACTTGCTCATGTTGCTTTTTAGGTGTTCCCCTTCTCAGATTCACTGAAAAAAGCAAGTGAGCAAAGCTCCTGACCTTTCTCTGTGGTCACTTTGTCTTAGCTGTTTGTTTCAGGTCAGATAATCCTGCTGGTACATGCAGTGCTGGGACAGAGCAGGGAGGGGTGGCGAGGGTTTGCCTGAGCATCTGTAGCAGCAGAAGCAGGTACAGAAGAACAATAATCTGCAGAGGTTTTCCTTCTGCTACATGAGAGAAACCTCTAAATTTCCCATGACTGGTGGGGCAAGGATTTGGGAAAAGTGTATGCAAATTTGTTACTTGAATCAGGCCTAAAAATAGTGAAGCACTCAGCTTTTTGAGTGTTGCTGTTAAAATAAGAATGTGTCTAGTGTAAAATGGGATATATCACCTCAAGGCAGTGAATCCTTTCACATGGCTGCCTACTAGCAAAAATTCTGTCTGGGAAACATTAGAGCATGCAAGTAAAAGAAGAAAACTTCTTTGTTTAGAAGTACAGCTTTGGTAATGCCTGATAAAGCACTTTCTAAAATAACAGTTGTTAGTGCTTTTGCACAATACTGCTTTCATCCAATTTTGACATTTAAACATTGAAATACTATTGAGTTAGTGTTTGCAGAATATTTTCACGATGACCATATTACTCCAAGGAGTCTGATTAAGGAGCCAAAAAACTGAATAACCTCAGGCATCTTTTCTCTTGCTGCATCATCTGTTGGAAAGTTTCTCTCAAGGCACGCATTCAGAAATCGTGATGAAGTACCCTGACATAATATGTCCTTAATGAGTTTAAAGTACAATTCTGCCTTGAACAGAGGTCATGTTTTAAAGGTTGAAAGTGCTTGAGCTGCGATAAAAATGAGCCATTTTTGTAATTGATTTCTGTTAGCTACGCTGGTTTATGGTGCTACAAATGAACTGCACTGGATTTTCCTAGAAGTAAGACTTCTAACTACAATGTATTCATTGACATGAATCTGTCAAGATGTATCAGAGACTTATTACTTGATCAGCAGAAATTTCCAAACAGCTTGTGAAATAGCTTGTTGTCCCATGGTAGATTTTTAAGGTTGGAGACTGGAAGAAGTGGTTTGAATTATAAATTTGTCATACCTGTATGTGAGCTGACAATGGACTCCTGCCACTTTCCTGAGAAAAACCGTGTAAGAAACACTCAGTAGGTGCTTTATAGTGATCCAGACCTTTTCTCCCTCTTCCACTGGGAAAGTGCTGTGATACCTGAAAGAAGAGTGATAGCTTTGTTTCATGTGACTTGTTTATATTCAGCAGGTTTGACAATTTTCCATGGTGTGAATAGTAAAGAATCACGCGCTCAGGTTGCTAAGGAGCCCATTAATACCTTTTTTCTAAAACGTAAAAAATGCAGTCTCTAAGATTTAACTTCTTCATGTTCATTTCCGGGCCTGCTTCATTAAAGTCAGCAGTAGCTCTGTTCTTCTGGTGTGTAAGAATTACAGCTGGAAAGTCTTCACCACTAATTGAGGGTGCTGGAGGAACTACAATAGTGTTAATACAAATCTGATGCTAGCCGCTGAAATCATGGAATGGTTTGGGTTTAAAGGGACATTAGAGACTGTCAATTTCAACTCCCTGGCTTGGGCAGGGACATTTTCATTAGACCAGGTCCTCCAAGCCCCTCCCCACTGCACAGTTCCAGGGATGAAATATCCACAGTTTCTCTGAGCAACCTGTTCTGCTGCCTCACCACCCTCACAGTAAAGATTTTTTTCCCCAGTATCAAATCTAAACCTGTTCTTTCAGTTTTTCCTCCCCTGTCATATCCACCTTTCCGTCTAAAGTCTCTCTCTGTCTTTCTTGTAGAGTCCCTACAGATATTGGAAAGCCACAATTAAGTTACCCCTAAGCCTTCTCCTTTTCAGGCTGAACAAACCCAAGTGTCTCAGCCTTTCTTTGTAGGAGAGGTGCTCAGTTCCTCTAATCAGCTTGGTGTTCCTCCTTGGGCTTACTTCAACAGGTCAATGTCCTTGCTGTCCTGGAGACTGTCCAGAGCTGAATGCAGCACTCCAGACTCTGGGATCCCACCAGAGCAGAGGGGCCCAATCTCCTTTTTTTTTTTTTTTTTTTTTTTTTTTTTTTTTTTTTGGTCACTTCTCTCCTTTCACTCCCACTGGGTCTCATTTTAGAAATGCTGTACTAGCAACTGAAGGTCTAAATCTACAGATAAGAGGACTTCAAGGTTTTCATGCATCCAAACTTCAAGGTTCAGACTTTGACAAGTTATTGCTCTGATTAAATCTAGGTTTTTTAATAGATATTCACATTGATTGAGGCCTGTGTTTGACACTCTTTTTCAGAGTATTGGGGGAAATACTTTTTCAGACACTCTATGTCAGTGGTGTGTGCAACACTGAACTCTGAGTGACCTACTTGAACAGATTAGGGATGAATACAGTGAACATCCTGTCTCGGTATATATAAAAGACATTGCACAGTGAGTGTGGCACTGCTGCAGCACACATGGTTTTCTGCTAGGCAGGCAGAAAATGAAAACTTCTGATCGTGGTGCAGTGCAGATTGTTTGTTACTGTCACTGATTGTGTCAAAGCATGAGGTTTGGATGAGGAAATAGCAATAATTACAGATGTGCACTGGTAAATGAAACAGGTGAGATGATGTTCAAATGCACCCTCTGATGATACTGTGACCAAATGGTTTCATCAGCAGAGAAAGAGAGAAAGGAAAGATGAAAAGCTGTTCTGATTGTGAGATTTGAATGGTCACTTCTGTTCCATCAGCTGGGTCTGAGTGTTTGGGACAGATTTGGGAGTGCAGTTCCCTAGGACTGATGATGAGGTCTGTTCCTGAATTTGAAGAGGCTTTCTCTTGCTGTTTTCATCTGCTTTAGCCTCAGAGCATGTCCTGGGAAAAGCAGCTGGCAGTCATGAACAGTCTTTATGGCAGAAATTAGACTAGGATGACATCAAAAGAACTCAAGCAGGAATTGAAGGAAAGGAACCAGATGAAGAGCAGAAGCAAACATGGTTTGGTGGTGTGGGGGAGCAGGGGTGACTCATGCAGGGAGAAGAGGAACAGCCACAGCAAACTCTGCAAACTTCTCCCAGGAGCCTGCCCCAACAGGCTGCAGTCAGGCAGTCTGAGAAACTGGAAAAGCAGTGGAGGAGGAGATGAGGAACTGAGGGCAGCTTTTTGGATGAGGGGAGAAGATGGATTCTTCAGATGATGACGATGCTGTCCTTTGCCTCCAGCGTGCAGGCAAGAGGCAGATAGACAGATGGGATTGAAGGAGTGCACTTGAGTGGGCAGAGAGGGTTGGAGTTGAGTCAGGCTGGAGCTGTGGTGAAAGGAGTGGATGGCAACTCAGGTGGTGACATGTTGTGCAGGAGGCTGACAGCCTTCAGGACCATCAGGTTATGCAGGCTTGCCCCACAGTGGGCTTCTGATAGTTGCCAGGACACAGTTTTGTTGTCATCTCTCTCAGTTTAGCAGGTACGATGCTAATACTTCCCAATGCATACTAATTAGTCATGATTATCCCTTTTTTTTTTTAAATACCTCTTTGTAATTTTTGAAATTTTGAACTGGTACAGTTTAAACATTGCTCAGAACAAGTGCTGAGTGCTCACTTCTGTAAGGATAAGAAGATCTTTGTTCTGCTCCATCCAAATGCCAAGCTGTGAGCTCTGTACACTCATGTGGTAAACAATGATTTACATCTAATAATGAACTGCTAAAACACTGTGTTCTTGCTCTTTTAAAGCAGCTTAGGTGTGCTATAACTGTCCACAGATTTATGCTACTATGAGTTGATTGTTTGATCACAGCTCTGTCCTTGGTGGGGGACGCAGCTGTAGAGAGGGGGACACGGTCTGCCAATCCTTGGTGGTGCATTTCTGGGAGTGCCTAAGACCTGATAGTCACTGATCCCTAGATTAAACAACTTCTGAACACTTAGGATGAAACAGTTTATATAACCAAGACGTTTGACAACCAAGTGGTAATTTGCTATAGTAATTCTGACAGTTAAAAGCATGGTGTTAAACACATTAGGTGTGTTATGGTGGAGTTTTTGTTTTGAGGATGTGCATTACACTTATAGTCAAGGACTGAATAGCCAAGAAACTTGGAAGTGAACAGGACAAAACTTACCAAATAGTGTTTGAAAAATAGAGTCCTGTACTGTTTACAGAAGCACAAATAAAAAACTTCAAACCAATGAAATAATTTGGGAATGGGGAGAGATGACAAAACTTAAGGAGCCACCCAAACCTGGCAGGAGGATCATTCTTGGGATGAATGGAGTCCTCTTGGTGAGTATTTTATACTGGCCTGGTAAAATCTGTGACCTGTCTAAAAAGAAAATTCATCCAGACAAAGGCTCACGTGACAGTTTTACATGATCATCCATTGCTTCCTGCTTAACTTTGAATCTGTTCTGGTTGGCTGTTTGTCATCTATGAGAAGTGAATGTGAAACTTAAGTTCTAATTATTCTCCTCTTTGTTTCTGTCTTTTCTTCTCTTGACTTTGCATGGGAGAAAACTTCAGACATTTGGCTTACTGGAGGTGTATCCTGTGCAAACTTAAGCAGTGTTTCCTGAGCAAAACATAGAACCTGTAATTTGATTTATACCAGTTATTCTTAACAGAGATAAGGAGAAATATAATCTGTGCAGGAATACTGAGCATTTCTTTACATGGCTTCTATTTTTCTATGCTTTCCTTTCTAAAGAAATATTAAAATCCCGGAGATTTTTTTCTTGCTTGCTATTTACTAACTGATGCAGTTTTACTCATATGCACAGCACTACCTGCTGTATCCCTGCATCAAAGAGTTTCTCTTGCTATTGTCTTTCATGTCTGCTTCAAATTGGTGTGCCCCTGATCTAAAGCAAGCTGAAAATCCTTGACTGTTTGTGTCGTCTGTGAGCAATATTTTAAAAGCTGCTTGTTAGCTGATGGCAAGCATGAAAATTAAAGCATGGTTAGGGAAGGATCTTTTAAAAAATCACACTTCGGCATTGAGAAGGAAGGTGGCTGTGGGGATAAGATCTTGTATTTTTCAGCAGATCTGTTTCCAACCCTAGGTGAACCCTAATTAGTGTCTTTCTACTTTTTGAAGGGGAGGAGGGGGAAACCAAAAACTAAAAAAGTCAAAACCTCATGATATTTTTAAAATTTTGTTCTGTCTCCTCACTTTGGTTTAAAAAAAGTGGAGTTTTCTTCTGGCTCCCTTTTTCCATCTCTCTTATGGTCAATCTGATTTCTTCCCACCACTGCATCTTCCTCAGCCTTTGCTTTTGGGACTGTTGAGAGACTTGCTTCCTTTTTATGACAGCCAGGCAGGCTCTCACCCTTCACTGGCACCCCCTCCTTTGCCCCAAACAGGTGTGGGTCTTTCTCTATCTTGAACATCAGAAGCAAAAGTATTTAGAATCATCTCCCTGGTTTTGCAAAGATGGTAAATTATGATTAAAATACTGTACCAATTTGTCTGCATGCTCAGCAACTTGGTGATACTTTTATGTTATATTCACATTTTAGGTTTTTTGCTGTAGTGAGAAACCCTAACTATGTATTTTAATGAGATCTTAAATTCTACGGAAGTTCATCCCCCCAGGTCAAACTTCTTGCTTGCAAGAGATGGAAGTTTGCCAGTGTGCTGTGCTTGAAAGGAATCATTGTGTAATATTTGTCCTTTTAAGCTATCCTACCCCATGACAGAATGCTCAGTTCAAGAATACTGCTTTTTACATAAGAGCAAGCATAATGACACAGAAAACAGATATGTATCTGTTGATTCTTATTTAACGTTCAGATTTGGGATTATGAGGTGCAGAATTTGTCTAAGTGAGTCACCTAGCCTTTTGGTTTGTTTATTAATAAGCATGTGTCTACACCTTGGTGTAGTCTGTTTCCGGGAGGTTTCTTTTTCATGCAAATCAAGATTGCTACAAACGGCCTCCTCGGCCTGAATAGCTTTCATCCTCTTTCAGAGCAAACCCTGGCAGGTGTGGTGCAACCTGGAAGAGATTTTCTCCTCTTGGCTTCAGCAACTGGGCACTGGTAGAGGAAGTGGCTTCCATGGCACAGCTGCAGCTCCTGTGCTGTGCTCCTTGCCGGCTGACACTTTTTTTTTTTTTTTTTTTTTTTTTTTTTTTTTTTTTTTTTTTTTTTTTTTTTTTTTTTCTGGAAAAGAGGCTTGGTTAGGCTTCAGAACAGCTGTTTGTTATTATGTGCAGTGCAGATACTTTTTCTGGCAAGGATTTTCCCATTTGGTGTGCATGAAGGTAGAAACACTAGATCCTTTTGGTTCAGCTAATGCTCTTCTCTGATCCTCAAAGAACAAGCCAGATGTTCATTGTTCATCTTCATTCCATAATTTCCAGGCATTAGAACAATGATTGCCTTTTATCATTGAATTTGAAAGCTCTTGCAGTTTAATTGGTATTTCATTTTAGCATTTGATGCAAAGAAGATGAGTGGCAATACAGCCAGTGTGCTGAGCAGCTTAGACAAATAGTGCTGGCTGTGGCTTCCATTGCATCTAGAAATCAAATTAGCATTCAGTATTTCTAGGTTGTGATCTCATCTGATTCTCCCTCTAGGAGCACACTTGCTTAAGTCAACATACCTATCACTGACTTGCTGATTAGACATCATACAATTAAGTAGGAAATGTGTACATCCAGTACTCGTGGCTTATTTAGTCTTATTTGTAAGTGTTATTCCTCAGAATTATAGAATATGTGGAGTTGGGGATCTGCTGCTACAGCTGGATCCCTAAAAATCTGTGGGGCCTGATGAGATCCATCCTCAAACATCTGGATGAGTCCATTGCAAATCCTCTCCCAATGATTTTTGGGTGGCCTTGGAAATCCAGAGAGGTCCCAGCTGACTGGAAGCTGATGAAGTTGTCCCAATTTTCAAAAAGGGCAAGGGGGACAACTCTGGTAACTGCAGGCCTGTCAGTCTCACTTCAATGCCTGGTAGATTTATGGAGAAGATTATTGTGGTATGTTTTGACAAACACCTGAAAGGCAATGCAGTCATGTGTCACAGCCAGCCTGGCTTCACGAGAGGAAGATCTGGCTTATCAAACCTGATTTCCTTTCAAGGCAAGGTGACCCACCTAGATGATCAGGGAAAGCCATCTGATGTGGTCTTTTCAGGTTTTAGTAAAGTTTTTGGTACTGTCTCTCACAGGATCCTTCTGGACAAAGAGTCCAGGACACAGCTGGATAAACACATCATGTGATGGGAAAGCAGCTGGCTCACGGGTCAGGCCAAAGGCTTAACTCAGAAAATTAAAGGAGATGTTTGGTTCTCCCTTTACTGGGGAACCCTGATACAGTGCACATCAGTGGAGATTACCAAAACAGTAGTGAGGCAAAGGCTGATTAAAACACATGGAAGAGCTATAATGAAACTTTATGAAAATAGCTTTCTGCTGTATGCCAAGGTTGCTGTCGAGGTACTAATCACTTGTTTGAGGTTATTGCAGCTTCCATCAAGGTACTTGTGGAGATCTGGAAAAATCCCAGCAGTTATAGAGTAGCCTGTTCTGGGTCAGAATGAATTAGGCTTAGTTGCTTTACTTTGGTTCAAGAATCACTCTTCATGAGAGACAATTGCCAAGTTCTCTCTGTGCAAGATTTATTTCCTTTGAAACGGATATATCAAAGACGACCTCTGTGTGAGCACTATTGACCAGATAAAAATTTATCATGAAGATGTTGTGTCAGAGCTGTTAAAGTCAGCCAAAAAGCCACCCATATACTCCTTTTAAATCTTAAATTATTCAAAAGCATCAACTTCTAATTCTTAAGAAAATAACTCTTGTTGTTTTGAAATGATCTCTGCCCAGAATGTTACTCAATACCACTTGGATTAAAAAAAGAGGTTTAAATAGAGATTACGCAGAAAAAGAAGAATATAATTGTTTAGTGAGAGTGTTGAACCATTTTATTGGAAAGCAACCTTTGCATGTCAGTGTGTTTGTCACTTGAAAAGGCAATGATAAGGACACACAGCCTTTCTGTCCTTGCTCTCACTGCTAAGGGTGCAGGGGTCATGCATACATCTGTAGCATTTAACCTGCTGTGTCAGATGCTCAACGTCAGACCCTGTGTATGAGATGCCACTTTGTTTTGTTAACAGTTCAGATAGGGCCCATAAACCCTAGGCTAAGAATTCAGGCAAGAATGTAAACTTAGCTTCAGCTGCACAATAACGTAGCAGCTCTGGTGATCTGTGCCTTGAAAGCAGAGTAAAAGAAAAGAATTGCCTTTTAGAAGGTAGTGAGTACCACTGTCCTCAGACTCGTGGCACTGCCTTGGTGTCTTGGTTTAAAAAGACAGGTGTCTACCAGGGAAAACTGGAGTTTCCCTTGGAATGGAGAATGTAAACTCCTCTCTCTCCAAATTATTATAATTTTGCAGTTAAGAGCTTTCAGGCAAAGTTTTGGGAAATGGAATAACTGTTCTTTACTAGGAATATTTAAAAAATGCAAGTAGTAGTATAAAAACAAGCAAACAAAAAAACCCTAGAAACCCTGACAGAGTCAGGAATACAAAGTGACACCCTGTTCAGGGTGTTAGAAGAAATCCAAATAAATCCTCCTGGAGTGACAGATGTGGTTCTGTTGGAGTAGAGATGATCCTGCAGACAGGTTCAGTGGTGGTGAGATGGGTCCAGTCTACCTCTGGAATCTAGTGGAAAACAGGTGTCCTGGTGGTCCTACAGCTCAGTTTTTATCTGGGTAGGAATGGTTGGCTCCTCCCCACTGGGTGTTCCATCTCCCAATGGATGATGGAATGTGTCAGTCACTGTGAGCCTCAATGGCCCATGAACAGAAGATATCCCCGAGGGTGGGCAGTGGTGACAGAGATCACAAACACTGCCCCACCTGGTTTAACAGCTGGGCTGTTATCAGAAGGCATCCACCCTCGTCCCCCTGGAGTTACAAGAGATAAAGAAAAAAGAAACCATCCCCCAACTGCTTTCTACAGATGAAACAGAATACACTTTTTTTTTTGTTACATAACCCAAGACACTCAGTTTGTAGAGGGGTTGGGTAGAGGACCATACATAAATCAAGTATTCAAATCAGGTGAAACATGCTGTTTTCTCTGACAAAGAACAGGCATGTACATCTTCAAGATGCTGGGGTAATGACCGATAATTTAGTGACAGCCTTTGATCTCCACAAAGCTCGCCTTTGCAGATTAGTAAAATATAAATTGAGCAGCAGCTTAGCTCTGCTAAAGACAATTAGACTAGTCTTTCTTACTCTTTCGTACATTCCATGTAAATGCATAGAAAAATGTCCAGATGCATTAATAAAACAAATGTTAATTGGATTTCTGCCTGACGTGATTCCAAGTGCTGCGTTTCGATGGCTTTGGAAGGAACCGAGTAGCTTTGAGCCTTCTGTCCTGGGGAATGGTGCTTTTCTTGTGCACCATCTGCACACACCTGTGTGCTCCCAACTGTTGGAATAAATGACTGTGGTCTGTAACAGCCTCTTGAACAGCATCCAATGCTGTTAGTGTGCAAAGAAGCATAATGTCGTGTGCCTAAACTCGAGGTTTGATGGTACTCAGAACAAAAGCTCATTAAAAACCTGTCACATTTCTTCCAGGTAGTACAGACAAATTACATGTTTAAAATAATTTTTAACTTCTGAGAAACTGAGACTTAATGCAACTCAAAGTATTATGTGATTAATTAGTTAAACACATTTGTACCTCTTTGTTGAATGTGCTGGGAAGTAAAGTACTGAGCTGTGGATCTGTTGCCTAGCCTGTGTAACTGGCACCCCAGTGTATGTTCTCTGGTATGTTTCTCATATTCAGGTAAACTTCTAGATGCAGGACTGAAATTGTGATAAGCTCTTTGCTTTGAGTCTTCTGACGGCAAGAGGAAACTTGCTCTGTAAAGCTCAACACACTTACGATGATAAACACTTCTCAGAGAGTGGTTTAAAAGGAGCATGAAATTCAGATACTTGCTCACATAAATGGGTGAGAACCCGGGCTCAAAAATAATGATTTCAGATGTAGTTGACAAAAAGTGCTTTTGTAAGTATTTGGAGAAGATTTTACAAAGCAACAGATCTGGCTAGTCCAGTAGTTTAACTTGAAGTACTGCTTTTGAGAGTAAGCATAAAGAGTGCATGCAAAGCTGCAATATTCCATTCTGATTGATAAAACCCAAAACGGTACTGTTGACTAGCTTTTTTAGAAATCCCGTTTTTCCATCAGAAATACTGTGCTTTTACTTTGTGGTTTCAATTTTTGTATGGGTACGATAGATTTGACTGACTTGACTTGGTTACTGCTCCTTCTCCAGACAGCCAGGTCCTGGGGAAATTTCTCTTTAATCAAAGAGCTGTTCTGCCTAATAAGAGCAGGAGTGATGACTGCATCCAAATTCACTGAGCACAGGAATTAGACAGAGCCATTCTTCCACTACTTGGAAAGCCATGCTCTCCCCTTGTTTTCACATGTGCAGAGAAGACACCTTTTCCCATCTTTTTTGAGATGAAAAGATCTATCTAACTGCAATTTTATTGTATTGTGGTATAGCCACAAGTATGGTCTTTTATTTTAGAAAATCAGATAAAAAACAAGCACTGATTTTCTGTCTTGAAGCATTTTGCTTTGAATGATATGATATAAAGTTCAGGAACCAGTAGGATTTCCTGGCATTAAAATGATCAATATTCAGAAATCCTCATACTTTTCTGCTAAAAAACAAACTGTATGTTGATAAGGCCATTCTGTTTCTGCGTGAAAGTAGACCAGCATGGTTGGATGGAATAATTTTTCTATTTTTAAAGAGTGCCTTAAAATTACCCAAGTGTACAACAACTTAGCTTGGAGAACCTTCTTTGTGACTGCTTTTAAGGAGAAATATACTGCTGATGTAGCCTACTGTAAGTAAGGAGGTAAAGCTGAGGAATCTTTTTGGTAGTTGATAAAAAACCCAAAAATAATTGTGAAGATCTGTGGCTAAAAGTGGTGGTAGCAGCCAGTGGGGGATGTTGGTCTGCTGGTCCTTGTGTCACCTGTCATCTTTGCAGTTCTGCAGAGTGGTGCTGTGTGATGTGGCAGCTCAGCACGTGCCAGTTTTGTGTTGCAGACAGCTCCAAAAGCAGAGAGAGTGAAAGCCTCTCTGCTGCTCCTCTGTCAGAAGCACAGCTGCTGTCAAGGGGAGAGGCTGTGACTGCTTAAGTGATGTCTCAGTCACTCAGGGAGGGATTGAAGGTGAGGCAGGGCTGAGCTGGTTTAACAAATTTTGCACTGTGTCTTTTTACTGAGGAGAATTTCTTGGCCTGTAAAGGCCTTCTGGTACCATTATCCAAAAACTCACCCAGTGCTGTCTGCTGGGAGAAGTCAGCAACCTCCAGAGCTGGAGAGCAAAACACTTCAGGATAATGTGGTCTCTGCTGGGGTTCAGAGAACAGGGTGTATCATTGTCCTTTCCTTGACTGGAGGTCAGAAAGCTGAAGTCAGAGATGACTTAAAGAAAAGTAGAGAGCACTAGACAATACTCTAACTTAAGAATCTCATTTTAATGACAATTGTGTTAGTTTGTTGATGTCATGAAATGCAGAAAGACATCAAAAGTACATAAGTTGGATACAAATCATCAAATTATGGCTACTTTTAAAAAGCTATAATTACTTTCGGGACCAGGCATAGAAAAATCTGTTTCCAGTGTCACAGGAAGGAGACCTACACACATCACAAACTCAGCCACAGCATTTTGGGTGTTTTTAGCTAACACCATTATTTGGGAGGGGAGAAATGGTTGTGTCTGAACCAAGGAGACACTGGTACAGCAAATGTATCTTGCTCCTGTGTGCACCACTGCCTCCAATGTGCAGTGCTTGTTCTTTCTTGCTACGTATCTCTTTAAGTAATTAATAAATCTGTAATTTGGTGTGCAGACAGCCCTACTGGTTAGCAAACTCTTGAAATGAGACTCTGCACTTGCAGTAGATGAAACACTTCCAATACACTTTGAAAAGACTTATTGGTTTTAGATCTTGCCCAAGCTACAAAATAAAAGCTAAAAGGAAAGTAGTGTATGTTAATGTGTGCCACGCTTCTATCTGTGGACAGTATTTCTACTGTCTCTGTCAGCTGTGGATGGTCATTTAAATCCTCTGCCCCTACAGCAACCTTGTTCCCAAACTGTGACAGACTTAGAAACAAAGATTGGCTTTGCAAGCAAGATCCAATTAGTGACTGAAGAGGAAACATTCTTCTAGGGGTGGATAAGTGTCTGGATTCAGTGAAGAACTGGAATCACTTCCATGATAATTAGCATTATTCCTCAAGACAGTCTGTAATGAGAAATTGTTTCCATGGTCTTCCATCTCTCTTTCCATCTATTTCCCAGATAGATTATTGGAGGGCTGGACTGGGTTAAGTAGAGAAGCCTTGTTTTACCCCTGTAGCCCTGCCTTGTGAACAGGGTTAGTGAAACAGCTGTGGAAATGCTCAGCTGGAAAAAGCAGATAAAGTAACTTGTACCTCAGTCTGTGTTTGCATACCTGCTATGAATTGCCCATTAATAAACCAATCCATGCAAGCACGTGATAGTGTAACTGGGGTTTGGGATAGTAGAATTGTACTTGCCTGATCTCTTCTCTAAGGTGCTGCTTTTCATTTAAGTCAGAAATTAGATTTCCAGCTGCTTTTTTTTTGTGCTGAGCAGAGGCTGAACTTGCGTGGACCCCATGGTCCACTAGAACAATAGAAACCTTTGAGTCATCTGTGCTTCCCTAGGTAGGTTCTCCCCACATTTTGCAAAGTGACTCACAGGCTAGGCCTGCCATAGTTGCCAGAAAATGATGTCATCTAGATACTGCAGCATCCCACGTACAAACCAAAGGCTATTCAGAAATTAGGCTGACAGCTACAGAAAGGAAATAGCTGCATATCAGATGCATATCTCAATTTTAAAACCTGTATAATTGCGTGTGTGCTTGTTAAATACAGGAGTAGTGCAAAAGGCATGAAGAAAAGCTTCAGTGTTTGTGGAACTGTGTTTTCTGGTAACCAGAGTGGGTAATCCTGTTCTCCTGCTGTTTGTCTTGTGCCAGCAATAGTCCACGCAGCCAAGCTGTGTCAGACCAGGGAATTGATTTGGTCAAACACTAACATCTGTATCTTGTGTTGCTGCATTCATTCTCAGCAGGAGCAGTTCCTTGATTCCACTCTCCCCACTATCCCTGGGGCACTGATGTGGCCAAAAATTGAAGGGAAAATGCAGACAAGAGTGCAGTAGAGAATGGGAAGCAGGAGAGGAACGTTAACTTGTGCAGCAGCTATCTATCTGTACCATAAAGCAAACTTGAAATTATATCCTTGGCCTCACTTCAGTAGTTTGACAGAATTTCAGATGTAAACATCTCATGTATTGACATGAGGTGCTTCTTTGTGTCCCCTTCAGCCCCCTGCCACATGGTCCAAAAAACCAGAATTTGCTGTTTGTGGTCATTGTGCTGTGCTGGGACCTGGAGAAGGGTTGCCCTGGGGAGTAGCTTGCCATCCTCAGGAGTCCTTTGTGGCAGAACTTGGGGCATTCTGACAGAGATGCAGCTCCTGGCCAATGGGCTGCACAAGCAAATGAAACGCACATTAGATAAGACTAGGGTCAAAGGCTTTTCCTTTGTAAAATGTCAAAGGCAAAAAAGTCCAACAGATACGATTTTGTGGGAAAATTGCCAGTCTTCTTACTCTCCTTTTTTGTTCTGTTCCTCTCCTGTTTCTGGCAGATGTATAATTTTGAGTTCTGCTGGTTTAGGAATGTATGTGGAATTTAACTTGCTACTAACCATCATGTTTTCAGATGTCTAACCCCGGCCTGGAATATTGTACACAGTGTATTCCCAAGATAAATGAACTGAGCAGCATGTTTCTTATTACTTCATTTCTGTTTCTGTGTTCTGTGTTAAAACCAAACAGTGGATAAAACCTGGCATGTAAACTGATCCACCTGTGTTAAAGCACAGCACTAAGCAAGACAAGTCTAGAGGTTCAGCCCATGCACTTCATTTCCCTGTGTGATGTAGTACTGGTTCTGCCCCTTAGAGCAGTGAGCTTTGCTGCTTCTGCTGCTCCTGATTATTGCAACCAGAATGCCAACAGATGTTCCTGGTAAGACCATTAAATACATCATTTGACATAAATTTTTCATAATTTAAAACTCATTCAGAAATAGACCTTTGCCCTTCAATTGTCCCTAACCTATATCATATCTTGGACCTGTAACTTAAAAGGAGTTAGAAGGGCTCATGATTTGGCTGCCTTCCACTTAGTGGAGTGGGGTTTCCCATTTAGGCATTGATTGAGGTGACAGGTACTATCAAAAAAGATTATTCTCCCACCAGCCTTTAACTCAAGAGCATTGAACATCAGATATTGTTCATCCTGGTTCAAATAATCATTCTTCATTTGTCATAAATGCATTGCCAAAGAAATATCCATGGTGGCTGGTTTACACAGATGTGAAAACCCCAAACAAAGCATAAATCAAATGTTAGGCATTAGGGGAGCTAAGTACAGGCCTGGTAATATGTATGCAAAACTAGAAGAGGTTGCAGTGCATTCCTCTTGTTGTTTAAATATTTCAAGCTCCCACCCGGACCTGGATCCACATTGCTTCAATATTTCTAGATGCTTTAGAGTGTTCTGCTTTCCCTTGACATGCACATGCTGCTCTTGGAAAGTCCTGGTGATGCAAACTCACATGCCTTGAACAGAGCTGAAATGATCCCAGAGTCTAGACTGGAGTACCACAGTGACAAGATTTGTGGATTCAAGGCTGAGTAACTGGAGAACTGCTGGGCAGCCTGAGGCATGCTCCTGTAAGCATACATGCTACTAATAGAAGTTGCTACAGTAATATAAATTTACTGTTAGTCATGTTAGAGTAGAGTAGACTGAGTCAAAATTGTTGTAAAAAAAAAAAACAACCAAAGCATCAGTCACCTCCTTTAGCTTTTTGAGAAGATGCAAGATGAAGGCGCTGGCATTTTTCTGAAAATTAGAATTAAGTTTTCTTTTGCAGAAAACTTCCTTTTATTTTGTCACAGAAAATTAGGTCCCTTTGACAGAGGACCAAGGAGAGACTGAAAGTTCTTCCTTAAAATGGAGAGCTACAACTGTATACAGGTTAGTTTTTATTCTTACATAGAGTACTGCTATTTATCTATATAACAGAAATTGATACAAAAGGCAGCTTTTGAGTTCTGGCCACTGTTGAATGGTGGTAATTGGCAATATAAAGACAGTGTTTTAAGTTTTATCCACCATCATTTTCTAGTTGAACTCCTAAAAGTAAAGGCAGATGTGTGGTTATTGCTGTACAGCAAACACTCTAATGTATGGTGCTGTCTCTCAAGTAATCTCTCAAATATCTTAATTTAAATTTAAAAAAAAATACATGTAAAGTTTGCGTTTGACTCAGAGCCCCAAATGATCTAAGACTTTGCATTTAGGAAAATCTAATTAACCTTAACACCCAACATGAAAGAGATTGGGAGTTTACCATTTGCATGTAAGCACAGTCACTAGTAGAATACATATACACTGAAATTAGTTTAAAAATGCAATGCATAAAAAACCCTGAAAACTTTCTGAAGAAAAATCTAAGTTTAGTCTCCCTCTTAATCTACAGTTTTCTTGGCTCTCTTGCTTCACACAGTTGGTGTTTCTCTATTCAGTTGTTGCAAATACTTCACCCTGAGATGTGGTATGCTGCAGTGGCAGGAGGGATTTTTTTTCCAAGCAAACCAGAATGGAGCAGAAAGGCAGTGTTTATGTAAAGTAAGCTGTGTGAAAGGAGTGTGCTATAATTCAAGAATAACATATACATTTATAAATGTAGAATTAAGTTGCTCAGGATTTTGTTAACAATCTGTTTGTATTTTAGGACTACATCTGCCTGCCAGAGGGATATTGAAAAGACAGCTTATCTTTCACTAAACGTGTTTGTAAATCAATTGTAAAGGAAAAAAACCCCTCACTTCTCAAGAATAAATGCTTGCACTCTTTCCCTGGCCAGTCATAGTGAAGACAAAGCACTTTTGTGCTGATATATAGAAGAGAATAATTTCCAGGTCTTTCTCTGGGAGAAGGGAGTATCTTTGAATTAGGACATTATGCCATCTGTATGCTGGGCACATTCCACTATTTTTCAAAGGCCTAAGAGAAGTAAAGGTTATGTACTTGCCATGATCAGTTGATGGGCAGAAGAATTAGTCCAGTGGTTTTTTCAAAGACATGTTCACTGCCTGTTACTGTGCATGAATATAATTTATTTTTCTTGAATGGCAACATAAGGTGTAAAACGATTAGTGGAAAAGCAGTTGCTCTTAAACATTTTAATTTCCAGTAGCTATCAAATGAGCTGATCAAACTTGCTGCTCCAGTAGGGGTTGTGCATCCCATTTAGCTCATTGGGCTGGATGTATGGTTGTTTTGTTTTATTGCTGTTTTTTCCTTCATGTGCTTCTCCATCCCACATCTCAGTGTCACCTTGATGTGCTTGCAGGCAGTGCCCTGTAGCAATAGGGAGAGAGGTTGGTCAGGTGTTGAGCCACTGGATGGGCAACACTGGGGTTTGCTCAGCTCTTGAATGCCCTTCTGCACTTCCTTTTCCAGACTGCCATCCCCCAGGTACTTCTGTGCTGGCATCAAAATTCTTTAAATACCTTTATGTGCATATCCATAAACATTATTCCCACTTAGATACTGGATTTACAGGTTATATCATAGAATTCAGTAGTACTGTGTTTGGTTTCCTCATTATAACTGATTATTCATCCCCTCCATGAGAGGCCTACTTCTGCCAGACCCATAACAGCTGAAATGTGGTTTTATTTTCTTTTTTAAACAAGGCATTTAGCATGCTATAGGGTAGTCTCAATAGGGCTTACCCTATGTGTGGTGTTGTGGTGGCAGCATTGCAAGGAAGGAGATGCAGGTATCTCCTGAACACAGTTTTTGTATTTCAAGGGACTGGACATTTGGATGTACCCACAGCATCTTGATAAGCAAGTATGTTGAAAGAAGCTGAATGCTAAAGTTGCAAAGATTTGGTCTTTTTGAGAACCTGATGCTATGGAAGATGGGACAAGGTATTACTTGGCAACTTGGTGGAAATCTGCTTTTCTGCTTTGGAGAAACTCCCTTATTGTAGTGTGGTGATAAAAACATCCTACCAGCCTGGGGAACTTGGAAATATCTGTCTGCATAAATGTCTCCTGCTTGTGCTTGAAGCAGATGAAGTTCTAGTGGCTGACTATGTGATGAGGGAACCAAAAGGACAAGAAGACTGTGCTTGTTCTCTTTTTCCCCACCTGAAGTAGATGAAAGTTGTTGAGAGGGTCTTTGGGTGTCTTTGCAGCCCAGTGAGAGAAAAACAACTTGCACCTTTGCATAGGAAACATCTGCTTTGGTGAACATGGAACTTCTGCTGGGCTTTTCATTTCACTGCAAATGACTCCTGAAATCAAACAGTGCAACTCTCGTGTTCAAAAGTAGGAGCAACAGGGTTGTTAAGTTTCTTTGAATATACATATCAGTTCTCCTGAGGAAGAAGAGCATGGGGATATTTTGACTATTTTGAATTTCATATGAAAAGCTGAAGTAAATAAGCTGTTTAAGGATTTGGCTGGATTTCAAATGAAATATGCAGAAGTTCTGCAAGACATACTTTTTAAATCTTACATGAAGGGGAATGTCTAGGGGCAAAGGTGCTCAGAACTTTGTATTCCTTCAGTTTCAACTTGCATCTGTTGGAATATGTGCACAATTATACTAACACTCTCTTTGGGGGTGTTCTTTCTCTTTGGAAGTTACTCTTGAACAATTTTAGATTCAGTATTTCAGCCAAATCTGCTGTGATCCCCAGGCAACTTCCTGCCTTTGGTTAAGTATATTTTCCAGTGCTCATGTTCAGACCTCTGATAATTGAGTTGATGGGAGGGTAGGGATCTCGTGTACTCCTTAGAGTTTGGCAAGTCTTATTTTTGCTGGGGCATAGCTGCATCTTGTTCTTGACCTGGGCTAAGGTACAGAACCCTCCACACTCCTTTGAAAGCTCACTCATCATCGTCTACCAGGCTTTTTCTTTCCTACTGTAGATCTTTCTGTCCTGATGCTCATCCCGCGGGTCTCCCTTATCTGGTTTCTACTGTGGTTGGCTCTTCCTGTCCATTTCTCTTGTTGACAGGAACTCTTTGGCATGGTGACAGTTGCATTTCTCTTCCTCTGCCCTGTGGCAGTTGTTTTCCCAGCTCTGCCACATGCCTGGTGTCCTCACACCCTGCCCTGCTGCCTGGCTTGCTGATGGATGCTGCAGGAGAGATTGCCATGGGAGCATCCCTGCCCTCTTACAGGAGCCTTCATCCTCCCCATGATGGTCAGGCCCTGCAGGCTGCACCTGCCAGTAGCTCAGAATACCTGAGCTCTCCTAAAAACACACAGAAACATGCTCTGTGAATTATAGGGGGAAGTGGGGATCCAGTTTTTGTGGTGGCTTCTGGGTGTAGCTGCAGCAGGATCTTACCAGAGTGCATGAACAGCACTGTGCAGGTGCTGTGTTTGATTGGGATGGGCAGAGGAAGACAGGGAGGGTCAAGAAAGGGTCAAAATAGCAACCTAAGTCTCTTAGGTCTCCCTAGAGGGCTGAGAGTTAACAAGTTGTGATGGTTTGCTGATTAACTTGATCAAAGTAACTAGGCCATTAATAGGCTTGGCAGCAAGGTAAATTGACTTAAAGTATCTTTTGGTTCAAGTTCACAGGTACAGGGGTTTTTTTCTCTGTGTTAAATTGTTGGCTCACTGCAGATTAAAGGCCCTGAGATAACTGCTGTTCATGAAGAAAAGTAGGAAAGTGCTCCTGTAAACCATTTTGGTGTTTCTTCTGTCATCTTTTTGTGACATTAATAAAGTGAGCTATACCAGCCTAAAAATTAGTTTCCTTATGAAAGAGGTCTGATAAGGATGCCGTGTGTCTGCCCTGTGTTTCACTTTGATTTCAAAATAAAAATGACTGTCTCTATTTCCACTTTCTAACACAGAGGTTTTAAAGTTAATTTCTGTGCCTGAAAGCTCTTGGAGGTGGTACAGGAGTATTTCCAAATAGGGCACTGTGTTGGTTGAAAAAGTGCCTATCGAGTTTCTTTGCAGCAGTTTTTATTCTTCAGAAATTACTTCTAGAGAAATCGATGAGCAAACCTTTGTACAGCTAACAATTTGCTAGAGGGTTAGAGCAGGCTGAAACCTCACTGGAAACAGAGATATGGTACACAAGCTCCATGAATGATTTGAAATAGTCTCTGAAACTTGTCAGTTTTTCCTTCGGATTTTACAATTCTTGCATTTTTATTTCCTCTTCGTGCATGAACAAGAAAACAAAGAAGAACTTTGTTTTACATTCACCACTATGCATAAAACACTGTGTTTTCTCATAAGCAGTCTCAAACACCCAAAATAGGGTTTAAGAGGACTTTTCCTTGCATGTGGCATCTTGTGTTTGAACAATGTGTGACCAGTAATAGTGACAGCATTCTGGACGGGGTTGTGTAGCTGCTATGTGCTCCACTTGGCCTGGGCTGCCCCTGGCAAGGAATTGCCTGCCTCTTTGCTTTTCTGCTGCTGGTTGACACGATGACACTGAATATCCAGAGGCATTCATGGCTTGCCTGAGTGGCAGCTGCAGTGGGAAGGGTGTTACAGGACATGGGAGTCTGGGTCAGCTGTGGACGTGTGGTTCTTGTGTTTCTGGGTCAGCTGGCCAGACAGGGAGGGCTGCCTGGGGAGGGGAGCCAGCCAACAGTGTAAATGCTGATAGATGGTCTACCCATTCAAAACATTGAAATCTTTTTCCTTTTCCTTTTCCTTTCCTTTTCCTTTTCCTTTTCCTTTTCCTTTTCCTTTTTCCTTTTCCTTTTCCTTTTCCTTTTCCTTTTCCTTTTCCTTTTCCTTTTCCTTTTCCTTTTCCTTTTCCTTTTCCTTTTCCTTTCCTTTTCCTTTTTCCTTTTCCTTTCCTTTTTCCTTTTCCTTTTCCTTTTCCTTTTCCTTTTCCTTTTCCTTTTCCTTTTCCTTTTCCTTTTCCTTTTCCTTTTCTCTTTTCCTTCCTTTCCCTTTCCCTTTCCTTTCCCTTTCCCTTTCCTCCTTTCCCTTTTCCTTTCCTTTTCCTTTCCCTTTCCCTTTCCTTTCCCTTTCCTTTCCCTTTCCCTTTCCCTTTCCCTTTCCTTTCCCTTTCCCTTTCCCTTTCCCTTTCCCTTTCCCTTTCCCTTTCCCTTTCCCTTTCCCTTTCCCTTTCCCTTTCCCTTTCCCTTTCCCTTTCCCTTTCCCTTTCCCTTTCCCTTTCCCTTTTCCTTCCTTCAGGATAGGAAAAAAAAAACCATTTTATATTCTGGTCCTTGGAGTCAAGGTGGTCGCAAGGGATGGGTGTCCTCAACTGGTTCTAGATTCCATAAGATAGATTTGATACACCATTGGCATGTTTGTGGCCTTTGAACCAAATGGTGTCCCAGTAGCCTGCTTCTGCCATCCCTTAGTGTCTTGTCTGGTAACTGGAAGGCTCTTAGCTAACTGAGCATTTCTTGTACCTCTCTCACTGTCCTGAGTAACTTGAATACTAGGGCATAGATGGCAGATTCTTATCACTTGGTGAGTACTCTGATAGGGGTGTATCACTGTTTGCTCTGGGAGAAGAGATTGTGTTGTGTACACGGATGCTGGGGATCTCAAAACCCTTAAACTGAAGTACTGTCACCAGACACTGGGATTCTGTTGCATGACATGATTAATTGCACTCTTAAGTTTTTACCGTGCTGATTAAAATCAACTTTTTTTCCTCCTAGCCTAACCTAGTCTTTGGACCACAGTTTAGCTTTCACACTGTACTGTTGCTACCTTAATACATTAATATAATTCCTCAGTATTATAATTCCTCATTCCAAGTGACTATTTTAGAGTTTTGCAGCTAAAACCTCATTTTACCACTTAATTTCTCCAGTCCATTTTCTTAAAGAATAGTTTTATTGCTGTATCTTAAATGCTATCTAGAAAGGTGTGTTTGAGATGCCAATTACTATTTTATGTAGCATTTAGTTATATGTTCTCAAGAAAAACTCCAGTTAACACTGGGAAAATTACAGCTAGCTCTTCACCAAGAAGATGTCTACATATCACATAGAAATTCTGGTAATGACCCTTAGTGTAAAGCAGTGCTAACTTTCTACCTCAGGTCTGTGAACAAAACACTTTGTAGTTTTGAAAATGGCAAAAAATATGGTCCTGGAGGACCCAAAGCATTGTTCAGCAGTTATTGGCTTACGTTATGATGATGAAGGTGAGGCTGCAGGGCACTTGTGAATATTTTTCCTGTTTTCTTTTATAGACTGGCTGCTTTTCTTCACCAGTGTAAGGCCATACCATTAATTTCTTTGGATTTCATTTCTTTGTGGATTATCAAATGCTCTTATCTGCTGCCTGCATTTTCCTCATCTGTAGGAGACTCGATTTGTGTGCATGTGCTTCTCAGAATTTTACAGATTATTACTAAATGGGTAGGGGACTCCTGTCTCTCCAGCCATGGAAGGTGGAGGAGAGCATTTCTTGCATAATCGTGGGAAGAAGTAAACAGGAAAAGGTAGCTGTAGGTGCTGTGCAAGTTATATGTCACCAAAATGCCTTGGCTTTAACTTTATTCCTCAATCTTGTGTTTCTTTTTTGACACGGGACCAAGTTTAAACTCCTTGTTGCAGTTTTGTAGAGTTTACATAACACTAAGTGCTTTAAACAACAGTTCAGCCTTTCACAAGCTGGCTCTTTCAGTCTTTTCACTACTTTAACATCTTGTTCTCTCATGCGTGGCTTTTAATTCTGATTTGGCTGCTGTCCTGCACCTTCCTTTAAAAGTTCCAGCTGCCTGTCCAGGAGATGTGTGTCTTGGGTTATTTTATGGTTTCTGTACCTGCAGACTTGTTGCTAGTTGCTTTCACAAAACTAATCTTTGTCAGATATTAGAAAGGAAAATATAAATGTCCACATCTGATCCAGTGGACTTGAACCGTTCAAGGAGCCAGGACAGTGCCCTGCTCCTGCCATGCTCAAGTTTGGTTTCCTCCTCTGCCACAGGTCTTCTTTGTGGCCTCAGTGAAATCTTTAGTCTGCACCTCTTTTGAGGGTCTCTGCTGATCCAGCTGTGTTGGTTGCAAATATTGAGGTCTGCAGGCAGAGCTGTCTCCTTCTGTTGCTGGTCTTGAATCACAGCCTTGGCTTTAACACTTTAATACTTGTAAAATCTGTGTTGAACATACATGGGAGATACTTCCCTGGGTCGCTTTTCTTTCCTAGAAAGGTGTGATGATTGTAGGCATGGTGGTAATGTTTAAGCCTGTCCTCTCACTTGCAAAGAAAAGTAATAGCACATCCCTCTGGGCAGGTGAGGACTTATCCTTGCATGGGAGGCACTTTGCATGGTAAAGGGAAAACACATAAAATATTAGATCTTGATGTAAAAATTACTGTATTACTTTGATGGTGTTTTCAGGTATTCTTCCATATGTGGCTAGTTTGACAGCTAATGGAAGCAGCACATCTGATGATGCAGTGGATTTTGGGAGAGGCTTAACAAAAGATGATGTTTCCTAATGGACAGCTGTGATTTAGGTTCAGTGGAAGCTTCATCAAAATGACTGTGGAATAGATCACTTCATAGAGACTATAGCTCTATTTTCTGTGGATTTGGACAGGAATTACTGCCCTGGCAGGGTATAGGCTTTGGGTAAAGACTGTGATTTTGAGATTGTGTGGAGAAGGTGTGAAGATTATTACCTCCAGGACTCATTGGTTATTTTACTGCCACATTTCTGAGTCTTGCCAGGGGCATACATCTTCTGAAGTGGATTGCTTGGAAGACTATGAGATTATTCCAGGCCAGAACCTTTTAAATTGGTAACTCTAAAATACCCTATGCTGTTTTAAGAGGGTGCCTGCCCTAAACTGTATTACCATACTGTAGCTATAGAAGACATAATAGAGCAAAGCAAACTGCTGTAGCATGTAGCAAGACAGTATAATGTGACAATCTAAACTACAGTCTTCAGTGTTTTCCTAAAGCAAACATGGTGTGTTTGGGGGGAATAACCTGTTTTGCAACATTTCCACACATACAAATGCTGCAGTGTGTGAATGTTTTTATTGCTGTGTCTGCTCCTGTTTATCAAATCTGTGTCTATACACATTTGTGAAAAACTAAGTTTAGGTTAATTCATATGTCAATTTCATCTTCTTTTCAGAGAAAAACGTTGTTTTATTTGTAGGGAGATCCTTTATGTTTGTGTGTGGGACTTGTTACAGAGCTTGTGTCTGCACTACCTAAAATTGCATTAGTGATTTGAGTCTCTCATCTCTCTGAAATTATGCTTTCCAGGAGCCACTGAGCCACCACTGCCAGAGTAGCACAGGAAATACTTGTGTTTCTGCAGTTGTGTCTCTGCTGCCTGTTGGAAGAGGCTGTTAAAAGTGGTCTAGACACCACAGCTGGGCGATGCATGTCATTTGACTTGCATTAACTTAGTTGCACAGGTTTTGCAAGATTTTTAGCACTATTCTGTTCCATCCTTTATTCCCCCTTTTCATTCAAATGAAAATCCAGTTCTTTGCATAAAGAAAAGGCCACTTCAGACCATACAATCAGCAGATACTTTTCCTCTCCTGAGACCTTTGAACACAGACTTAATAATTCCACCTCATTTGCTCAGGTAACCTGTTGAGTGCTGTTGTTTCTGCTTAGAAGAATTAAGTGAGGTTTCTTAAGGACACATACTTGCTGTGGTTAATCAGTCTCTACCACCATGGTGAGCTCCCTTCCTGGCACTGCTCCTCCTACTGCCTCTCCAGCTTCCTTCCCCAGACCTTGGCAGCTTGAAGCCAGGCCAAGAGCAGGGGGAAAAGATGAGGCAGCTCTGTGGCCATGAGCCTGGGCTTTGTTGGCCCCTCCACTCAAGCACCATTATCTCGAGCAGCAGTCCTGGAGTTTGTGGTTGATCCCCGGTGCTAAATCTTAATGTCTCTGCAAACAGACAAAGCCTTGTTGGTTGCTGAGGTTGAGGACTGCCCTGGAACACACACACGGTGTGTTGCTGCTGTCAGCTGTGGTGTTGGTGGAGAGTCTCTAGGTCTTTTCTCCACCAAAAGGCTGCTGAGTAAACAGGACTTGCCTGCTGCTGCGTGCAGTCTACAGTGGCTGTGGGGCCACGTCAGGGCTCCATTGCCAGCTTCCTGGGCAGCACCTCACCTTGTGGACTTTAATCACTGATTAACCCACATAAAGGGTGGCTGGAATCAAAGAGATTAAACCAGCACCTAGAATCTGTGCTGCCATCTTGTGCACCAGAATTTTATAACACCTTTAAGATTGTTTTGTAAATATGGCAGCGTTGTCACGGCAGCAGAAATCTGGTGTGGAAAAATGTTGCTGACATGATTTATTGCTAGTTTAGGGTGCTGTGCAGGTCAGGCAAGGCGTCACTGCTCCTAGCTTCTGCTTATCTGAATTGAATATGAAATGATCAGAAGGGCTTTGATCAGGGAAATGGATGTCGCAACAAACCTCGTGCTGGCATGCACAGCTCAACCAAATGCAGAAATGTGCAGTGAGATCTGTATTGTTTTAACATTTATGCACTAAGAATCTACACATGGATGTTTCATGGTTTTCAGTGTAGCTCTTGCTGAAAGTCAGTATCCTCCCTGGTGAAATAATGGTTGTAGAAAGTTGAGATGCTGTTAAATCTAACACTAGCTGGAGACTCAAACACATGCAGCTTTGAATTTGATCCAACTTATGGAAGTGTGAAAAAATTGACAACTGCAAGGTTATCCAAAATTTCTTACTAAAGCATTTGACATTTCCTTTATCTGCTGAACTTCTGAGAACTGGTGTAGCCGAGTGATTCACAGTGTTTTCTGGGTTGCTGCCTTCATATTGCTTCTTGTATGTCACATGAGAGAACTGGTGACTGGGGCGACCTATATCACACCTTCTCTCACCCCACTGAGTGTGGGGTGACCCACAAAATTTGATTTCTTTCAGACAAGGTAGAGTTCTTAGGGTGGATAAAACTTTAGATGCAGTAGGGACTCTCTGAGTATGAATCTGGAGCCTCAAATTTAGAAGCTGATGTTTCCAGGGTGTCTGGCTTCAGGCATAAGTTGGCATCAGGGGACTGTAGCTCTGACTTGAGCTAAGGCTCCCATCTGTAAAAAAGGTTTGAGGCTTAATGTAGCAGAACATGAAGGGGGAGAAAAGGGTGTGAAGAAAGTAGTTTTTTCAGCTCCCTGCTCTACTCCCCACAGCCTCAAAGTCAAGCCTCCGAGGCGGTGCAGTTTCTTTATAAAACTAACAGATTTTGCTGTGATGGTATTCAAATTTTATGTATCTATTTGCATGGAATGGCTGGAAGCTTTGCATGCATTTCCTGTGGAAGTGGCCTGTGGTTCTTCGTGAAATAACCTTTTCCTAAGTTTTCTGGCTTAGGAGATGTATCATACTAAAGCTTGCAGTATAATGAGAACAAATTCCAAAGTTAACATACAGGTTTTCCTTATAAACAAATCAACATTACCACCACCCCACTACTAAGCCAAGGAACACACCTAGGTTGCTTTGGCTGCTGTCATCCTACTTTATAAACCAATATTTAAGGGAACGTTGGCAGCTAAAAGAAAGTTATATCTTTTTAAGCAAATGAAAATATAAGAGCCAAGATTTCTTAACAAATCTGTAGATTCAGAGACTAGAGACATAGTGGTGTGGAATTCTAAATTATGAGTTCACATGCTTCAGACAGTTGTATATTTCTGAACATTTCCAAGTAAAAGTTTTTACCTAAACCACTTCCACCACATCACAGACATTTAAAGCTAGAATCTAACATTTTGCTTTGGGTCTGATTGTGGTTACTATTATTTTCTAGCAAAAAGGTTTTTTTTCTTTGGGGCAAGTTGGCCACATTGTACTTGCTAGGTCAGCAGACTGTTTAACTTGTGCTGAACTAGGTTGAAAGGCTGTGGTTGTGAGCAAGGGAGGTATTAAATGAGTGGTAACTTATGTTTATCTTGTCTTTGCTACACCTTTTACATGGCAGCATGCAGTGTTGTGAGCTTTGGCTCTGGAGTCCCATCTTTTCTTCCTTGAAGCTCTGCTTCCCAAGGTTCAAACCTTGTGCCCTTGGATCTACACCTTGCAGCATAAACCTGAAAGGGCAGGGCAGCAAAAGCATAAATTCCACTGCATGATTGTGTGCTGAATGTGATGGGCTTTGGGTGGGTTGTAAAATGTATCCTCTTTTCTCTGCTGAACATTGGCTCCAGCATTTCCAGCCTCTTGACCTGTGTGTGTGCTTTGCTGACCACACAGACTGCCAGGTGACAACTTCATAACTGGTTAAGTTTGTAGTTCAGCACTATTGCTTCCAGTTTCTTGACCTTGCCTTGAATGAGGTTCAGCAGGAGGTTTTGGGTTTAAAATGCAGCCTGAGCTGATTTTACTGCTGCTGTTTTCACAGAATTGGTTAAAGCTGGGAGGGACCACAGTCAGTCATCTGGTCCGACTTCCCTGCTCATGCAGGGTCATCCCAGAGCACACTGAACAGCTCTTGAATATCCCCAGTGAGGGAGACTCCACAACCTCTCTGGGAAATGTGTTCCAGTGCATGGACAAATGTGGAAAATGGATCTCCTGGTGAGTGGCATGCTGTTTCCTGCTCTTGAGTCTGGCACAGAAGTCGTCATTGTTATCTTGCCAGAAATTCACTGCTGAACAGCTCTGCCATGCATTGTCAAGAGTTAAAACAGAACTGAGCAAAGCAAAAGGGAATTATACCTCAATACTCACTCCTGGCTGACTCTAGTGCTGTGTATTGGAACTGAGTTTTGGAGATACATTTTTATTGATCAGGTCTAGGTTTGCTTTTTTGTCTAAGGCAAATCTTTTGTTTCTGTGTTGGCAAGTACTGCAACATTATGAAAACCAATGTGAGCTACACTTATGCATTCCCAAGTATCTATCTTTGGGAAAATACCTGCTTATGCATGTTTTATCCAAACAGTAAGACTGTGACTGGTGTGGGTAACTGCACGACTGTTTGAATGATGGTTAATTTTAGATGGTACTACCCAGAACTTCAGTGATGTTGTATGCTTTACTCTACTTCCTGAGGCTGACTTTTGTCCTTCCACCACAGAGCTGGGTTTGGGTTTAGCTTAAACGAGTGACCAAATAAACCATCGTGTTCACCATTGTGTCAATTTTTCATGGCCTACCTCAGTCAGTAAGTTAAGGTTGTTAAAAGTATGGTTTATGGGATTATATTGTTAAAAAAAGGATGGTAGAAATGCATGTGCACATTAGATAGCTGCAATAGCCTTACTCTACAAGCTTCATACTGAAGGAAAACACTCCAAGACTGAGTTACAGACCCCTCATCATGTGTATCAATGATATTAACTGCTTTTTTTGGGCAGCAGTTTCTGCAACAGACTTAAAGGTGATGCTGATGCTGCAGTTCTGTGTGCTCAGGAAAACAGTGGGTGAGCCAAAAACAATGCTGCTTCTTTAGCCTTGAAGCAAAACAAATTGCTCCAAAGGTATCTATAAATCCTTACTGTCATGTGGATATTCCCTGTTTCACTTAATGAAACAAAAGTAGAAGCATTTCTGGTTTTCTCACTCCAGTCTGCTCCTGCTGACTGTACGTCGTGTAATAACCTCCACAAACTCAGCAAACTCTGTCTTAAAATCAGAACCTGGCAAGGCTGGAAGTAATGGCTCTTTCTGTTTAAAACCACAATTGTCATTTAACTGAATCAGTGTAAAAGGAACAAAACTTCTGTAATTGCAAGAAGCACTGGGCAGAAAAGTGCAGTAGATATTCTGGTTGACAGGAAGCTCACCATGCCCCAGCCATGGGCACTGCCAGCCCAGAGAGCCAAACGTGTCCTGGGCTGCAGCCACAGCCCCGTGGGCAGCAGGGCAGGGAGGGGATTCTGCCCCTCTGCTCTGCTCTGCTCAGAGCCCACCTGCAGGGCTGCACCAGCTCTGGGGTCCAGCACAGAAGGACAGGGACCTGCTGCAGTGAGTCCAGGGTAGGGCCACAGAAATTATCAGAGAGCTGGAGCACCTTCACTATTAGGACAGAGAGTTGGCGTTGTTCAGCCTGGAGAAGAGAAGGCTCTGTGGAATATTGACAGCACCTTCCAGCTGTTTGCATAACTAACTTACAAACTTGTTTGTATACTAGCAGGATTTAACTGAAATCCTGAGGTTTTCCTTCCTCTGATTAAACACGTGCAAAACGCAGTAAATCCTTTCACAGTAGATCTTGTTGTAGCCAAGTTCTGCAACTTCCAGACATTGGTAAAACATATCTTGTATGTAATACAGCTGTAGCTGTGTTCTCAGTCTTGGACACTGATTACCAAATGCTGTTAGTTTCCCTATTGCAGACACTTGATTTTTTGTAGAGTAGATATAACGTAAACATTTTTGTCTATAAATGGAAAGAAACTTTGTATCTTTCATGTGTGCTCCACTTAGTTCTCTCTAGTTTTTCCCCTATTTTTTTCCACTGAGTTACTAACATTCTTCTTCTCAAAAGATATTTATTCTCTTGTATATTTATCTGGACTTGTTGGTTTGACAAGTTGTATTCTACATCACCTTTTTTCTGTTGTTGGTTGTATTCTACATCACCTTTTTTCTTCCTTCTGCTCTCTTTGCACCCTCATACTATTTCCTGTTTGTTCCTCAGGATACTTCATTTACCCATTAGACATGGTAGCCTCCCTAAGTAGAACAGGAGGGATCCAGATTAATTTTAAAGGTTTATTGCCACGCTGCAAAAAAAAAACCCCACAACAATTTTCCTGTTTGTTCTTTTAATTAAAAGAGGTTTGAAAAGCTGAGGAGTAGCTTTCACTTTGGATTAGCATCTTATTTAGAGCTCAAGGAATTACTCAGTTTCATATATAAGTAGTAAATTTTGCACTGGAAGGAAGAAGTTGCAAGTGGGCAAGTGTGTGTGTCTTCTTCAAAAACAGTTCCAATGCAGTACCCTGTTGGTGCCCTGGACTTAGGATGTTAGAAAAACCCTTTCACAAGAAAACTGATAATTAGGAGTGCAAAGAATCCTGTGCAAGGTACAAAATGCTGCTCTGGGCACAGAGTTCATATCTCTGGAGATGGTCCATTGATCAGCAGAGTTAGCTGTGGCTCATGGTGAATACTCACTGTGGTTCAGCAAGCTCCTGATGCTTATGTGTACACACGTTCTAGAAAATAAATTCTGTAGGGAAAGCTAACTGGCTCAGGTAAAAATTATATTTGCCTGGAAGTACACTTTCTTTGTATATGCTTCCTTTTCTTTTTTGGAGAAACAAGTGTAATGCCTTAGTGTATAAATCTATTTAATTTATAAAATGCCATTTTGGGACCCTTGGCAGGGACCCATAACACTCGAGCATGCAGTGCAGGATAAAGCTGGGAAACTCATCAGGAACACTATTCTCCTCACTAAAGCAGCTTTTATACTGCAGAACACAGTTCTGCTAATGACCTTCGCCCAGTGCAGTTTTGTGTGATATTGTGTTGGATTTATGGGTGCTGGTTTCCCAAAGAGCTGTTCGGGTAGCCTGTGCTTCAGTGAAACAACTTTCATATGTCCTGTAACAAATCCAGAAGTGGAATGGAGTAGAACATTAGTCCAGACCTTTGATGTGAAACAAAATTATGTAGTGAGCTTTCTTCTTCTATATGGTGGAGTGAAAACTGTCTCACTTTCAACCTGGATCCGAGATTTCTGATGTCTGAAGTCACCCCTATGGAGGTGATGTTAGATCAGTAATGCTGTCACACTTACAGCAACACTGCCTTGGTGACAATAAGCAAAGAACTAATGTCTTCATTAGTTATTCTTGCCCTTCAGCTTTCTTATTTGTACTGATATTAATTTCCTAAATACACAGGAGTTTGACTAAGCAAACAACAACAACAACAAAAATACTGTGAAGAACTAAGCAGATTTAAAGCTCTTGTAATGTGATTAAGCTGCTGGAAAGAAGAATAATATCACAGGGCCAAAACACTTAAGACCACCAATGTAAGGAACTTCTGGTCCAGTGATTAAGACATGAATCTTTCTTGGAAGCAATTTCTCTTGGCTACTCAGTATAAACATACTGGATAACATGGTTTCATGTCTGTTATTTGCCTTCTGAACTGGATATGTGTTCAATTAATACAGTTTTCTGTCTAGTACCATGTCTATCAAATCCTAAGTCTCAGATGCAGGTGCTAGTTTAGCACCTTGCAGGATTTAGTCACTATCACTAACAAGAAGCCATGTTTCAACCTACTCACTGAAAGTACTTTGCACTTACCTATATTTGAGGCAGACCTCAAGTGTGTAAATTACTTTGGGCTTTTTCACAAAGCCCTCACTCACCCATCCAGCACCAGTACTGCATTTCATGGGTGAGAGTGGAGAGCTGCCATGCAGGAGGAGGATAATCTGCAGGAATGCTCTGTGCTGAGCTGGGCATTGCTGTGAGGCTCTATTGCACAGCACACTAAATGCAGGAACCTGCCTCACCCAGAACTCTGCTGCCCTTGATGCTCGTGAGGTTCAGCACTGGCATAGAAATTACAGAGGTTTTATTACATGCAAACATCAGTAATGCACAACACTCCACATTTTCTTCTAGTTTTCAGCTTAAATTACTGTTTATTCAAAAGCCCAATACTGTTCAAAGGATTTGAGTTAGACCCCTTGGGGTGTGACTACTTCAAAGCATGCTGTTTGCTTATTGATGTGTTACAATCACAGATATGACCCTCTAATCATTTTGATAGGCCATTTGAGTGAATATGAGAATTTTCTCCTTATCCCTTGTCCTTCTCTGTTATAATTACATTGTGGTGGTGACATTTAAAGTATGATAGTTGAAGGCAAAAGCTGTAATGTTTCTCAAATGTCTCTGCAGATGGATGGAGGTCTGCCTGGATGAAGAGCTGCCCCCGACTACGGAACTGGAAGAAGGCTTAAGAAATGGTGTTTACCTTGCCAAGCTTGCAAAATTCTTTGCACCTAATGTGGTGTCAGACAAAAAGATCTATGATGTGGAGCAGGCACGCTACAAGGTAATAAGTTTCTCAGTTCTCTCACCAGGATGACAAAACCCAGTAATGTTTGCCTTCCAGCTCTTAAAGATTCCCAAGCATGGCTGGGGAATCTTTAGGATTTCTGCATCTTTCTTTTAAGGCTGTAGGGACTAGATGGAAGATGCACAGCTGTAAGAAGCCTGTATGAAAAAATAGAAATATTCTACCCTTAGAAAAAATGTTTTGGTCTTGCTTCAAGTTTTTAAAGCTCCACAAATTACACTTCTGGCTCCAAGGAGAACATGAGCTGCGCAAGTTTTAAAGTTATTTCTCATTAGGAACAGAAGTCAAAAGCAATTTGATAACTATGTCAAGCTTTCTTCATTTTGTATGGAAGTATATTTGAAATTCACTTCATTAGATCTCTGTTTTTATTTTATCAACTTTAACAACAAGAAGCAAAAAAAAACAAGCTACCAGTAAGTGAGCTTAGCTTGTTCCCTGTGCAGGCTTTTGCTAGCTCCAAGAACCTTGATAATACAGAAATATATACACTCAACCACAGCAGTCCTACTATGGAATGCATTATATCAACATGTAGAGGGGGCAGAAAAAGCTTATGGTTAGGCATTCCAGTTACATTTAAATGTTCCTCTTGAAAATCTCCAAAACTTGAGCAATTCCTTTTACTCTTTACGCTAAAAATAACCCTATTGAATATAAAATAAAAAATACTTTCCCACTTTATTCTTATGCTGCTTGCATAGGCTTTAGGGAGGGCCAGATCAGGTGTTCAGGTAGAACTGGAGTTCCAAGACTTCCTTATCTTTATGATAGTGCTGAGCAGTGTCACTACTTCTGTGTTTTGGTTCCTTGTCTTTGACATCCAGCCTCTGCTCCCAAAGAATACTGAAGGACTGTACACATTTCTGCTTCAATCACAGTCCACCCTGATGGGTACAAATCTGGCTTATGTAACACGAAAGAATGAGCTGAACTCAGTGTGGAGCTGTTGATGTGTTTGGATGCTTCATTAGCAAAATTGAAGCTGTTACACTTTGGTCTCTGGGTTCAAATAAGGGAAAATTCTGTGAACTCAACTTCGGGATATAAAACTGGGAAACAACAGGAGGATCAATAAGTAGAGAATTTGCTTAATGTGACTTCCATAATCTTCTGTGTTTGCAACAGAGATCTGGCCTTCATTTTCGGCACACTGACAACACTGTGCAGTGGTTAAGAGCAATGGAGTCCATTGGTCTGCCTAAGGTAAGCCTTTATATTTCAGCAAAGAAAGTGGCTCAAATTATTGGCTCCCTGAGGTCCTCCTTCATCTGCTTGAGCATAAACAGCTCCTTACAGTAAGTCTACAGGGGAGGGAGAATTCAAAATCCAAATCTGAGGAGAAGGTAATGTGGACAGCAGTGGGAGTGTCAGTCCTGTGTGTGGGCTGAGGCAGGGACACCAGCAGTGCTTGAGCTAGCTCAAACACTTGATACCTTACTGCTGATGCAGTCTCTGGGGGGAGCCTGGAAGGAATATGGTTTAAAACAGAAAACTCAAATATTTGCTTCCTTTAGGTTACCTCTTCACATCGTGCCTCTTGCTGCCTGTTCCTCTTACTGTACATCCCAGTCTCTCTGCCTCTACCCTGTTTCCAGACTATTCTTGCACCTTTCCGTGCACCTACGTGACTGTGCTGCTGCTCTTCCTCCACCAGCTGCTTTCTTGGGTCACCTCTTATATTTACCTTCCTCCTTGCGGGTCTTCGCTTGTCATCTCCCCCCTCTGCTGCTGTTTCTGGGCACCAGTGAGTCTATTTTGGGTGAAAATCCTGTAAGAAAGGGCTGTGTGCAAACACCTGCCCTGCTTGTCTGTGTGTTCTGGCAGGCTGGGGTGAGCATTTCCCCACCCCAGGGCGCCTGCCAGGCTGCCTGGGCTCTGTGGTCAGGCACAGGGGGGGCTCAGGCAGCTGCTGGAAGGGTTAAAGGGGCTAATAGCCAGCTGATGCAGGCAAACTCACCGCAGGTGCCTGTGACCAGAAAAGGGCACTCATGACTGCCATCAGAAATGCCAGAGAGACGGGAAGGGGTCCTGCCCTCTCCAGGTCAGGCTTTTTTATTTTTTCCCAGCTGAGTCCTTCAGCCTTCTGGTCAGCTGGCTGATTTCCACCCTGCCATCCCTCCTCTGAAAGATTGCGTTTCTGTCGCAGGGGATGGTCATGGCCAAGAGCTTTCCCAATGCTCCCTCACAAAGCTGTTTTCAGCAAATGATGAAGAGGGCACTGTGCTCCTGACTTACTCAGTCTGGTCCTATTAACCATGGGACAGTGCAGCCCCGAGTGACCAGCCTGGGCTGGAAGCATGCTGCCAACTCTCACGGTTAACTAAGCCTTTTTATTATATTTTTGTGGAGAAACAGTGTTTAGTGACTGGGAACAAGGCCAGGAACAAATTAGTGGTAGAACCAGAACTGGAACTTATGATGTGACTTCTTGGCTAAATTGCTTAATACTCCTCTCTCTAAATATCTTCCTTTGTAAATGATGTATTCACAGAGTTAGGGGTGCTGGCAATTAGAATTATGCATTTTTAAACCATATTTGATAGGTTTAGTTTGTAATGAGGCTTTGCAAATTGTAGCTGCATTCCAGGTTTTGGGTGTCTGTAGAGGACAAGCACTACTGCCTGAGCTTGTGCCAAAGGACATTTTCTAAAAATCTTGTTGAAATGCTGCCTGCTTATCTTCCTTTTTTTCCCTCTTATTAAGTAGCTTTTATGCTTTATTAAGCTCTTCTTTATGAAAACTACTGATAAAGTTAAAATAACATCAGAAGAGATGTGACTCATAGCTGTACAAAAGTAACAGCTGAAATTCTGTAAATTTAAGGTATGGCTCTGCAGAGTAAATGTTTCTGCTCAGTAATAAGTCTTCTCATTTAACTGTGTGCTCTTTGCTTTTTAGATCTTTTATCCAGAGACTACGGATGTCTATGATAGGAAAAACATCCCTAGGATGATATACTGCATTCATGCTCTAAGGTAATTGCTGACAGAAATAAAAGTTATGGTAACTGCCAAAGTTAGGAGTGTAAGTCTTGAAGTGGCTTTAGGACAACCAGTATATCAAAAATCTGTCAGAATTTACAAATTCACTGGTTTTAAGTTGGAGACAAAAGTTGAGTTTTTTTCAGGTCTATTGGCCAAATAATTTTCAAAATAGATATTGAGGATTACTGAATTTAGCACACATATCCCTCCCTCAATAGTACACCCCCTTGCAATATGAACACACAATTTCAAAATACACACTTCAACAAAAATCAAACAAATTAACAGAAACTTAGCAAACCATTAGTACAAGCACAGAGCAGACATGCTGATCAGAGTGAAAAGAGTGATGAAGGGACATTTTTTGTCCCAAAACTGAGGCAATTAATTACTGAATTCTGTGGTAATTCATGTAAAAAATGACGCATTCTCAAAAATTTCAGAATTCTGAGCAATTTGACTTTACGTTAAAAGTCAGAGAGGCTTTGACTACACCACTGAAAGTAGTGATTAATTTTTTTTTTAATGTTCTGCCTTAAGGATTTTCTTGATGATTAGCACAAAAACATCTGCCCTGTGCTGTCCCTGGTGTGAGGACAGTGTTGTTGGCAAACAGCTCCACCCTCCTGTGGCTCTTCTAGTTCATTTCTTGCATATAGAGACCTTTCCCTTTCAACATTTTTTGGCACTAATCTTTCAGAGAATACAATTAACTTGCACCCCGAAGTTTCTTCTCTGTTTCTAATGGTGTTCAAAGGCACATCAGCTGCTCCGGGGCTATCAGACAGAAAGTATTCAATAAGTGCTTTATTGTAACTTTTTTAGGGCCAATCCTTGAAACTATGTGCCCACTCTTCCATTCTGGGGTGTGCACTCACTCCCAATAAACAGGATTTACCACTGAAGTCCACCTTGTTATTCCTTATGCCAGGTGCTCATAGTTGACACCCCAGTATATTTTTGCCAACTTTGACAAGAGTTGCCCCTTGAAATTATTGTACTTGGTGTAAAACTAACTGGGAAGTGACACCAGTTCTGTTTGAAGGTGGCAGCTGTGTTATGGGCCAGCTCAAAGGTTTTGCAGGAGCTGCCAGACCACATTTAATTTTTCTGATATTTGCTCCCTCACATATATAGGACATTATTAACTGCGGATTTGAACTCTACATAAGCAACAACTCCATCAGATTTCTTCTTAATATCTGCCTTATCATTGCAATGGCAATAATTCTTATCCTGAACTTAGATTTACAATGGTTTGACCTATGGTAGAAATTTTCCTTTCTCCATATTGGCATGCCCCAGGATTTATGCAGTACCAGTATTAATCTGTGTTGTCTCAGCTTTGACTTCCAAGTTTGTCCTGCTTAAATTACTCTTTCTTGATGCATACCAACACAAAGGTCTAAGTCTGTACCTCTGTACTTAGTATGTTTTGGGGTTTTCTTTTTGGTGCTAATATTTTAGAAATGGACTTTATATAAAATGTATCGTGCCACACTGAAGGGGAATAGGCCTGGAATATTTTTATTTATAATGCTTTCCCATGAGATTGTAGGCCCCTGTGCCTGCATCCTGTACGTAAGGATGTAAGAATAGAAGAAACAATGACTGAGCTTTATTTATTTCCATACCTTTTCCTAAAATGCATGCCAGAAGTCCTTCACAGAAGTCTTTCAAATCAGACTTCAATCTCAGTGTTGAATGGCATGCAAGCTACACTGAAAGCTGTTTGGGAAAGAACAGGATTGAGCACAGGGTGCTTTGCTTGGCCAGCAGTGCTCCCAGGTGGATTGGCACCAGAGGAATGCTGAGCTGTATCCCAAATGTATTTCTGACATCTGAAATAATTCCATTTTGCAAGGAAAGTCATTGGCTCTTTATTGTTTTGCTGATCTTTTGCTGCTAGAAGGCCTGAAGGTAGATGAGTACTCTAAGCATGATGGTTTAAATATAGTTTTAGGATATGTCCTGATTCAAGTCTGAAATTAAGACCATTGCACTTAAAGCGTGTGGGATGACTTGTGCTGTCAAATATAACGCTGCTCTGGCCAGGAAGGAGTGACTTAGCAAACAATTTCTTATTATATTCCTGTTGAATGTAATTACCTCCTGCTTTTCTCTCACTGAAACTTCAATACTTAAAGTGCTGACTGGGACAAAGGCCAGCAAGAAATTAGTGGTAGAACCAGAACTGGAACTTCTGGTTCCGAGCTGAAAAATACAGAGGCATAGAATCCATTACTTGCACGTTATGGTTTTTTTGTGTGTGTGAAAGCAGATTTGGGGTTGTTCTTGCACTAAATAAGGTTAAGAACAGCTTCATTTAAATTAAGGTGCTAACAGTAATTCTTCTTCATAAATAGCAGTGCTTGGAGATGTTTTTCCCCGTGTCTTAGTTGGAAAGGCAGGTGTCTGCCAGAGAAAGCCAGGGCCTCCCTTGGAACTGAGAATATAAACCCCCTTCCTCGGAATTATTATAATTTTGAAATTAAGGGGCTCTCAGACAAAGGTACGGGGATAGGAATAACAGTTTTTTACTAGTATGTCTAACAAGGTAAACAAACAACAAAACAGAACAGCAGCATTAACAACAAAACAGAACCAGGAGCCTCTTGGCAGCCCTCTAGGTCCAGACAGGGAGGGATGGAGGAGAGGCTTTGCTTCCCAAACCCCGGGGCTGTCTGATCCCGGGACCCCTGCAGGACTGAGGAGCACCCAGCTGGAAGGGCAGGGATGAGCAGGAATGCCGGGCTGGGGGATGAGATGTACCGGGAGCTCTGGTGGTATCTGAACCGCGGGATGTCCCGGCAGGGCAGGGGCTGCGGGGCTGCAGCGCTGCAAAGCCCCAGAGCAGCGCCGGAGAAGTGGCGGGCCGGGACAGCGGCTCCCGCAGGGCAGGAAAATCAAGCCCAGAATTCCTGCTCCAGGAGCAGACGGTGGGTGATCCCTAGGACTGGGCTCCAGTGATGACAGTGAATTCTCCCCTCGGTCAGGAACACCTGGACTGTGCTCCTTCCGATGCCGAGAGCGAGAGAGCGCAGCCGCCCCCAGCCCCGTCCTTCACCTGCCCCAAAGAGGAAACTCCCAGGGATCCAAAGAAATGTGGCCAGGTGCTACACTCCTCCCCTCTGGCCACTTTGTTTTGCTTAAGTACCCAGAAGTACCCAGTAGTTAGGTTTCTAGCAACTTATGGGGGAAAAAAAATCTATAAGTAAAAAAAGAAGCAACTCTAAGCTGCAACACCCTGAGAAATTTAGTTTTCCAATTATCTTTGTGAGAAGATCACTGCCACATCCCAGACAAACTATCCCCCTAGAAGCTGGACAGCTTCAAAACATTGTTTTCCTAGGAAGCAGCAGAATAACAAACGTGCCATAAAAGAAAAACATACTATTTTCAGGTCTGTTTTCCACAGCATGTTATACATGAGCTAAGCACAAAACAAGTCCTGGGAACATCTGCCTGATATGAGATGCAGTTCTCTGTGGATGATGCTTTCTACTGAAAGGAGTTGCACCTAGGAACTGTTCTTTCTCCTTTGTTTTTCCCTTGCTCCTGGTGCCTTAAATTCAGTTTTCTTAACCATGAGGCCCCCTGCTTTTGACTTTCTGTGTTTTCTGAGGTTCAAGTTACACAACAAAAGCATGAAGCAAGCTGTTTCAAGTGAAATTATATGTTAACTCTGAGAAGCGTCTTTGTCTTCTCTGCAAGACTCGAAGAACATTTTCAGCACCATCTGGTGGTTAATAAGTTTATCCAAACAAAGGAGTGGAGGAAATACCACATGGTTCAACATCCTTCTGGAAGTGCTGAAGAGCAAAAAAAAAAAAAAAAAGAAAATTCTTTAATGTTCATAGCACTCTTTCTTCTTGTATCTTTTTATTGTGGTGACCCAAAAAGGAGTCAGCACAGTCAGCTGCTGATTTCCATAACTGTTTGTATGACATTTCAGCATTTCAGACAGGACTCTGTCCTTGTCTTAAACTTGGAGTAAAAATCTCTCTATACCCAGAAAGACTGGAAGGCAGACCATGGTAGCAGAGGAACCTGGTTCATTACTATATTCTTGTAAAGTCAGTGTGCATTTTTTTCTCCCTGAAAAAGCTAATTTGCATTGTAGACAGAACTGAAATACAAGAATGGCATCAGCAGTGATTTTGAGAGGCTGTAAAGGCATGTTGGCCCACCTGAGATCCTTTGTGGTGCTCATCCAGATGGGGGCAGGACAGAGGAGCAGCTGTGGCAGCATGGAAGATAAATGCTCCTAAATACATACAACAGCCACAAATATGTGCTTTGGAATCTCATCCCATAATTTGCTAGTAGGAAAAAATCCCCTCCACAACCAAACACAAAAGGGAAATATGCTTCTCTAGAAGCAAAACCCTGAAGCACATATGCAATGAGTGAGATTGGGGTGAAGTTTGAAAAGAGGTGGAAAACAATCCTTTTGGAGGAATGTTTTATTTCAGTGTTGTTTTTAAAAACCTATCTTTTTTGATTCTTTCTTGCTTAACTCACTTGTTTACTGCATTTCACTGATAAATTATAGAAACATCAGTCTTCTGTAGATAAATATGTGCCCTGTGTTTGGAAGCTGCTGAGAAAATATGTATGTGTTCAGCTGTTTTCTTTCAGATACCACCATAGAGATCTAGGAATGAGTGAAGGTATTTTTCATGCTGTATTGAAATAAAAGTATTCGTTTTTGGATAGTACACTAAATCAACTTTCTTCATTTTCCAAGAGTAAAATAGTAAAATGACACATATTTTGAGATGCTGTTGAATGGACTTACAGGTCCTTGTTCCTCTACCCTTAGCAAGAAGGGTGTCAGTGATTAATGTGTTCTTCTGTTAGCAATTACAGGGATGTAATTAATGCAAGTCAAACCAGAACATAGATCCAAAGACACAAGCTGTGCTGAAATGCTTTCAGATCTTGATGTTGCCCCAGTACTAGCTTTTGCTTTCCTTTATCTATCTTTCACTGAGGTTTTCTACTTGTTTATACATCCTGTGTGACCTGAGATACACTGACAGTGCCTCTCCCTTAGTGGTGCTTCTTGGAAATAAAAGATTTCTCTTTCTGTAAGACTTGAAAATACAGTACAAAGGAAATGGTAGTGTCAATTGATTCTGTAATTACATACATGTAAGTCAAGGGTTAAAGAACAAGCTTCATAAAAGCGCTTTTCTCTTGTACAGAAAGCAAACAGCTCAACCATCTGCAAAACTTTAAATCCCAGTTTTCTTCTTTGCAGTTTATATCTCTTCAAACTAGGACTAGCTCCACAGATCCAGGACCTTCTGGGAAAAGTGGACTTCACAGGTAAAAAGATGCTTATCTAATTGTATGTCGGATGTTTTTTTACACTGAAAATCTGCTAACATTGTACATATTTTCTGTTATGGCCTTTCTCCTCCAACAGCATTGCTGTAAACACTGTTACAAATTAAACAGGTGGGAGGCTGCTATTTTTAATGATAGTTGGTCTCAGAAGGACGGGAGGGAGGGATTTTTCATTGAATACTTCTCGTATCTTAGAGTCCTTCAAAATGAGGAGGAAAACTGCTCAGAAGCCCTGGCCAGAAGCACTTTTAGAAACATTTTTGATTTTTGTAGCTATGGTTTTTCACAGTGAAATTGTCGTGCTTTTGTTCTGATAATATATATATATTTTTTGTCTGAACAGAGGAAGAAATCAGCAACATGAGAAAGGAGCTTGAGAAATATGGTATACAAATGCCATCTTTTAGTAAAATTGGTGGGATTCTGGCCAGTGAATTATCAGTGGACGAAGCTGCCTGTAAGTGTGACTCCTGTTCTGTTCTCTACCAAATGCTTTGACAGAATGCTAACAAAATACTTTCTGTATTCTCATTTACTTAATTGGCCAATTCTTAAGAGCTAGAAAGAGAACAAGTTCTCACTTCCACATTGCTTCATTGTTACGAAGTCTCTCCAAAATTTGCAGTCTGGATTTTTTGGTATCTCCATTGACCCATAGGAAGTGCTGCCAGAAGCAAAGATCTCTCACAATATTTTGAATTTACAAGTTCCATTAAAAAACAGAATTAAATGGGTTTTTTCTGCTGCTCATGCCTATTTGTGTGTAAGTCTGGGTGTTTTTCTCTATACCATTTCTTTATTTTTTTTATGAAATGAAGTGACAGATTACAAAAAAAATTTGCTTGAATTTGAGTTACATGAAATCAGGTGTGTCCACTTACATCAACACTTGAGCTCTAGTTATTTTAAGATCCTAGTCTTTTCAGAAGGATAAACTGAAGAACAGGAGGGTTGTCTTTGCTACTTTATTCAGCCTTGCAAAGTGGCAAGCTGACTCGTGATATTACTTAGTGTGCTGAAATTTTCAGAGCCTAACTTAAAACACACTCGATGTTGATTCTCATTGTCTGTGTTGAATATTTTAAAGCCTGCTTAATATGTGTGTGCTTCACCAAAGCCAGCTCTTAAAATTCTGCCTTTTGAAGAGGCAGGGGATTTTTAGCAGATCTTTAGATATGTAGTGACTACCAAGCACTTTTTCAGGGAGCTTCCTCCCCTGAAGATTAAAGGGCTCAAACATCCTTCACTGAAAGTCTTATTATACTGTGCAGGGCTTCCTATAACTTCTGAAGTGTTTTCAGTCTTAGAAAAGCAGGGTTTCCTGATGCTGGTTCTGTAGATTACGTGCTCTGCCCCATGACAGGAAACATCTGCTATGGGGACCCTCACACACCAGTGAGGTTGGATAATGGAGATCCTGCCAAAGGAAGGGGTCTACCATCCTTCTTCCCAAGTGGAGTGTGCAAAAAGGAGATATGAAAGTGGAGCAACTGCTGGTGACTCCTACTCTGCTGCCAGCAGTAGTATAAACCAGCAAGGAAAGAATTAGTTGAAGTGCTTTCACAGAGAGCTTATTCTGCAAGGAAACCTCCCCACACTTCCAGCCTGCTCTTTCAAGCACAATCTCACTGCTTCTCTTGGTAGGTGGGGTCACATCTGCCAATATCTGTTTGATTCTCTCCTAATCTTTGAGCTATCTTTTGACTGCTTTTTGCTGGTTCCATTTAGATTAGTAAAGCCTCTTACACAGCTGTGGAAGAGATGACATCCTTCCTGTGTGTTCTGTTACATGAGGGTGTTGGGATCACATATGTGTCTAAGGAGAGTTTTCCTAGTCCATTGGAGTGGATATGGATGTACACAGAACCACAGAATGCCTCAAGTGGGAATTTGGACAACTGAGTCCAAGTTACTGATCCCAAGAGGATTACCTAAAACTAAACCATATAGCTAAGAGCATTGTCCAGATGCTCCTTAAATTAAAGGATTTAATTTAAGGAGCATCTGCCAGGTTTGATGCTGTGACCATTCCCCTGGGGAGCCCATTGCAGTGACTTGCCACCCTCTCAATGAAAAGCCTTCTCCTCGTGTTCAGTGTGAACTTTGACTTTTCACAAAGTTTAATGACAAATTAAACCAGTGTGCTTCTCTGCCTGTATCTCCTCCCTCATGCTAGCTGCTTGTACTGCCCAGCTGTACTGTGCTGAGCTAGAGTGAAAATTTTAGAACAGCTTTTTGGCATGAATTCAGAAAAAGGATTATCCACCAACAGCTATGCAGGTTCCAGGAGCTGCCATCTCTGAGGGTGTATAGCTTCACTGCATCCTTCATTTGCCCCTGCTGAGTGATATGATCTTTTGTCTGACTTCTCTAAATTTGTACATTTCTGTTTTTTTCTTTGAGAAAAAATATATTTCCTTCAGATTTGAAACCTCAGATCTGAAGCATGTTTGCTTTCTTTCATAAACTGACAGAAATGAAGTCTTTCTTTATTTGAAGACTCAGCTATTTAGACGGTCAGTTAAACTTAATCCAAACAACCTCTTTTTACTGCGTGCTTTTCTCCACTTCAGCAGAACCATGCAGAGCAAAGCAGAAAGTAAGAAGGGTGACAAGTAGGTATTGGCAAAGTCAGGAAAGATGGTAATTGTGTTTTCCATTCACACATCTCCTTGGTGGCATGCAGGTAAATCCTAGGCAAGCTCCTGTGATGATGAATGGGGAGCTGCAGTGTTCCTCCTTTGGGATATGATCTAGATACACACTTATCAGGTTTTTTACATTTTGTATAGTAAAGTCTGTGAAATATTTAAGGTTAATGTCACCCATTGGGGTCTCTTTGTGGCATGAAGGTCCAGATAAAGTGCAGCTCTAGTGCAAGGCCTTCATCTAGACTGATCTTTGGGCCAAATGTGTTCAGGGAGTAACTGGGAGGCCTGTGTTAGCTACTACCCTACACCTAATTCAGCTGTAAGTGGTTTTGAAGTGTACACTCATGCAAATTTACTGTGTGAAAAAAAAATGAGCTTTTGTGACTCTTAAGTTCTTGGAGTCAACCATTTGTTTAGTAGGTGAAGTTCTGTTTTTTTCTCAAAGGAAAGACTTAACACTTAAGCTGATCACTGGCTGCAGTGAGTCCTGTGGCACTCTTTTCCCTTTTTCCTGTGTAGTAACATTTTGAGGACCTTGCAAAGCCTCCTGGGTGGTTTTGGCCTCTTTTTGAAGTCTGCTATCTTGTGGCTTTGCAGCAACAGGAGAAGGGACCATTACATCAGTGTGTTTCATGTGCCTAGGGCTTCATAGAGCTCTTGATGTGCAAAGAACCATCTCAGGGAGGCTTAAATGTGATGTGCAGGGCTGCATCCTGCCTGGGGTGAGGGTTTAAATGTGTCTTTCCAGAGGACAAGTTTAATGGAGCTTCAATTTCCCTATTCTTGTGCAGCATCTCTCAGATATAGTCAGTTTAGACAGTACTTTTATATGGACACAAACATGCAGCTTTAAGGTAAAAACCACCAGAAATACTTTCAATCCCTACATGTAGTTACCTTCTAAATAAAATAGGACTCGAATGATAAAATTCATTTTAACTCGTTCATTAACTCATGTTTTATTGTCTGTCAGTAAAATATTAACTGTGACATGGTTTAACCCCAGGCAGCTGCCAAGCCCCACGCAGCCCCTCACCCACTCCCCAAGCAAGATCAGAAGGCTGAAAGAGGGAGAACTCATGGGTTGAGAAAAAAGCAGTTTAATATGGAAAGCAAAGGCTGTGCACACAAGCAAAGCAAAACAAAGAATTAATTCAGGGCTTCCCATGAGCAGGCAGGTGCTCAGCCATCTCCAAGAGAGCTGGGCCCTATCGTATGTGTAAGAAGACAAACTCCATCACTCCAAATATCCCCCTCTTCCTTCTTCTCCCCACTTTACACACTGAGCCTGGTGCCCCATGGTCTGGAACATCCCTCTGGTCAGTTGGGGTCACCTGTCCTGGCTGTGTCTCCTCCCAGGCACCCCCAGTCCCCTCCCCAGTGTGGCAGCACCAAAAACAGAAAAGGCCTTGGCTCTGTGCAAGCCCTGCTCAGCAGCAACAAAAACATCTCTGTGTTATCAACCCTGGGTTCAGCACAAATCCAAAACACAGCCCCATGGCAGCCACAATGAAGAAAATTAACCCTACCCCAGCTGAAACCAGCACCCCCCTGTTTGGGGGAAGGGTGAATGTGGAACAGACAGTGATGCGCCACCTTTGAGTAAACACCAAGCTCTGCAGCCTAAAGTTGAATGTTCAAATCTGTAAATTATTGAGCATAAATCCACCGCTCCTTTCAAATAAATCAGAAGGAGTAGTGACAGCAGCTTTGGCATTTCTGCCTCCTGAAGTTTGGGACTGTGCTTTCAATTTCAGTGCATGCAGCTGTGATAGCAATCAACGAAGCTGTTGAGAGGGGAATAGCTGAGCAAACCATGGCCACCCTGAGGAACCCAAATGCAATGCTGCTCAACGTGGACGAGGAGCTGGCACAGGACTACCAGAATGAGCTCTTTGATGCTAAAAGGAAGAAAGAATCAAATGCCAGACTCAAGGTAGTGGTATTCTATTTGTACTCCCGGTACCTGTGTGCCTTCATGTTTCTTGTCATGCTGTAGCATTGCTGTTTAAAAAATTAACTTAATTTTTAGAATTAGTACTATGAGGAAGAAACTCCCACTTTTAAGATAACTAAGAGAAATAATGGTAATGCAATAAGCTGAAAGCCAATTTTATAAGAATATGTCTGCTATGACTATGATGCAGCTTAACTGTGCCCAAAGGCTAAATAAGCCAGAAGGCTAAATAGTAAAAAGGACTAGTTTTCTTCCATTAATTGCTGTAGAAAAAATTATTTTACTGCTTAAAAAGTTGTAAATACAATAATACCCTTCTTTGAGTATAAAGTATAACCTTGCCACAGATATTAATGTGAAATTATTTGCTGTGTCCTTTTAGATGAGAGCTAATGGTCTCTGTGACAAAGTGCTAATTTCCTCAGTTCACTTAGTCAACAAATTGCTTTACAAATACATTCAGTAAATGCTTCAGCTGATGCAGTTTTAATGACTTTGGCTAATAGCTTTTCTCTCTGCAAACTGTTTTGTGTGAACTAGCAACCATTTTGTTTTCTCAGAATGGCACAATTTCTGATGAAGAGAGAGATGTCTATGAGGAGCTGCTGACACAAGCTGAGATCCAAGGCAATATCAATAAAATAAACAGTAAGCTATTCTGGATCCTCGTGGAAGTATGCACACAATGCATGATCTCCCAGATTCCAGCTGAACACAACTTGAGTCCACCTGAACAAACAAAATATTTCTATGGAAACTTGAAAAATATGCACGAGGGGCTAATATCTGTCTACGACTGTTTTTGTCATGCTGTTCCTTCTCTACTAATCTTTGCTGGGGAGGGGGGGTGCTAATTTCTGTTTGTGGTTTTTGCTGTAAGGATTCCTCAGTTCAGAATCAAATCATTTATTGCCTGCTCTGTTTCTTTATGTTCTTTTTGTGTGCAGATTACTGTAAATTTTGACCCCCTCTTCTATATAGACCCAAAATTCATTCATAAGCTTTTGCTTAGCTGTGGTTGAGCCTGCTTCCACACAGGCTCACACAGAGCCAGAGACTCCCTTTGTAGGATTGGACCTGAAAGAGGTAATTCTCTGCCAGATAAAGATTGCCACCCCAGCTGGCCTTTACAAAAAGTGAGATGCTGACAGCAATGGACTTTTTTTTCCCCCATGAGAGCCGTATTTGCTGTTTATAGGCATTGTTTTCATTTCAGTTCACATAGCTTTAGTCCAAGTGAATGAGGCTATTGATCAGCAAGATGAAGGGGCACTGATGGCAGGTTTGAACCGTCCTGCTCTGAGCCTGCTTGAAGTTCTGCCACAAAATTCCTCATGGTATCTATTGCAATTGTGTGATTCTAAAGAACAGAAAATGCAGGTAATTGAATTGAACAAGTACTACGTTTGCACTTTTTATAGCTGGTTTTAATCCAGAGAGAAACTGTCTTTACTCTGCCCTTCCAGCATCATTTATGGAAAGTTTTGTAAAGATTTGAGAATAATTGATGTACTAATCAACACTGAAGAGCTGCACTTGCTGAAAAGAGCATTATATCCTTGTATTTGCTAAGATAGAAGAAAATTTAAGATATAACATGCAGCCTCTAATATTTTGTTCACCAAATAAGTTATAGCTTGAGAACAAATAAAAGTAATGTTGAATCATTAACATTAAATTAAAGTGCCAATTGGGTTTTAAGGAGAAAATCTATTCTTTTAAATAAGATGAAAATCACAGGAAAAGATTAATGTTGTGTTTACTGAGCCTTGTATTTGAGGCACGGGTGATAGCACAATCAAATTCTGTGTACCATCACCAGACTTTATCCCTTATCTCCCATCAAACAAAAACATAATTAAACCTTGTTTTTCTGATCTGTTAGATAGCAGGCATTCCAAATATGCTCGACAAAAGTGAAATACAGAAAGAAGTTAGTGTTGCCAATGTGGAAGCTGAGGCCCACAAGCTTAGTGAGTAACTGTTTTAATACTCTTTACCATCACCATTTAATTATGTTAAGATAATTGAGTCCACCATTTCTTGCACGTAAACAAGGTTTCTCACACTGAAACCATAGGTGTTGCATTTCACTCTCAAAATCTTTCTTCTCAGTGTCACAATTGCCAAGCCACCAATCTGTGCTGCATTGGGTGTGCTCTTACTGAGCTGATTTGAGCCACTGGCAAGCACAGCAGCATAAAACTGGAAGAAATGCATGGTTTGATGGCTTGAACAAATATTTTTCAGTGCAGTATTAATGCCCACTTGGGAGCAATGACCATACTTACAGAGTTAAGATGGAGGAATATTTTGCAATCACATCGCAGAAAAAATTTATTCTCACTTTTAGACACACACTATCTAAACCCTAACCCATTCTTAATCTGTTAAGAATGCCACATGACACAAGTTATAGTTTGTAAAAATATATAGTTAAAGGGGATCTAAATTTGCAGTGCATGTGTTGCTGCTTTTGACTGGAAATGTCTTTGCTAGGCAGTTAACCTTTGGTTGATCTGCTGTCATTCCATACTGCATCTGGGCATGGCTATTTTGTCTCTGGTACTGTATTCAATGCTTTGAAATCCAGGCTAATTGCTTTTTTAATGTGCCTTAAAGGCTATATAGTGAGGTCAGCTTAACTAAGGAGATAAATTTGACTTTATACCTTAAATGTTAGCCTATTTCAGATTAGATAGTCGTGGTGAGCAATAGTTTCTCTGAAAGAGTTACTTCTTCATAAAGGAAAGGAAGAAAAAATGTGATGTCTGAAAAGCATTAATAGCAATCTGGAGAGTAACTTAGTTCTTATGTTTGGCTTGAGAAGAAAAAAAACCAGTGGCTTTTGTTATAGGATTGTAAGCAACGTAAAATATGTTTTGCAATTTGCATGCTGGGTTTCAAAACTGGAAGTCAGTAGCTTGGTTATTGGCTGCAGAACTAGTCCAGTCCATTTGTGGGTCTTGACTCCTTTCCTCTTTACTTTTTTCTTTTAAAAAGCATGTGTGCATGCTGTAGCTGTGAGAGCCTTTCCTGGTTTCTAACTTTAGGAACAGCCAATACTGAGAGTCTTCAGGGACAATGTGGCCCCATATCACTACGCTTCAGAGAAAGTGGAATGAGAGGCAAGGGGCTTTTTTGGGTGGGCCTGGCTAAAAGATTTTCAAAGACTTTGTGGTGTATAGTAAGCTCTGAGTGTTGCTGTATAGGTGAACTGTGGATGGTGTCTTCTGCACAAGTAGTGTAGTCTCAGATTTGGGTAGTCAGTGGTAATTTAAAATGTTCCCTGGGTAACAGTACACAGAAAAGACATATGATAATGTAGAGGATTAGGGCTTATTGAAGAGGTATTTGCATAATTGATATTCCTCAATTGGCAACATGTGCTCTAACCTTCAAGGTTGCTTCCCTTTCTGCCAGACCAGAGTGGTGCCTTGTACAGTGTGTTCCTGGGTGTGTCCTGGCCCGGGTTTCTTCAGAGATGGCTCCTCCAGGTGTGCAATTATGGTGGCAGTGACTAAGCTGAGGGATGTTGTAATGCTTCTGCAGCTACCCAAGTGGGAAGTGATTTCAGCATTTTCCTGCTGGGCTTAAAACCCCTGACAATGTCAGTCCAGCAAAAAGCAAAACAGGCAAGTTGTTCAGATGCTGAAGAGGTTTACACTCATATCCTCATATCCTTCTATTGTGGTCTGTTTAAATTAAAATCTGAGCAGTAGCAAAGGGATTCATTTCTAGGTGGCAGTGCCTGTAAGGACTGATCTTCCACCCTGGCAGAAAAACAAACAGGTGTTGGCATGCAGAAGTTCTAGAAACCATGGCATGTGGGTTTCCATCAGTTCAGATACTGATTTTCTGGCAGAAAATCCTACACCTCTAACACATTTGGCTGACTTCCACCAGGCCTCCTGAAGTAGACAGTAATAATGTTGTTGGTACTTCAGGTACTGGCCTGTTTCAGCTAGCTCAATTAGATCCTGCCTAAGGAGGAGGTGAGAGGGGAAACGTGGTGCAGAAGGAAGGGAGCATTTGGGGTGAAGTAAGACAGAAGTGCTGGAGCTGACAAACACAGAGTACCTGCTGCAAGCACACCCAGGAGGAATTAGATCTTTCTCTGTGCTAGGGTTGAGTCAGCTCCCTGTTTTGTGCATTTCTAAAAGTCCAGAAATTTAAAGTCCTCCAGTCAATTATTTGCTCAATACCTTTGAACACAGACTGTTTTTACAACATTCCGCAGTCATATCATTTCACAAAAATGTTTTTTTTTTTCTCTTGTGACAGCAAATTGTGTTCTTTGTAATATCTCAGTTGTCATCTACATGGCATGAAGAGCAAACAGCATATGAAAATTAATGAGCTTTTTTCCCCTGCTGTTCTTTAGAACTCATAGCGGTTGACAATATCAATACAGCAATTCGTAACTGTGACCCTAGTAAAACTCTGGTTGCCCTGATGAAACCCGAGGCACAGCTGCCTGTTGTTCACTCATTTGCTGCTGCTGTCTATCAGACTGAGCTGTTCAACCTCCAACAACAGAATGCTGTGGTAAGAGTGAAAAGCTTACAGCCTGCTCGTTGATGTTGTGTGGTCAGACTGTGAAAGGGCACAAACGTAGCGTGTTGGTCATGTAAAATCTGGCATAATTCTCTTGCCATGGCGTTATGTATTGCATGAATCATTTTGGTTGGAAAGGCAGTATTTAATTGCAGAGGTTTTTTTTCTTGCCACACTTCGGTCTGGCTGAGCTCTTGTGTTGCAACAAATCAACTGACTTTTTTTTTTAATTGTTGCATGCTTTTAATTGAGGACTAACTCTGGTTCGTGTATTGTGTAGAAAAGTAATTCCCTGTTATGAGTAGGACCAGAAGAGATAAGACTGTGGGGCAAAAGAAACAAAGGCAGGCTGGATGGGGCATAAAACCCCACTGAGCTCCACCACCACTTCTGTGTCAGTCTGGCATGCCTGTGACTAGGAAACTTCCCAGGCTTTTTAAATCAAGCCCATCCCCCTGATGGTATCTAGAGTGTGTAACTCAAATTTGTTACACTGCTTATTTAGCTTCCTGACTGCAGTACATTGTTATCCTACAGAACTACCTGGCACATGATGAACTGTCTATTGCAGTAGAAATGTTGTCAGCTGTTGTGCTGCTAAACCAGACCTTGGAAAATAAGGACATCCCAATGATAAAAAATCATCTCAGAGACCCATGCATTGGCTTCAATAATCTGGAAGAGGAAAACTTGCAACGGTAAAGGTTCATTCTGTCTTGTCTGGATGAGACTTGGCAACTTGTGAAAAAAAAAAAAAAAAGTAGGCTTTTTTTGAGGGGTGGGCTGTCCTGTGTTGTGGCTGTGAAGTTGGAAGAGCTGCAAGATAAACATCTGTGTTTTAAATTAATAAGGGAGAGTGTGACAATTGCTAGTACTAGTTATCTCTAAATATAAGCAATAACACAGCCTTGAAGTCTGTAGCCATGTGAGTTGCAGGGAGAAATATCCTCAGAAAACAAACATGAAGATATGACAAAAATCTTTGCGGACACTAAAATGTGAGACAACTGTAGCTGGAAACTGTTAATCACTAACCACTCTGAAAGATGATCTTTGGAACGAGACAGTGTTTAATGCCTCAATGTCCAGGAGATCTCTTGAGCCATGGCCAAGCCCTTTTTATTTGCTGCCTAGAAAGTGAACACAACGCTGTGGCGCACACGTGTGCTCAGCATTACCTTAGAGCCTTCACTTGCCTGCCCTGTCACTTGCCTGGTTTAACACAGACATGCTGCCACTGCAGTGGATCTTTTGTCTATCAATAAAAAACCAGGCAGGACGAGAGACCAGCGTGCAAGGGAGAGCATGGCAATGCAGAGCAGTTCCTGTCTCCTGGCATGGATGGGGGAAGGCATCAGCAGGCAAAAGGGACCACAGTAGGTGAAGATTTTCACCAGGCTGTCAGGGGACTGAATGTGAGAGTGGCCCTGTCAGTGTGGGTCTCAAAGCCAGCAGGAAGGCAGTCAGATTAGGAATAAGAGGCCAGTGTTTTGGTCAGAGAGAGAAGAATGGCGTAAAATGGAGCAAAACTAACCTGCTACTTCACCTCTGCTAATGTGACGTGGTGCTCAGAGCAAGAGAAGCAACATCATAAATTATGCAGAAATGGCCCCAAAGTGTCCCAAGTGCAGCGTTTCTGCTGATGTTACTAACCCAGTCTTTAGATTACACTGCCAGTCAATGCAGATGGAACAGCAGGAATTAGTTGGACTCGACAGCTAAATAAAATTTTATTATGCCATTATGTTAACCTGTGCTGCCAACCATATGCTGAATCCTGCAGGAAGCTTTGAGTTGCACCACACCAGAGGAAATATAGTAGAGCTAGAAAAACTTCATTGAGGGAGATGCTGTTCAATGGCTTTCTATCAGAAGAGATGGATTTGTTGGGAATGTATTTTTTGGAAGAGAAAATTTAGAGGAAATATGTCATAGGTCTCCAAAAACTGTGCATGTTGTGGAGAAGGTTAATGGAAACAGTTACTAGCTTCCAATAGCTCTAGTTGTTCAGGGATTTTTGAGAATTTAATTTTAAAAATTGGATCCTATAAAATACAAACTTTAACTTTTTTAGAAAACTGTCATCTCACAAAACACATAGTGGGGCTAATTTCTCAATAATACATAAGATTTCAAAATGCAGCAGATAAAGTAATGGAGTGTAGTCTTCAGCTATCAAAGTGATGCACAGTCTCCAGCTCCAGAAGCCCTTAAACACAGGCTAGGAGATGCTGGAAAGACAAATCCACTCAGGAAAAGATTAATGTCCCCTATTTTTTTTGTTTTCTGCCAGCCATTTGTTCCTCAGGCCTCTGATGGAAATAGAAGACATGCATTTTATCTGACATACTGTCAGATAATCAATCTATGCTTAATTCAGGAATATAAAAATTATTTAATATATGTACAAATGAATTTGCACTACTCTGAAGGTTTCCAGCTCATCTGATCTGTGAATCTTCTAGGAAGAGTAGACACAGGCTACAGAGACTGTGCTTGGAGGATCTTGAGCTGTGGAAACAGTGGCATAATTTTTGGTTTTTTAGAGCCTTGCCCATGGCTCATCATCATCCTCATGTAGATAGCAGGAGATGCTATTACCTGATACTACTGACTGAAATTCTGGTCTTTGAATTAGTGCCAAGAAGACATCAATAGTTTCCTAAAACAAGAAGCTGGCTGTAATTTTCCCCACGTTTATCTGTTGCACCATATGGCAAGTTTTATATATGTGTATGTACTGCCATCATGCCACATAGCCAAGAAAAGTTCTCTGACTTACAGGGCCATTTCTTCAGATCCTGAAATGCATGTGTAGAACAGGCAGCTTGCATGTCTGTATAATTTCTGGCAAGAGCTGAGTCACTGGAAAAAATACTAGTCACTAAATGATGGATGATACATCTGACATAATTCTACATAATTCTTTATGGCACTTTATCCTATGTATGAAATACACTTATGTATTTTATATCTTCTTATAGTTATGCTGATACACTATTGTCTATTAAGTCAGAGGCTTCATCTCAAGGCCAAGATTATTTAAGCTGGAATGATATCCAGAACTGCATTGACATGGTTAATATGCAAATTCAAGAAGAAAATGAAAGTAAGTAATTCATCCTCCACATTGCCCAAAGAGGTCATAGTCGGGTCTTTGGTATGTAAATCTATGAACTGAGTGGCCTCATTCAGATACTCTTGAAAAGAGAGGAGCATTTAAAATTTTTGAAAGCCTGAGGTTCTTTAAATATCCTTGAAATATTCCTGTTTGTTTCAGAAGGCTGAGGGATGTCACAGGGTGCCTGCCTTCTGCAGTGTTAAAAATGCTGTGGTTCTGCCTGCTTGGCAACCCCTTCCAGCCCTGGATGGTCTCACTTTGGGGATTCTGCAGTTGTAAGCAAAGAGCACATTGAGAGGCAGTGGAGGAAATGACAAGCAGTGTTCCATTGAAAAGTGTTTTTTAGGGTGTCAATGATTCCAAGAGATTGTTTTTCACAAGGGAGTCAGTAAGAAGTTAGGCAATGCAAATATCTGCCTTGCTCTCCTTTTGGGTAACTTGATTTTTATGTCTCAAAGTAGCTTCTTATGCCCATGTGTTCTCATGTGAATGCATTTAGAGTTTATTTTTAAAGCTGAATGTAAGTGTATTGCCATAAGAGGGTGGTGTTATATTAAATGTGATAGCTGGTCATTTAGCTTCAAAAAAGCTAAAGCACCAAATTCTTCCACTGCATGTGGAAATTTGAGGCTATTGAGTTATGCCAAATGTGCTGGAGCAAGGCAATGAGAGGCAGCTTTCAGACTGCCTGCCATTTCAGAAGCAGCCTCAGTACACTTTTGAGAGCCTTTGAAAGACACAGGCTGCTCCTGCCCTTCCTGTACTGCCATTATTTTCATGCATGCTGCTGTTCCATACTGGAAAGGGAAATTTTATATTGCACAATTTCTAAAACTGGCTGCATTAGTGCTTCCTAAATCTAGTCCAGTGGCTGCCATGGATCCTCACAGACTGCTTGCCTTGTGTGCCCTCTGGCAAGGTGGGGTGCTGAGCAGTTTATCTGCCTGGCAGAGTCACTTTTTTGTCTGGAGATCTGCACTTAGTAGGAGTTGGAACAGACCTAGCAGTGGCAGTGAAAGTGTTCAGTGCCAGTCTAGCTGCTCTTGCTCTCAGTGACCTCTGCCTGGGGATGCTTAGAGAGGGCAGATGGGCAGAGAGAAGAGGCAGAAGGGAGGCCTCTGTTTCCCATATCTGCATAGTCCCTCTTATGGACCACCTTGGAAAAACTGCCCATATCCCAGGCCTTAGGGTGACCTGGATCTGTGACCTCACCGTGTGGGTTGTGGTGGGTCTAGAGACACTTGTTGATCCACTGGGATCCACTGGGAGCAGGGATGTCATCCCTCACAGGTGATTGAGTGATGCCTTGACTTCCTGGGGTGGCTTTAGGGAGCACAAGCAGAGCATTTCAGTGATGTTTAGGGGCAGGAGGAAATTGATTTGAAACTGTTGGGCCCAGTCTGGAGAAAATGAGTTAAGGTTTTATTAAATACACTGGGCCTTACTTCCTGACTGAGGTACTGAGTGCCACTGGTCACTATTGTCAGATTGGTTATTTACAGTGAATTACAAGAAGTGGAGTTAAGTTGCTATGTAATGCTGTAGCTGGGAGTGCAGTATAGATGTTTTTGTCCAAATCAGGGTTTCAAGTAATGTGGTCTGAAATCACTTAAAAATAAAACTTTCAGAACCATGAGCCAATACATTAAACATAGAAATATGTGATACCCAACTTTTTCTTTAACTTCATGTTAACCCTTCCTCCCAGAAAAGTGAAAGTCTGTTTTTCCTTTTTTGTCAAGAATCATTTTGATTTTTAGGAAGGGTTTTATCCAGATATATAAATAATTGTGATAGGAAGGAAAGATGTATAGCATAATAGCTTCAAATGAATATAAGAAAAAAAAATCTAAAATCAGCTGCTGTTGCTGCCTCTGCTTCTTGTTCTGTGATTTTTCTGTTCTTCATGTTACTGCTTTGTTTGTATGTGAGATCAGAAAAGCTGCAACTTTCTTTGATAAGTGCATCTGTAGTAACTCTTCTGTTTCATAGGAATCATTGCAATTGGACACATTAATGAAGCTGTTGACCAAGGAAATCCTGAGAAAACTCTAGAAGCCCTGCTATTGCCCACAGCCAAGCTGCAAGACGTGAGACCAGCAAATGCAAGGCATTATCAGGATGTTCTGCACCATGCCAAAGCACAGAAATGCAAGGTTAGAATTTTTACTCTTGTTCTCTGTGAGAAGTGAAATGCCAATTCTTTTCACTTGCTTCTATGTCCCAGTCCCCTGATGGCAATTTTGCATTGATGTTTGTATTATCTTTGCCCAGAGAGGCTGTAAATAAGCCAGTGACAACACAGTGGCAATAAGCAATTTTGCACTATAACTTGTTCTGACTGGCAAAATGGTTTAATCCTCAGTGGATTAAAATTAAGACATTTTCTGCATATGTCTTGCTACACTGCTGTAATCTCACTTATTTTAATTCTACTAGGTTGCTGCAGCTACTACAAAACATGGGCAGCAGCAGTACTCACATGGTTACAAATTTGTGTTAGGATACACAACTGTGTCAGGCAGATAGCTACAATATGGATGGAAAGTGAGGTTTTTGCCAGAAAGAAGCCACAATTTGGGTGTTATTTAACAAATCTCTGGGAAGTATTTTGAGGAGTCTCCTTTCCTTATGTTGTTTTATTTTAGTGGAGTTTTGTGCATATTCCTTTTACAGCTTTATCACACAATAACAAGCTGATGGTCTTGTACGTGCCCTCAGTTTAAACCTATCTTGGCAGGATGTTGCTATCTGCTTCCCCAAAAGCAGTGGCCTGGTCAGCATTACAGCATTCCAGCTCAGGGAAGCATAAACAAAGATTGCAGGATGCAAGGATAGAAGGATAAGGGATTTGCAAAATAAAACTACTAAATCATTCTTTCAGGCCAAAGCTGGCAAAAAAAAAAAAAAAAAAAAAAAAAAAAAAAAAAAAAAAAGGAGTCAAGAAATGCATATACACTATGAGAAACTGCTCTGGGAATAGAAAGGATTTATTTTTCTCAATGTAAGAGTTTGGACTCATCTTACTAAATGTAATTAATTGAGCTAATCACTCTAGGCTCCTTTTTAACCTGTTTCTAGTATATAAAATTGAATTAATTTTACCCAACTGTACATATCTAACACAGGTCACATGGCCTGAGTGCAGCATGGCTTTCCACTTAGTATTATCTTATGCATTTCCCAGGCTAGGGCAGGTATCTATACATATCTACATGGTAGATGCTGCACTTCAGCTCTTCAAAAACCAAGTTAAACCTGGGGAGAGCTTACAGGACATGACTGAACACAAGGTCAGCTAAAGCTACCAGCATTGCACTTAAAATCCTCAGTGTCTGGAAAACACAGTTAAAATTCACATAGTGTGTCCCTAAGGTAGCATGGTGAGCTGGGGAAAGTCTGCACACTTGTAAAGTATCTTCCAGCATTTGTGTCACCTCACCTGGGGTACCTGCTGTGAAACCAGATGTTTCTGTAATCTGCTGTCAGAACCTTTGAAAGGTGTTAGCACAAGTCAATTTCTTTGCAGGGCTCCCTGTTTTCTCTGAGCCCTCAGTGTTGAAATGCCTTCTCCCTCGCTGTGGGGAGGGTTTTGTGCTTTCTGGCTTCACCTGTCCTGATGGGCTGGGGTCAGGATTTGTGCATGGTGCGGGTGCTGGCTGCACAGTGCTGGCCCAGGACATGCCATGTGTGTGCTCAGCAGGCCAGGATGTCCCCAAGGCAGAGACCTGCAGCCCAGAGGTGCCTGCACACAGCAGTCCCACCCTGGCTCATCCCTGCCAGGTGCCCCAGGGCTCCCCAGATGCAAACCTGGTGCCTACTCCTGTCCTGGTGTGAATGTGCTCACAGGAAACAAATGAGTGTTTCCAAATTCTGGAATAAAAATTGTACAATCTCTTTGAAGTCTTCTCAGTCCAAGGTTTTAGATGTTCCTAGAGACTTCTGTGGACCTTTCTCTGTTGAGGTATTTTGGTTTTGCAGTGTTTTGAAAAGTACTTAGGCCACCTTCTCTGTGAACAGTAGTGTTGTTCCTGTTTCAGAAGAGAACAAGACACAGTGCTCCCAAAAGAAACACTCAGATGCATACTTAATTCTCTACAGTGATCAGTCAGAGATATGAACATTCTTTAGGTAAAAATATGATTTATCCTGACACTTCCTCCAAGAAGAAAAAAAATTGAAACACAATTGTAAAGGTAATGCAATTTCTCAAGTCTGTCTATTTTCCACTTTTTCTGATCTCTGTTTATAAAGCAAATCTGACTTAATTTGTGTTTAGCATGTTTTAAGAGTGAGCTGTGGTTAAAGGAAGCACTTGATTTACAAGGATCAGATAGGCCTCCCAATAAACTTCCTGCCCCAACATCTGGAAAAACATATGTGTTAAACCTACTCACTTATTTTGAGCAGCTTTCTGCCACTTCCCCATAGCTGTGGTGATTTGGGGGAGTCTGCACCCAAATCTGCCAGAATCCATTACAGGTCTTTATCTCAGATCTGACCTATTTCTTCCTTGCATGAAACTGAAAATGCAAACCTGGAACTTATTTTGTCCTGTAAATCTTAGACCACAGCTTTTAACACTTCTGAAAGCCTTTTCAAACCAAATGTTCTCAGGTCCCAGTGAAGAGAAACTCTGTGTTAAGGGAGCATATTGTAGATAACTGGAAAGTTAAACAGATGGAACAAATTACTATGTTTGGTCATAAGTTTTTTTGTGTGATAGGTAAAGAGGTTTTAACTATGTTCACCTTGTTTAAATTTTCAATAGTTGTATATTATTTTAATTATTTTAGTTACCTTTAAAATTTGTTCTTGTGCATGTTGAAGGAATGGCAGGATTAAAACTAACTTAAATTAAGAACCAGAAGAAATAGAAAAAGGGGAGCCTCACCAGGCTGCAAATTCCCTTGAGGCATTTTCCAGTGCAACTTATTTTATTTAAGTAAAGTTTTTTTACAATACTATTATCAAAACAACATAAAACATTTTTAATCCCCACTTACATGCTGCAGTTACAAATTCAAACTACAACAACTGAGCTCATTTTCTAGGAACTTGGTATATACGTAGGTTTTGAGTTTCTGTAAAGGTAGAAGTTGAGACCCATTGTTTTACTAACAGTCAATGGTAACTAGTTCCAGTATTTGTAACACTGTAGGTATTTCCTGTGAGGATGTGGAAATAGAGAATCCTACAAAACAGCTTCCCTGTTTTGCTTACCAAGCAAGAGTGATACATGCCTGGATTCACACTGATAAGGGTCAGCTCCCAGCAGTCTCCCTGTGGGTTTGGGGAGTGCAGGCGCTGACAAAGTGGAAGAACAAGTCTCCAGTGCAGAGCTGGCTGAGCAGCCTCATGGGAGAGGCAGCCTTGGAAGAGTCAGGTTCTGCATCCATGGCTGTACATTTACTGTTCTGTGAGCCCATGGGGAACTTTGTATTTCCAACATCCAGGGCAGTATTTGCTCTTGACTGCTCCCAGGCATGGAGAAAGTGCTTTTACTTGTTCCCACTTTCACCAGCCAAAACCTTGTTTTTGTATCACTGTTCCTGCAGTGACTGATGGCTTGAGAGCTAATTTGAAGTGTCATGAATTGCCCTAGAAGTGTTGTTTGGATGCTCACTCCTCTTCTGGTACTTGGAGGCTGATATTCTGGCAGCTTCCCCATGGCCACAAAGTGATCTCAGAAGGAAATGGAGGTGCAGAGCTACTTCCCTGAATCTAGGTACACAGGTGTTGCAATGCATGTAATAAAGTTATAGAGCTGGAGAGATGTGTTTTTTGAGATATTCCATGTGTGGGAGAAAGTAATTTTAACTGAGATTTTGTTTTCTAACACATTTTACTTGAAGTATAAATGTCACACCTGAGATTTGTTGCTGTCTGTGTTAATACGATACAAAATCACAATTCCAGTAATAGTAATAAATTCACTTTTCCCTGGATATTTTAACCATTGTTAGATAAATATTGGACTGGCTTTTAATTTTTGACATCAGAAAATAAAGGAAAGGATCGAGACAACTGTTCAGGCTGCTAAGGCATAAAGCAATTAGATAAAAAGAGTACAAGCCATCCCTGTTGTAATAGTAGTAGTTGATGTGATGGATAATAAGGATAACATTGCTGGGCACAAAGCAAACAGCAAAGATGGCAAGGATCAGGAGGCTGACTTTAACATACCAGACCCACTCCCGGGTCTTGAGCGCTCGTATGATCGACACGTAGCAGAACACGATGGTGGCGAGCGGCATCAGGAACCCGAACACGGCCAGCGACACGTAGTAGTAGAACTGGAAGGAGGACACGGCCTGGCACGCGCTGTGCACATCGTGGCAGGTGTAGATGCCCAGTGGCCTCACGTAGTAGCTCTGCTGCATGATGGCCAGCGGCAGCATGTACAGGAAGACGGCGGCCCAGACGGCGGCGCAGGCCGCCAGCGCGTAGGCGCGCTTCGGCAGGCTCTTGTAGGTGAAGGGGTGCACGATGGCCACGTAGCGGCTGACACTGATGCAGGTCAGCAGCAGGATGGAGCAGTACATGTTGCCGTAGAACACCGCCGTGGCCGCCCGGCACGCCGCCTCCCCGAACACCCAGTTGTTGCCGTTGAGGTGGTAGGCGATCTTGAAGGGCAGCACGATGCAGAAGAGCAGGTCCGAGGCAGCCAGGTTGGCGTAGAGGACGGCGGTGCACACGGAGCGGATCCTGAAGAGCAGCATCCACAAAATGACGGCGTTGGACGGCACGCCCAGCAGGACGGCGCCGAGGTAGACGGCAGGAACCAGCTTGGTGCTCAGAGAGCTGGTCAGGTACTCCAGCGTGGCGTTGCTCACTTCTGTTAACACGGAGTCGTTCGACTTTTTCGAGGTGCATTTGTTTTCTCTGATACGGATGGTCGTCGTTTCCCCTTCTATGGCGTAAGGGGGGATGTAATCGTAGTCTCTCGCTGAAATTCCGCGGAAAGTTTTGATAAGAGACACTGTTTTGATTGCAGAGCCATTCAGCGAAAATTCTGAAGCTTGGAAATAAAACAAAGTTAGAATCGTTAAAAAGGACAAACTGCTGTGTATCAACAATACAACTCACCTTCAGGAACAGAGAAGGATAACCATCTCTCTGTGAAAAGCAATATAATTTTAAAATATCTGGGGAAATCTCCTCTGCTTTGGGTGTTCAAATGTATGGACAATAGCCTTCATTTACCATTTCACACCAAAACTTGAATATTCATCATTAATGTAGGGTTAGCTGATCTTTCTGCATTTTGAGTGTTTTCAGTAATATTTGGTGAAAAATATCCAACACTTCTGTTATGCTTATGACCAGTGGAGGGTTTTTCCCAGTAGTAGTAATGTTTGTCATTCATCATATAAGCAATCTTTGTTTAGGCTTGATCAAACACCATTAGTATCCTTGTCACTTCACATATGACATGCATGACTGCAAAAGATTCAAAAAGCACTATCTAGTTTAACACAGACTGAAACCTTCAAATCAAAACACTGAAATTATCCTTGGCTTTTTTTTTTTTGTTCTCACATGTGAAATTGTTACTCTTCAGCTTCTGACTAAAGCAAACCAGATCTTTTAAGCTTCTCATTCCTGAGCAAGGGCAGTGTCTTGAGAATTGAAAACAAGTGATTGGGCAGGTATTAGGTGTGATTTACTAGGAAGTGAATACAACTTTTCAAGCAGCAGGAAAATTTTGGTGGGTAAATATTGTCAGCATATGGGCAAAAACAATAATACTACTTTATTAACACCTGTTCCTCAATCTTTAATATAGATGTTTGTAGAGACGTCAACACTTCCACATGAAACACGAATGTGTTCAAAATGCTTGTTAAAGCCATGTGTTGTAAAATAGATTTTGCACAGTAAACAACTGTGTAAGTATTGCATTTGTGTCATTTAAATTTTCTAAGGTGCATTTAATGCAAAAATACTTACTGTGAAGCCTACAGCATGCACCATGAAACTGGAATTCAGAAGCAAACTGAAATATGGATGAAAATATTTGGACTTTTTTTTTTACCTTTCCATATTTTAGTAAAATAAGGAAAACAGTTTTATTAATGTTCACTGGCAAATTTACTGTAGAGTGTTTTAAAATAATAATTAGAAGACTGCATAATTTTTTAGTAGTTTTTTGATGGTTACTCCAGAAAACTAGTTTTAACCACTCATTAAAAGTCATATGTGTACCTGCAGGCACTGGCATGTGTGTGGATATATACATATATACATACACACACACATATAGATAGATAGATATAGATATAAATACACACATATATGGTATATGTGTACGTGCATATATGTAAACATACATATATTTGTCTATACCAGCTTTTCAAACTGAGCATGTTTTTAAAACAGTTTTAATTCTAGAAAGGAAAAGAACATGTTTATTATTTGATCATTTCCTTCAGTTATTTTTATCACAATAGTCATCTGAGCATTTCCTTCTAATAACACCATCTATGAAGTTGTAAAACAAGACACTACAGGTTTAACATTTAATCATTACAAAAATACTGGATAAAAGATGTGTCGTCAGTAAGTGCAGAAAGTTCCCTTAAATAAAATTCTTTATAGAAAATGACTGGCAGAGGCAAGGTGTCACTGAAACGAAAGAATAAAAATCTGCTTACAAGGACACATCCTGGAGCAGTCTTCTGTAATTGGTACATACATGTGTAACTCATTTCAAGTTCGCAGCTGATAGAGCAACAGCATTACCAAAAAGTCCGTGTTACTGACTAAAATACAGAATAGATACAGAAAGTAGGACTCACCTGTAGTGCAAAGACTGGAGGTAAGAGAGAGCAGCCCAGTGAAAAACAGTGTCTTCATTGTAGTGTGTGAAATCCAGCCAGCTGAACAATGGTGCTGTGCTAGTTCATCTCACGAGACGTTTTGTGGGGTGTTTTTTTTTCCCCTCTGTAAAGGGACTAAAGAATGATTGATCTGTCCTCCAGAAGCATCCTGTAAGCGTGAGGTTTATGGTAAGGAGCTAATTTGTTCTTTGTCTACTACAGCAAAGAGGGTGTGACGTATCCAAGTATGCACACATGACTCACTTTCAGCCTCGGCTCAACACAGAGATAAAATTGCTTTACAGCAGCAATTTAACTCCTAATTTACCACAAGCCTGAAGGTGATATGCAGGGTTCTGCTGAAATCCGTACATACAGATATTTGGAGCAAAAAGATGTTTTCTGGAGAAACCAAGGGGTGTGTTTAGTAAAACCTCAAAGGTCTCATTCAGAGACAAAAATGTCACGTGGCTGAACTCTGTACCCTTTCTCCAGGGAGAAACTGGGCTTGCAGAAGAGTGTGATGATCTCAGTTTAGAAAAAGGCGAAGGTGGAAAGAAGCCACACATACAAACATGCCTTAGGAAAACTTCATTCTGCCTTTTGCCTCCCTACCCACTGTTAGCTGTCACTCCTTCAATCCACTTACTGCCTCCTCTCACACTGTTTCCACCCCTCCACAGACTGCAGTCTCCAAAACCTTTCCCCTATTTTCATTTGCTGTTTTGTTGATCCCTTCCTTCTTCTCTGCCTTGCGCCTTTTTTTTTTTTTTTAATGTCTTTTTTTTTTTTCCTTCTATGCCAAATTGAAGGAAACAACAGCTTGTTTCAGCAAGCAAAATTAGCCCAAGTTTTGGTCTGGCTTCCAGGCTAGTCGCAAGGCTCAGCATAAACTGTACTTGGCTCCAGAGCCGTATTTGTGTTTGTTCTTGTATTTAATGTGTAAAAGCTGGATACCACATGCGGAATTCTTTTCAGTTTCTCAATGCTTTTGTCGAAATTCAATGGCAGTTTGGGAATTTATTAAACATTCTCACAAGCGCTACCTCTAACTCTCACCTGGTAGAAAAATTGGCAGTATGAGTCTACTGTCCTGTGATTGTCTGACACCTTCATGTTATTTATGTATTCTGCTACCTTGTTTACATGTATCATGCAAGCTGGATAGCATGTCCTTACGGGTTTTACCCTGTTTTCTCTTTGTAGTTTCTGTGGATATCAGATTTATTAGATCTTTGGCCTAAGGTTCAGTGCTTAACCAGGGATACACGTTGCAAAGCTGCTTCTTTGCCTACACTGTTCTGGTTTGAATGTGTTTATAGCTGGTTGGATTTTTTTTTCCCTGAAATATTTGTGTGTATATGATCCTAGATCTCTCTCAGCTGATACATTCCAGCTTCTCCCATCATTAGTCTGTTATAGTCCTGGCACTCCTATTTCCTCTTTAGCATGAACTTCCCACCCACCTACTGGATGAGATGTTAAATATTACTTTAGCCCTGTTTTATCTGCTGAAGTGCTGGTATCACCAGTGAACCTGGGAAATAGGGCTGGTTAGTGGGGGTGTTGAGCCCACTCTGCTTACACCTTCTGGTTTTTTAACTTGGGTTTAATGCCATGCAGTTTAGGCCTGAAAGAAGAGCTGTAACTATTCTGCTGCTTAATTACAGAAAAGTTTTCTTGAGCTAAGTCATCATTACTAAACCTGACCTGTCTTTCTATGTCAGTTTTCTCTGCTATTTTCTAATGCCATTCAGTTTTCTGATGTAATGTAACATTTACTTAGATACACACAAGGATCCCTTCCAAATAAGGGATTTTGAAAGAAAGCCAATTTCCTGCAGTCTTCTGCTACTCTCTCCTACTATCACAGTGCTTCCTGATAATGTGTGATTTTATGAGACTATTTACTTTGCCTACATATCATGGTAATAAAAATGCTTCAATTTTATTATCTTTAGTAGAATGAATTCTATGCCAGCAGTATCAGCAAATTCTGCTGTTCTTCTAGACATCAAAACTTTAAGAGTTTTGTATCTGAACAGGATCTTTTTCAGTTCAGTAAATAGAATACGAATGAGTTTCATTGATGATTTTAAACAGTCAAATCCTTTTTAGTATTCAAGGGCTCTGCAAAGCAGAGATTCTATATTGGAGCTGTATGAGGATATTGAGACAACTCTTATTATTCAGTTTTTTCAAGGCTGTTTACTGTCCTTTTCTCAGGAATCTCAAGATGAATCAGCGCTTCTGTGGCTGGATGAAATACAAAGAGGAATCAATGACAGCAACAACAACATACAAGAAGCAGAAATCTGTAAGCATTTACCTGCATCTTCATTGCTCTTGTTTTTCTTGGTCTTGGGAAACTAAACTTGGTAATTTATAATTTCCACTTCAGAGAAGGTGGAAGCCCTTTAAATACATGAAAAGAAATGAATGCGTGTTCTTTGTCATACTAAAACTGAGATGACCTAAAACTACAGGAATGGTGTTAGTTCTATCTAAAGTGGTAATCTTTAAGGTGTGGCTAATAACTCAGAGGATTTGCTTATACAGGTTAACATCATGACAAACTTTCTAATGTCAGTGTATCTTCATGTAGCTAATGAAATACATGAATGAGAAGGGATATGCTGTTCAGGAGCTTGTTTTGCTATACATAAGGGTAAAATCTTTATGCATATTTTAAGGGCAAATTTTTATGTTTACCATTTTGGTTATTCATCTCTTTTATGTTGTCTTTTAGGGAGTGCTGACAAACAAAAATCAGCAGCATATTAACTTTTAAAGCAGTGTAAAAAGAATGCTAGGTCATTTTGAAAAGTATATGCTCTTCCAATCTGTAAGGAAGAGAAGTCTGTAGGAAAAATGCTGAGGCTTAATCTGTCAGAGTGCTGTGTACTGAATGCACTCAACACCTTTTGCCAAAGCTTTAGCTGATCATAAAAATTTTGGAAAAACTATACATAATACATAATAAACTTTGGCATGCAAGGTAGAAGCAAGCAGCGCTGGGTTTATGGGGCACGCGGGAGAGCACGGTGACGTGCCTGCCTGTTCCAGCCCAGGGCCAGCACAGCTCAGACAAGGCTCTGGGTATTGGCCAGCCTTCTTTCTGCTCCACTTGGCTTTGGGTGAGTCAGTGTCCCCCTCTGTTGCACCTTAGAAGCCTGTGAATGCAAGTGCTGAGGTGGGTGCATTCCTGCAGCGCTGGCTCAGCCGTCCCGGGTGCACTGTGAGCCCATGTCAGGAGTTACTGCCTGGGAAGCTGTGGGTGGAAGAGAACACAGCTGGCTATTGCAAATAGACACCCCGGCTACAGGGACATTGCATTTTTTGTTACTATGACTTTAGGATTGAGCTAAGCAACTAACATAGTCTTCACGTAACGAGGCAGATACACTGAAAATAGCTGAAGTATTTTTGTAGGTCACACATCCAAAAAAGCACTGGGTTTGTGTTTTCTGAAATAGGGTCAGACACATGCACATTGTGTCAACCTTTTGTACTGAGGAGAACTGATACCTTCTTTTGTGGAAAAACCTGCTTCCCATGGATGCCATCCCAGAGCCATGAGGAAACATGAGCACAGATAAGGGAAGGAAATGTGTAGCATATAAATGGATCTGAGTTACACCTAAAGAGCAGCTTGAAAACCCCCTCATTTGTGTTCACTGGTGTAAGAGCATTAAGAAGATGTATCATAAGCAGCCTGCAGAAATCAGGACAGCATAGTTCATACAGCAATACCATACAAGGTTGCTAATGGTAAACCATTGGTCCATCCACTACCTAGCTGTTGTACTAAAATCTATTCTTATAGTCTGTGTTGGTAGTAAATGCACAGCTTTTCACAATCAAGGATGCTCAGTGGAACTGTTTTAACATTTCACTTTAAAGGAAAAAAATACTAACCTCATGTACTCTGCCCTGTGGGTTGAAAGGAAGCACTGTCAGCACAGCACATTTTTAAAGAGCTCTAAGGTTTTGCAGCTAAAACCTGAGATTTAACATTTCCCCATGGCACAGAACCTGATACTTCCTATAACCAACACATCCTGTCTCAGGAAGTTTGCATTTTGTGTTCACGTAGTCTAAACTTAAAGTTCAGCTTGATCACAGCTTAGAAAGGAACTTTCATTTGATCTATCACACAGGCACTATTTTTGAAAGACAAACAACTGCAAAGCTTTTACAAGGTACTCAAAGATGTATTTTTCAGTTTAAAAAGTGGTTTTTGACGTTGCTGCAGTAATGGCAATAAAATAAACAGCAAAATAAGAGAACATACTGGCAGCAGTACTGAAACAGTCTTGATCACTTCCAAACTAACTTTTATGTTTTATATAAATACTGTGGTACAGTATTAAAATTTTGAAAGGCTTTTACCGTATTCCCTGTCAGTAAAGGACTCTGTATTTAGGAAGAAATGTTCAGCAAGTGCTGGTGCACTTCCTAACTCATTGTGGTGCTCGCTGTGTGTTTTGCATCACCTTGCTTCACTTCTTGAATGAGTTCAACCATTGTACTCCTTATCTAAGTGGAGGACAAAAGGAGATCAGCCAAGTATCAGCTGTATAACCTTCAGGAGTAGAACTGAACACTGACTTCAGTCTTGCACAGGAAGAGTCTGTCAAAGCAGGAAGCCTGTGTGTCCTGAGAGAGTCCAAGTTATAGGAAAAAGCTGATCTTTGGCCTTGTTGAGAGTTCAGGCTTATCACACCAGACAACTGTGGCTTTGTATATCACAGCTGTTTAAAAGGGAGGATGGGTGTGGAAAAGAGCCCTTTGCAGTGTTGATCTGGTACTGGCATCCCAACTGCTAGAGGAGCAGGCTGGAGCTGACAGTTTTCTGGCAGTTGGGGATGGCTAATTCTCACTTATGATTTTCCAGGGTCCAAATGGCCTTTCTCTAGAGCAACAGCCACAGTATTAATTGCTAGCATTTAAATTAAAGGAATAATTTCCTCTGAGTTGAGGTTTTTCCCCTGATAAACACTTTTTTAATATTTTCCTTCAAAAATGCAGGTATAATTAACTAAAAGATGAGGAAAAGCCAGATGACAGTGGACCTACATAAACAAATCTTAGTTTGTGTTTCCTTTTGTCTTTGTAAAAATATCCTCCAGCACGCTTAACTGCAGGATGAAAAGGAGGAAGGAAAGCATTCAAATTCTGCTGAACAGAGTTGATGAGGCACAAGGGATGGGGTATGAGTCTGGGGCCAGCAGCAGACAGCTGTAATGTGTTGCTTCCCAGTTTTTTCTGCTTCCTTGCTGCTGAGGCCAGATGCCTGGATATCAGAGTGCCACAGCAATGGTAGAAAGACATCTCCAGTACAGGTGTGTGCTGGGCAGAGGTCTGTTTCCAAGCACAGAAAACTAGCAGGATGCTATCTGACAGAAATCCAGGTGGTGGTGGTGTAGTGTTGCACATCCACTTTGTTTCTCAGCTGGCTGACAGAGCATTTTTGGTTGATCTGTTATTGCCCAGCCAAAGCTACCCATCCCACCTTAGCCAAACTTAACAACAATGAAAAATTCTTTCTGTTACTGAAATCCTTTCCTGCTTGCTCAGCCTGATGGAGTAACTCCTGTTCAAGGGCTTCTGATGCTGAATGCATTTTTGGCCAGCTCTGTGTATGCAGGCTGTGTGCAGGGACCTTCTTTATGCTGATGCAGGTAGACACAAGATCAGGGAAAGTGTTTGGTGCTGCAGCATGAAGTGCAGCTGTGGAGTGCAAAGGCAGCCAGAACCCCTAAAGCTAGGATCTAACCTGGATGTTCAGCTCTGTTCACTTGTCCCTCTGTGCATGGATCTTGAATTTAGATGTGAAGGAACACCTTTAAAGACCAGAACAGCCATGCCTAAAGCAGCCTAGTGGGTAAGGAACTTTTGAACTGGCAAGTGCTTCCACATGTATGCTGCCAGGTATGGTGGAATCTGCTTCCTTGGTGATGGTGGGATCTGTGGGAGGAAGTCCTGAATTAGAGTATGGGTAGTGACATGTAACATCAGAGTTTGCACATGCTTCACAGCATCACCTCTCAGGGTGCTTTTATATGCCCTGGAAGCAAAAGATGCATCTCTGACAAATTCAAGAGCATGAATTAGCTTTAAACAAGTTCCTGGGGAGGCAAATTCAAGAAAGGGTTACCTCAGCATGCTGAATAGGTTGCTACAAGAATTTACTCGAGACAACCAGTTTTAATTCCCATTTCCATTTTGTACAGCAGAATTGAATGTTAATGTTTACAGCTTGTACCCCAATTACTCCACATACCTCTAGAAGGCTCCCAAATGATCAGACGATGATGCCCTGTCTGTTGGGGCAGGGTACTTGCCCTCCTCAGCCCCTACCCCACTGTCACCTGGTGTGTCACTTGATGGGGAGCAGCTGTGCCCTCAGACTGCTCTCAGTTTTGCTGTGCCTGCACCCCAGCCTGGGTGCAGCACACACTTTCTACCTAACATGCTTGCTGTTCCCCAAAATACTAGTGCTTACAAGCATGAAGGAGGCTGAAAATGGGTAAAGCACTGGATTGCTGTGTATGCCATGTTGTCTGTGTGTGCCAGCGTTAGAAGTCCATTTTCAAAGTTTCTGGAGGCTAGACTTATGGGTAAATAGAGTGTAAGGCTCTTAATTTCTCTATGTTTTTATTTTACCCTAGTGGCTGTTGGAATATCAATGATTAACAAGAGCCTGGAGAAAGGTGATTCACAGCCAGTCCTGATGATTCTGCAGTCAAGGTTTGGATTACGAGTCATTCCCGAATGTGCTGAGGCCTACTTCAGGAACCTCTCTGAAGCCAAGAACATGAAAACTACGGAAGGTAAAAAAGTTCCTAAACAGGACAGTTCCACATGTCCATATCACTGAGGCAACCAGAAAGCTAGAACAGGAAGTTTACCTAAAATCACTGTAAATGGAGGGAGACAGCTGCTGCTTTAAAATCTTTTGACAAACGTTGTACTTTTCCTAGTGCATTTTACGTGAGATTTGTTGCACACATGATGCAGACCACAGTACATGCTGTGTTTATTGATTTCCAGAGTCTAGCTGAGACTTCCTGGAATCTCAAACCTGCTTCTGAGTGAATTTAGGGCAGCTTCTCTGTGACTCTCAATAGACTAGTCCATTCTCTCAGAAAACCATATTGCTGAAAGTGTTTTTGCACGTTAGCAGATGCAGAGATGCACACATCAGTCTTACAGGTTGCTGTCAAAGGTCAATCCAGTATCTGACAGTGTTCACATCCCAGTTATGGTCCCTGTGTATTGCCAGAGCAGCAGTTACCACTGAAAGCTGGGGCTAGAATCTCTTCTTAGCAGATGATGGGATGTTTTGTCATGTCATAGCTGCAAAAGCTGGTCATAGCTAACAGCAGCCAAGGTTAGCTAATGGTTACAAAAAAAAATTACTGTCAGTGTAGTACCCATTCTTACAGAAGATGGGTAAGATTCATTTTGCAACATGTGTATTTTCAAGGCCTTACAAGTTTTATCTTGGGGCCTTTTGTCCATGAGGAAATGAGGTTTTTCCTGCCTGTCAGGATGCAGACTGGCTTACCACAGCAATAAACAAGAAAATGATGTGGATATAGGAAATGTCGTGTGTGAGGTAAGAGTCAGTAAGTCTAGAATTTGGGCAGAAGACAAGAAAAATACTTTTTTATAAAAACAGTCTGTTTTGCTTGTGAGTGATGATGTAAGATGGAGGACACACAGTTTCAGGAGCACTAACTTGGCACGTTAGGTTTGGAGAGGGCAGCAGTGGATCTGTACCAACCCTGGAGCTGTTTCACTAACCTTACCATCATTTTGCTCTAGAGGAATGACCCTCATCCACCTAGCAGAGTATTTTGAAAATCCTTACTACAAAAAGGCCCAAGATACATAGAGATTTTGCATGTCAAAGGGTTTCCCAGCAAGTACAGGCAGAGGAAATGAGTAAGGAGAGCTGTAATTTATCAGTGAAACAGGACACAAATGTGTACTAATGGTATGAACTGCTTTTAGGTTCTAGTGAAGGCCCATGGATTAAACTTGTAATGAAAGGCATGTATGATTACTATTACAATGTGGAAACTGAGGAAGGTACCTGTGAGGCCCCCAAAGGAGTTGTACCAAAAACTTCATGGTTAACTGCTGAAGAAATCCAGGTAGGTGGCTAAAACCTTGGCTTTCATTGCAAAAGCAACATAAACACTTGAGAGAGCGTGAGACATGACAATTATCAAGAGGCTGGGGTGGGTGAAACTGAAGGTCACCTTATCAGTATCTGCTTCTGTCAAGAGCAGCAACTTAAATCTAAGCAGACAGTGATAGCACAGCCTCCTGTGTAGTGTCTGGCAGCGATTTAGGAATTTCCTTACTGGAAGTTACAGCATTTCTGTTAATGACCATCAGTAGACACCAATGGAGGAAAGTATGATTGCTTCCATATCCTTTTATATTTTATAGGGCTTTGCATTAACCTATAACAAATAATTTTATGATGTATTTGTGAGCAGTGGAACCACCATTTTCTGTTTAGATCTAATCCTCTGACAGTATTGTTGTATCTCCAGAATTCAAGAAGATGAGTGTACTATTTTATCTCCCTTACTGTAGAGGTTTTGTGGAGGATCACACAAGCCTCTGAGTAATTTGTTCTTCAGTTATCCTGATGCAGCTCATCTAAGTCACAAAAAGAACTCAAGTCAGTGTAAGTGCTTCTGAAATTCTGAATGCAGCAGTACCTGAGTGTCCTTCTCAACAGGGAACTTGGTGGTTCAGTATTTCTAGATGTCTGAGTTGCACAAGATACATGTAAGTGTTAGGAAAGCAGAAGCCTGCTAATGTATAAAAGAATACTCTCTTAAAATAGCATACGCACTTGCATAACTGAGGCTTGAAAGGTGTAGGGTTCAGCAGTAACAGTGTAGCTCTTTCTTCTTACTGATTAAAATATAGGGGTAAATCAGAGGGATTTGGATAGGGTGAACACAAACTGCAGAGAAGGAGAGAGCAGAGTCCAAATTCCAGGAAGGTCTTGTCTTTTAAATGACCTCTTCCCATCATCTCTTAACAGAACATTGCTGGGCAAGTTACAGCGGATTACAACCGAGAGCAGCTGTGGCTTGCTAATGAAAATCTGATTGTTGGGCTGCAAGCCCGAGCAAGGGGATTCTTAGTCAGAAAAAACTATAAGGAGAGAAAAGCCTATCTTCAAAACCAGGAACCATCTGCCATCAAAATACAGGTATTGTTCTAGAACAAGAAGGTAATGTGGCTCGGGCAGCTTTTTGTGTGTAACAGGTGATGTGACTGATTACTACCACTGATAAAATTCTCACACAGACCTGTTTTCAGCAGCAGCAGTTTAAAATTCTACATCTGCAAAAATATGTGCTTTTGCATAGCAAGTATCCAATTTTAAAAGAATCTATCATATCCACCTCCAGTGTAAGTTATTTGGGAAAAGCCCATTAATGCACAGCCCTGCTTTTGTTCTGACATGCTCAGACTTTTTGTGGTGTGCCTAACTATGCACAGTACAAGGCCAGAAGATATTTGTTAAGTATTGAAGAAAAAATTCCTTGGCAAAGCGTGAGTTAGGAAATACATTCCTCACTAGACTATCCCTAGTTGGAAGTGGTTTGTTTCTGCTCCATGAAGTCACAGCTGGACAGGGAGTGGCAGCTGCCCTGGTGTTCTTTTCCAGTATTTCTTGTACATTCCCAGTTTGCTGAACTCCAAAAGGTGTACAAAGGAAACATCCTGCTGAGGGTGCAAACACTGACAGAGGCATGCACACTGGTTTTAAATGATGAAATATCCAGCTCCTATGGGAAGCAATTTATTCCACCACCCACTCACAAAAGGAAGAAAAAAAAGGAAAAATACACAAGAGATTTTTTTTTAGCCAGCAGTAACTATATTTAACAATTGATTATGACAAATAGCTTTACCATTAGTAGTTGTTATTTGGATTGACTTTTCATTTTCCAGCATGGTGTCTGAGCCCAGTAAAGAATTGTACTTTGAGATATTCAAAGTCTATGTGAATAGGCTCAAAATATGGAGAAATGTAGGTAAATAAAGTTGTTCTCTGTTTTCTTTCTATTGGCATTAAAGTAGAAATGACTTGTGGAAAGACAACAAATAGAGGACAAGGCTGGTGTCACTGGCTGATAGAGATGACAGGCAAAAGAAGCAGTAAAAGTATCTGTTATCCCTGTCACTGGATTTCTTGACAAGTGTTTGTTTCTGAGCTAGCAAACAGAGAGTCAACTGAAGGAATTAACTTGGAAAAGAGGCCAGGACAAGAACAGTGTGGGTCCAGAGAGGTAAGGGACAACTTCTGGATGCAACAGAGTGACAAATGGGGTAGGTCTGGTAGAGACCACAGCAGGTTAGTCCAACCTCGCTTTTCAAGCAGGTTTATCCCAGAGCACAGGACACAGGATTGCATCCAGATGGTTCTGGAATATCCCCAAAGGATCCACAACAGCTCTGGTCAATCTGTTCCAGTGCACGGTCACCTGCACAGTAAAGAAGTTCTTCTCCCATTTTCAGGTGGAACTTCTTGTGCATCACTGTCTGCCCTTTGCCTCTTGTCTTTTTTGCTCAGCACTACTGAGAAAAGCCTGGTCCACCCTCTTGATACCCTCCCCTCAGATAATTATAGACATTGATGAGGTCCCCTCTCAGTCATCTCTTCTTAAGGCTGAACAGGCCCAGTTCCCTCAGCCCTTACTTGTAAGGGAGATGCTCCAGACCCCTCATCATCTTTGTAGCCTGTGCTGGGCCCACTCCAGGAGCTCCGTGTCTCTCTTGTCCTGAGGAGCCCAGAACTGGACACAGCACTTCAGGGGAGACCTCACCAGGACTGAGTACAAGGGCAAGATCAGCTTCCATGCAGTGACCTTCCTAATGTCCCCAGGATCCCACTGGCTTTCTTGGCCCCCAGGACATGCTGCTGGCTCACGGACAGCTCGTTGTCCACCAGGACCCCCAGGTCCTTCTCCTCAGAGCTGCTCCCCAGCAGGTCAGCCCAAGGTGCCTGGGGTTGTTGCTCCCCAGGAGCAGGACCCTGCTCTTCCCTTTGCTGAATTTCAGATGGTTCTTCTCTGTCCCTCTCTCCAACCTGCCGAGGTCCTTCTGAAGGGCTGCACAGCACTCCAGGGTATCACCACTCCTCCCAGCTTTGTGTTCTCAGGGAGTTTGCTGAGCAGGCATCTGCCCCTTCATCTGTGACATGGATGAACAAGTTAAACAGTTCTGGGCCTGGTACTGAACCTTTGGGACACTGCCAGTGACAGGCCTCCAGCTGTGCCACTGATTTTGACCCTCTGGGATCTGCTGTTCAGCCAGTTCTCAATCCACCTCACTGTCAGCTCGTCCAGCCCACATCCCTGAGTTTGTCTCTGTTTGTTGTTAAGGGAGTGCTGAAATTCCTGCTGACACCAAGTAGACAATACCCATTGCTCTCCCCTTAGCCTTACACACTCACTTTAGCAAACCCATGGTGACTATTCCTGATCATCATCTTGTTATCCGTGTGGACAGAGATGCTCTCCAGATTGAGGCACTCCATTGCTTTACCAGGGATGGGAGGTGAGGCTGAGTAATGGGCAAGAGCTGAAAGCCACTTATGTGGGATGAAGCCAGTGACTGGGATGCTAAGGATATGTGTCTACTGGTGATAAGAGTGAGGAAGAATTCAGGAGGGTGTAGGGAATACAGTGTGTTGAGACTGGTCAAAATTAACATGAAGTGTATTAGGGCACCTTAAAAAATAGAGGCAAGCTTACTTACTTAAAGAGATAAAGTTATCTCTTCATCACAATGGCAGATTTTTTCTACAAGATAAATATTGTTAATGATTTCAGTGTGTTACATAGATTTAAGAAATATTAGTTTCTCAGTGGGATAACGGTCTCCTGCCTTCTCTAAAATAGGCTTTCTGGAAGGGATTTAAACAAAGGAAAAGCTACGTTGACAGATTAAAGGTGCTTCAAGGCAATGTTGCTGCTATTGTTAAGGTAAGAATATCCAATGTGTTTTGGGGGCCAAATATGTTTTATATATGTATATAATGGACAGAAATTTGGGATTGACTCAGATACAAATTAGCTACCAGGGACTATGCTATGTCCCAGGACACTACTATAACACATGCAGAATTCAGATGGTAGTCTCTATATATCACCTTATTTTATATAAAAGCCTTAAGAAATAATAGTCCATCACCACCTGGGAATCAGAGACTAGGAGCACAGGCTGGAGGTTTTCCAGAAATTTGCATGGCATTGAAAGTTGTTTAACAGATATCTTAAGCAAACTGCGTCTTGAAAGCTCTGTGTTTGATTTCCAACAGGCTTTGCAGAACTTGAGGGGCTCTTGAAAGAAATTTCTTTACATTTCTCTTTCCAACACTAAACTAGAAAACATTTGGGGTGAACAGTGTATTATTTCCTTAAGAGCTGTCAAATCTCTCTCTCTGAAAAGCGTTCGCTTTTCTGAGATGCTAATGGGACCATTATGTCATGACTGGATTGTAGATCACAGATGGAATATTGTGACAGGATCTCCTGCTTTTGAGGGAGACTGGTTTAGAATTGAGACCTGAGACCTGAAGGTATAAATTATTTCCAAAGATAATGCTACACACAGATGCTAGCAATTTGAACTCAGCTTAGTTTAGTGGGAACCCCTTTACCTGGTCACTGGCCAGTAGGAGCCTGGTGGTACATTCATCTATGGCCCTGGGCTCTCAAGAACAGCATGCCTGCAGAAGTACACACTCAAAAGTAAATCTAAAACACACACACACACAAGTTTGTGCAGTGTCCCTTAAATTTTTTCTTTCATTTTATTTAATTTTCAGATTCAGTCATGGGTGAAAATGTGGCTAGCAAGGAGAGCTTACAGGAAACGACTACAGTACTTCAAGGATCATGTAAGTATTTTTCTCTGTTTTGAACATGAAGCAATAAAGTATGGTAGTACGACTGCAAGAGCAGTTTTGGGAAAGAGGGTGCAAATTTTGCAGTACATTTCTGAGCAGAAGTGTGTCAGAACTAATTCTTTTTCCTAATCTTGATTCCTTTCAGAATGACCAAATTGTGAAGATACAAGCATTTCTTAGAGCAAACAAGGCCAGGGAGGACTACAGAACACTAAGTAAGTAGTAACAGTTGAATGTTGTATGTTTGGGGACAAGTTCAGTCATGAACATGTTACTGTGTTCAGTCAGGTGTTTTTTTAAGTTTCACATGAAATTTCTCAGTCTCTTATTTAACTTCAAAAGTGGGTGCAAGTGTTTGTGAAAAAACTGTTCTACAGCTGAAACTATTTCGCATAGCTGTACTTTTATTGCTAACGGGCATAAACTTCAAATTTTCTGCATAGTAATCAGTTTCCTGAGGGCTTGAGAGGTGTTCAGTATTACATCAACTAACAAGCCTATTTTCTTCAACTGTAGTTGGTGCTGAAAATCCACCCTTGACTGTTCTGCGCAAATTTGCCTACCTCTTGGACCAAAGTGACTTGGACTTCCAAGAAGAACTGGAAGTAACAAGGTTAAGGGAAGAAGTAGTTACAAAAATTCGATCCAATCAACAGCTGGAGAAGGATTTGAACTTAATGGATATAAAGATTGGATTGCTGGTGAAAAACAGAATCACTCTTCAGGTCAGCAGGCTCTGTTCAGGCTCCCTTGGTAGCACGCACTGAGCATTTCATTATCTTGAAGGAACTCAGGGTTACACAATCACAGCTGAGGATGGAAGGGATCTCTGGAGGTCATCTGGTCCAAACCCTCTACACAAGCAGGGACACCCAGAACAGGTTGCCAGGACCATGTCCAGATGGCTGATTATCTCCAACAATGGAGACTCCACAATCTGAGCAACCTGTGCTAGTGCTCAGTCACCCTCAATTAGTCAAAATACTCCTGGTAAATTAAGCACTATCTTCTTGTGCTAGACATTGTTCTGTTGTCCTGAGTTGTACCTCACTGTGTTTTGCTACCTGTGGACAATAGTAATTAATTGGCAGATTTAAAATCTTCCACATCTTTTCTGTTTTAGAATAGAGTAGAATTCTGATCATATTGAACAGCTTGTTCAATGTTAACTGATCATGAATTAGAATGTGTAGGAGATCAAGCCTCATACAGTCATTGTTAGCAAGCCATACTGGTGAAAGATAAAGATGTTAAACTCAGCAGTGACTAAAGGAGAAAAATTTACACAGTTACTAATTAAGGTACTTGGAGCAATACCACGTTTAGCACGGTTGGGAGAATCTTCATTTTTCCAATCTGCCTGTTTAGTGAATATATAATACAGATTTTTTTTATCATCTTTCTGCAGGATGTAGTACTGCACAGTAAGAAACTTAACAAAAAGAGCAAAAGTCAACTGGAGGAGATGGTTATGGTTGACAAACAGGGCATCAAAGGTTTGAGTAAGGAGAGAAGAAAAAAACTGGAGGCTTATCAACACTTATTCTACCTTCTACAGGTAAACTTTACAGCAAAAATTAACATGGCAGCAAATTTTTGAAGAAAAACTAAAAATATATTATGCCTCTTGTTTTTTTTTAATGATTGTAGCAGTGATTATCAAAATATTTCCAAATAACATGCAGACTGTGACACTGTGGTCAATTTCTAATAATTCCTGTAATTGAGAAAATCCCTGCTGTTTTTAAAGTGTGCAGCAAATGTGGCTGGTTTTTGCTTGAGCATACTTCAGTCTGTACTGAAGCTGAAGAGAAATGTTTACCTCCATATAGTCCATGTAAATTACTGTCACTAGTAGCACACATTATATGTGGTGGAAGGGGAGTGGTCTGCAATGAAGTTCACAGAATATGATTTATGTGTTCTTGTGCTTTTTTTATCTCACCTGACTGTCATTTTTCTAGAAGAATTTTAGATCCTCCCAGGTCACACAGCCTCCAAAGCAGATATGCTGTATGCAAAGCTTTCTTGGTAGATGGCTGTTGTCATATGGCAAATTCTTTCATCAGATACATAGACTAGATGCAGAGAGGCACTATCTAGAGACTGCAAATAAAATCCTTAATGGAGCTTTACACAGATTGTGCAGTGTTCCTTGTTTCTTATGTACTGGGACTTGGAGGAAAGCAAAACCTGGATGGAAAAGTGACATACATTTGAATCAACATAACTGCTTTATGCTTGAACAAATTTAGAGAGCTGCCCTCCAAGTAGAGGGAGTTTGTCCTGGACAACTGTATGTGACAGACAAAGTCTCTTTTTTGCTTTGTAGACTAATCCCACGTATCTGGCAAAGCTGATTTTCCAGATGCCACAAAACAAATCAACAAAGTTTATGGATACAGTCATCTTCACCCTATACAACTATGCCTCCAATCAACGGGAAGAATACCTGCTTCTCAAACTCTTCAAAACTGCTCTAGAGGAGGAGATAACGTATGTGCAGCCACAGAAAGTATTTAGTTAGTTTGTGTTTTAGACAGTTAAATGAACGCTTCATGCTTAAAGCAACCTGGTGGTTAATCTTTAAACTACCATAAAATTACATACATCATTTTATTACAAGAGAACTTTGTTTTCTGGGTGTTACTCTTAAACTCAAGTGATTGCTGATTCAGAAAAAAAATAATCTTTCTATGGCAGACCATATTCTTCTATGAAAAAATGGCTTGTAAAAAGATGCTAGGGCTTCTTGGTTTGTGCTTGAGTATGTAAGGATGGAGAAAGTATTATCTTTCTTTAGGTAATCTTATGTTCTGTAAGTGAAGATTGGTGGCTTATCCTGAAATAATGAAATGTTATTTTATGCCCTTAACAGATACTGGCTGAAGAGTTATTTGGGTTTGAATCAGGTATAAAATTAGCTGGCAGGGACTATGCTATGATCTGGGGCTATAACACATGCAGAATTCAGATGGGTAGTCTCTGTATATCACCTTGTTTTACACAAAAGCCTTAAGAAATAGCCTATATAAAGAGGTTTCAACATAGAAGTGGGGTAGTTTTAAAAGTGTGGGGTTTGAAAATATGGATAACTGCACATATAAGTCAGAACTTTTCTGTTCCTGGCACAGCTCTAAGGTAGACCAGATCCAGGATATTGTTACTGGAAACCCCACAGTCATTAAGATGGTTGTCAGCTTCAACCGCGGCGCTCGCGGGCAGAACACCCTGCGCCAGCTCCTGGCCCCGGTGGTGAAGGAAATCATGGAGGACAAGTCCCTCATAATCAACACTAGCCCCGTGGATGTTTACAAGGCTTGGGTAAACCAGCTGGAAATGCAGACTGGTGAGGCCAGGTGAGTGAGCAGGCTGGACATACTGTGCCATACACGTGAGGAATCCCTCAGTTCTGTCTGCTGTGACAAACTGTACTGTGCTTGTGCCCATGCACCCCTTATCAATCTTCCTCCAGCAGTGAGATTTTGGGGAGGGATGTTTGACAAACAGGTGCTTTAACTTGTTCTGAAAGTGATCCTTTCATTGTCATGACCTTCCAAAATCAATTAGCTAATCTTTATAAGTCTAATAGATTATGCCATGGAATAACTTAGCTTTTTCTCAAATTCTTTACTAACAGCATGCTAGTAGTTAGTACTGTCCCAGTCTTTTGATGAGCTATGCTGGGATGAGGATGTGGAGATGCATGCTTTATATTTGTTAATATATAATACGTAATATTATATATAAAATATATATAATATTATATTCTATACATATTATATATAAATATATTATTTTACTATATAATATAATTGTAATATAACATAATGTAAAACATAATATAAAGCATAACATAAAACACAACATAACATAAAACACAACACGACATAACACAACACCATAACACAAAACCATAACATAACAACATAAAATATAGTAATAATAATTTGTATTCTCTTTTTTTTAATAAGGGAAGGTACCTGGTAACATGTGCACCTCCAGCTAAGCAAATTATTTGCCTCAAAAAAAAGGAAGCCAAACCATCTGAGACTTTAGTAACAAAACCCAGCTTCAGTTGCATTTGTCAGGCTTTTCTTCGCTGATGGCTCGTATGAAGAAAAACAAAAGTATTTTTTTCTCAGATGTATTTAACTTGGCTTAGTGTATACTTTTTTTGCTTTGCAGCAAGCTGCCCTACGATGTGACCACGGAACAGGCACTGACACACACAGAAGTGGTCAGTAAGCTGGAATCATCTATTCAGAGCTTGCGAGCAGTAACTGACAAAGTGCTCACGTCCATATTCTCCTCTCTCAACATGATGCCGTAAGTGCTGGGTTAGGACTCTCCAGGCAGCACTCAAACCTCTCCGAGGGAGCTCCTTTCCAATCCTTTCCATGCCTTCAAAGGCTTGTGATACTGCCTCTTGAATTCCTTGCCCAGCAGAGGGAGTGGTGTCTCTGCCCTGCTTCAGCAAACCCCTCCCTGTGCTTGAAACGTTTCGTGTTTTCCATTATCAACTCGTGCTTGTAATTCAAGGGAACGGGCCAAAAGCCAGTAACTTAAGCTGACTAGAATGACTTTTTTGTGTTTCATCTAAGTCTTTTCCAATGTTTTGCCTTTCCATCTCTTCTACCTGTAGTTACGGAATGAGATACATAGCCAAAGTTCTGAAGAGTTCACTCCATGAGAAATTTCCGGATGCAACAGAAGATGAACTATTAAAGGTAGACTGCTTAGGGCAAACTGCCAGTAGCTTGTTGTCTTAATGCCAAAGTGGATTTTTATTAACGCTAAATATTCTAAGGAACTGGGAAAACAGCATTTATTGAAGTAATTTGGCACTTCTTACTGAGTTGCAAAGGGGCTGAGGAAGGGGAGAAGGGAATTCTGTTGCCACAATCTAGATATGTTAATCTGGGTGCTCAGCAATTCTTATGGAAGAGGGTGCTCAACCTGTTTTCAGCAGTTACTGTATTTAAAAGGCTGCAGTTTATCTGAATCATCCTGGGACTGGGGTTGGCAGTGAGTTCCTTGTCATCACCAATCCTTTCACTGAGAACACTGTAGTCGTCTTCTTTTTTTCTCCCCTATCTAAAGTTGTTAACATGTTAAAAAATCCTAATTGAAATCCAATGAGGAAGGTCTCTAAAAGAAAAATTCAAGTGGATTATACTACACTTGGATTACATTACATTTAAGATGCTTGTAAAAGATGTAGAAATGGCATTTGTACAGACTGAAAAATAAGTTGTGAATGATAAGTATGGTATTGGCACATTGTTACCCTACCACAGCCATGGTGTTTCTTCAGAGGGCTTAGGGGAATTGCTCCATAAACCTTCCAAACAGCTGAGATACTGACAACCTTGTCAGATTAGGACTATTTTGCACTTCTTTACAGACCCTTGTATTGGTGTTTAATTACATGGTTCTAAAAGTACTAGATTTTCATTTTAAGAGAACTTCCTTATTATTCTTCATTGTCAATCACTCTAGCAATACAGATTAAAAAATTGCTCAACACATTGAAAAACTTAGATAGCAAATGGAGTACCCACTTGAAAGGCTTTAAATGTGTAAGTTGGAAGCTCTGCAGGTGCATACAAATAAGCTAAAGCAAATTGCAGAAAGCAAAGCCCTGCCTGTTTCTGACGCCAGGAATTCTTTGAAATCACCATCTTCAAAATCTACTGTAACATTGCTACAGAAACTGCAGATTTGCAGATTTGAGAAATCTGTTCTCTGGCTTCCTAGGGCTGCATTGCTGTCCAGTCCCTTTGAGAAATAATGGGTCCTCTTATCAATGAGTGCATTAAATGCTGCCAGTGTCTGCAGCACTCTGGAGAATGAGCCTTGGGAGAAGAACCTCGCAAGATTTAGAAGAGTTGTCTTTGTGCTTAACTCCATGCCTTGCATTAGCTGAACTACAGCCAACACCAAACTGAAATGTGGTTGTAAAAGTCCATAACTGATGATTCACAGAGGTGTTGTAGGAGGAGTATCATGTAAAAAAACACAAGCTCTTCCAGTTAGCTCCATAGGTAATGTGTGTCTTAAGGATTCTCCTAGCACCAGTTCCTACAGTCTAATTTAGAAGTAGAAATGATTGGTCATATTTTGTAAGGTGTCATTACTGTATGCAAAGGGAAGATCTCTTAACTTTCTTCTGTTTCTTTAGATTGTTGGCAACCTTCTGTACTATCGCTACATGAACCCCGCCATAGTTGCTCCTGATGGCTTTGATATAATTGATATATCTGCTGGGGGACAGATACACCCTGACCAGAGGAGGAACCTCGGCTGTGTGGCAAAAGTCCTCCAGCACGCTGCTTCTAACAAACTCTTTGAAGGGGAAAGTGAGCATCTGTCATCTATGAACACCTACCTCTCACAGACCTACCAGAAGTTCAGGTATGCAAAGCCCTCACAAAAACCTACAGGGTAATAGCTGTCCTCTAGGATGAGTAATTCCTCGTAGATAGGAGTTTCCTGTTCATGATTTAAAACGTTGAGTGATATGGCAAAGAGAAATGGCCACTGACAAGGAAACTGGAGCAGGAGTAACAGGTTGTATTTTAGCTTGTGCATTAATTTGAGATCATCTCTTCTGTCTTGGCTGCAGTTCCTTACTGCAAACACAGACTAAGAACAGACTGAGGTAACTCATTATCCAGCAGAATCAAAGTCTGCTTTGATTTCGGAGGACATCTGAACATTTTTTCTGAGGAAGAAAAAAATATTTGTCAGGAAAAAGTTGCAGGGTTTGTTTTTATTCTCTCATCTTTGCTGACAGATTCTATACAGAATCATTCTTTTATCTTGCAGTCATAGGAAACTGCATGTTTTCCTACATTCTGGGACACAGGTTCTTTGGGGTTATTGCCCATTTTGGGGGAGATTGCTATTACTTTGTGGTATGGTTGAGTTTTGCAACAAATGATCACTCAGAATTTCTGTCTTTGGTGTCTGCCTCTCATGAAAGCAAATGCAGTGCTCATATAATGGTTTCCTTGAGAGATGTCAACCATGAGCACAGAGATAGTTCTACTTAAGTAATTTTAATGAAATATTTAAGGGCATGACATAAAGATGAAGAAGATACAGGGTAGAAAGTGTTATAGCTAGAATAACAAATGCTAATAAAGGAGCACTACTGTCATCAGCCCTTGATTGCTACAAAAGGAAGAATCCCTCTCCTAATTAAGCAAACTAAAATATCTGTATGCTTGTGCTCTGTACTTTAACTAAGCCCTTCTTAGACAGCAATGGTGGCTGCCCTTAGCTGCCTGCTCCCCTTTGGAACAATATTAGTAATATTAGCTATGCTAAAAGCTATTAAGCCTGCCTAGATCTTTTACTCTGCATTTACGAACTTGTGCAGACATTTGTCCACACCCTTTGAGATCATCTGCCCCCACAACTCCTCTTCTAGCAGTAGTCAGATGTTTGCTCCCTGTTGGTTACAATTAAAATTTTCCTGCAGTTTCATTGCATACCCTATTGGCCATAATTTTTGGACTTGATTAATGAATTCTGCACACATCTTATGCAATACCATTGTGATTTTGTACATCCTGATTTGTAGCCCCCAGCTTTTTCTCTCCAAAGTAAAGAATCCCAGCCCAGCTTTCTTTGTTTGTTTGGGGGTGTTTGGTTTGGTTTTTTTAATTATTCTTTTCCAATACTTGAAAGGTGCTGTGAATCTGAAATGTCTATCCTCTCCAACATCATTGGGCTGGCACAATATGGCTCCTGGAGCAAACCCATGGGCATTATCCAAAATCCTCTTTTTTCCCCAGCTGACCCATTTCAGGTCTTCTCACTTCAGAAAACAAAGTAGCTGCCTGACAGGTGGGCCCTGCTGGTTCTTGGTGGTCTGTGCACACCCCTGAAGAAGTCAGTAGCTTGGAGAGACACAGTTGTCATTTTGGGAAGCAGGTCTCAGTGCTCCATGTACATCCCAGTCATACTGAGATAACACTTCAACCACACTCTGCATTTTCTCCTCTCAGGATTCTTATATTTATAAACAATACTACATTTTCCCTCATTTTGAGCAGCTCATTTGCTGCCTAACAGCAGTGGGAACAAATCTGTGGGACAAACAGGAATTTTGTGCATCTGTTTCAATCAATTCCTTCTCACCACACCTCATACTGCAAAATGCCTTCATAAAATGAGAAATCCTGTTATAACTTTTGGGACATTAAATAGATATTTCTCTAGTTCCTTAAAATATACCAAGTTTTCATTCCTTGTTTAATAAGCAGGAGGAAAAACCCAACCCTTTAAAAAAGTCTTCCACCAGCTACCCAGGAAAGAGAACACTTCTTCATATTGACATGTTGCCCTCAAAAGGCTCCTTGAAACATTGAGAGTAGATTGCAGGGTAAAAGAGAAACATAATGCATGTCAAAAGCTTGACTGTGGCTTTTTTATGCAGGCTAAATAAAGTGAATTTGTAATGGACTATTATTGAAGTCTTTCTCATTTTCTCTTAGGAATTTCTTTCAAGCAGCATGTGATGTTCCTGAACCAGAGGAGAAATTCAATATTGATGAATACTCTGATATGGTGACTCTTAGCAAGCCTGTCATATATATCTCCATTGAAGAAATTATCAATACCCATTCAGTAAGTTAATGAAAACAGACTAGTCAACAGACTATAGCATACAGACTATCAAATATTTGCAGCTAACACTCTCCTGGGAAACCTTAGTTTTCATTCTTACTTTTGAAGTAATTTCTTCATCTCTGAAATGTTCTGAAGCTGAGTATTAGATTTTTTTTTCCCCTGGGAAAAATGCAAATGCTGCTTTCATGCAAAAGCATCATCTTGAAAAATTAGAATGTAACATTTTCCGATGAGGGAAATGAACAATTATACTTTGGTCTCATGTGACATTTCTAACTTTAAAACAATTTTCTGACTTGAGTAAGAAAGTGAAAGCAGTGTGAAGGAGAGCCTTTGGGAATAGAAATTGTATATTGTGGCTCTGGCACTCTGTCATATGACTTGTTGGAAGCAGATGCAAACATCTGATGTAGAAAAACTGATGCTGTGGTTCAGGCCTGTTCTTACTGTGAGTAAAGAACAGAATAACTGAAGTATGATTTAATAGGGTGTAAGTTAAATGTTTACCACATGTTCCTCCTAAAATTGGGATACTACAATCTGGCTTGTAATACGTCCCCTGTGTGTCCCCCCACCCAAGTCAAAAAAAAAAAAAAAGCCCCACAACAACATTCTCCCATCAAAAAAAAGCCCACAAACACCACAAAGAATCTCTCTCAAATACCGCCAGATACTCTGTGGAAAAGAATACCTAATTCACACCAGGCCACACAATAAGTTAGTTTCATTCAAGTGAAAATTAATGACCTTATCTGCTAAAAACAAACTTTCTAGTTTGCCTTTGTGCCTGTCCTTTTAATTTTTGGAGCGACAGACCTATACCTGCATGTAATGACCAGAAGTTATATGTGAACATTAGTCCTGATCAAATACTCATTTTACTGAGTCTAATGACTGGCATAACATGTCTGTTAGGTGCAGTGGGTGCTGCAGAGCTGGTTCCTCACTTAGAAAATACAGTCCTTTCTGAAAGATATCACTGGCACTGTTGTAAGCCACCGGGATGGATATACAATGGATAAACATACAAATAGGTGTCTTTCTGTGGATCACCAACTCTGGCTTTATTCCTTTGCCTATTGAGGATGCAGCACCAAAATGCTCTGCTTGAGATTATCATCCTTTATTCAGTGACAGTTAGGACTCTGTTAGTCCTAATTGCAAATCATCTGCTCAGCCACGACATTTAGCACCCCAGAGACAATTGCTGGAGGAACTAGACAAGCTGTTTTACAGCAAGGGCAGCTCTGAACTCCAGCCCAGGATCCAGGGTGCTTCCTGGCCTTGGGAAGGTCCTCCATAATCCCAATCCTGTTAAGTCTGTGTTTTTCAACATATAGTTTCCAGATTGATTTTCAAGTATAAAGATACCAGGAAAGCTTTTTCTGGATGATGATTTCATTCACATTTGTTTACAGCTGCTTTTGGAACACCAGGATGCCATTGCCCCTGAGAGTAATGACCTGCTGAATGAGTTGCTGGAAGGCCTGGGACCTGTTCCTGATATAGAATCTTTCCTTGGTATGGTATTTTTTGTCTTTATGGGTAACTTCATTCTAGGGGTAGAATTAAACAAATACTTAAATACTCTTGTGTCTCTCAGAGCAATAGCTTCTGCTTCTCTGTTTACTACAGAATTCTTTTCCAAACACTTACTGTAATATTGCACATTATATCTGAACCTTTTTCTAACTGCAGTACTCACTCACAAAATTAATCTGTGGTTCAAAATCCAAACATTAGTGACATTTTGAATGATCCCATTGTGCAGGCAGAAAACAAGTGATTTATTTTTAACAATTCCATCTTAAGATTTGCTAGTGATGGGTAGAAACCTAGAAAAAGTATACTGGGAATTCTAAAACCAGCTATTTTTTTCTTTTGATACTTAATTATCCAAATAAAAATTACTTTTTCAAATTAGGCACATTTCTTAGAAAGTAATGCATCTGACTGATACTTAATTTGGATTTATTGTAGAAAATTAGAAAGTAGCTGGGAGTCATGGACAACACCAACATTCAAGTGAATAGCCTGTTAACATAGCTGCTACTCTTCTGTATCTTCATTATCACTGCATATTAGAACAAAAGATGTTACATAGTTTGTATTACTCTTTGAGAAGACAACATGGAAGCCTTTTGCACATCAGGAGCCTGAAAATCAAGGATTGGTGTAATTTCCAAATATTGTAACAGGGTTTGTAAATAGCTAAGTTATGTTTTTGATTGTTCAGTGTTCAAAAAAAGACTGTTTCTAAGTGGAAGGAACAGAGGTGCTGTAAAATAATAGCACCTTAATATTTCTAAATATTTACAGTGATTCATCTTGGTACTTGTTTGTTTCATGTACTGAATCATGGGAAAATTGAAAAACTTGGAGTAAAATATGTTGCCTTTTAGGGGAAGGAGCTGTTGATCCCAATGACCCCAACAGGGAAAGCACACTGAATCAACTTGCAAAAACAGAGATTTCACTGTCTCTAACAAGCAAATATGAGTTACGAGAAGGTGAAGATCAGGATCTCAAAAGTTTGATGATAAAGTAAGTTTTACTCAAACATTTATATTCTGGCAAAGCTTTTGTGTTTGTTGGTTTGCTTTTAAATACGTGCCCTGCCTAAGTACATTTCTGAGGTGCTGGTGTATTCAGTTTTCAGAAGCCAGTTTGTGTTCAGTGCTACTCAAACTTTTCCAAAAGTCAGAAGACCTGTCAGTTTTTTCTGTAAAAATAAATACATTGCCGTGGAGCAAGACTGCATCACTATCTAACATAGGAAATGTTTTTTCATGAAGCAGTGAAAGCACTCTGCTTTAAAATGCCACTGCCTTGGGAAAGCAGAGATGAAAAGCAGTCTAGACGTATAAGGGTCAGAGAGTATTACCATGTCTTTTCCTCCCCCTCAAAAATAAACACTTCGCTGATACACTATCATCAGCCTTTTGAAAAGAACTTCAGCAGGAACAGAGCGTGCTGCATGCTTTTATCCAGGAAAGAAAATTGTGTTTATTGTGTCTGGTGAACAAATTAAAAAATGGCTACAGGGATACTCTGGAATACAGGCTACCTTTAGTAAAAATTAATTCTATAACAGCACTTAGTTTCACATTATTGGCACCCATCTTTTGAAGTTATTTCAGGCTCTCCAGAAAAGGGATTGGCCTACTTAAGATCCTAGTACAATCTGAGTAAACGGGAGAACAGGATGCTGCCCTCCTCTATTACTGTGCTTATATGTACCCCACATGTGTGAAGGCAGAAGTTCATATTAAAAGGGAAAAAGAGCACAAATAACTAGGAGAGCAGACATGGGCTATAATTCAAATCTGATCCTTTAAGCTGTTTGGTTGTTTGTTTTTTTTTAATCAGAAATCAGTATTCTGGATTTGTTCAATGGTGTGAAGTTTTACTTCTGAAGAAGTAACTGTACCTAGGTAGACTATCACTTTAAACCATTAGGTTTCATCATAGAAATTTTGACAACATTTAGGCATTTTCCTTGGAAATTTAAGCTCTATCTTTAATTTTCTGCTAATTGTTAAGAATAATTAGCTGTTCCAGCAATCCTGTCCTCCAAACCAACAGAATTCTGTAGCAGGATGTTCTTGGAAGTATTTTGAATAAACAGGCAGCAGGAATGAGATAAATTCTTACCAAGAAAAGAACTGGTTAACATATCGGGGTGTAGCAGCTTCCCTTTTTTAGCAAGGAAATGCTTCTTGTCTGTTGTCGCAAGAGAAATGTCTGTCCTTAAGTGGTTTGGGTAAATGAGCTGCATCAAATGTAAAATTTCTCCGAAGTTCAGAAGTTCTGAGTGCATTTCCACTTTATTCAGTAAATATGACCCTTAATGGAATGATGAGTAGCTGAGGCTCTCCAGACATTACTTCTGTCTGCTGTTATGTCACGATCACAATTAAAATCCTCATGCGAGCTGTCGTTTGTGTTTTTACTAAAAGTAACTGTTTTACTATGCTAGCGGGTTACCCGTTTCCTAAAATAAATTAGGAGGGAAGCTTACTTGTATTTCTCTATTCAGACTGTGTAGAAACCAGACACTCAGTACTATTGAGGGAAGCTGTGAAACATAAAAAGCTAAAAAGCAAATTTTACCAAGAATTCATAATAAATGGGGAGTTTGCCACTTTTATGGCTGAAGAAATCACATGTACAAGCGATTCAGTGATAACTGTTTTTAATATCCACATATCCTCTTCAAAAGGACCAAGAGACTCATTGTGGATGTGATACGAACACAACCAGGGGATACACTCTCAGAAATATTAGAAACACCAGCCACAGCACAACAGGTAAGTGTTATACAGGGAAGGAAGAGTTTTATTATAGCTATTGGAAAGCCTTAACAGACCTCTGACAGCTTCCTCCATCACATTATAACAAATGAACATCGAGTGAAACAAACAATGAAATTTTTTATTGACGGTTTTAGACTATTCAGATTTAGAGTCTTCAAAATACGAGACTTGTATAGTTTGGTGTTTTTACTGCATAATTGGAAACAGCTTCAGAGGGAAACAAAATGTAAGTCTTGCTGTGAGCTAGACTAGACTAGACTATTTTTTTCTTGCTGTATTGGAGTCACTAGAGAAATGTGACTAGAATATTTCTTTTCTTTTTTTCTTTTTTTTTTTTTTTTTTTTGTAAACATGGTCTTTTCTCTCCTATATTATAACACAATTAAATACTCTGAGGTGAATCTTTCTGCACTTTTTCCCCCCTCTCATTATATCCAGTATTGTAACTCAAGTTTCCTGACCCTTTAGTTTATTTGCTTGATCTATGCAAGCAAATCTCAGGGAACTACTGCTATCCTTAGTACGGGAATTGAGTGGGAAGAGCTCTTCCAGTTGAACTCTTTCCTGTAGACTCTGGCAAACAAAACTGCATTTTAATAATATGCAGATTTTAGTTAACCTCAATGTGTGCATATGTAGAAAATACTGGACAGTCTTTCCACAACTTGGTGAAGTCATTGAGCCTAGGTAAATTAGACATTTTGATTAATTCAAATGTATAGGACACAAAGCCTGGTTCTTGATAATCTCCTTTGAGAATTCAATATGCTTGAACATTTTACAGATACCAAAATCTGGAAAATAACTGTTCTGGATTTTTTTTTTCCCTCCAGGAATCTGAGAACTTGAAACTTGTAGAAAAACGTGCCATCTTAGATTCCAAAACTCCAGAGAAAATGAAGCACAGTCAGTCTGTTTTTGAAGATGGGCAGCTACCAATAGAACAAAAGAAAAGGAAAATCCAGAGAAATCTCCGGACATTGGAACAGGCAGGACTGGTGTCCTCAGCAACTAAGTACCAAGAAATTATAAATGAGATTGCTAAGGTAAATTGAATGCTTCCCTGTTTATCAGTGCTTTTTAGCATCTAGCCTAAATCCATTCCAATTAGAGAAGTAAAATACATATTTTTCAGGGAATGGTACCCCAAACTACTGAAGTATCCACATACGAAGCAAATTGTTTTAATTTCCTGACAAAATAAGTAAAAGACAGTACACTGCTGCATAACTGTCTGAACTGAATGACATTAAACTGCAACCTTTGTTATCCAAATCTGATAGTGAATTTGATGCTGATGACGATTTAACTCCTCCCCTATAATGTTTCAATACAACTTTGTATATTTTAACAGTAATTGGAATTGCTCAGTGCTGTTTCAATTAAGAATGGCTGTGGTCTTGGTAAGGTTTAAAAAGACTTAAACCCCCATGAAATGTTACCTGGATTGGTATTAAGACTGATCTGCTGTGGTTGGACAGGACACAAGAAGAACAGTGGGCCAATGTGGGGCCCAACCTGATGCTGATAAAGCACAGGGACTGTTCTCAACAAATCCTGTTCCACAACCACACTGGCCATAAGATTCTTAGTATATTGAACTACCTTTAGCACAACAGTGTTATCTTCCTTATGTGTTCTGTGTCTGTTAGGCCCTGTAAAGCACAGCAAAGTTCAATATAACACCACTTGTATATATGAGTAGCAATGTGATTGCCACATAAACAAACTGTAGTACTCCCTACAGCTACTGTTCTTGAACTAACATGATAGTTTTGTGCTTTCTTTCAGTAATTAAGTCAGATTTTGTAATTAAATATTGGAATGGTAATGAACTGAAGCTTTTTGAAATTTCAAATTAAAAAAACAATTACTCTAATGAATTTATTTAGGATATCCGGAATCAAAGAAGATACAGACATCATCGAAAAGCTGAATTGGTGAAACTCCAGCAGCATTTGAATGCACTTAACTCCAAGACAGCATTTTATGAGGAACAAATTAATTATTACAACACCTATATAAAAACTTGCTTAGACAACTTAACAAGAAAGTGAGTTGAGTCTTCCTTTCTTTAAATGTGTATTTCAGTGTGTTTTATCAAGAGGGAGAACAGGCATTAATCTGTAGTTTAAAGTTTTGATTCCAAGAGACTGACAATCTACAAAAGGTCCAATTTGTAACCTGTGTCAGTATCTGGAAATTAAAGTCTTTGAGAAAGTCTGAGATGTATAGATGTTTCCAATATATTTAACTGGTGCTACTTTGCAAATCCATTTGCACGCTTGAAGGTCATGAAGCCTTGGGAAGTAATTACTGGTTTCTTCCTTCTTTAGAAGGTTTGGGTTTGTCTTAACAATGGAAAAAGCACCAATAAATGCCTAAATAATTTTATATGTCAGGTATGATGCAGTTACTTGAAAGCAATCCTGCCACCAATGCCCCCAAAGTATGAAAATGAAAACATTTTACTGACTTGAATAGGAATTTTCCTAGTACATGCTTCATTGATCCAAAAAATTACTCTAATTACAGAGCATTTACCATTTATGTCACCTTAAGTTTATAAATTACTATTTTAAAGTGAGAATTGTGAGCTCTTCAGGATCAGAGTTGCGTTTCACAATAGAATTGAAAGAAGTGCTAAAAGATGTTTCAAAATCATTGGCAAGATACTTAGATGATTCACTTCGTGCTAAAAATTCCTCTAACTCTTAGATTTTGTTGGATGTTAGTTTTGTTTTTTTAGAGAAGTTCAAGAAAGTGTGAAAGAAAGTTATGGCTAGAAAAGTAGCTGAAGTATTAAGGATCTGACAAATACATCAAAATCCAGTTTCTTTGTTCTCTTTCCAGAAATTCACGGAGGTCAATTAAACTAGATGGAAAAGAGGAGGTGAAGGGAAGCAAAAAGCTGAAACAGACCTCACTAAAGTACACAGCTGCAAGACTTCATGAAAAAGGTGTCATCCTAGAAATTGAAGATCTTCAAACCAATCAGTAAGTCCAGTACAAAACAATTCCAAGCAGTTTCTAATCAACTATTTCTGAAGGGGGCTGGCTTTTGATAAAAGAAATGTTAACAATTTCCTGTGCCTCAGTTAAAATCACCTCAGACTTCGGTATCCAGAAGGATGCTACAATCTGACTGTCTTAATTATTTTTACTTTGTACCTTGCTCTATAATTACATTGGGAAAATATTTTAACAAGCCAGGCCTAGCATCATCCTTCAGGGACAAGTACAAGTTTGGCAGCAGATTTGCTTTGAATGACCACCTTTTGCTACAGTTGTAGCAATTTTTTTTCGTGCATTGACAACTCACTTTCAAATAACTTAGTAAACCCCAAGTTTTGTGCTCTTCCTCACTATGGCAGGATGAATGGATGTGGTGGCTTTTGTATTCTTCCATTTTGAGGCTGTGGTAGTGAAAGTCTTCAGTTCTTTACAGCTTCCCATCCACCTTCTGCATGCAAAAGTTATTTCCAGGTGTTTTGTTTGTTTTTGTTTTGGTTTGGTTTTTTCCAGGTGGATTAATCAGGTAGAGGAAGCCACATGAGGCAAATATGTACTTGGAAGGAGACACTTGGGCATGGCAGAAGGAAAATCTGGCTGTTCTGTTTCTATCCACTGGATGTTGGATCTGATTTGTTCACTGAACCTCCCAAAGCCAATTTTTTTTGTGTGTTTTGTTTTGTTGAGTTTTTTGTTTGTTGGTTTGATTTTTGTTAGCGGGCTAGGTTTTTTGGCTTGGGATTTTTTTGGGAGTTGTTTCTCCAACACAAAAGATTTCAGACTTCTGATTTTCAAACTACCAGTACGACAGAAAGTCTCTAAGAAGACACTGCATGGAGGGCAGTGCAGGGAGGGATGGAGTGATTCTTTTGACACCAACAACACTGCTTGTGGTCAAAGTTCATCTGTGTTCTGCAGGCTTTTCCCCCAAAACTGTCTCTGGATTGTATGAAACTGCACAGCCTATGTATTCAACTACCTTTCTTGTTTCTAGGTTTAAGAATGTGATGTTTGATATCACACCTGGAGAAGAAGTGGGTGACTTTGAAATCAAAGCAAAATTTTTAGGAGTTGAGATGGAAAAAGTGCAGCTCCATTTCCAGGTCTGAATTTTGTTACTTTGCTATATAGCTGCTGTTGCATTTCCTGTAACTACAAACGTTTTCAGTATTTTCTTCACATGTATGCATGAACCAATCAATCAGCACAGAGCAGCAGCTCATGTGGAAAATAACTGTATAACTTCTGCAGGATGCTGGGCATGGGCATTGAATTAATGTTTATTTTGGAGCAACTACATGAAATCAACCACCACAATTAGTTCAGTGGCAAGCAGGAAATACTAAAAGAAAATGGAAATACACAGTAAACCATATTTCATCAGGTTTGCTGTTACTGACCATCTGCACCTTAGCATCCAGAGGACATATAATGTTTTCTACATTTATCCCAATAGTTTCTTGCAACTGTTAAAGTTATAAAGAACCCGGAGTTGGTGATGTTTATCACATCTTGCTACTGTAAGGCACGGATTTAGACAGAAACTAACGATTTTTTTCTTATTTCAGGATTTGCTTCAGATGCAGTATGAAGGTGTGGCTGTAATGAAAATGTTTGATAAAGCTAAAGTGAATGTGAATTTGCTCATATTCTTGTTGAATAAGAAGTTCTATGGAAAATGAGTACTTTCAGATGTCGTGGATTTCATCAATCAGTGGGAAGTCTATTCAGTATTTTTTTTTGCTTATAAATGTTTGAAGTTTGTCATTGGATGCTTATTAACTTTTAAAAACACACCCTAAAACACCAAATGTTCAAAGGAATGTACACAGTGCCTTTTTCAGCATTGATAGCAAAACAGAAAACCAAGAAATCAATTCACTTAAACAGTTCCAGATTTCATTGGTGTTGGTAATTTCAAATCAAAATATTCTTTAGGACACACAGATATTGTGTAGACTTTAAGGTAGACAGAAATTGAATTTAGTTAAATATATAAACCTCTTCCTATTGAAACATTTTTAAATTACCTCAGATATATAATTGATATAGTTGATACTAGACTTTAAGTATTTACCAAAAGAAACCTAATTTGTTTCTAAGGGATAGTTTGAGCAAATATTTAGTTACATACTAGGCCTATTTTGTGGCAGTTGTCAATAACAAAACAAACTTATTGTGCAATTCAAAAAATTTTATAGGTAATTATAAAGCAACAATAACGACTTTCTTCACAAAAATATATTTTGCGATTCATTCCTACTAAATGCACTACTGCCTCGTGCAAAATGTCATTTTTCTACTCTCACAGCCTTTGGAGTGGTATTGGGGAAATCTGAATAGCGAACAGTTGTTCAGTTTGAAGTATTTGAATACCTAAATTGTGCCTGTCTGTCTTTTTTTTTTTTTTTTTTTTTTTTTTTTTTTTTTTTTTTTTTTTTTTTTTTTTTTTTTTTAAATAAATGCAATAATAAATCAGTTTTTAGATTGGGTTTTTAAAAATATTCTTTGGAGATTGTTTTATGTAAAATAAACATTACTTAATTAAAGTAGCTTGGTCCCTAAAATTCATTTTGAGGAATTATTAAAGCTGCAATCTAGATGGTAATTGAAAGAAGTTCTTTCAGTGTGGTTATAAAATTGCATGTAAATAAGCCTGTCCTCAGTACACTTGGGGAAAGCTGCTGGGCAGTGAAGATTTCATGGCCTTTCTGCCACTGAATGTGATGATGATTTTGCTTAGGAAGTATCACACCAACAGAGCAAAGGTTTGTGCCATAGGTAAGTGACCAACAGAAAATACTTTCTTCTCTCATGTCTCTTTCGAAAAGCACTTCAAAAAGTGGACAGTTCCATTCTGGAATTAAGTATAACAGTAAATATTAAATAAGTATCAACTCTGGTAAGGGAGTTAAGTCACTGGCAGATGTATGGATTACAAGCTCAGCTGATATATTAACTGATCTGTGGTGTTACACAAGCTGAAAAAATTATTACATTTGCCAGAGATATTAATTTATGCATGACATTAAGTTTGAACACATGACTACTTTAAAACAGGTAATATCCCTAATTAAAGGATATAAAAAACTACTATATGATTTCATTTTTCTTCTAGCTGGTTATGTATAAACCATTTTAATATGACATAAATGCTGCAGCATTGATGCCCTGGTTCACTCAAAATAGCCGCACAGAAAAGCAAAAACAGCACTTCACTTTTCCTTCCAAAGAAGAGAAGTGGATTTTACTTGAATATGAATTATATTTCCACTCTTTTGTTCCTCTTTTTGTTTGCAACGGAATTGTGTAATGGCTATATTTTTAACAAACTCTAGCTGAGCACTAAATCTGCCACAGGTGTGATGTTGCTCCTAAGAACAGACTCCTGAGATAATGTGTCAAAACCCTGGAGTCATGCTGGTGACACATGCCAGAGCCCCAGAGCCTTCATGGGAGCAACACACTCCTGGATATGCAATTTTGTGTGATACACTTTACACATCTAGTACCTGCCTGGCTCTAATGCAAACAGCACATTCCTCAGTTACTCCCTGGAGCTGGCAAGCTTAGAAAAGCTTCTTTGGTCCCCACATAATGACAAGTATGAATGGTACTGTCTCTGTGCCATCATGCCCCTTTTCCAGCCATTTCCTGGGCTTCCTGTTCTTCCTAGTGCATATCAAAGAGTAATTTCCATTTAATTTCTTTAAGCTCCTTTGTAAGCTTTTTTTTCCTTAATTAGCTAGTTCCATTTAGGGCCTTGTCATGGAACAACAATGCGAACCCTGCTAAACAGGTCTGCCCACAATGTTTTTTACCTACACGTAAGACTGATGGTAGTATAAAGGACCACACAAATGAGCAAAGTGATTCTGTTACCATCCACTGCTGCCCAGTGCTGCTGACAGCTACTAAAAAAGAAAGAACACAAAAAAGAAAGTTTTTAGGGGCTACTGGAAGATGTAATGTGAGGACTTCAATATTAGACAGGACTTGCTGAAAACAGCTTCAATCATGAAACAGTGGTGTGGAAAGATTTGCATTGCTGGTTCAAAATCTGAGAAAAAAAGCCAATACAACTGAATAGGGCCTAGGCATCAGTTGTGACCACAAGGGAAAATGCATCTTTCCTTGGACAACTTGCCTATCTCTCAACTTTGTCCCCCTTAACGTGTGGTAGTGAAATTATAATAGGCAATAGTCTTAGTCTGTTAACCCCGCGGCTTGCATTTTTCTATCACATGTCTTTAGAGTTGACTAAGAGTGCTTGGCAGCTAATTCAGTTTATTTTGGAACTTTTCCATTTTCAAGGGCCTCTGAAGATACAAAACTATCCACAGAACTGCAGAACAACATCCTTCTGCTTAGGCCAGGCAGGCAGGAATACCAACACAAGCACCAGATTCGCTCTATTTCACTGTGCATTGATCTGCAGGCCTCCTTTAATTGTCCTTCTTTTAAAGAACGCAGGAGTAAAACAACAACCTTCACTCCCAGAAAATCCAAATACTGACAGTCACATGATTTCCAAAAAAAGTTTATAACTAGATACACAACCCTATACCTAGATGATTGACTTCCCTGCTTGAGGCATGTTTCTATGCTCCTCTTTCAGCAGTAGCTATCCACCTCTGCCACGCACCATGGTAATCTGTGTATTGGCAGCAAGGAAGATCTCCTTCCACAAACACAATGATGTAGCAGTCTCACTAGATACATGCAGTCTTTTTTGGTAGACTTGGTGTTTAACAGGAATGAAGTTTTGTTCTGTAACATACTTCTACCAAAAACCACAAAATTCTGAAAAAGGTGCAAGAAGCAGAACTAAAACCTAAAGCTTTAGAAGTCATGAACTCCACCTCTGCTACAATATATCTGTTAAAATGTTACAAAGTTGATTCTTAAACTACAGGCTACAAAACTTAAATTTGGTTTTCATGTGCAGACAAAAACTTTAACAAGCATGGTTTTTATTCACTTGCTGTATTTATAACAACTAGGTTACAAAGATGAAAGGGCACAGCCCTATGACTGTTTCTAATGTGTGTGACTAAAATACTTCCTGGAGGTTCAGTCTGAGTTTCTCTTCATATGTTTTACAAACTGTGTAATCTAATTTATTCCTCAAGCGCTGGCCCACTGGTTAAGGCTTCTTGAAAAGAAAATACTGAGTAATGAGAAACTGAAATGAGAAACTGAGTGATTTTTACAATCATTACCTGTTTTAGTTCAGTTCTGTTTTGGGTTTAGAAAGTTGTAACAGCAACCTTTGTGTACGTTTATAGAACTGTGAGACCACAGATATGACCAAGAGCTTCACTTTTTGTTCCTAGATGAAATAATTACCTCTGATTAAGGTATTTTCTAAATAAATGAATAGCTCCATTAAGTATAAGGCATTTTTCTAGGTTCTCTAGAGCATGTGGAATGACAGAGTTGTAGAAAGGCTGGCCAGCTGTAAAACTTGTATTTATTTCTTGCTCTATACAAATGGAGTCAGCTTCAACCATGCTATAACAAGTGGTAACACTGTAAGAGGAACCTCACAGAGACACAGAATTTACTGGGAACCAGTATTTAGGGTTAGTTTAATTTGTTCTCCATGGTTTTTATTCTCCATTAAAAACAAAGCTCTGCGCTTCTGCAGAATAAAGGCACTTCATACATATAAGCAAGTTCAAATCAGCTTTCCCCTCCTTCCCTTTTTTTGTGTGTACTGCTGTAAACAGAAGGATATACAGTTGAGGCATGGATAGCACACCCTAGCAAGCCAAAGTGCCCACTTCAGAGCTTCAAACTGTCTTACAGGCTTAATAAATACAAAGCACTGAAACATCAGTGGGATGGTTTTAAAGTAAAGCATCTTAATAATAGATGCAAAATTACCAAAATATTTTCCTGTACAGCCTTCACGTAGGTTTTGCTTCAACCACCTCTTGATTCATGAGCATCTCTGAAGGGCTGCAGGTTTCAGAAGCTTGTCCACGGCACACGCCACTGGACTGGGGAGTGGCACCACTTTCTCGGGGATTTTGGAACAGCAGACAGGGCTGCAAAGCTCGGCAATGAATCACTTTTGGGTTGCCCTGTGTTTGTGGAGCAGTCAGTTTAGGGAACACAAGCGATATAAAAAAAGCTTGGACGTCATCTCCTTTATACGAAGTACATCAACTGTAAGGGGCTTTTCTGAACCAGCGCGATCTTTCAGCTGTGAGTAATGTCGGCATTTCATCTGGCCTTGGAACTGCTCCCGTGAGGCATTCGGACGGCAAATTTGGCAAACTCAGCTTAGCATAATTCCTTGAGCGTAACCTTTTGTTCCGGGGCTCCGGAGCTCCGCTGCTCTCACCCCGCCCGGGCCCGCCACCGCTTCCCGTGTCCCAGCTGGGCGCAGGGGCTGCGGGCCGGGCTGCGCTTCCCATGGGGGCGGCGGGCGCTGCCCCGGAGCCTTCTCCTCCCCTTCCTCTCCCTTCCTTCCCCTCCCCTCCCCTCGCTGTGCCGCCGAGCCCCGCCGCGCACCCCCTTCCCCGCGGCAGGAGGAAGTCGCGGTGCGGCTCTCGGCCGGCCCCAGCCTTTTGCTGCCCGCACGGACGGACGGACGGACAGACGGACGGGCGGGCTGCGGGAAGGAAGGCGCGGCCATGCGGCCCCGGGCGCTGCTGTGCGCCCTGGCACTGCTCTGCTGCCCGCCGCCCCGGCCAGGTGGGTGCGCGGGGCCGGGAGGGGCCGGCCGTGGACCGGGGTGCGCCCGGAGCGGGGGGATAAATCAATAAAGAGCACACATCCGTGCCCGCACGGAGCCGCCCACACGGGAGCTCCAGTGCGAGCTCGGGCCGAGTTCTCTTCGGCTCTTTGTGCTCAGGGCAGCGGCAGCAGAGGCTGTTCTTTGGTGAAGGATGGCGTGGGGTGACGCCGTAGCCAAGGAGGCGGGCAGGCGGAGCAGGTGGTGGTGGAACGGACCACACTGGCGAGACTTGCCGCTGGATTCTCTTAACCTGTTATTGACAGCGTAAGAGGGAGTGCCAGCTGGGTTTCTAGGCGGTGCAAACTTCGGGAGATCTGCCAGCACAAGAACGGTTCAGAATATCCACCCCAAGGAGATTGCTTTCACAGTTATCTCATGGTTATTCACGAATAACATTCACGAACAGTACCCTAACTGGTGAGCCCATGGATCCATCCAGCTCAGAGCTTGTTGAGGGATGGAGCTGCTGAGCTAGGGAAGGTGAGAGAAGAATGCATGCATGTAACCTCACAGTTTGTGGTAGAGATACAGCAGTACAAAGAATTGTGCATTTAGCACAAGGTTTTTTGCTATTACTATTTTGCTTGATTCAGTTTAAGATTGTTTTCAATCAGCTAGTGGTGATAGTGCTGCTGTCAGGAGACTAAGAAATAAGTTAGTCCCATGAGATGGCCTGCAGTAAAGCCTCAGGTCCTATACACATAAAACAGCTCATTAGATGAGCAGCTAAGAGGAAATTTCAGAGCACAGCATACCTTGAGTACTGAACTAAACTGGAAGGGGATAGACCTAGTGTTTATGACTATGCTGGGAGGGAAGCATCAGAGAGGGCCAGTAATTTTTGGTAGACAACGTTTTGGCACAACAGCAAGTGGGAATGAAGCCTGTTCATATGGGAAGTCAAAGGAAAATATCTTCTTAGGAAAAGGGGTTGCTGGTGTAAAATACAAACTATATATGTTAATGCTAGGAAAAAGATTTCACTGTTGGGTTCTATTCTTCCAGTTACTTCAGGCATAACAGAACTAACAAAACCCAATAATCTGAACATGTCTTCTGCTCTTCTTGTGCTCACTCCCATCATAATAATATAATTTCCCCCACTGTCCTAGATAACCTTCGTTTTTACCACAGTGTACTTGGTTCCTGTTGCCCATGTACCGTTGTATTCTGAGGTCTGCTCTGGCCTTGACCTGCAGCTTCTCTGCTGCTTTTCCCCATCCTTCACCATGCACAGTTACCACATTACTGACCTGTGCTGTTCCTTTGGGCAGGTAAAAAAGCACTCGTTTGGCAGGAGGATGGTGTTAAGTGCCTACAGATTATCTGACCAGGTGTTTTTGAGGTGCCTAAGGTCTGAACTTGCCTGGAGTTCCCTGCCTTGGGACAATGCTGGCAAGAGAGATGCTATTGTTTGAAGCCAGCATATGTAGTTAAAGAGATGAGAAAGGAGAGCAAAAAGGAGCAGACACCCAGTGGCAAGAAAACAATAGTTCAAGACAATGTGTTCAGATTGCTGCTACATCAGTTGTGTAATCCAATAATAAATTCTGTATAAATGGAGATGTGAACTCATAAACAATTCAGTTTTACTTTTATAAAAGGAAATAACTGTCATCACTCCTACAAGACTGTGTCTTTTTTTGTTCATTAATGTATCTGGCATGCACTTCACAGTCTGCCTTCACATGCCTAATTTATGGGCCACTGAGTAATTTAGATTCTAGATGCTTATCACTTCATGTTACACAAAGGGGAGATAAAAGAAACCTATTTGTTTTAAGCTATTCATCTGTCACCAGTGATGCCCAGAAATCAGTATTAATTGTTGTCCAGCAGCACATAGGGAAATATTTAATTGGCTTGTGTAGGAGCCTAGTCTCTAGTCTCTCACATCACAAAGATAACCCTTGGGATATGAAGTCTGCTGGTTTGTAACATCCTGTCCATACTTACGGGCCTACGGAAATATTTCTCAAGTTTTTTTTGGAGGTCAAGAGTGCTTTTTAAGATTGTTCAAAGCTGTTGTATTTTTTGGTCTCTAATTCTTTCACAGAGTGGTATGCAAAGCAGTCGCTTGCATATGAAAGTAGACATGAAGAGAAATTACAGCATATCTCTATTTTTTAAAAAAATGTCAGGGTAAGCAGCATATGTGTATATTGATTGTGGGATGAGCAATATGTAATACTTAATAGAAAATAGCACATTGTGGATTGTCAAAATTAAACAATCACAAACTTGCTGAGCTTTCTACATAATTCCTCTATGTCCTTGCTGGAGAACTGATGAAGAAACCACAGTGACTAAAAAAAAAGACTTACATAATTTTTGCCTTTTGAAGTACTTGTTGGAGGCAAAGAAAAGACTCCGCTTATCATTCAGTGACCTGACTACACACACCACAAGGACAAAACCTCAATGCTTTATCCTGCTGTTTCTGTGTTCATAGTTTACTAATTGTTCTTTCAAATTGTGTAGGTATTTTGATAGAGCTGTTATTCTCATTGCTAATACGACGGAGTTACTACTTGTTATAAAAATAGAAATCAATCAAGCTTGTCTACATCCAAAAAGACTGGATGACAGCCTAGAAAAATAAGATGACCTTTTGAATACTTGTGATCATTATACAAGATTTACTTCTGTTTTCCTAACATTATTTGAATTATTAAAAGGATAATTAAGCTGTAGTTAGAAAGAACTACGTTAGAAGAAACATAGAAATATATTTTAGGTAAATGATACCTATACTTTGAAAACAGCTAGAAAGAATCATTTCACAGATTCTGGTGTAGTTGTAGCTATCAGGAGTTTCAAAACCTTTTCTGTACAGCTACTGTATATTGGCAGTCTTGTACTAATCCAGTTTAAATGTAATGCCTCTTTCCTGTCCTGACCTTTTTGTTTGCTATGATGGTTCATGACCATTTTTTGAAATAATATGACATGATTTCATCCTATACCCTTCTGTGAATAAATCTCTATATTCAGCTTTTTCATATAAACACCGACACAAAAGGAATACAAAAGCTCAGGACAGTATCTGTCTTCCTTCCTGTTTCAGAAAGTATGGAGTGCATACTGTTTTTTCTAGAATTATTTTTCTAGAATTCTAATTAATTAGAATTAATCCTAGAATTAGAATTTTTCTAGGAACTATGTCATACAAGCAGCTTGCTAAAGGATAAGAACTGATACATGGCTGTCAAGCTTTCAAATTAAATTCAGTTTCATCAAGAAAGTTTAAGTCATCATTCTTTATATTATCAAGTGGCACAGAAATGGCAAGTGTGACACTTCATTACATTTTTCCACAAACCTGGCTTGCAAGTAGTACCTCATGTCATCTAAGTTCAAGATGGGGACATGGCTTGAGAACAGGAGTCAGCATGGAGGTGATGTTGACAGAATGGAGGTTGAGCTCAACTCTGAACTTAGAAATCCTCTGCTTATACAAAGAACACCCAGTTTCCCCCAATTTAGAATGTTATTCCAGAGAATTGTAACTAAACTTACATTACTTACGAATTTTTTGTTCTGATTTATTGTAATAGGATTCTATTTTTAGAAAATTTCTGCAATGGAGTAAAAGGGATTCTAAATACTTTCATCTAATAAACTTGTAAACAAGACGTCTCCAAGAATTCACAATGTAATTAAAATTATTAGCAATGTTCAATTAACTATAAGCAATAGCTAAGACAAGGGCTGGTAGTCAGTAAAAGGTACCAGTCCAATCATAGCATTTTTTTCTTGTAACATCTTTTTATACTGTTCTCAGTTAGGAGTTAGTAATGAGAAGTGGGTCAGGTTAGCACCCAGGGCATTCACACTAAGAGATTTAACCTCAGTCATTAATGGTCAGTGACTCTGATTGGGTTGGCTTGCTAGTTCTCAAAAGTGTGAAACTGCAGCAAAGCTGAGCTCCTTCAGGCTTCAGGGGTACTGGGATGAGAGAGGTGCTGGTGCCTCAGTTACCATGTCTTGCAGTAGTAATCTTGGTAACACAGTTCCTAACTCCAGGCTTTACCCTCTCTTTTCAAGTCTGTTTATATCTTGTGTTCCCAAAACCATGCATTCCTCACATGGAACCATGTCACCTCTTTGTTTGGTTCTCCACACTGTTCTACAGTGGTTGAGAAAGCAAGGGACATGTCGACCTTTGAGGGACTAAAGTTATCATTGCCTTCTCTTTCAGTAATCTGGTTTGGAAATAAATACTCATAGAATTCAAAGTCTTAAATTCATAAAACTTGTGTGTACTGGAGATACAATAGGTACAGTTGACAGATTTTTCCTCATTTTTACTGATGTCTTTACCATGGAGACAAGCTTCTGGATGTAAGAAATGTGTGGGGGCTGTGTTCATTCAAATATAGTTCATTCATTTTCATTACAATCCTCCCAAAAGCGATGAAGACCAGTGGTGTCATTTGTGACATTCCTATTGCAGTGATCACTAAATACAGAAAATCTCCTAACTCTTTGATGTCAGCCACTGGCTGAAGTTAGAAGGTCATACAAAGGACTGTGCTTCAACTTTACTGCCAAGCTAGGAGCTGACTCTGAGCCATCCAACTGCTTGGACTAAACTTACAAAGAAGTCTTATAGATTAAGACTTTATATTTCTGCCTGTTGCTCATGTTCTCTTTAAAAAGACAGAATAGACCCTTGTATAAATGTGTTTAGTGCCCTTCTGTGCAATCCTCAAATCTCATGTACTTCTGTCATTTCTGCTTCAAACTACATCATTCCTAATGCAGTCTCTGTAACAAGCTCTTTTTTTTCTGACCGGCAGAGGTTGCAATCTAGTCACTTTGCATATGAAAACTACTCTCTCAAATACTTCCCTTTTGTCTCTCTGCCCCTAGAATGCTTCTGTGACACAGCACGGTACATAAAGCACAGCTGCTCTAAATAAAATCACTAAATTGCCTTACAGTCCTCTGATCTCCCTCCACATTCAAGTCTGAATTTCACAAAAATCCATGCTGGGTAAGGTCCTTCTCTCACTGCCTGTGCACAAAGGGAGGTAACTGGCTGCTTAAAGCTGCAGCCACTCTTCTCTTTGCCATCTGGCTCCTTCAGATGCTTTGGTTAAAAAAAAAATTGTTTCAATTACTATAGAATAATATAGAATAATTACTTCTAACAAGCAGCATCTTACACAGTTGAATCATTACCATGTACTTTCAGCTCACAGATTTGAGCTAAGACACTGTCATTTTTATCTCAATTGTCTAGGATCTAACAAAGCCAGCCAAACAGGTGATAGTTGTAACTTTCTCACCTCTGTCTACCCTCAATACATTTGAATTATTCTATGCCAAAGCAGATCAAGCCAAAACTGAAAATGACAGTTTTACAAATATTTCTCCATACAAACCACTTTACTGAAATAATGCCTAAATAGCTCTTTTGATTGGTTGGTTCTTCCTTTTCTACATAAAAACTCCCCTGCCACTCATGCAATGCTGTATCATGCTGGTTTTCTGGCTCATTACATTCAAAAAGCAGAGACACCCTGTCCTGACTTAGCTACCAAACCATGCTGCAGAAGACCCTGCTGTAGAGGGAACAGAAGGTTTCAGAAGTGCCCCAGGGGCATACCAGACACATGCTGTCCTGCTCAGAGTGGGTTAGGGTCAGCAGAACTCAGGGAGTGTTTCAGCACAATCTGTGGCTACCTGTCTGTTACAAGCAAAAGGTCAATACGCGTGTAACTCTAAAACTCCTCTGCCATCTCTTTGTGATGGGAGCCTTTGGGTTGAGTAAGATGTCTCCAGAGCACACAGGAATATTTCAGATCCATGATGCTTTAATAGCACTTTACTTTTTGTGATTTTGGTGATAAGTACATCTAGTGGGAATTTTGTGTATTTTGACTACTACTATCTCATTTCTTAAAAAATGCATTAAGGGTCTTGGCAAGACAGTTCAAGGCTGGCAAATTCCCTATTGTCTTTGTGTTAAAGTTGCCCAAAGAGAGCATAGATTAGACTGGATCCTTAGGCATAGCTAGAATCACTACTAATAAAAGCTTTCAAGCTAAGATAAAGGAGGAAAGGGATGACATATTACCCACATTTGTAGCTAGAGGAGCTAAAATAAAATGGATGACCTGTGGGCAACCTGTGTTTTGAATCAGAAATTAACCTATTATTTTGTTTACCTAATGTAATCTGAACTTTCCTTCTTGAAAGATGTTTTCACTTCCCCATACCATCTAAATATTGGCTTGTTAATCTTGATACTTTCTTACTTTTCAGGCTTTCCTAATAACAGCAGCAAACCAGGCCTCAGAAGCTTTTCCGTGCGTTTTTCTTCCAGTCCGGATGTTGATCTTATACCTATTGATGGTGACACTGAAGATGACCTGGAAGTTGGATCAGGAGCCACCAATCAGACTGGATCATTCCTTCATGAACAACGAATGATGTCAGTTCAAACAGCAAGATACCTCACCAGCCCATGGCTGACCCGTTTTGTTCCTTCAGTTTACACCCTAGTGCTCGTGCTGAGTCTCCCTCTGAACATCACAGCGATACTCGTGTTTCTGAAAAAGATGAAAATTGAGAAGCCAGCTGTAGTATACATGCTGAACTTGGCCCTTGCAGACGTTCTCTTTGTAAGCGTGCTTCCATTTAAGATCGTTTATCACTTTTCTGGAAACGACTGGGTTTTTGGGCCTCAGATGTGCCGTTTCATCACTGCTGCCTTCTTCTGCAACATGTACTGCTCAATAATGCTCATGACGAGCATCAGCTTCGACCGGTTCTTGGCAGTGGTGTACCCCATTAAGTCCCTGGGGTGGCGTACACTGCCTCGTGCCTCACTGGTTTGTTTCATCATATGGCTTGTAGCCATAACCGGGGTTGTGCCTTTCCTCCTACGAGAGCAAACCATGGAAATACCCAGGTTAAATATAACTACTTGCCACGACGTGCTGAGGGAATCCGAGCTTCACGGCTATTACGTCCACTTCTTCTCTGTCTTCTCTTCTGTGTTTTTCATAGTGCCATTTATAATTTCTACTGTCTGTTATGTGTGCATCATTCGCTGTCTTAGTTCTTCCACCATTGTTGCAAAGCAAAACAAGAAGACACGTGCCTTGCTCTTGTGTGTGGCTGTTTTTTCTGTTTTCGTTATTTGCTTTGGACCAACAAATGTTCTCCTCTTAATTCATTATATCCATTTTTCATATGACAACAGCTTGGAGTATCTCTACTTTGCCTATCTACTCTGTGTTTCTATCAGCAGCGTTAGCTGCTGCATTGACCCCTTTATTTACTACTATGCTTCTTCTCAGTATCAGAGACAATTTTTCAGCCTCTTCAATTGTAAAAAGACTTTTGATCCTAACAGTAGTAACAGCAGTGGCCAGTTGATGTCTACCACTAGCAGCAGAAGGGCTACATTGACTACTAATGTGAATAACAGTGTCTACAGGAAATTACTAGCAATGCATTAACGTGTCTTTTAATTGTTTAATTTTTACACATTTGCAGACAGAAAGAAGACTGTTATATCCAAGAAATGCAAAACCTTAAACCAAGTTGTTGTATGACACATAGCTTTATGGATCCACTATAGTAATACATAACTCAAAATTCTGTATGTGTGTGTGCATAGAGAGATATATATAAATATAAATATATGTATAGTATATGTAAACAGGTTAATGTAGAGGGGATAAATAATTTCTTAATAATAGTTGTTGAGTGTTTTTCAAATAAACTTTTTTCATACAAATCATTTGCGTTGTCCAGTTCATAGTAGAAATCCCATTTTAGTACTTTGAACTGTATCTATCAGGTTGAATAAATTCTTACATATGGAATCACTCCATTCATCCAGCTATTCCTGAAAAAACAGTGAAAGTATCTTTACAGATTTGGTTTTTTTTCTCCTCTATGTCATTATTTCTCAAATTATCTGTTAACTTATTTTCTTACCATTATTTTGAATCTTGGGAAACTGAAATGGTTAGTTTTATGTTTGCACATATTCCACTTCAAAATAATCTGTACGGTTTTCGGATTGTGAGGAACCAAAACCCAGCTATTGCTTGGTGCAATATGTGACATGGGAGATAATTTCCATGGAAAGCAGCTGGAGCTAGCTTGTTTTTGGTGTTCCTACCATTAGCATATGACAGGCATTTTGGTTAGGAATGTGGTATTTTTGACAACTAGTTTCACAAAAATTTGTGACATTGTGTTTCACAATAAATCAATGGCTCTCCAAAAAATACATTGGAAAACTTCCATTCATCATCTTGTTATGCAGTTTCCCAATGTGCTTTCTTGCACATGGTTAATCATCATGCTTATATTTAGGACTTGAAAATATCCTTTATTCTTGCTAGCATGGACATTTTCCACATTTTCCACCATGTGCATGTCTACTCAAATGGCTCTCTGTATTTAGCTAACCAATAGCTAACTTCATTCTGTGGAACAGTCTTTTGCTACAAAGAACAGCAAAGGAAAAATAACAGAAATTCTGGTTTAGAAACAAGCATGTGGGTAATAGGACTGTACATGAAATCAAATTAAATAGGAATTTGTTTTTAAGTTTTGCCACAGAAATCTGCCCAGTGTACAGCAGTGGGGAAAAGCGGTCTTCAGCACAAGAGATACGAGACCTTTTTTTTCTGCATACAGTGTGACAGTGAGACACTTTCTAACCATGATCTCTGGTTTGTGTCTGTTCCATAAAGGATTTAAGCATGATTAAGCATTGCATTACCAGATTTTTGTTCTCAAGATTTTGCCATTTTTAAGTACACGAGTGATAAAAATGTATGCATATGTAGTTTGCAAGCCTAAGGCCCCACAAATGGACACACTCAAGTTACATTCTCATTTTGTTTAGTATCACATTAGGGGTGGTCTTGTTTTTCAGCAAAATCCAAATCCATCTAGAAATTATGGATATCTGCTCTTTGCTGGCTGAAAAGAATTACCTTTCTGTTTCCTGGGGTTACAGACTGGGCTTTTTAGACCAGGTTCAGAGAAAGGATATGAAGATGATCAGAGGAATGGAGCACCTCTCCTGTGAGGACAGGCTAAGAGAACTGGGGTTGTTCAGCCTGGAGAGGGCTCTGGGGTGACACTACTGCAGCCTTTCAGTAACTGAAGGAAGTTGATAAGAAAGACAGGGAGACTTTTATCAGGACCTTCAGGGATAGGATATCAGGTAAGGACTTTAAACTGAAGAAGAGTAGATTCAAAAATTAAATTAGATTTAGAAAGAAATTTACTGAGAGGTTGGTGAGTAACAGAAACGAGTTGCCCAGAGAAGTTCTGGATGCTCCGTCTTTGGAAATGTTCAAGCCAAGGTTGAATGGGGCTCTGAGCAGCCTGGTCTAGAGTAAGGAATATCTGCCCATAGCAGGGGGTTGGAACTGGATGATCTGTAAGGTCCTTTCCAATCCAAGCCATTCTATGAATTGGTGATTCTATTAACTGCTGAGCATGGCCACGCAGCAAAGCAGAATGTGGAAACTTTTTGAAGGAACTGAACTAGGAAAGTACTGCAATTTAGACTGACATGCTTAAATTAACAGGAAAACCTAACCATACCTTCATGCTTACTGCATCTTGCACTGCTAGCTGGGAAAGGAAACTAGTTTATTTCAGGGGAAGAGGAAGGAGTAAACATCTGACCAAGAGAAGTGAAACCATTGATGTATATGATGTTTTACCCATACCTTCTGCTCTTCAGTCTTTCCTTCATTTTTTTTTTCTTCCATAATACTGGAGAGATAAGATGCATAATTTTCTATATAACAAGCTTGTGCTATATAACATTTGGGATGTGTCAGGCGCTGTACATGCATAAGGAACCTTGCTAATCTTCCAGTTATGCCAGCTGTATGTGGCAGCAATATTGGTGGAGGCAAGATAAGTAATCAGCATGATTTCTGTTGGTAGAATACCACATACACCAGCTGTCACTGGTATAACTGATTTCACATGTGAGGATTTGCTTAATTTAGCATGGCAAGGATTTTGCAGGAATTGGTATGTTCCCACTGGAAATGTTGCAACAGGTAATGCTGAGCATGCACTTGCCTTACAGCCCTGCAGCCTGACTGCAGACAAAATACGGTCTGCTGGCTGTAAGCTCTACTTCCCTATTTAGGTGAATCCTAGACAGAAATGTGAGCTTGGCTGCAAAGTTTGTTAACAATGTTTTGCACCAGGAAAACTGCATCAGGTCACTGGATCTCTCCCTACTTTAAACAGGATCCAGAAATGGAAAGAAAGTACAAGCCAGCTAGTAGATCATCAGTTGTGGCTTTGCCTTGGACCTCTCCAAGAGCTGGGGGAAGAATGAGATGGGTCTAACATACTGCGTGCAATATTTAAGCAAATTCCTGAAAAAGGCCCTTTTTCTGTTGTTCATTTTCATCTTTTTTTTGATCAGACCACAGTTTAACCTAACAAGATGATGAGCAAATTTAAAAAACAAAATAAATGTAACCTCTAAGATGTTTAAAATTATTGACCCATATAAATGCTTTTTCATTATATTTTGCAAGTGCTGTAGAAATGTTTTAATCATTGCTAATACAGCTGGAGAGGGTGCTATAATCCAAGTCAACACTAGAGAGCATTAAAATAACTAGATGTGGCTGTAGTAATTTGACTTGTTGGGGTGGAGACCACTAGAAACCAGATCTGAGTATCATGCTGAACTGTAAAATACTGATTAACCCTCTCAACCACTATGTGTACTTGGAAAGGTGAAAAAATACTGGAATTTTGTTGGGAAAGTAAGTGTTTTTATTTTAAACAGAACCTGTAAAAAGGCCCAGCAAAGTTTTGGGAAATTATTTTTCTTATCTTTGTGCTACCAGCCTTACTGTAGTGGTGCCTGTAGCATCTAAACAAGCTTATCTCCTCAAAAGCAGGGTCTGACACTTACAACATGTCACTAAATGCATTGCCTACAACGTAACTCCATTAAGGTCAGAGTTGATAAAGTCAACCTACAATAAAAATCTGTCCTGATGTTCCCTCACTAAAATAAAAATGAATGACATTGAGTCAAATTCTTCTTCATTCCTTACTAGACCTGGCAAAGTCACTGTGTTTGCCTTTGGGCCATTTTGATTTTGTGTTAGGAACTGGAGTCTTCACCTTTTTTTTTTTTTTTGGTGCCACACTATTATGTACAAGAGCCAGCAATTTGTGGGAAGTTTTAATGTATGTTTTCTCATCCTCACAGAAGGGGCAGCAGTGAGGGTGGTGCCACAGGGCCTAGGCACAGGGCTCCCAGTCCACGCTCCCGTGGGGTTTGCAGCTCGCAGTCGCTGGGTTGCCATGTCTCTCCTTTTGACTCCTGCACAGATGACAGGCTTCTTTTACAGATGCTTTCCTCAAAAGGGACCATAGAAATGGAAAATAATTGAATAGACTTTCAGAGCCTATTTTTTTTTTAGATTACCTCTAAAAATTTTGTCACTTTTGACTCCTTATAATGCCCTTTTTCTCCCCCTTCAGATATGTGTTTCAATAACGCAATTTTTTGCTTACAAACTGGAAAGAGCATTCATCATCAGCACTCCAGGAAACAGGCTGTGTTCCTAAGACCAAACCTTTCAAATCTCTATTTCAGCCAGGTCCACCTCCTCAATTTATACTCTAGAGGGTGGGGAGCCCTTAGACCCTGTGTACCTGCCAGAAGGGGACGTGGTGGTTCACCAGCCAGTGGTAACACTGGTGGGAAATGACACTGCTTAACAGTTCTTTTCTCACAGAACAGTGCTTAATTGAAAACAGGCATCCAGCTCTGGAAGGGTTCATTTTGTCACTGCCACTTCCTACTATGTCCTGTTTACTGAAACCTCTGAAACCTCCCTACACACTGAGGACTTAATCATAAAACTTAATCATGCTTAAATCCATTAAGGAACAGATATATTTACAGAAGCTCTGAAATACAGCATAGATATCTTACTTTGCTTTAATTTTTTTCTCTATTTTTACTTGCATGTTGTCTTTAGTAAAGTTTTTGTAAGGAGAAACTTACTACATTTCCCTCACTAGATGAAACATATATTTCAATTTGCTAAACTGTATGGACTTTTTTTGTTAAATTATTTCTAACCCTTTTATATCTACAGCAGAGATACAGAATATTATTACTAACAATTACTTCAAAATCGTATTTCAAATCTTAAAACTGCTTAAGAGACAGGCTTGTCTAAAAGTATATTCTCTTTTGTTCATCTAATCTGTACATTGTGGTAAGGAAAAAAGACAGTGTTTTGTGTTCTTCAAACCATTCTGGGTATCTTTCCGGTCTGTATTTTATTATCTTATTTTATAGACTGGTAGTAGTAGTGCACTGACATAATCTGTGAAAGCAGTGGAAATATTTTCTAACTTGAAAATGAGTCATTAAGAGCAACTGCTATTTTAAGCAAAGTATTTTATCTTTGCTTCATCACAGTATCTCCTCTTTGTACTCTAATGAAACAAGATGTTTTAGTTTTTAACTTCCTCACTCCCCTTTCCAGACCAGAACATAAAAACCAAACTGAGCAAAGAACAGCCACCCAAGAAAAACCCACTTCTCCACTCAGGGGTATTTTTTTTTACACTGGGGGTAAACTAAGAACTGTAAAAGCATTGCCCACATGATGAGGGTTACAGTTCTCTTATGAATATACGGGAAACTCTATAAATATATTGATGGTATACTCTTTTCAACTTTTGCATGCTTTGAGAGGTGCTCAAGGGAGGGAGCTACCTGTAGTGGCTGGATAGTGATACTGGAATCTAAATGGGATTTCAGATTTTCTTTAATTGTCATGATTTTCAAAACCATCAAAGAAAGGTAAATCCCCTCAGCAGAGCAAGCAGACGGTTTGCAGCTACATTGAGTGCTTCATGTACCCAGCCCAGCATCACATCCTCAAGCTCAGACTGCAGACAAGCAGCCCCCAGGTCCCTGGGGACAGCTGGGGTGGCAGCAGGTGCCTCTGTGGCTTGGGTGTCCTGGTCCTCATGGCCCTTCAATCCTCCACCTGCCAACTCCCATGAGCACAGCTGCAGACCCAGGAGGAGGAGGAGGAGAGGCAGGAAGGATGAATCAACATCCACCTACCTCCGTCTGATGCTCTCTGCTGCAGCATACCAGCTCTAGGACGTGCAGCAAGCACGGCTCTGCCTCCTGTTTCTCTGGAACTCAGGAGCTTGCCAAGCCTCTGGCCCCATGCACAGGAACAACTGTGCCTGAGTGTGCTAGTGCTAGGCAAAGTCTGGGATTCCTCTAGCATATGCAGGAATTTTTGCTGCCCTCATTAACAGGCAGGTACTAGTCTTGGCACAGCTAGCCAGGCACAGCTCCTAAGATTTAGTGTCTCTGGTGAAAGAAACAAGACTTAGCTTAATGAATAAGCAAACAGGCTTCTCTCACCTAAAATTTTGTAGGTTTGCCTATTTCAGTGACCTTGAAAAGGCTATTCAGGAGTTTCTGTTGACTAAAGAATAACTCCTCTTGGCCATGATGCTAAAGAAAAGCAACTAGCTGCCTCCAGCTTTCTTTCATTTCTTCCTTCTGCATGAGCAATATACAAACAGCCCAAACTTACTTTGCTCCTAACAGGGGAGGAGTAGGAGGATGCCCTATGTGAGGAATGTGGGACCATGGAGCTAGAGGTGACATTACCCTTGGGTTAATGAACTGGAACAGCCTCTCTGCTGGCCTAGGACCTGTAGGTCCTAGGTCATAGAGATTAAGAGCATGTGAGGTTATAGAGCAACCATATCAAACACTGCTAATGCACAGGGTACAGCCACTCTGGAGTGTCTGCAAGATGGGAACCCACCCTAACAGCCCCCTGCCCTGCCTGATAAATGTGTGTATTAGTCGTTTATCAGAGCTTTATTTTAATTTATTGCTTTCACTCTGACAACAGCATTCTCAAGCAGGCATTTCCTGTTTTTCTTCCTCACATAGAGAAGCAGATGTTTTCTGAGCCATAAAACAGAGTCAATCACTGTTCATAATGACACTGTTAACAACATCCAGCCCCATAGCCTAAACCCAGGGCTTCTCTAGCAAGCTACAATTTACAGTCTGCAGCAATGAGAATACATGCAACAAAAACGTGACATTTTCAAACATCTTTCAGTATAGTTCAGTGGGAACAAATTCTACATAGAAAAACATTTGGGACTCATTTTATAAACAAAATGAAATACCGTAAGTGAGTCCTTGCAGGTCATAGTAGCTCTTCAAACCCACTGAACAAATGTTATGGGGCAAAGGTAGGGACAAATAGATAGCATTGCTGTCCTTTCTGTAACAGAGGTTACAGAAAGTTTGTGACTCTTGCTTATTGTATTGGACAAGAACCTACTATAATTGTAACATATTTTGATTGAAGCATAGTAGGGGCAGCTTCATTTGTGTCATGGCCACAAAGCTGTACAGTTTGCTATCACAGCCCTGGTTTTATAACCAACTTTCAGCATATACTACATTTACTGCTTATTCCAAAATCCTATTAAGTGTTGCAAGCAGTTCACTGTGATGGTGAAGAAAGACAACCAGATCTTCACGTGTGTCCTTCCCCACCACACCACTTCCCCTTTACTCTTCAATGTGGTTTGTCCTAAGATAAAAACACCAGGCAGACATTGCACGAAGAACCATCTGGACGATCACATAATTAATGTATTCCAGAGATGGGGGAGCTGAGATGTTTTCAACTGACTTTGGTGCACATCAGCCTGCATAAGGGTAAAGTGTTGATGGAGGCTAGGTCAACTGGGCAAACTTGCCTCCTGATGTTGCAGGAGACCCCTTCCCTGGCAGGGATGCCTGCAAGGAACATTCACTTTTGGAGGGTGAGTAAAAAGCACTACCACACAGACATAAAATCCTAAAATCGCAACATAGGTGCTTTGTTGCTTTGTGATTGTGACTTCAGCAAGGCCAGAGACTAAACCCATACATTTCTAGCCAAACTTGCTTATATTATATCACTTTAGAGATCCATTGTTGACTAGTCTTAGATGAAGCCAACCTAGCTGTACCTAGACTTCCCTGAGAAATTTATAAAGCAAGGGGGTCTCACTGAAGCTTGAGACTCAACAGGAGGGACAATGACCTGATTATACAATAATTCATTGCAGTAGATGACAGAGTGGTTCTTTAGTTATACTTCCCTGGCAATATTATTGTATCAGCAATAAATCTAATAATAATAATCATCCACATAATCACTGTGCTCTCCCTCTCATATGTAGGTGAGAGCTTTCTCTCAACTCCTTCACAGGTACAAATCAAGCAATTGGATGTTTACCGTAGCAGTTCTGTTCATTGCACTACAAATTTTAATTGCACAAAGAATGAAGACATAAGATAGAAGGTGGCAGGCCTCTCTCTCTCACTCTGCTAATAGCTCCTTTTGTTGTGTAGTCAGAGTTCTACCCAGAAAACTTTTTTAGGCTTTGTTGCTGCTGTTTCTGCTGGAGTCACTGCCAACATATTTTGCATATGTCTTGGTTTTGGTATCATGGGCTTGTGCATAGGGTGTAGCAGCCGGTTCTATCAAGTATAACTGTTTCTCTAATTAAAGGCAAGTTGTTAATTGTGCAATTCCAGTGAGATTCACCACAATGAATTGCCAAAACTGTCAGCAACACTCACTCCATAATAGCTACTGTAAAATCCAGTGCCAGGTAGGAAGCATAACTTCATAACAATCCAAACAATAAACCATTTTGCAGATTACTTCCACATGCTATTCTTGCATTTTGTCACTGTGTTATGACTCCATATATAAGCAGGGCTGGGAAAAGTCAACAGTACAGAAACCCCCTCTACCAGTTTGTTAAAAAAATATCTTTTGATCTAAACTGAAGATATGGCAATCATTAATAACAATAAGATTTTCACCCTTTCATTAGCTTTCACTATGCTTTCAAGGGATTTCCCATTCTTTTCCCCTTCTTTTCAGTCTAGGGCAGGTCTGAAGAGACTTTCACCTGCTGAAGGTCTGCTTTTAACCATATGCAGAAGTGCAGCTTTTTCAGGTTACTCAATTAGTATCGCTCTCCTTCTATTTAAATGCATAGATCTTGCACTGCCTCTCCCCAAGTCAGAGCTCAGCTTAGCATTTCAAACATGCATGATGGAAATTACCCATTATTATCTACTGGAACCTTACACTCATTATGACAGAAACAGTGAGATAACAAACCATTACAAAGAGGAACGCTAATTACAAATTGTTATTCTTTTAAATCTGAGAATTTACAAATAGAACTAAAAGAACTGCCTATCACTGAATCATTTAAATGAGAAATGACCCTTAAGATCATTGTGTCCAACTGTTAACCTAACATTGCCAAGTTCACCACTAAACCACGTCCCAAAGTGCCACATCCACATGTGAAAGCTTCTGGGGATGGTGATTCCACCACTTCCTTGGGCAGCCTGTCCCAGCGCTTGACAACCCTTTTCATGAATAACCACTTCCAGATATTTCATCTCTCCTGATGCAACTTGAGGCTGTTGCTTCTGGCCCTGTCATTTGTTACTAGGAAGAAAGGACCGATTGCCACCATGCTACATTCACAGGTATTTGTAGAGAGTGATAAGGTCTCTCCTCCAGGCTACACACCCCAGCTCCCTCAGCTGCTCCTCACAGGACTTGTGCTCCAGATCCTTCACCAGCTCCATTGACCTTCTCTGGACTCACTCCAGCACCTCAATGTTTTTCCTTTTCTGAGGGTCCCAAAAATAAAACCACAAGATTTAAGTATCTTTGAGTGCTGAGTATAGCAGAACAATCCCTGCCCTGGCCCTGCTGGCCACACCACTGCTGATCCAGGCCAGGATGCCCTTGGCCTTTTTGGCCCCCTGGGCACTGCTGCCTCATGTTCAGCTGCTGTCACAGCACCCCCAGGTCCTTTCTAGCCCCTCTGCCCCAGCCTGTGGCCCTGCCTGGGGCTGTTGTGACCCAAGGGCAGGAGCCAGCCCTGGGCCTTGTTGAACCTCACACAATTGGCCTCAGCCCATGATCCAGCCTGTGCAGATCCCTCTACAGAGCCTGCCTGCCCTCCAGCAGATCAGCACTGCCACCCAGACTGTGTGACCTCTGAACTAACTCAGGATGCACTCAATCCCCTCATTCAGATCCTCAGTGAAGGTACTAAACAGGACTGGCCTCAGTACTGAGCACTGGGGAACAGCACTGATGACCAGCCACCAGCTGGATGTAACTCCATCCACATCTAGTCTTCACTATTCAGCCAGTTTTTTACCAAAAAACAGTGCACCCGTCCAAGCCCTGAGCAGCTGGTTTTTCTGGAAGAATGCTGTGGGAAGTGGCCAAAGGCTTTTTAAAAATATATGCAGAAAACATACACAGCCTTTCCTTATTCCCTAAGTGTGCCACCTTGTCATAGGAGATCAGATTGGTCAAGCAGGACCTGCCTTTCACAAATCCATGCTGGATGGGTGATGATACCCAGGATGACCTGCTCCATGACTGTCTCAGTTTGAGGGGGAAGTGAATTTTCCAGGGAGCTGTGGGCAAACTAATTAATGGTCAGGTTTGAATATTGGCACTTTCAGTGACCACTGAGGTGTTAGACACGCCTCTGAGGACACAAAGAGTTAAAAGCAGGGACTCCCAGAGGGTCTGCCTCTTTTAAGTTCTAGTTTTAGCAGAGAAACATCTCCTCTCCCCTGCTCAGTTACTAGGCTGAGTAGAGGAGGGGAGCTACGTAGCCGGGCTAAGAAGAACCACGTGGCCGAACTAAAGTAAGCTAGAGCCCCGGGGTGGGAAAGAGAATAGACAGGACTAGAGCTGAGCTGGCTCCATCTAAAATAGAGGGGTAGAAAACTGTAGAAGTGCCTTCTGTGCCTTCCCCCACCCTCCACCCCCTCCCTCCGGGTGAAGGTGCCCAGCCTCGTGGGAGTTGATGAGCTTGGGAGTGCCTGAGCCTGCAGCGCTCTGCCGGGAGCCAGGAACTGTTAACTCTTTCTGAGGCAGAAAGAAACTTTTCCCAGACATTGATTCTCATGACTAGTAGCTTTAAAAGAGAGAGAAAAACAGCTTAAGACCGAGAAGATAAATTCAGAAGATGAAAAAAGTCCTAAATGGGCAAAGAATGAGAAGAGTGGCTTTTTGGGCTAAACTTTTCTTGCATAATGTTAGCCATAGACTGAACTTGAGACTCTTTTAAACATAAACTACATTTTGGGGTGGATGTGGCCAGCTCAACTTGCTGCAGTGGAGCGAACAGAAAAGAAAGGAAGAGGGTGTGGTAGTGCCCTCTGCCCTCTCAGAAGAAACCCTCAGCCCCAGGGGAAAAATGGAGAGAGCTTAGATGCAAGCATCTTAAAAAGAGCCCTATATGCAGCTTTAGCCCATAGACAATGGTGAGAGCACTAGACATGGAGAACAGAGTGCCACCATGGCAGCTAGGTAGTAGCCACGAGTGACACAAACACACATAAAGGGTAGACCTGTGTTTTTCTGAAGAGCAGTCTGTAGTGTAAGAAAGACTCCTTTCTCCCTTGCTAAATTGAAGATTAGTTTTTTTTGAGTAGTGATTGTTTGATTTAAAACCCAAGGTTTTGGTCTATAGAGGGTAATGTGTAGGGAGTAGAAATTGGGAGTGGAGAAGAAATGTTCTGGGAAGGTTTCATTTCATTTCTAGTTGTTTGTGTGTGTGTGTGTGTTTAGAGTTTTCCTTTCTATTTCTGTTCCTATGTAATGTAATAAAGATTTTGTCTTCTGTTTTCAAGTTTTAAGCCTGCTCTGCTCTGTTCCTAATCACATCCCACAGTAGTTGCTAAGAAAAACATATACTCACAAGTGCATTAACATCTAGCCAGTCTAAACCTATGTCAATGACCTTCCCTGGAACCAAGGTCTGACTGAACATAGCCAGTCCTGTGGATCCTCCTTCCAGCCCTTCTTGTGCCAGCCTCCAGCCAACTGGGACCTCCCCAGTCAGCCAGGACATGATGGAAAATAGCTTGGTCAGCACTCCCAGCAGCTCCCTCAGGACCCTTGGGTAGATCCCATCTGGCCCCATAGACTTGTGCATGAGTGGTATAGCAAGTTACCAACTATTTCCCCTTGGATTATGTGAGCTTCATTCTGCTCTTTCACTTTGCTTCATTCTGAAGAACAGAAAGCACTTAGGTACCTCAGCCTTTTTGTCTTCCTTTGTCATTGTTTGGCCTCACATCTGATAAAGGATTCTCCTTAGACCACCTTTTGGAGTCAATGTTTTTATAAAAACATTAATACTGTATTTTATACGGTATTTTGGCTATTATAGTTTTTTCTTTGCATATCCTCATGGATGGAATCTTCATGGTCCTCTTGAGTTGCCTGCCCCTCATCTGATACAGTTTAACACATGGCCAGAGTGTTATGAGAGATGTGTAAATGTATCAGTCTCTGAGGGTGTCCTGCACTTCTTAAAATGGCTTAAAAGAATTTTTGAGACAGTTCTTCAGGTGTGTTTTGTAAAGCAAAAGTTCTAATAAAGACAAAATAACAAACAATACAGAAACAAAAGAAAAGTTGAGCACAGGTGTCAGAGAAACCTCTGATATCTTGTTAAGGGACCCCAAAAAAGCCCAGAGCTCCTTTGTACACCTTTATAAATACTCAGTGTTTTAGGAAGGACAACTTGGCTTGCTGCCATTAGAAGCAAGAGGTACAGATGTGAAGAAACATTTCCAAAGCCCAACCCGTGCTCCTGTGCTGGCACTGAGACAATTACAATGAGAAGGCTATGGAAAATTCTAGTTTAACTTCCTCACATGTTCTAAGGTAAGCTGAAACTCTTTCCCTTAGATAGAAACACCTCCTCGGGTCTGGAAATGCATTCCAACACTCAAACAAAGTTTTTTAATTCTTTTTTTTTTTTTTCCCCTGAGTTCACCAAAGCTGGTCTTCTTTTCCTGCAGCCCATCTGCCAGCTCATATCATGTTGTATTTGGCTGCTGAAAATCATCAGAGGACACAGATAGTGTCCTTGGACAAAGGCTCACTAGGTGAACAGAGACATCAAGTCCTTTTTTTGGGCACTGTCCAGTGGTGAAGGGATCCAGTATCCTGTGGTAGGGTAGATGTGGCATAGTGTTATCTGACTCATTCTGCTGTGACACTTACTCATAGGTGGAGAGCAGAAAACACAAAAGAGAAAAGCATAGGCAGTGATGTATATCCTTGCTGCCTTCCATGCACAGTGAACTCCTGTGCCAACAGCCCAGTGTTGACATCAGTACACACTGGCATCACTCCAGGCTACCTCCTCATTTCATCACTTCAGGATGGGTTTTTCCTTAAAAGTAAGTAAGTTGAATGTATATTTTGATAGCACCTAGAAAAAGCAAGCATAAACATTGCACCTACTGAGTAAGCTACTGTGCAATCCTTGCCCTGGAGAGCTGATAATTACCATCCAAGAGGCTTTATTATAAGGATTATAATTACTGTATTTTCCTAAAGTTTTAATGCTGAACTCAGTTAGTGAGAATCCAGCTTTTGTGTAAAATTAAAAAAAAAAAGTCCTGACTTTCCCAGAAGAAGTAAAAATCCTTTAAAAATACAACTTGTATATATTCTAATGGCTGAAAGTGCAGACAATAAATGAAAAACTATGTTTATTATTTGCAAAATAGTATCAACCTGTGTGGTGACTGCCAACAGCTTCTTTTTAACTCAGCTACAGACATGTTGTTACCACTGCCTAGTTTTGGATGGATCTGCCTGGTAAGTGGCAGTGTTTTGGGAACTAAAGAGAGAGGCCTATAAAAAGCAAAAATATATACTAGTTAAAATGAATGGTAAGTATTATTTTACAGCTCCATGAAAAAGCACTCTAAAAAAGACTGGTACTGTCTGGGGATGTCATGTCTGCCATTATGTTACAAAGTCAGTAATAAAATAGGGGAATTCATTGCTGCCAGGGATGAACCTGATAATTTAGTAAAGTTTTGCTGCATGCTTAAATTGTTCACTTCATTGCTGTAGATATTGAGAATGTGGAAAGCAATGTAGGGAATGGCCCTTCATATTTTTATTTCACATTTTTGAAGATTTTGTGGTGTAAGGTCATATCCTGCCAGGTCACTCTTAATAAATAGAATGCAAAATGTCCAAACATTACAGTACTTTTTAACTTGATGATAGCGGTGCTGCTTAGGATGAAGAGATACCTGAGCTGAAATCCCCTTTATGCATCTCAGTCCTCAAGGTAATGGGTAAAAAAGGGCAATGTTTCTTTTCTGTTTCTCTCTAGATTTTTTGGGGGGGAGAAGAAGGTTGAGAGCAAGCAAGAACTTTTTATCTGACACATCCAATGTTAAAGCAGGTTTAGGATCTTCTGGATTTGAGACCTGGTGACTCTCAGGCATGGAGGAGGCTGTACCTTTGCTTTCAGCAGCTCCCCCATAAGCCCTTAGGCACGGAGGGCCCTAACTCAGTGCCTGCAGTAAGGATACTCCAGAGCACATTGCTGTTTTGGGGCAGTTTTTTGTCTTTGCAATCCAGGTATCTGCTTTAGTGTCAGGCTTTTACAGAGCAGAAACAGCCAGGCATCTTCTCCCCAGCTCCACTCACACAAATCTTCCAGAAGAGGGTATCTCTAACTCCCATTAAGGCCACAGGATGCTAGTTTGTTCCAGCAGGGACAGCCTTGCCTGCAGTTCATCCAGAGGTCCAAGCTCACTGGGGCAGCCTCCTGCTGCTCTGCCCAGCGTGGGTGGATGGCAGGAACAAGGCTACATTCTTAGCAGGGAGTTGGAACCCAAATACCAAGAGTTCCATCTCTTTGGAACAGGTTTTTACCTGAACTACCTAATTACTTTTCACAAATCCTTCAGATCTTCATGCAATACTTCATTGTATTCTCCTATGACCAGTACTAAATATTTAATTACATAATAATTATATATTTTAATGTAATTTTTCAATATAAGTAGAGGTAAATTAATAATATTTCAATTATTTTCATGTGTATACCACAATTTGCGTGCTATAAAAAAACCCTATCTTTCATCAGGTCAGGAAATGTAATACAGTTATGACTCCATCCTAGAAAAACCAGATCAACCAGCTTTTCTGCTAAAGTCTAAACAAGCCTAAACACACTGGGCAGAATAAAATCCAACATTTTCTCTATTTCAAATCCCTGGAACCACAGATTTGTAGGTAGGTAGAAAAACATTTGGCTTCATTTTGCAGAAAATGCACAGCAATAAGGCTAGGGTTGAAGCTGACAGCATCAAGTGATATGTTGAATTAAATATTCAGAATTAATCTTTGCAGCCCTAAGAATGCACCTTTCACTGAGCAAACATTTGTGAAACATTAGACTTTCTTAATTCCCAAACCCATACTCCTAGTTGATTTGCCATCACACCCAGTGTTGATAGCTAATATATTGAATAGCTGTTACAACCATGCAGAATTTGTAGGGAGCTAAAATCCAAGTACTGCTAGTCCTACACTTTAGCCCTTTATACTGTTTTGCAAAAAGATATTTCTTGACTGTTAAAAGACTACATAGAGGTAAGATCATATTGTTTCAATGTAAAATTAATAAATGTAGAGTAAAAAGGTTTACTTGGATTCAGCAAAGGAAGCCGGTGGGTGTGAGTTTATCAGGGACCTTCCCCAGCAGTGAGGGAAAAGGGCAGGAGATCACTGACCTCACCCTGCTGCAGCAATACTTGGTTGGGAGAGAGGAGGAAAAAGGGAAAAACAGCTTCTCACTCATCAAGAGCCAGAATTGTGAGCTTAGTTGCCTTAAGCACAGGAGAAATAGTGCCAGTCAATAGGACACGAAGCAATGGGCAGAAACTTATGCACAAAAAGTTCCATCTGAACATGAAGAAGAACTTATTATTGTGCAGGTGACCAGACACTGGAATAGACTGACCAGAGAGGATGTGGAGAATTTTACTGGAGATATTCAAGCACCATCTAGACACAATCCTGTGAAATGTGCTCTGTGATGACCCTGCTGGAGCAGGGAGGTTGGATGACATGAGCCACTGGGGTCCTTCCCAACCTGACCCATTCTGTGATTCTGTGAGAAAGAGGGTCTCAGAAGCAACTGTGCCTGCAGATGCCAAGCCCAGACTTGCAGTGGATACTGAACTAGAACCTTAGCAGAAGCAGGGATGTGAAGCCTCTGAACAGACCCTGGCTTGTGCCAAGTACACCACTGCAGTAATGCACTCCCACACCCAAGCAGGTGTTCCCAAATAAGGAAAAGTGATTCCAGTTTCACTCTGACTTTTAAAAAGAAGCCCTAGAACTTTCTGTTCTTCCCTTATTGTAATAGGCCAAATGCCAGCACAGGAGCACTGATTGGGCTTTAGAAATGTTTCTCAACATCTGTACCTGTTCCTATTGGCAACAGGCCAAGTTGCCCCTCCTAAAACATTAAGTATTTATGAAAGTGCACAAAGGGGTTCAACTGCTTTTTTGGACTGCCTCAGCTGTGTAGGAGTATTCTCTGCACTGTGTTTTACTTATATTTCTTTTGTTCTATAATGTTCATTATTTTTGTCATTGTTAAAACCTTTTGTTTTACAAAGCATGTCCAGAGAAGTTGTCTCACTGTTATTAAGCCACTCTGGGAAGTTGCAGGTCACCCCTCAGACCTGATACATCTTCAGGTAGCTTATTACACTCTGGCCATGTGCAAGATTATATCATACCACTACCTGAGAACTGGAAACAACAGGCCATCAAAAAACACAAAGTTATTCCTCACAAGAAGCTAGTGAAGACAGGCTCTCACTGAATGCTCTTATGCCTGCATCTTGGGGTGAAGTATCTCACTACACACAGTCACCTCACAACCTAAGTAGTGAAAACTGCCTGGGACTGGTACAATCCAGTGCAACCAGAATAAATACAACTGTCAGAAGAAACTATTTCACCCCTTGTGAAGCAATTAACTGCTTGCTCCTTGCAGTGGGCGCTGATTACCTGCTTCCTCCCTGTGCATCCCTCAAAGACATTTAACAATTTTAGGCAGAAAGAGGAGAAAAGGGCAATGTTTCCTAATTCTGTGCCTGGCAGCAACAGCCCCACATTTGTGGTGGGTTCCAGGACTGCTTTGCTGTGCTCAGGTGATCAGGGTGGGGTTGCTGGTGAACAGTATTGTGTGGGTTCACTTCTCCCTGCCACCCCTAAGGAAGTCAGGGCAGAACCAGGGACAAAGAGGTACCTGGAAGAATGACATTCCTACATGGTCCTCCTGCAGCATGGCAGATTGAAGTTTTCTGTCCTCCTGATCCTCCAACAGTCTTGCATTTTTACCTCTTCAGTGGTGAAAGTCACTGTTCTGCACATGCAGCAAATAACCTGCAAATCCTATCAGCGCTTTAGTTCTTTAGAAGCATTTTGCTTCTAAATATGCATTGAGTTAGCATATTCATTCATAATCAGCATCTAGAACATACGACATCTATGACATTATGTATCTGCAGTTTAAAAGTTAGAAACATTTCAGCTGAGTAGAAGGAAAAAATATTTTTCTAAATATGAATTATAAAAATTACTATACTGTTCATTAAACTTAAAAATAAGTTATAACCATTCATACTAAAACTGCAAATGGTCATAACACTAGCTTTTTTAATCCTGTGGCAGGCTTCAATTTGGGCCAATTAACAGCACTGAATATGATCAAGTGTTGGTGGTTTTTCCCTGATTGTGCAGACAGTGGGAGGTGGGGTGAGACACTAGGAGGGGACAAGGGTGTATCCTGCCACACTGAACAAACACTGTGAGAACAGACTGCCTGTGTGGAAAGCCTGTGACTCAGCACGGCTGCGTGGATCTCCTCCTCACATCCTTCTTAGTACTGGGAGTTTCCAAATAATTTTCAGGCATTCTGGTCAAGTGACACACTTTTTCCATTGAACTGTTTCCAGACAGACCACAGTCCCACTGATGAAACAATTACAGAAATAGTTCTAATCTCTGCATTTTTAATAAACAATCCCTAAGTAGGACAAAAGCAGCCTCCTTTCACCTTAATGACAATGATGGCAAGAATTCCCAAAAAAAGTTATCTGCAAACCACTTGAATTATGGTGAAAAAGCATTTACTGGAGTTAGAGAGAGGGATGACATCAAAACTGTGAAAAGACGATATATGCTCAAACCAAACAGACACATCTCTTCCATGTTAGAGAACTGGGAGATCCGTGGGTTCAAACAGAGATTTCTTTTCTCCTTCAGCCTTTCTAATTTGCCCATCCCAAAGCCACAACTAACAATATCTGTTTGCAAGGAAGGTATATCACAAGGCAGCATGTACACAGACCTGCCCTATCCTTCCACAGATAACTTTGGATGAAGGGAATCCTACAAAGTTATGAAGTGCCAGCAGCTCTCTCAAACAGTGCTCTTTACTGCAGTCCATTGTTGTGGGTGCTTGCCCAGCCAAACCTGCAGATCCTGCCAATGCATGACACAGTTGGTACCCCTGGAGAGCACAGAATGGCTCCAGGAGTCCTCACCATCAGCAAATTGTGGCTTTGCTGGCATGCAGAAGGAAACACAGAGAAGCAATGAAGGACATCAGAGTGTAACCTGAATGACATGCACAATGGCACACTGCCATATTAAAGTTCAACCTCAGGGGAGCCTGAGAACTGTGACAAACTATTCTGTGACACTATTCCAAGGAAGACCCGCCGGCCTGGATACCAGCTGCAAGAGTCACCGTAAGCAGATGCACAGAAAAGAAGGAGGACAAATCCAAACGGTATTCCCCCAGTTAGTCTCTCATTCAAATACTACATTCTGCTCAGGGAAATTCACAAGTTACTTATGGTTTGTCTCTTTAGTAATCCACGAGGGTTGCACTATCTTCCTGGGAATTTATGGAAACCTCTTGTATGCCCAACATCATTTGCCAAGAAATTTCACAAGTCTCCTACCTGCTGGATGTCCTTTGTGCCATGATTTTTATATCTGAACCTGGTTCAGAGTGCTTGAGTGGTTGACCCCAGCCCTAGCTGTGTAGACTGAAGTGTTCCCAGGTGCCTAGTCAGCTCTCCTACAAATGTGATTCAACACTTTCTATCATGTGCCATAAATACTACTGGACTCTTGTCAAAGCCTAAATTGTTACTGTGACCATTTTGTATGTTATGCGCAGCTGTAGAAGTTAACTTTAATCCTGTTCAACGTTGCTTGCAAGAGCCATTGGTATGTCTATTGGTTAACTTCCTTTATATTAATCTATTGGCATAAAACTACAATAGTCAAGATATTAGTCCCTGCCAAAACAAACAATGCCAAAACAATAATTTCCTCTACTTGCCTTTTGAACTCTAACATCATGCATCCTTTAAATATGATAAACCAGGACTGTTGCCATGTGATCTGCTGGGCCCACTCATTACCCTTGGACTTTTTAAGCACATATCTGAAACACTCACTCTTTTACAGGCATGACATCAACCAGACTTGAGAATTGATGCTGTTAAAATTCTGCCTCTCATTGAATAATTATGCCATGATTCTTATGTAGTTTTCCCATCTATGGGACAACCCACAGGGATGGTATGGGATAGTACCAGTCAATGCACATTGTGAAGAAAATAAATCTATGGCCTTTCAAGTATTTTTCTTTTCCCCCATCCTTCTACTACACAGCAGTTACAATATTCACTATCATGATGACTAGAAAAATCACAATTGTTCATATCTTATTTAGATCACTGGTAAATTAAGAGCATATGTACATAAGATGGATATGCTGACACATCAACTAAATAGTCAGGTTAAATTTACGGTCAGAAGTAAATGCACGATTCTGTTAAAATTTTCACAATTGGTTAGAAGATGTGGCCAAAATGTTGTAATCCATTTTGGAACTTAAAGGACAATTCATAAACTTCATAAGGCTGCAGAATGAAATGGGGAAATAATCAGAGATACAGTACAAACCTTAGACTCATTCCATTTTAAAACATGATATGGTGATTCAATAAATCATATTTTCCTAAAAGTTATTACTTCTAATTATTACAATATCAAATTTCAAAGGTAAGAGACAGGTCCTAAAAATAGGAAGTTGATGAAGCAACTGCAACTGTTTAGAATAGGACAGTTTTCAGATTTAGTAATTTTATCCTTAAGCCCTCCTTTATTTTACAATGTTCATGTTGTTCATATAATTTTTACATGAATCAGCCCTGTCATAAATGAATGTCACATGTTTATCTGTTCAACTGAACTAAAATCTTGGCACAGAGAACTTCCATGAAGCTCTCAGAATTAATTTCTGGTTTATTCTTTATAAGTATCTTTATTCTTTATAAGCATCATTTGGAATCTAAAGAGATTATCTGATTAGACAGATTCCAGCATTAGCAAGTGCTTAATTGGTGTGCACAAGATTTCATTGTTGCCATTAAATGGATGCTGACTCTTGGCATTCATTCACAACTGAGAATGGTGTTACTGCTTGGGCAAACACTTAAGTTCAAGAAACCACCAACAATTTCAGAGTTCATCAATCCCTACAGCTGTCTCAGGACTTATCTACATTGTGATAATTACATAACGTCAACAAAACCAAGGTAATCACAACCAACACCATCTGAAACAGACACGTGCATAGGGCACTGGCCAAATCACAGCTTGCATTACATCAGCTGTTCACTTCAGCAGTAAAGCACCACCTGCCTTTCATTGACTATGGCTTAGGTTAAAGCAAGTTTACAGTTTTAATTTCGTGTAGGTTTCATGAGACTCTTCTGAGGAAGACTGTTCTTCCTTTCACACAATTCCTCAGCCCATCCCTGCTTCTCCACATACATTTTTCTCCTCTGTGGATTTGCTGTGGATTTACTTAAATGCTGCACAGAATGTCGTAGTTCTGGCAAGCAGATAAAGGGATCTTGAGAGGGAAAGAAAAAAGTATCACCAAGTCATCACTCCTAAATCACTGCTTTTTCCCTTGATTTGTGAATTCCTTTTCCATAGGTATCCCATAAAGATGAGCTACAAGGAGTCAAAAATTCTGAGAAATGTGATGTGAGAAGTAGTAACAGCGGGGTAGCAGAACCAAATTCAAAAATACGTATACTTCTAGTAAACTGAGAAACATGAAAGGACATGAAAGGTGGAAATAGATGCTTGAGGTAGGTACTGCTCTTTGAAGGTGACCAGGTGTGTGGTTCAATGTCACTCTCTTCGTGCTCTTTATCACAGACTCAAAAAGTAGTTATTCCCAGCACTCGCCAAACTTTGTGGTTTGTGATTGTCCTTTTTCCAGACCTGTGGTCTAGCTCTTCAAAACGGGGTACAATTCTCATGGGGCTCCTCAGAGGTCTACTGCTACTCTGAAATGTAGTTGGTGGTGGTCTTCCTCGGTGCCCCACCTGGTGCTTCTCCTTCCAGGCTCCCGATCTTTCATTTCATTAGGAAAACTGTCATGGTCTGTGTGGTGGGGAAGCAAGATTGCAGGGGGCTGAACAAGTTTCTCTGCCTAAAGGTAAAAACATGATGATCTCAGCAAGATTCCTTCATTTTGCCTGACTCACAATTGTTCAATAATGTTAAGCATGACCTAAAGATCTGAAGTGTTCCTAGCCTGAACCAGATTAGACAGGGTCTACAAAGCATTTCAATAGCTTTTTAAATTTTTTTTTAATAGAGATACAACTCTGTGAAACCACTGAAGGTGACTCACAAGGTAGAACACTACATCAAATCTTATTGTATTCAGATTCTAAATAAAAGTGAGACCACTGAGGTCAGTGCAATACAGAACTGGGATTTGATTCAGCTAGAAACACTGTTGTACAGTCACTAATGGCTGTGCTGGAGGCATTACTTCTGTGCCCAAGGCATCACCTAATTCTCCTGCCAGGATGAACCAGACATTACCTACATCATTCCTGCTTGTCTAAACTTTAAAAGTGCCAGTGATGGATGTCCTACAGATTCTCTAGAAATGAATCCTCAGTGAAACTGGTGCTGATTGTTAGAACATTTTTCCCAATATCTAGCTTTGCCAACATTTCAGCCTACTCAGCCTACTTAGTGAACATGGAAAATATGCTGCAGCCCTGGGCATATTTCAGAAACGTCATTAGATGTCTCTACAACCTTGTTTAGACTAAACAAAGTCTTTAGAATACAAATGTTCTTCTGGTTATTCCAGTTGTTTACATCATCTCTGGACTTTGTCCGATTTTCTTTAGGGAAGATATGGATGGAGTAAAAAATATGCAACAAATAATACATTGGATGCTCAATGGAGTAGCTAACATACACAGAAGTATGTTACAGACAACTACCTTCTTTGATGCAAGACAACACTGTGGGCACACAGTACGTTTGTGATTCACTAAGTAATCAATTTAGATTACCTGAAGAGGAATTGTTATTTTATACACTCCACGCTACATTCCTTCCAGCACAGAGGTACAAATAAGACAAGAACAGTAATAAACACACACTGAAAATAAATTTCAATTCCCTTCAAGACAATTTTGCAAACTCAGCCTAAACTGGTGGCTGTGCTGATGAGTTGTGAGCAATCTGTGCATCTCTTTCTCTGCATTTTATCTATGCAGAGAGAGTTCTTCCCCAGTTTTCAACAGCAGCAGGATAAGAAGTCAGTATTAGCTAAATAGTGCTAGATCATGTGTATCTATACATGTAAGCACAGGTGCAAGTGCAAGATCATCTGTGTTTTCATGAGCACTCTCCACAGAAAGACTGAATATGATGTCATAAAACTCTTCCAAGTGCATATACACAAGAATGCTGAATTAGGATTGAACAAAAGCCCAGATTGGTGGATCTCCTAACTTTCAATTGCTTGATTTTGATACCTTAACATGCTTTTTTTCATGTAGCTGCAGGGCCACTTGAAGACAGGTGACACAAGTACAGAAGCATTGCTTTACATTCTGCTTAGACCAAACTATTTTGTTAATTCACAAGTCCTCTATCACTGCAAGGTCATGGTGAACAGGAGTCAACTCTGTACTTCTATGTCAGCAAGAAGCCTGGTTTGGGCTATCTGTGTTTCTACCCCTCAGGCACTGAGAATACCTAACATTTTAACCACATTTCCTTCTCATGTCTCCAGCCCCATCCCTGGATCTCACTTTTTTAAAAAGGTGAAAAAACAGCGTTAAAAGCCAAACAGAGAAACAAACACAGAACACTGCTGGCAGAAGGTCAGGAAAATCAGGATAGTACCCAGTAACCATTAAGAGATCACCTAAAACAACCAATACTACCTAAATGTTCTGCCAGCACAGTGACCCCAAAATGCCATAAATTACTAGACCATAAATTACCCACATTGGCACCTCAAGTACTAACAACATAATAACACATCAGCACAACAGGCTTATAAAGAACATTTTTTTCCATGGCCAGAATTTAAAAATCTGCAAGAATCTTGGGGTAGATGGGGTAAGGGAGGGAATGGAACAGTCTTCCCACATAGAGTGAAATAAAATGGATCCTTGTTCACAGAGAAACAGAAAATATAGAACTGCTGTCCATAATCTCTCGTTTCCTAGGCTCCTTGCTGAATACATAAAGCAAGGGCATTAGTGACAACTCTTACATCGTAACTAACAAGTCTGCCAGCAAAGCCAACCAACTTGGAGCAGGAAATAGAGACTTGTTCAAAGGCTCAGGAAAATAAGCAAAAGAAACCACTTAAGATGGCACAGAGGATTTTAAGATTGAGATACAGAAAGCAGAACTATAAAGAACTTCATCATGTTGAAATGAGTCATCAAAAATGCTTATTACATCCACAGTCCTGGTCTTGCACTACTAAAGCACAGTCTTGCTGTAACTTAGTACCCAGGTACCCCCCTGGTTTCCAAGAAGACAGGTGGCTAGCCTGAGGGCAGGCTAAAGCACTGAGAAATAATGCATCAGCTCTTCTGAATCAAAAATTGAATTCGTTTTTTAAATTAAATTCTTCACATAGTTTCATTTGACCCAAACTTTACCCTCCCTCTGAGAATACTTGCACTGGCCACACTCTTTGAAGGATATTTTAAGTGTTGTGCCAGCCTTACAAGACATATTGATTGTTAAAGTATTTTTATTTCTTCTCCCTTCCAGAACCAAGTTCTTCTTGCTCCTTAAAAAAAAATCCATTTATTTGTGTTAGATATATGGCACAACCAACCATCCTCTACCTTCCCTCCAACAGACAAGCTGTATAATTAAAACAAGCAGCACACTACAAACATATTTGCCAATTCAGAAACTCATGGAGCAAAAAAACTACACAAAACAAACATAATAAAACTGCTCCCACCCATTTATTCCAGCACAAACTTCACGAGTACTGGAAAGTGCCTTGCAATAAAACCACATCCATTTCTCAATTAATAAAGGGGTGACAAGCATCTTTGCCAGTAACATAGCTCCATGATTACATGACATCACCGTGCTGTTAAAATGACTCAAGGCTCAAGGAGTATATCCCAGAAGGTCACCTTTGGAGCCCCTGTGCTGTGTTAAAATCACACTCACCAGCTACATAAAGTGCAAGGGAGGGTATATTTCCAGTAATGGCCTTTGTCCCAAGGTGCACGAGACTCTCATGACAACATGCTCCAAACAAACATTGACAGAGCAGGGAATTATGAGCTGTTGTTCACTTACCTTTTGTCAGCTTTCAGTATGCTTTGATAAGCAATGATGTGCAAGGTCAAAGCTCCCTTCAAGTCACTGTATTAAAGACTTTTTCTCAAATTATTATAGTATAATGTAGGAGGATATATATTTTATATATATATATGTATTATATATATACATATATATATTATATAAAGAGACACAGAGACATATATAGATAGCTGATATACATATGTAACAGGAAAGAAATGTACAGCAGAAAACCCAAAAAACTACCAATTTGTAATAGACAATTAAGGTTTCATAAGCCTCTACAGTCACATACTTACTTTTCTTTCCTATGGCAGTTTTATTTACCTCAATTATTATCCAATGATAAACAAGTGTGAACAAGAATACAGTTGTTTTGTGTTTATTTACAAATTGCTAATTTTCTTTCCAAACTCTTTGATAAACAACATGTCAGGACTGCAAATAGGTTTGACAAATGAGCTGTCTTCAATAAAGACATCTAAAATCAGCAAGTTTTGACACTGCTCATTGTTGAGATGTCCTAGTGATTTGAGGAGGGGTAAGATCATTTCTAGTTTTTATTTAAAAATTTTTAAGTCATGAGGAAGAACTAATTTATGGCCTATACATGAGGAATCTTCATAACAAATATTATCCCTTCTGAAAGTGTAAACTAGGAACTCTAATTTCTCAATAAATTGAGTAGAACAAAATCAGAACAAAAACCTGGCTGGCACTGCACAGACAAAGCACCAGGACCTGCTTACAGGTGCCAAAGACCATTAGTTTGCCATAGAGGCATAGAGTAATTGGAAAAGATCTTTAATGATCATCCAGTGCAATACCAATCCATGGGCAGGGACACCTTTTATAAGACCAGGTTGCTCAAAGCCCCACTCAATCTGGCCTTGAACTCTTCCACAAATGCCCCATCCACAGCATCTCTTGGCAACCTATTCTGCTGTTCCACCACTCTCAAAGTAAAGAATCTCCTCCCTTATCTCTTCTTTAAATCTACCTTTCTTTTAGCTAAAAATGTTAGCCCTTGTCCTATCACTACAGGTAAAATGTTTCTCTCCCCTCCTTTCTCAAAAGCTCCCTCTACATAAGGCAGCAATGAGGTCTCTCTTACAAGACAGGTTGATAGAAATCTCTGATATTAAAGTCACCCTCTTATAAGCTCTATTTTTAATTGTTTGTGAATCTTATGATTTTATATTAATATAAGACTTTGAAGGAAGATTATCTTCATATCAACGACATGCTTCTGACACCTCTATGAGAAATTACAAACCTGTGTTGGCATAGTTTCCTTGCACTCACCTGGAGCAAAGTCCAGAGCTGCATTTCTAGAAGATGCATTTGCAGTGACACGTGCAGCACGCAGCCGCAGGGCTTCTCCAGTTACAGCTCTGGTCTGTCATGGGACAGCCAGGACCTGACACTACTGAGCAACAGCAATAAATACTTTTCCCACGTGTGCTCAGTCCCTTCCACTGTCGCTGCATCCCAGCAAAAGAGAGAAAGAGCTGTCTGCTTTAAATGTAAAGGGGACAAAAAGGTGGGCTGGATGGAATAAACAAGAGAGAACTAAGAATGAAAACTGTAATTGGGCACTGGCAGGAGAGCACTGGCTCCAGCAGAACTGGATGAGAGAAAGACTGATCACTCCTTAGTTACAGAGATCTGAGAGAGAAACTCTAAAGACTAGTAAAGGGAGGCTAGATAAAAAGCCAGATGAGAAGACTACAGCTCACTGGACAAGGTGATTAAAAGCCGGATTAAATGCCTATGAGATTTATAGTGGTAAAGTAAATAAAACAGCACTGAAAGTGAGACAGATACAGGGAGGGAGGCTAGAGGGATAGGTTATGACTTTCTCAGTGTTTAGCAAGAAGGCTGGGACTCAGATGAGAAATCCATAAACTGTGTAGGTGACAAACAGGAACTGTGCTTTAAGTAGGCAGTAACTTTTAACAAAGACTCAAAAACAAGAGGCCCTTAATGTCAACTCTGGCACTCCAAAGTTCCCAGTGCCATTTACCTTCATCTCTCTGTTCTCCCAGACATTTATTCTCAGCTGTATCTCATGACCATCACAGAAAGATTTAAAAAAAATTCTCTTTCAGAACCACTTAAAACAGAGTATATTCATATCATGGTCATTCAAAAAAGGAAAAAAAAAAGGCAATTTTATCATTGTTTGAACACAGAGCATTTTGAAAACTAAGGCAGGGAGAGCATTACTGTCTGCAGGTGTAAACCAGGGTTGAGCACATGGTTTTAATTTCAGAATTTGATAAGCAGTGTGCTTGATGTGAGAGCCATGAAAACCTTCAAAATTCGTATCTGTGCAGATAAATAGAAAACACCAATGACATGCTTTGTGCCTAATTTTGTTCCTGAAATCCCTACTTGCAAAACCAAAGGGAAGTTAGCATATTCTAAGCTTAAGTGAAGCTGCCAAGTGAAAACATCCCTCACTTACCCTTTCTTACTGGGTCATGCCAGCACAGTACCACAAATGCATCTGGGTTAGGCAGCAATTACTTTCCTGCCCATCTGTCATATGACAAATGTAACCCATATATGACATATCTGGCCCAGTGCTGTTTAACTTGTTCATCCATGACTTGGATGAAGCACCAGCTGCCTCCTCAGAGAGTTTGCTGACAACACAAAGCTGGAAGGAGTGGCTGATACCTGGGAGCGCTGTGCAGCTGCCCTTGACAGATTGGACCTCATCAATGTCTTTAATGATCTGAAGGGAGGCTGCCAAGAAGATGGACCAGGCTCTTCACAGCTGTGCCAAGCAACAGGGTAAGAGATTAACAGGCAGAAACTGATGCCCAGGAAGTTCCACCTGAACATCAGCAAGAACTTCTCTACTGTGAGGATGACAGAGCACTGAACAGATTGACCCGAGAATGTGTGGAGTTTTCTCTACAAGTGTGAAATACAAAGTTGTGTTTCGTGTCAGGGAAATAAAAAGAATCTGTGTAATTGTAATTCTAGAACATGGCCATGGGACAGTTATAAAGATGAGTTCTAATAAACAACCAAGGAAAGCACGGAAGAAGGTTTTTGAACAAACTTTGCTTGCAATTACCTATTGTAAATCTCAAGCTATCCTGTAATAAGTGTCTTTCAATTATAACTTTAGAATTTTAAACTGTAGTTTTAGAATGTAAATAGGCTTTCTCATAGACTGGTAGAAAAACATCCTGGATATGGAAGAAAAGATTTCAGCTCATTGATTTGTGGTTCCTGAAAAAGGAAAACTGAACATCACTATCAAAGATTGATAGACCTGGAAAATAGAAGCTGGACCCCACATCTGGAAACTGGACCCCACCACCTGGGATACATATCCTGGATGTACATCCTGGGATATTGAAATTTAAAATAGATCACAACAGACCATAGGAACTGAATAGGAACCAAACACCAATGTCACAGATTTACTATTGTTAGGTATTGAATAGTGACGTTAAAAATTGGAAATAGAAACTGCTGAGAAAAGCTTATGAATATGTATGAATATAGACAATAAAATACCAGCAAGTCCAGCAATTGGTGTGCAGTCAGAAGGGAAGATCCTTCCACTGTACCCAACGCACTGTCTTTGCTCACACTTTACCACGCTAATTAATTAATTATTAAATTGAACAGCAGCTCCATATATTGGCCGTGTCAAGCATCTCATTTCTAACACAAGTATTCAAAAGCTGACTGGACAGTACAAAATCCCCAGTAATACACTCCAGAGGACCCTGCTTGGGCAGGGAGACTGGACCAGGTGACTCTGTGGCCTCTTCCAACCTGTTCTAAGCTTCCAAAGTTCTGTGACGTTGTAACACGAAAGAGTAAGAAACCTGGAACGCACAACACAGCATGTTACGAGGCAGCTGGAGCAACACACTCCCACTAAACTCTCCTGCGCCTTGCCGGACCCACAGCAATCCCGCTCCGCTCCAGCAGCGGTGTGGCACGGACCGCAGCGGTGGCCGCGCTGCTCAGCTGTACCGTCAGGGCCGGCAGGGGCCGTTAACAGCGCAGCACCGGGGCAGGGCCCTCGGGAGGGCAAGGGGACAACACCGGTGGGCTACGCGGGGTAAGAGCCGGGAGCACCGGGAGCACCGGGAGCCGCTCCGCCCCTCACCGGCCTGAGGCGGACCAACAGCCCGCGGCGGCTGGGCGGACCCGCCATTTTAGCGCTGCGCGGATCGCAGCCGGCGGTGAGCGGCTCCCACCATTTCGGGCACAGCGCCGCCACGCTCCGCCGTGAGGGCAGGGCCCGGCCCGGCCCCGCCCGCCGCGGGGCTGGCCCTGAGCCCGGCTGCGCCCCCCGGCCCGCCCCGCTCAGGTATCAGGTGAAACTGGTGGGCAGTGCGGGCGGAGTGGCGGCGGCCGGAGCGCGGTGAGAGGATGGCTGCGCGCCTGCTGCCGGTGCTGCTGTTGTGTGCGCTGCTGGGAGCTGCCGCCGCTGCTGAAGGTGAGCGGAGCGGAGCGGCGCTGAGCTGGGATCAGCGGGGCGGCCAGCGCGGCACCCCCGGCGGGCTCGGCCGCCCCTCGGCCGCGGGCGGGGGCACGGCGGGGCAGGTGTCCGGCCTGGCTGGGGTTCGGAGAGCCCGGAGCACACGGGGCGGGGTTCTGCGGGTCGGAAAACTTGTGCGAGAGGCGGTGAGGCTGCCGGCACCCGCGGGCAGGGCTCCCCGGCGGGGAGGGAAGGCGCTTCACGGGCGAGCAGCCGGGCGCGATGAGCAGCCCCCTCAGGGCTTGAGGGACGCGTGGGGCTTGGCTTCACCCGCCTTGTAGAGAACTCTGGAAAGATCGGGCTTGGAAGGGACCGTAAAGCTCCCATCTAGTTCTAACCCTCGCCCTCCTGCTATGGACAGGGACACCTTCCACTAGACCAGCCACACTGCCAGGAATGGGGCATCCACAGCTTCTCTGGGCAGCATGTTCTAGTGCCTCATCACTCTCACATCAAGAGTTTCTTCCTACTATCTAGTCTAAAGCTGCTCTCTTTCCATTTAAAACCATTCCGTCTGGTCCTGTCATTTAGTTGCCTTGTAAAAAGCCTCTCTCCTTGTAGCCCCCTTCATGCCCCGCCGCCCCTTACGATAAACATGAACAAATTTTAAAGACCGTGTTCTTGGTTTTTTCCCTGATCTAAAAAGCTAGGATTCTTTTTAAATTTTTAGCCTGTGTTATTGCGTGTTGAACATAAGTGCAGTCTGAGGGAAAAAAACAAACCAACAAACAATAACCCCACAAACCTACAGTCAGTCATATTAATATTTCACTGCATGAAGTTAATTTTTCACCACCTTTTATAGTAAACCCCATTGCCATATCTGTACATTCCTTTGCACTGTGTCCTTCTATATTTCATACCGGGCTTATTTACCTAGTAAAGTCATACGCGTAAAGATTGTGTAAATATTGGAAGCTAAACATAGGGTATACATTATATATGTATTGAAGCCAAGCATACGTCATGTTTTCTCAAGGGATAGATGCTGGGTAGCTGCAAATTGTGTTGTTCAGAGCGGAGTTCCTGAAATTAAACTGCGATTTAATAGCCTAATTGTCTGACCTGGACGGAGTGAGGAGTTAAGAATTCTCGGGGAAGAGGGAGGGATGTTGCAGATCCAAAAACCAAGATAATCTTACGTTTAGTCCTGTTGGGAGTATTACTACCATGAGTTAAGTAGTTAATTTTTGGATACTCCGGTGCTGCTGTCACTTTTGTGTCTGCAGGGTAGGCGTAATCCTGTGTTTGGTTTGTAGTGGGTTATATCTTCTGGACAAATGGCAAAGGTGTTGAAACAGTCTTTTGTGGGAGGAGAGAGAGTATGCTTTTCCCGTGGGCAGATTAGCAAGTCAACCGCATTCTCTGTATGTGAGTCAAGCAGGGTGAAACTCGTCCTGGAAAAGAGCTCGATTGTTATGGAAAACGGCAAGTGGTGAAAGAGTAAGAAAAGGATGTAGAAATGCACATACCTAACAAAGGATTGGTTGCTCGGTGAGGGAGTGTTAACTGCAAGGAAACAGGACACTGTCTCCTTATGTGTGCAGGTTGTTAGTTGGACTGAAAAAAGCTGTCCAGTATATGTAGTCAGAATTTACAAGGCTCGAATTGAAGTCAGCATAAAAACAAGACCTGGTCTCTGAAATCACTATGTCTTAAAAACTAGAATAAAAAACTAGAATAAAACAAACGTTTGTCTCCATTCTGACACTCTTGCAATACAAAGTCCTGTCCATCCACTTTAGTGTAGCTCTTACTGTAGTGCCTCACACTAACACTTTGGGCTTTTTTTTTTTCTACCTAACCTCTGAACTTCAATCACAAAGCATTGTTTTATATCGGATCAAAAAACATTACTAAAAGCAAAGCGGTAGTATTTACTCTTCTAGTTTTCTACAATAATTTAAGTCTTTGGAACGGAATAAAAATAGCATGACTGCAATTTGATTTGATCGAACACGTTCTGATGGACAGGTGCTTAACATTGCACTGTATGGTGCATTTTATTACTGTATCCTGATCCTGCCATCAGCATAGATCCTGAAGATGCTTGAAAGCAGACCCTACATACTTTCTCAGCTAAGCTGTAAGCCCAAGAAAATCAGCATTGCTTAGCTCATTGTCATTTCAGTATCTGGTATCTGTAAGCTATGTCCTTTAGGCTGGTTTTATGGGTTCTCCTATTCACAGCTCAGCTTAGGCAACTAGGATTGCTGCATTGTAATTAAACTTGGCAGTCTTGAACAGTATTGCTGATGTGATTGTGGGGCTTGAATGTCTGAATGTAGAATTTTTAAGCAGAAATTCTGCTTTGTTGTAATTACACCACATAGAGACCAAAATTACTATTTGACATTCGAATTAATTTTCTTTAGGATGGTGGTTTTGTTGGTATAATTTAAGCCTCTGTCCTCATGCAGTCTACTGCAAAGATTTGTCCATGTCATTGTACAGGCAAAAAGTTTTCTTGCACCTCAGTTTTTCAGTGAAGACTGCCCAGGCCTGGAGATTTTTAAGTGCTCAAGTGAATCTAGGTTAATTTAATTCAAAACTCTGAGGAGTGTCACTATATGTGTTTCTGTATACATCTTCAGAAGGTTGCAGGGTCTAGACAGGAGTCTAATGCTGTACATCAGAGGTTTGCAGTTATAATTTGCAAAGAACAGCTGTCTAAAGTGGGCTACTTTGGGGAGTCTATATGGAGAAACACAGTTCTGTATTTACATATTTCCTATATAAGGATTCTTTAAAATGTCAGGTGTCGGCATTTTTTCGCTTGGAAAATGTATCCATTATTTATTAACAAAGGGGCCATGCTTTAATGTTCTTCATGGCTGTGCACCATTCTGGTGCTCAAAAAGACTCTTTTTATATTCCAGTTGGGGGGCTTTGGCTAAATAAATCCACAAATATTAATAGAAACTGAGTTTAGAAATAATCCTCCCCAAGCCAGTCAGCTTCCATGTCCATAGAGTTTCAGACATTCAGGTGGATGTCCGACTTTTTGGAATGATATGCATTCCAGGATATTGCTTATGCAGTTCAGCCTGTCAGCAGAGGAGGACTGTGCTGTGTGTGCAGGGATTCCAAACTGGGCTATCCAAAGTCTGTCCTACAGGACTGAGCAGTCAGGAGCACCTGGCTCAGCCATATGGTTTGTCAGCATTTGAAGAGGCAGAGCAAAGCTTGTAGTGACAGTAGTTTGTGTGTGGAGCAGCCTGAGCTGTCAGCTCTGTCACCTGATACTTCCAGCAGAAACCACAGAGCGTCTCCCTTGAAGGAGATCCCGGGTGAGGACGGTATTGCAACTTCATGCACAGAGTTAGTGTGTCCCAGTTTCTGTTCAGATGCACTGTAACGTGTGGGGTTCCCTTGAGATCATCTGTGCATGCCTTTGGACACGGCCTTCTGACTTTCAATTTTAGCTTGCCTGAACATAGTATATTCTCTTTTTACTGCATACCTGATTTTTGGGCCATCTAAACGGGCAAAGCTCCACTGCAATTAAATTAGCCTGCTGTGAAGTTCTCTAAGTCCCAGCACTCAGGTGATCTGGCACTGCTGTGTGAAAATCTAATGGTGCCCTGGGGTAGCTGAAACCTTTTCTACTGTAGCTGTGCAGGTGGTAGGAGCACCCGACAGCTCATTCTAACAAGGTACTTTAAAAACAAGGCATTTCTAATATCACTGGTGACATGGGAAAGTGTTTTGGTTTCTGGTAGAGTCCTTGAATTCTTGAAGGGGTAAAAGTTGTCTTTTGGATAATAAATTTAAAACAAAGGGAATGTCAAGTGTTTGAACATCAGTCCTAATTTTTCTGTTGATAAGGCTGTATGTAAATGTTCAGAATAAATCACTGAATCTAGTTTATTTTTTTAAAACGGCAAAAAGTCTGTACTTCACCAACAGCAACTTTTTTTTTTTTTTTAATTTTAGAGAAAGATGGATCCGTCAAACCAAAAGGAAGAAGTTTCATTGGCCTGAAGGTTCCAAATGCAAACAATTCTGAAGAGTTATACAAGGTGGATGAATTTGTAGCAGAAGTCCTCACAGGAAAGCTGACTACAGTTTTTCTTCCCATTGTTTATATCTTTGTCTTTATAATTGGTTTGCCAAGCAATGCCATGGCCCTCTGGGTCTTTTTTTTCCGAACAAAGAAGAAACATCCAGCTGTGATTTATATGGTTAACTTGGCATTGGCAGACCTTCTTTTTGTTGTCTGGTTCCCACTGAAGATTTCATACCATCTAAATGGCAATAACTGGCTATTTGGTGAAGGTCTCTGCAAAGTATTTGTTGGATTTTTCTATGGAAATATGTACTGTTCCATCCTCTTTATGACATGTCTCAGTGTACAACGGTATTGGGTAGTAGTGAACCCCATAGTGAATTCAAAAAAGAAATCAGAAATTGCTTTGGGTATCTCCATTGCTATCTGGATACTGATTTTGTTGGGCACCATTCCGTTGTATCTTGTTAATCAGACGGTATATATTTCAAATCTTAACATCACAACCTGCCATGATGTGTTGCCTGAAAATGTTTTGGCTCATGATATGTTCACTTATTTTCTCTCACTTGCAATTGGACTCTTCTTAATCCCAGCTATCATCACTGCTGTTGCATACATTTTAATGATTAAGACCCTGAGTGCTTCCATCATAGATGTAAGCACTGGGAAGAAACGAAAAAGAGCAATCAAACTCATTCTTGTAGTCCTGTCCATGTATCTCATCTGTTTTACACCCAGCAATGTGCTGATTATTGTGCACTATTCGCTCCTCAAAGCCTACAGCCAGAGCCATCTGTATGTGTGGTACATAACTGCGCTGTGTCTTTCCACTTTGAATAGTTGTATCGATCCATTCATCTATTATTATATTTCAAAAGACTTCAGAGACAACCTGAAATATGCTCTTCTTTGCCGAAGTGTGCGAACTACGCAGAGGATGCAAGTGTCTCTCTCATCAGGCAGGTACCCCAAGAAATCAAGTTCTTATTCTTCAAACTCAAGTAGGACCAAATCAACCTACTGAGTTTAATCTTAGAAAAGTGAAGTTTTGTTATTACTGAGGAAAGGATGTCAGTGACAACGGACCTACTTTGTACAAGAGAGTCTGAAGAAACACCTCTGCATTTTAATTACATTGAAGCCTGTAATTTGGAACTGACAGTTTCTTATCCTGTGTAGAAATGATAAGCAGATACATCTTCCTGGAAAACCGGGGCTAAAAAAGACATTTCAGATGCTGTGCAAAAATGCTGCTGACCTAGAAGTGTGTTGTGGCTGAAGACATTCTTGTTGAATATAGAAGTTGCTTAAAAGCGAAGTGTCTCTGGAATATTATGCAGTATTGTTGATATTTTTAATTGCCAGAAAAACGTGGTTTGTGTAACTGTAATATATTAAGCATCTGAATAGATTGTGTATAGGACCTTGCTCTGTGTACCTGCTTACACTGAAGATCATCTGAAGCCGTAGAGAGAAGTAGAGGAGAATCCATTTCACCATCTTGGATTAGACTGCTTATTATCTTGGGCATAATATAATTTATATATTGTTTTCCAAGTTACTCTGCTGTAAATACTAACGTAGCAGCAACGTATAATGTTATCCTATTTGAGTTGACAAGCTGATCTTGTTATCAGCTAGCACTGGGATAAAATATTAGTTGAGATTATCCACTGTTACTTAACATTTGCCAGTACATGATCTTATATGGGGATATACAACAAAGTTTTGATGGATAGCTGTTTGATTTTATAAAACATGCCTTGTATTTTTTAATACATCTAAATAAGATTTTTTTTTATAACTCATTTGAGTTGGTGCTTTCTTTTGTCCTTTTACATGCACTTCAAAAGTAGTTCAGCTTGACTAGTTCAGCTTGCCTGGCTTCACATAACAAAGATGATATTCCTAACAGTTAATTATAAGCATGAAAACTGTAGCTGTAATGTCTAAATAGGTAGAGTAAAATTTACATTTGTTTAGAGAACAATGAAAGTAGGATATTTTGTGATAGTATTTCTTATGTCTCCTTAAGAAGCGGAGAGTTTACAGCTCTAGATGACATGGACTACAAATGCTTCTTGGACATAAACAGTTTTCTCTTCCTGTTTCCTGACAAATATTCCTGACAATAATTGCATATTTATGACTGAATTGAAAGTGTTAGCACCCTTACTGGAAAATAACTGTACATAAGAGGCCAGAGTTCACTGGAAGAATTTGGAATGAAGAGTTACACCATCTTCACAAAAGCCTGTCTGAACTCTTACCACAGTCTGTTCCCTTTATATTGCTAAGCAGACTAGTATGCTTCCTGCTCCATACACAGGAGTGAGTAATATGAAGAAAAGGCATCCAGTTCATGTTCTTACAGACCTACGTGTGCTCTGTCAGGAGGACAAAGGTTATAGGTTGTATGTTGTAAAGATCAGTGTGTTTGTATAATACCGCAGAGACTGCTCATGATTCACAGATGACTTAAATATCTAAAATATGACATTCTTAATATAGCCTGTCTTTTGGGGGACAAGATTTATTTTTTGTCATTATTTAATCAGAAGTGCACCAAGCACTGTTTGTACATCTGTACTTTCTTCATTTTTTCTTTGCTGTCCAACAACCAGACAACTCTCTGTGAAGGAAAGGGCTGATCCTCTTGACCATTTCTCCCTTCTAGCCTTCACCTGCAGGTTGGCAAAGCAGGCTGCAATGAAGGATCTTTCTTACCTGTGGCAACAATGGAGGTCTGGCAATGACACAAGTAATAATTAGATGATACTGCAGTATGTTGAAAGCTTCTTGAGAAAGAAGTTTTAATAAATAGAATTTTTTTTTTTTTAATGAGGTTCTACGATGTGTGACAGATTCTGGAGAATACTATTCAAGGAGCTCACAGTTATTTAAGTGAAGTTTTTTTCCCTCTGTGTAGCTATATTAGAAATCTTTATCCTGAATTTAGCATGCATTCTTTTGCTTCAACTAACAAAGCAGTCAGACTAGGCTGGTTGTTTATTCAATTTGATTCAGTTCCTTCAGTAGCCAATTATTTGCCTGTGCAGCCAGGTAGTGGTGGGGTGAACACATATAGCCTAGGAGGGTGGAGGTGGTTGCTTAAACTTTTTTTGGGGAGGGAGTAGAGAAGGGGAGGCTTGGTTGGTATAAAGGTGATTGTCTTCAGCTCACAATAAATATATTCCTGACCAGTGCCAACTTTGCAATTCAAACACTAAGAGAACAAAAAAACTCTCCCTATCTATTGCTGATTAAAAGTTTAGATGCTAAAATATAATCAGTGCAACATTCAGAAAGCACCATGGAGATGAAAATCAGTGTATTTTATGTACACTCTGTCAAGCTTTCACAAACAGCTCAAACATATGCTGTACCTGAGAAGCAGATTAGCCTTTCCCTTTACCCAGTTGTGTGGTCACACTGTTTCCTCATACGGTCACAAGCAAGTGTGACCTTGGAGTGGATTGGATCAGTTCTGGGTTAAAGTTAAACCTGGCTTGGAACAGTTTGGTTGTTTTGCTGGATGAGCTCTTTATTTAGAACAAGAGAGAGGCTCAGACTGCCTCACCACCACCATGCTTCTGCTGTGCAACTGCAAGGCAAGTCAAAGCACAGCAGCTGCAAACCTCTGCCTAACCTCCCAAGCAGCAGGGAGCAAGCCTCCACCCCATGACTGTAGGAATGCCTCTGCTCACTCTGGCTCAGGGTAGATCCAGCTCTGCCAGAGTAATCTTCTCACCTGTGCCTCTGGAGGTCAACAAGACAGCAAGGCATCAAGGGACACGTCAAGAAGACAGCAGGACTGCTGTATAAGGCACCTGGCTGACATACCAGATGTGGCCAGCACCACTTGTGTGCTGTGCTTTGGAGAATAGTTGAAATGTGCTCTGAAGTTCAGGAAAAAAAGGACATGAAGGCTGGGGAAGCTAAGCTCCTTGCCACTGTGAGGAAAGCTTCTACAGAGAAGGATTATCTGTCTCTTAAGGACATGTAACAGCAAAAGAAAGAGGGAGATACCTAGGTAGAAGTAACACCAGCACAGCTGAGACTCACATCCCCCATCATAGTGTCTCAACATCCACTACTTTCAACATAAGAATTTCTTCAAGTCTAATTTGGCTGGCCTAATTTTACTGTCATGTTGTCAACCTCACTTTATTCGCTTTGAATCAGGACCCACAGTCTTCATTGAGTGGCGCCTCATTCCCAAAGGAGAAGATAATGTGAATAAGTCCATTGCTATCTTGTCCATCCACTTGAAATTGTGTAAGCCACTATCATATTCCCTGTTAAGTACTTTGCACATTGAGGTGTCATAGCCAGTTCCTAGTCAACCACTCTCAGCAATAGTCTTGTTTCCTTTATCTGAGACCTTACCATTTCCATACACAGTCTCCAAATGATACATAGCATTCGAGCTGTGGACAGTACAGTGATGACTTCTGTTTTGCACTGTGTTGCTTCCCCAATAGTCCCTAATATTCAACACCTTAGCAATGAACTGATGTTTTCATGCAGCTGCCTGTAATTACATCTCTCCCTGATTGGTTACAGTCATTTCACACGCCATAGTTCTGTATGCCAATTTAGAATGTTAGCAGCAAACTTTTGTTCATCAGTGCTCCACCCTTTTCAGATCATTTATAAACATGGAGAACAGTACAGGTCTGGCACCACACTGGTGAATTACTGGCATAGTGAAGACTGGCTGCTTTTCTGCTGCCACACATTTCTTTTCTTGCAATCAGTTATCCTAAAACAACCTTCCCTCTTATAACATGGCTGCCTACTACATTTGAAAGTCTTTGATCAGAAATTTTGCCAAAAATCTTTTGGAATTCCAGGTAGATTGGATATGCTGGATCACCCTCATCTCCATTTGTGTTTGGCCTCTTCCAAGAACTCAAAAAGGTTTTTAAGTCCAGAATTCTTTTTACAAAAACGGTGGTGACTTTTACCAGAAAGGTCGAGAAGTTTCATAGTGATGTCCCTTCTTAGACTTTTCACTAACTGCTCAGTGCATATACTGAGCTCATGAAACTATATTTTCCTTGACATTCCAGAACCTTTTATTGATTACAGCACTGGCTCCCAGTATTCAAGTATAATTTTGGCAAGAGATAACACACTTCAATTACTAATTCAGCCACTTGGAGTTTTTTCATAACTCCTCTATGAATACCACCTAGGCCCACCAAGTTTGGCATTCATTTTCTCTGACTGTGGTATGATGACTGAAGATATGTAGTACATTCTGTTGCAACTGCATTGGGAATCAAGCAGGATAATGCCTACCTACAATAACAGCCATTTTGTATCCAAGTTCATTACGGATGTATTTGATCTGTCATAGGCTCTTTGAACATGGTTAGTAAACAGCATCACTCTTAAATATGGCATAAGCACAGTAGTCATCATCACTTTGATTCAACAACAGCCAGGAGAGTATGTGTTACCTACATGTTTTGTCTCAGGAGTGATAACCTTCTTGAGGTTTGCAGGTAAACATTCTCCAGGCACTGTTTGCTAGCAGGACCAGTACAACAGGCTGGCTACATAGTCAGCTCTCTGTCATCCAGGCCAAAGGAGGTGGAGATGCTTCAGCTAATGGAAAAAAGACTAGAGATTGTGAAGGATGCATGGAATGCTGTGCGGAGATATTGTGACAACTTCCATCAGTCCATGAGACTCACCAATCCAGTGCTAGATTTTGTGACTTGGACTTTTCACTCATTGAAGTGCATCGAGAACCAGCTTCCCTGGTGGTCTGGCCAACTCTTTGGAGGCTGGGAAAAGGGAGAAAGGCCTATTTGTGTGAATACGGAGATAGATTTATAGCTGCACTGGGGTTCATAAAGAACCTAGGATTGCTCCCATGGTACAAACAGAGTCAGTTCAGTGGTACTAAGGTCTGCCTGGTGTTATCTGCGATTAAATCCTGTCAATCTCCGGTGTCTATACCTCAACATAGATGCAGCATTCCAAATGCAGCGATAGCTAGTGTGTCCACTCCCATGTTTCTGTGTACCCTGCTTCCCTGCCACATTGTTCGTTCACATTCAACATTTGCAGCTGTTGAATGTTATGTGCAGCATGGTGCTCACCTGGGTATTGCCTTTTGCCAGAGCACAGGAGTGTCCACAGGAGAGAACAAGGGCAATCTCTTATCACCAGACCCATGGCTAGAGCCCTACTGTAGCTTTGACCTAGAGACTGCACCTTTGTGGTGGAACTTGCTGCACCTGGCCTCCATGGGATTATTATGTCTGTTGTAAAGCAGAGTCCTGCTGCTGAGATTAGGTCCGTATTTGGAGGTCTGCATGTCAGCAACATGCAGGTACCACACATGGATTAAGCCTCAATCCTTTGTTTCAGAAGTGTTAGTAATATGCAGTAAAGAGCATTAATGAGCACTTGTATAATGAAGCAAGGCAACAAAATGTGGGAGGAGAAGAAAAGCCTAAATTTGACCAGTGTACATGTGGAACTTGAGAGAAATACCCCAATAACAACTTCCAGGTCACTTCCAGGCATTACAGCTCCCATGACCAGTTGCTGCAGAGAACTCTGGGGAAACAATGGGCAAGAGGGATGTCTGTATTGTATGGCAGTTCTAAAAATCAATGTATAGTAAGTCTTAAAGCTGGCAAGGTTTTAATTGCCAAGCATGCATCAAGTGATGAGTGCTCTATCTGAGAACAAACCTGAGTGGTGTGAGTGATAACTCTGTTGCAGTTATCAGCTACATTTGGTTCAGCAACTGCACTCCAGCTTTCTGCCTCGGGGTCAAGGAGCAAACTGCTGGGAACAGAGTCCAGTGAGTTTGAGTCTGAAGTGCTGTTTATTTGATAATACCCTTTCCCCTCCCTTCCCCAATTTATAGCATTTACCAGGTTTTAAATGTCCATATGATCTCTTGGAGAGGAGATTAACACTCTTCCACGGTTCATGATATGTTTATAGTTTTTGTTCCTTAGTAACAGCTTAATTCAGTGAAGTCCTGAACATCTGGGCTATGCTGCCTTCAGCTACATGGCAGTGTAGCAGTGCGGAACACCATCAGTATTCATGCTTTCTGCACAGAAACTGAGTTTGGGAGAGTGCGTACTCACAATGCTGTGGTTTAGCAACTGGGCCCATGCTTCCCCAGCTGAATGACTGCAATGGAGACTGCTCTGTCACACAATCCTGTGGACTGCAGCAAGTGGAGAGGTAGAGCTCATGTGCATGGAGCCTGTGTCTGCATATGTTGGGGGAAAGGAGTAATTTAGGTGGGTAAAACAAAGGGATATGCTGCTTCTTTGGAGAGGCTAACCCACTGAAAAAGCGGAAATTAATGAAATAATTAACTTGAAGAACATAAATTTAAAAATAAAGTTTCATGGGTAGAAGGAGTTTCCTTAATGTTCTGAAGAGTGTCATACATTTGCAAAAGCCATGGGGATATAAAGAAAACACAGGAAGCAGTTGATGAGTCAAAATGACTGCCTTGGCTTGGGAGGGAGCACCTCACTGTGGTGTTCCCTGGATTTTGCTGGCAGTGACTCAGGACTAGCACATACTTTCAGACTGACACAACATGACCCTTGACATTTCATCTGCAAATCCCAGTCTGGCAAACCTGTCTGGCTTTCTGTGAGTGGATGAGCTGAACAACATGATTGAAAGTGTATAAGTATCTTGGACAAGCCCTTAGCACTGATTCAGGGCATGTTGGAGACAAGTGAAGGCATTCAAATGAAGTTGCCTGCTTTTGTTTGAAGTCACTAATGTGTCTCCATTAATTTCAGGAGCACAGGTGGAAGTGCTGGGGGTGGCTGTATTGTGGTGATATTATTTGTGAGCTGGGGTGAAGTGTGCTATTTCTATGGAGAGTGATTTGATGGGAAAATGAAATGCTGAAAGAAGTTATGGAACTGCTCTGTCACAATTCATGAAGACTATGTTGTGTGTATTAGGCTGGTTGCCTGGAAGCTCCCTGTGTCACTGTTTAAATAGGCACAGTCATGAATACTACAACAATAGCCAGTAAGATAATCCCCAGCAAATGTCTGGATGGCTGCCAGACTCTGGGTGAGCAGACAAGGCTGAGGAGCCTTGCAGCACTCCCAGCAAGCCTGGAATTTTGGTTAGCAGGGTCAGCAATGGAGATGACAAAGGAAATCTCCAAAGGGGATGGCTGGTGCACTCTTGTCAAGGGTCTGTTTGGTCTGATGTCTCTGAAGAATGCAGGTGCCTCTGTTCAGGTTTGCTACTGAAGGATGTAGAGCTGGCTCCAGCATCAGCCAAAGTTGGCCCACAGTGAGCTCTGTGTAATCCAGTTCTGCAGCAGGAGCCAAGAAGGTGATGAGGAAGAGATAGCAAGAGAGAGGGGAGAGATAGAGTCCACCCCCAGCTATCTTCACTTTGGTAACTGTGCTATAGCAGGGCATGGGCAGATGGATGGAGAAAGTTCTGTCTCTAGGACACAGGATAGCACAGAGAGGAGATACCTCTGCCAGGCATGGGGAAATGGCAGTGCCTGACTTGGCTGCTGAGGTCATGGCTTCCACTGCTTACACCTCAAATCATGATAGCAGGCCTTTAGAAAAGAGAGATGTCAGCAGCCCTCTTGTTTCAAGCAGCCCTCTTGTAACCTTTTATCTTCCATGTGTGGTTTAAACTTAGAGTGTTTGGCATGAACACCAGCCCTAGAGTCATTGTTGGTTCTAGCATTCAAATCACTGAACCAGACCTATCAGATGTGACTGGGAAGAATGAGGGCTCCGCAGGGCACCGTGTCTTGAGGACCATTTGTGTTCTTGTTCAGGTAGCAGTGTGCACACATCCTATGCCAGCTGATGCATAGTTTCCCTCAGCATGAACTCATGGTACCTTTTTGCCGAGCAATTCATTCCTTCTTTGAAGTGAGAGCTCCTCACATTTTGTAATCAGAAGTGGACTCAAGACACACATCTCTGCTTCTGTATCTCTCCTAAATGAGATGGCAGACACCTGCAGAATGTAATTCATCATGCCTGGCAGCCTCTTTCCTCCCTGCCAGAGCACCCACTACCCCATGAGGGGTGAAAACCACTGTGCTTAAATCAGAGATGCAAGGTCTTTGGCTCTTGGTGTTCCCGTGGAGTTCACAGCCCACCTTGACATCACACCCACACTGTTCATATCAGCTTTCAGGAGGCTTGCAGTGCTGGGAAATGGTGTCTGGGCAGACAAAAGGGACACGGCATGGTGCAGGACCGCGGCTTCTGGGCGAAGGAGGAGAGGTACGTGTCACACACCAAGCAAGCTGTCAGTCCAAGCACAAGGAGGTCGGTGGTATGTTATTTACAGGATCTGCTTTGTTTTACTTTCTGAGTATCTGCAGAGTTGATACTGTGATTAAAGGCTCCCTCTTCTGTTTCCATCTGTTATTGCAGACTCTTTTTAACAAACGCACAAGCGTGAAAGACAGTCCTGTTTCCTTGTCTGTGCTTTATTTTGTAATTCCCCATTTCAAAACACACATACATATGTGATGCAAGAGAAGAAGAAGGACTTAGTAGGTAATATTAAATACCCTTGCTAGGTTTGGGATCAGGGAAGCAGATTGGTGGGGAGATACGAGGCTCCTGGAGCATAACTTTAGAAGGAGAATATTCTTACAATATCTTGCAATCTCCTTTGGTTTTTATTGCATTTGCTGAAAACAAATCTTCAAAGCATAAGCTTATCTGAGCAAGAAGAAGTGTTGCTGTCTAAGTTTTGTAATCCCACAATTTCTGGAATAGTATAATATGCAGAAGTTTATTGTCAGTGATAGTTATTTCTGTCTTTATTTCCAGAGCATCTGAGCCCATTTGAAGCTTTCCATTGTGGAAATGTTGCCTCACCTGCAACTTCTACCTGTAACTTAATGCATATTTACCATGGCCACTGTAGTTACAAATAACTTTGTGCTGCTCAGGGTGGTGGCTGAGGGTGCTTCACAAGAGTGGGTTCAACCAAAAAAAAAGTACTTCTTAAGTAAGGACTCAATCTTTGAGCAAAAGCAGAGCCTTATATGTACTGGCTTTGGCCAGGCTTTCATCTTCCTCAATGAGGAATTGTAATACTCTTGCAAGATGCTGCAAGTCCTCACCTCTTTGATATCATAGGCAGAACATGGGCTGGGACGCATTTCTTGACCTGCAACCCATCGTGTCAGGTGAGTGAGGAACAACTGAGAGTGCTGGACCTGTCCTATTAGTAGGATTGCATCACTAGAGGAAATGAGAACATCTGTTTTTCATTTTATTGCAGACTTCTCTTGACAGTGACCTGAAGAATGGAGAATGGGGAATGCCTGGGCTGGGTTGCCTGACAAAAAAATAATACATAATTTGTTATATCATTTAGGAACTTTCCACAGAACAGCAACATCTGTAATTTTAGTTGCTGGAAAGTTCCATTACTGGCATAATTTCACATAAGATAATCCCTCAAATAAAAGACAGCGTGTTACTGTTCAATGACCACTGGAAGATACAGTGTGTGTAATTAATAAAGGTACCTTAGTTACAGGGCTGTACAGTTAAGGCAGCAGCCACTATGATATAATACTAGTTTCTGACATACTTCTGCCAGAGTATGACTCCAAGAAGTCTTAACAGCCTCAGGTATTTGAGATTACATCTTTCTATCTGAAAATAAGGATACTTTCTCTTTTGTACCAAAAATTATCCTGTTTAAATATCCAGCTCAACACAATAGAAAGAAGATAATAGCATGAACTCGCTCCTCCAAACCCACCAGCCTCTTATATCCACTAATTACATGAGAAACCACAATATTCTAGAAAAAGAGAACAAGTAGGGATGGTAATATCATCAAGCTTTTTAATTAAGGAATGGTACTGCTTTGAATCATCAAAAGTACACCTAAAACCTCACCTAACACCAGTCTGTGCATACGTGTCAGTGTATTGTCCTGCTTTCACTGGAAATAACAGTGACAATGAACTTTAAATCAACCTTTAAATGATAGCAAAGGAGTTGGTTTGGAAAAGACTTTCCATACAGGTAAAATCTAATGTCACTCTAAAATCACTGCAAAAAAGGAAAAAAGATGCTTGCAGAGGAAGTAAAAGCATAAATTTAAAAATGTTGCACATTATATTAGTTATTGACATTCTTCTTTCCATATCACAAGGACTCTGATATTTTCAGATATCTGAAAAGCAAATAACAGAAAATCATATGAATCTGATCATGAAGGAATTTCTGTTTAGAGTGATATATTCTTCTTAGAAGGTACAATATTAATGTTATTAAACTCTCAGTGATAACAGATGTGGAGAACTTACTGCTATCACAGGGTTTGAGTGCAGCCTGTACAATGTCCTATGTTTAAGAAAGAGTTTAAACAGTTTTATGTCACTCTTTGAAGTAAAGAGAAGACACATTGATAAAAGGTGCAATACTGTTCATCATTGCAAGGAGTAGATGAGGAGGAGGCTGTGAATGTAACTCACCTTTTTCAAGGCTTTGTTATAGAAGTACTTGGAAAATGGAGCAAGAGCAATAAAACATAACATCCTTTCACAAGGCAATAGAGAAGTGGATTTGTGGATGACTGGTCTGTTATCTACAGCAGAAACGATGATACTTTAGTGGGACATAGACAGTGCATGTTTCAGTGTAATTGCTTTGTAGGCTTTCTGTCCTTCAGAATTTTTACTTACCCATTTTAATTCACTTTGGTGATTTTATTTCACTTTTTTCCAAATTTTGATGATATATTTTAACCATTATGTGTATTGGTTGAATAATAGTTCTGCAATCACCTGTGTTTGCTTTGTCTCTTCCAGCATCTGTGTCCTTAGATTTACATCCTGAAGGTGTTTGCTGAAACTCTAATTTTTTTCCATTCACACTAATTTTGTGTGAGCAGACTTGAAAGTGAACTAACTGATTACCCACAGAAAACAGGCTTCCTGTAGTGGGGTGATGGGAAATGATGCACAACCTTGTAAGGGAAACTCATGCTACAGACTGAGATGCAATGAAGGCTGCTAGAGCCGGGGGAGCCCCTTTGCAAATGCAGGGGCTGAAAGGTTTCAGGAGTTATTCATGGCAGAAGCAAGGACAAAACCAGCAAGGAGAAGTGAAACAGAGGAATCAGAACAGCAGTACGTAGCAAGTGCTAGCAAAGGCTTGAGAATGTGTTTGTGCTGTTTCCAGGGACACACAAGTGCAAGTGTGTTCTCTGTCACCATGCTGGGCTTCTACCTCTCAGCACCAGACATGGAGGTGACACAGGGCCATGGTATGAGATTGGCAGTCTGTGCTAGGGTGTGAGCCAGGAGACCAACAGGAAGCCCAGGGACCATCACATTGTTTGACATGAAGGAAGTCCCTGACTGGCCAGGTATGGCTTGCATGAGGTACAGCTTGCACATGGTACCTGCCAGGGAGCCACGAGCTCCTGCTACTGCCCTGCAAAGGGAGGGATGGAGGCACAACAGAAGGCATGGTATATCTTGCTGATGCCCTTGAGTGTATCTACACAGTATTGTGTTTTATCAGTTTCTCCCCCAAATGGAGAGAAAACATGCAGCCCCACATTCTAAGGTGTGAAGAAGAAATGATGCCTGTTGACTTTCTCTGTTACTTCCACCATCTCAGCTGTTCTTGATTTTCACATGCATGCAAAATATGTCTGGGCCATTTATGGTGTTCATTAAACCAGGAACAACCAACTAATTTCATTGTCTTTTAAAGACAATTACATCAATTGCACCTTAACTACCTCTGCCTCAATTCACATCAGCCTCTAACACTCAAGCTGGCTCCTGCTGGGACATGCATTGCTCCTGTAGGGTTCATCCAGCTGCTTTCCTAGTGCCATCAGAAATTCACTTTTCTGGAGCAGATCCCTCAGAGCAACTGCACCTTCAATAGTTGTAAGAACATCCAGGGAGTACTGTAAGCACAATGCATAATTCTTACCATCTCTGTGCCACTGTCGAATATACATAATTCTTTGACATTCCCCGTTACATACTTCTGCAGGCTGAGATATCTTTTGTATTTAACTCTTTCTAACTGTTTCTTTGCTGTTCTTATAATTCTGCTGTATTGAGTGTAAGATGAAGGTAGGAAGACTGCCATGATGTTGAATAAATGGGCTTCCCTTGAACTTAGTGGTATGAAAACACTTCTGGTTTTTGTGTTACACTTCTTTCCTGGTCTTGTTTGTTTTCAGGCTCTTATTGAAACAACATTTTCACTAGCAGCATCACGCTCATGAATTCTTATAGCCAACTCAGAGCTTATCTGACACTATATCATTCAATTTCATGAGGTCCTCTTGCATCCTTTACAGCTGAACTTTAACTTGTAACTTGCACCACCAACAACAAAAGTATCCATTCATTCTCTGTCCCTTTCCGAAATCACCAGTGACCGTATTGATAAGCACAGCCTCCAGAACATGTGCCAGTGAGACCCCATTGCTTGTTCTGTTCCCTTGTAAAACCCAATAATTTATTCTTTACAAGCCAGCTTTCAATTAGACTTTTCCTGTGTGATTCTTTCCATTGTATCCCCTGCAGCCCAATTTCCTTAAGGGTGAGGAATGCTTTCTGGGAACAAGGTTGGACAGTAATCAGGGAGCTCAGTCACCATGAAGTCCTTCAGGGAGTGCCAGCAGATTTGCATTATGACTGTTCTTTACTTTTCCCCAGTGTTGTGTTTAGTCATGTTCCCACCCTTCTCCTTCTCAGGTGGGTCTCTACCTCTTTATCCAACATGACAGCAGACCTAATGTTCATCAGCTCTGTGGATAGTACTTGGCATTGTACCAGCCAGTCTTCCTTGCTGTGGTCCTGAGCCAGAGGCTGCCATTGTTCACCCACCTCAAGTTCTTCTAGAGCTCCAGGCTGGAATCCATCCTGTCCTGGACTGTTACCTCTTGTTTTGAAGATCTGTCCTATAACATCTTCTAACTTCACTTCAGACTGCGACACATCCTTCAACACATCTCTTTCTCCATCCTCCGGGAACCTCTCCAAGCTGCACCACAGTGAAAACACATGCAAAATACTTACTTAGGCTTTCAGCCATGGCCTGACTTTTTTTTTTTAAGCCTTCCTTCTCTACCTTCACCATCTATTGGCTCTCGATGCCCTCTTGAGGTGTCTTGATCCCATTGCACTTTGATGAGAATTCATGGCTGTTTGCAGAACGCTCCTGAACATTTCTGGAGAACATTACATTACTCTAGACTTTTCCTAAATTTACCCTCCAAACAGGAGCATTGACCTTAAGTGCTTCTGAACTTTCTTTTTCCCTCTGTAGGTGGTAAGTTTGGGATGAGTTAATACGAGTCATTTGTGGAATAAATATAAAGCCTTACTTCAGCAAATCATGTGCCTAAATCCCACTATTTTAACACTGACCTGTATTAAGTACTTAAATTTTCTGCAGAATTCATACCTATAGCTAAAAAGGCTGTGTGCAATGGTTATTTCTTTCCTCCATAATTTTTAATGATAATGCTTCCTGAAATTGCTGTGCTGTTGACAATGCTGACCCCTGTGCAGAGCTTACTGTAGGAAAGCAGTAGAGACATCTACGTGTGCCTTGGAGCAGACAGGGAGTTTCTCTCCCTTGGTTCGTGCAGCTTTGGTGGTTGTTGTAGTTTGAGATCTGAAGAAGCAGTTCTTCAGCAGGACACTAAGGGGCAGACCCAGACCAAAAGAATATTCCTACTTTCTTATATGCATGCAAATTAAGAGAACACTATATTTGCCTCATTTTTCTATATTGATTTAACATCAGCAGTGCCCAGAAATACTGAATCAAGTTCATCTGGAATGCTTTTTTTCCTGTTGCATTTTTACTGTTTATTTTGGCACTGGTGATGAAGAAGGTGTAAGTTTATTTGCCAGTCACCTGCAAATGAGCTCACAGGGAGGGTAGAGAAGATGGAAAACTGTGGTGAGCTCTGCATCTGGAGCTGTGGTGGCCACCCCACACATCATGGCATGACCAAAGACATGTACCAATGTTTAGTGCCATGGGCCAGGAGCCCTCACTGCTCAGAGATGCTCCTTGGCATCACAGAGCTAGTCACACATGGCCCTGGAGTCCCATTCCCAAAGCAGCAGCTGCTGTATGAATACTTGGAAACCGGGAAGGAGGAACTGAGGCAGCAGTAACTCCACAACCCACCTTGTACCATGGAAAATCTGTGTAAGATTTTGTTACCACTGCAGCTTACAAGGTGCCTTGCTCCTGGGACACAGGGCCACCCCCTGCAAGGAGAGATGCCAATAATTATGAAACATAACCTGAGCCTAGCTGCAAAAACCTTGTGGAAGGACATTGGAGTGAATTAGAATGAAGACTGCTGCATGTTGATATGTTTGAATTAGGAAAAAACATGGGTAAGTCAGAGCCACTGCATCTCCATGGGATGGGATTGCCCTACTGATCAGCAGATCTAGTGCAAGGGGAGGGAGTGTCCTGGCTGCGTTCAGATGGTGATGTATTGACAAATACCAGCTGTAATGTGAGCTGGCACTGGGTGTGTGGTCTCTGGTTACCAGGCTGCTCTGTAATGGGGCCCTCTGCCACTACATGGGGCACAACTGGCTAGGACTCTCTGTCTACACCAAGATATTTTACACTGTTTTGGCATCCTTCCTGGGCGTAGATTGATGGCTGACACACAGATAGATCTGACTGCTTCAGAGGCATAACAGAAAGAAAGAACTCTAGCCAGAAATACTTCTAAACGCCAGTTTAGGGTTAATGAAAGTTTCCTACACTATTTTATGGATAACAGTACATTCATATACAATAGATGTTGCCTTCAGAGGATGGTCGCTTACAGAGGTAAGAAACAGTGAGCAGTTTTCTATAAGGAGGAGAAGAAAGCAGTAAGTGGTACTGAAGTCAGTACCTAAATACAGACAGTATTTCTGCTCCAACTTCTAAGTGGGTATCACACGAGAAATGTCCACTGTACAAACAAGTAGGGTTTGATGATCAGTGTTCAGTGAAAAAGTCACTTATTTATTTGGAGAAGAGGTATGTAAGTTGTTCAAAACAGGACTCAACAGAGAATGTAAGGACACACTTCAGCTGGGCAGCCCTTGAACTGTAACCCATTGAAAAAGATACCTAGAGAGTAAACCACTAAATCTAGGTGATAAAAGCTACTAGCAAGACATTTAACTGTTCTTTGCTATTCTGCTGCCTATGGGATCACAGCAGTTAAAACAGCTTTGAAGATGTGAGCTGGAACCTGCAGGGGAGGGAGACATTCCTTATGTAAATGATCAATCAGCCACCCAGATACAGAAACAAACCACCAATGAAAATGCTAACAATCCTAAAATGAGAAAATGCTCATTATAATTTAACAAGAACTTCTGACTCAAATATGTCTCATAAACTCCTTAATCTATTTAATTCCACTAGTGTAATCCAGGCTCTTATCAAACATAGGATTTTTTTTGTGTAGTATAAATGTCCTTATGAGCCTCGCAGTTTTGCCTCCCATCTCACCTTTTCTCACTTTGGGACTACAACACTGATTCAAAATATGTGCATACCAAAAGCTGTGTGAGTTTGGGAAAAATAAATAATGACAGGATGTGGGTGGGAGGCTGACTTGCCTTTCCCAGCACAATAATTACTTTTGAGAAAATGTTCCCCATACGCATTCTGGCAAACGTGGAAAGCCAGATGCCCTAAGTACCAGATTCTCACACTTAAGCTGAGTAGTATTTTACTACGGCTTAGAGTGGAACTTTATAAACTACTCTGGCTTAAAGGCAGCTTGTGTCTTGTTGTCTTAACAAGAGATCAAGGAAAAATCCTGGTGAATAAGTAAAGCTCTTTCCCAGCTGTGGAGGAAGAAGACTGCTGACCTATGTCAAAGACTGACTACTTTCAAACAAATCAGAACTCTGCTCAATTTTTAGGAGCAGAGACTGGTGATAAGATTTGCTGCCTATGGTCTGACTGCCCCATTTCCAACTAGGAGGGGAGGAACAGTACCATAGAGCCTCCCAGCTGGGTGCATGTTTACATTATCCTAACTACAATAAAAGTAAACAGTCCTGCATGTTGGGTTCTATCTCAGCTTTACAGGGCAAGGAACAACCTCCCTTTCTCCCAACAGCCTCCAGTGAAATCACAGAATCACAGAAAGCTTTGGTTTGGATGGCACCTTAAGGATCACCTGGTTCCAACTCATCTGCAGTGGCCAGGGACACCTTTCACTAGACCAGGTTTCCCAGAGCTCCATCCAGCCTGGCCTTGAACACTTCCAGGGATGGGGCATCCACAGGTTCTCTGGGCAACCTGTGCCAGTGTCTCACCACCCTCACAGTAAAGCATGTCCTCCTTATATGAAATGTAAGCCAGCCCTCTGTCAGTTTGCAGCCATGTCCTGTCACTACATGCACGAGAGGTACAAGTCCCTCTACAGCCTTCTCATCAGCTCCCTTTGGGTGCTGGAAGTCCACAAGTACATCACCCTGCAGCTTTCTCTTCTCCAAGCTGAAAAACCTCAAATCTCTTAGCTTGTCCTCACAGGAGAGGTGCTCAGGTGCTCCATCACTCTGATTATCTTCTGGAAATCATGGTGACAGACTCATTGTGTAAGCCTAGCTACCCTAACTCTATCATTTGCTTGAGAAAAGATGGCAGAATTCAGCCTTATAGACCATTTGTGCTGAGCCAGGTGAAAACTCTGCCCCTTCCCCTTCTGACAGCTTTTGCTTCCACAGTGCCCACTTTAATGTTGAAACACTCATTGGAAAGGTGCAATTGGGAAAGTATATAAGGGTCAAGGACATAACACAAAAGGGACAGTAAAACATGGAAACAGATTGGGTGAATCAGGGGATAGACTGTGTCTTGGTTTGGAAAGACAGGTATCTGTCAGGGAAAACTGAGTTTTCCTTGGAATGGAGCATGTAAAACCTCTTCCCTCCAGAATATTACAATTTTCAATTAGGAGCTTTCAGGCAAAAAAAAATATGGGAATAGGAATAACAGTTCTTTACTAGGAACATAAAAAAATTCAAATGCAGTAATACAAAAAACAAGCAAGCAAACAAGCAAAAGTCCTAGAAAACCCTGATGGAATGAGGAATACAACCTGACACCCTGTTGGCCAGGGTGTTGGAAGCAGCCCAGATAAATCCTCCTGGAGTGATAGATTGGTTCTGTTGGAGTAGAGATGATCCTGCAGACAGGTTCAGTGGTGGTGAGATGAGTCCAGTCTTCCTCCTTTTCCACTGGATTTCCACAGAATCCCATGGAGAAGAGGAATGTCTGGGGTTCCTGTGTCCCCATTTTTATCTTGGTAGAATGGTTGGCTCCTCCCCACTGGGTGTTCCATCTCCCAATGGATGATGGAATGTGTCAGTCACTGGTGAGTCTCAATGGCCCATTAACAGAAGATATCCCCGAGGGTGAACAAAGTTGATGAAAGAGATCAGAAACACTGCCCCACCTGTTTTTAACAGATGGTCTGTTATCAGAAGGCATCCACCCTCCTCCCCTCTGGAGCTACAAGAGATAAAGAAAATAGAAACTATCCCCCTAACTGCTTTCTACAGATGAAATAGAATACACTTTTTTTTTGCTACATAACCCAAGACAGACTGCTTCCAAATTTTTTTTTTGAGTTTGAGTGAGGAGTCAAGACTATCTGAATGTAATTTATAAAGTTGAAGTATTTGTGGTAGTGGTATGTGGTGTAAAAAGGGCCAATGCTCACAGCTGTACCTGGATATCAGGGCAGCTGCCTTCCCGAGGGAAATAGTGCAACACCCTAACAGGTTATGCAGGAACTTGTAAAATCTCCATCCTTGGAGGCTTTTAATATTTACCTGAACAAAACCGTGTCTGTGTAGTCTGATGCTGGGGATTATCCAGCTTTGAGCAGGCAGTGCGACGAAGCATCTCCAGAGGTTCTTTCCCTCCAACATTGATTTGGCAGGGTCTGATGGAAAAAGTTTGGGCACGAATGAGGAAGGCACCATCCTTCACCATGTCTGCAGGCAGTCCTACTTTCTCTGTCAACCACATCTGGTGCTGCTCCTGTGCTTACCCTGCTGGAAACCAGAGTGCAGGGTGAGGACTGATGGGAGAATGGTGTTTGCTGACACAGAGTCTGGTTTTGGTCTGACACTGAACTGCTTTGCAGGCTGTGCTGAATTCAGTTATCTTCAGTGCCTACTAGATATCACACTAAATCAGATTGAGCTGAAGTGTTGGATGAGGAAGTATACAACAGTTGATTGATAATCATGAATTTTAAGTAGACGCTGCTGGGACTTGGCTTCATAGATGTTGTGAGATATCTGTTGTCACTGGAGCCACTGGCAGGATTTCCCTAAGCAGGCAGAAAAGGACTGGACACAGCAAATTGCGTGGACCCCTTGATAAACAACATCAGTGCAGCTGTTCCCTTGTATGTGAACCACTAGTGTGGAAAAGAAGGTTCCTTGGACAATTAGTTGGAGTGAAAGTAGCTGTAGAAAGAGTCTGTACATATTAGATCACTGTATAAATTATTGAGCTGATGCTCTGGAGATAATAGAGGAAACCCTTCTTTCTTCTGTCCTGAGGATGGCAGCTCTGAAAGTTTACACCTGCTTTCTGGAAGTTGTACCTCCTGTAGACTCTGCTTAGATAATTAATTTGCAATATTCATTAGCCAGAAGATCAGTGTAATAATATATAGGCAAAAAGAAGGATTTTGTGCTTATATATTGAGTCAGCTGTTGGGTTTTTTCCAGTTCTGTGTGAAGCTGCTGTTGAATAAGTTGGAAAAACCCACATAAACCAAACAACAAAAAAAAAATTGCAAGTATTTTGATGTTTATCTGGATAATATTTCTTTGCAATAGTTATAATCATTAGTGAATCACAGACAAGACAGAATCCTGTGGCTGTATCTACATAAGGGGCTCCGTGCTTTTTCTTCTCATCTGCAGACACAGAGGATTTCCAGAACTGAGTGGGAGAGATGTGCTGTGCCTCATATCACTCATGTTCTTCTCTCATATGCTCTACATGATCCAGTTAGATCCCAGTGCCTACAGGAGGACAGGAGCACAGGGACCATTCCTGCACAAAAATCAGACACCCATGAGCTTTCCCCAAATACAGAAGAGGTATGGAGAGCAGCTCACCTCCTCTCTCTCTTCTGATTCCAGGAGAGATACATTCCTCTTGCTCCTCTGGTTTCTACCTTAATCTTTTATAGTAATTCCCTGAGCACTGGCTTTCCCCTTTCCTGGTGAGCACTCCTGGCACAGGGATGGCAGCTGGAGGTGTCTGCCCTTCACACAGTGCTGTTCATGCCTGCAGGCACCTCTAGCCAGAAGGGCCTGCCTATTTTGGAGAAGACACGTTACACGTGGTCACTTCCCTTATCATTGGAATCCAGCATTTTTATGTGTTCCACCCCCTCTTCTTCCCTCCCTTTATCCTGAGGTCCACACAAGAACCCCAGGTTGTGGAGACTTGTCACAACAGCACAGGCAGAAGAAACTTGTCTGAAGGCACAGGAGTCAGCCAGGCAGGAGTGTGGGCTGAGATATATGGTAGTAGTCAAAATTAGGAGGGCTTGGAGGATTTCAGAGCTAAAAACAATGCCCACCTCATTCTCTTTCCCTCTGGCTGGAATGAAACAAAGAAGGAGCTGCAGGTCCATGCCCTGTTCATCTGCACAGTTGTGCTCACTGGATATGTGTGTGCAGCAGGTACAAGGCTTTACTGAGAGGAACTAAACCCTCACGCAACTCAAAAGCTGTTTTCTGTTTCATGTGTTTCATGTGAAAACCCTGTTTATTTGTTATTTTGGGTGGTAAGGAGGCCCTACCACAGTGAAGCTGCTGTTTCCTGCATCCCTCCACCATCACTCCCAGCATCAACAAGTTCCTGGGGTTGGGGCAGGGGTCACTTATTTCCCTTCTGAGGCAAGGTCATTTATTCAGAGAGAGATGCTGAACTAGTTTTTGTGCAGGACTGTAAAAATGAAGCCAAGGCTGTTGCTCAGTGTACAGTCTAATTCCAGGCACACTTTCCACTGAAACTGGTTCCCTGATTTCCTAATGAAGACACATTTACTACAGCAAGAACTTAATTCATCAAGAGATAATGTTTTAGGTGTATGGAGATAACTGACAATTGAAGTAGATGTTTCAAGGGATACATGGCAAACTCACCTACAAGCCCACACGGGTACCTTTGAACTCTGGCTGCCAGCACTGAGGCCTTTAGACTGTAGAAAAGCTGAAAGACAGATTAGAAAGTGTTCTTTTAAAAAAGGTGGAAAGTTGTTTTACAACAACTTGGTGATCGTGAGCATTTTCTAATTTTGACCTTCGAGGCCTTGAATGGGCATATTCGTAAAATGATGAAAAGTATCCCATGTGTTCCAAATGCAGCCTTTACTCTGCCTGGTGAATATTTTAGTGACCCAGTTACAGCAAGAGGCTTTCAATGAACAGAGCAGGCAAATGCAGAGGGAAACAGAAGACCTATCGTCCCTGTGACAATTATACGTCTGTCTCTATTTGTGTAATCCACCCCCTCAGACTGATAAACAAGAGCCAGTGCATGGGTTTTGAAAGGAAGGTGACCATCACCTTCTCCCAGTCTGGGTATTTCCCTGCATACACCTCCACTAGCCTGTAAAGCAGGTAAGTCTTAACCTCTGCATGATGATATTGTTCAGGACTCCAGTCCTACCCTGAAGTGCATTCTGGCTTTTCACTCTTTCTGTGGGGCGTACTCAACATAATTTTTCACTTACACTTGATTTTTACTGTCAGTTACTTTTTGAGTCCACTACTTTGCAAGTAATTGTGTTTCCATCTGGTTTTCTTGATGCTGCTTCCCTGTGTACCTTCTGTATGCTCAATGAAATGAACTTTGGGGGTGACCAGCTCACAGCTGTTTACTGCAGGCACTTTATAGGAAAAAGGCTCAGCCCAAGCAAACATGACTGAATAAACTGACAGGTGATACTTCTTATTACGGGTGATCTTCCTCTGACCACCTTTAAACTGGTGTGGAGCTTTCCGTATAAATGCACTTTCACTTTTGCAGATGGAATTTGTTGAAGACATTCTCTCGAGAAAATTTTTAAATTAGCAGTTAGGAAGAATATGCCTTCATTTTTCCTGTGTTTTCAGGTATGGGTACAAAAGATTTCCTTTTGCAGCAGTATTATAAAATGGATACATGGTAGATCATTTTTGTAAATAAAAATCCTTTCTTTCCATTTACCTTTTTGAAGCAATTGCTGATGAGTTCAGGACAATGGAGTTTTTTTATTACAGTCCATCCTTGCTCACGCACAGCTAACAGGATGGATCAACTGAAAGCCTAACTTTTCAGTATTGGTAACAATCTCTGCCTTCATCTGTCTGTCCCTCCCTTCCCAGAGATTGGCCTTTGGTTTGACTCCTGTGCAATGTCAGTGACAGTATCTTTGCCCCATAGCTCTCCTGCTCACTGCTATGACCACTCCACTGGAAGATGCAATGGACACCTTGATCAGGATTTTCTATCACTACTCTGGCAAAGAAGGAGACAGATACAAGCTCAGTAAAGGAGAACTCAAGGAGCTTCTCACCAGTGAGCTCACTGACTTCCTTTCAGTAAGATGCAGCTTTTGAACATCCCGAGTGACTGTGTCATGGGAGGGTTAAGAGCTATCCAAGTGCTTGGATGGGAATAGCACCTCCTTGTGCAAGGCCCATCCTGTCACAGATAACAGTACTTTGTGGAGCTGTACAGAAGAACATGATGTCAAATGTTCCATTTGAGAAATATGTTTTCAGAGGGTGGTTGAGTCCCAGTACCCCCCCCTGTACCACTGGCAGCAGAGATGGGTGCTCTGCAAACTCCACAGTGCTTTTCAGCAGGAGGGCTAGGCCAGCCTAGAAGCAGTAGAAAGATCCATACTAAATAAAGGTCAATTAGTTAGTTTGTTGTTTATTTTTAATAATAAGGCAGATAGATAAGTCCATTGAAGAATGAAATGCAGCAACCAGTTCTCATGAGACAGAAAAGTGACCCTGGGCACACAGTACTGCTGCTTATGTGCCCTGCAGAGAGGTGCTAAGAAAATCCTTTCAGTGATAAGCTGCTGACTTGAATATCTCTGCCTGTTTATTATGTTTTACTTTACACAGCACCGATGCTTTTATGGAATCACAAGATTTAAAAATAATGTTTTTATGTACCCTCTTAATTGTAAAAATTATTGTGGCCCCTATGACCACCAGCAGGATTTTCATTACATTGTATCCATGTCCTTGAATTGGATTTTCTTTTAATCTTGGCTATTGATTTATTATTATGAGATTCAATATTCTTGCTCCCACTGAATAGGATGGTTGTTTGCCAAACAGAGATCTCCTGAGTGTGATGAGTGACTATATAATATGATCATTATATGTATATGTATATGTATATGTATATGTATATGTATATGTATATGTATATGTATATGTATATGTATATGTATAATATGACATTTATGAGTATTCTGTTGGAAATCTAAGCACTGTTTGTCAAGGGATGATACAGAGAAATGCACTTTACAGATCCATCTTGACAAAAGGGATCCATGTTCAGTATCTCCTAAAATCTGTTTGATTCATTTCAGTGCCTATTTAGTAGCTGTACACCTTACAAGGGCTGCACTGTCTTTAGTTTCTGATGTTGTAGGGACTAGAGATGAATTACTGCTCACATATTTGATGCAGCCTTTTATTAATAACACCAGCCTTGTAACATAGCAGTGGTGCCAGGCGTGTCAGAATTGCACGTTGAAGGTCTGCACAGCTAAGTCACTTTTCTTTCTCTCCAGGGCCAAAAGGACCCCCTCCTGGTCGATAAAATTATGAATGACCTGGACTCCAATAAGGACAATGAAGTGGATTTTAATGAATTTGTCATTCTGGTTGCTGCTTTGACTGTGGCGTGTAATGATTTCTTTGAAGAACAGCTAAAGAAAGAGGAATTTTAAAAATCCTCAGTGTAATCAATCTCCTGGCCACAAATGCAAGCAAAGCATGCCTAGTTAGGTAGCCCTCATTGGTGTTTAGCAACTCCAACTGTTACTGCTCTAAGACATTTATGGAGCTAATCAGCAGCTGGTGTAAGCTGGACCACAGCCAGCTTACACTACTTGAGATGTGGCTTTTAATATTTCCAGTCTTTGCACTCCATGCATCTGTAACATGCCTTCATCAGTTGCCCAGGTCAAGGGCTTGGGTTGACAGATCATTTGGCACGAGTTAGGACTCCTATTTCTTCAATGTCAGTGGAAAGTAAAAGGCATAGGAGTGTTACTTATATACTTTCTGAATGGAAAAAATTTGGAATGAGACATAACACTTGCAACTTAATTTTCAGGCATTTTATAATAATCTTATTTTGCAGCTCAAAACCTGCAGATTCTTTTTAGCTCAGCTCTGCTTATTCTGAAACCTTTTTCAGCTGCTGGTCCCCACTCTCGTATTTCAGATGTGGTCACAGCTGCCTCTTGCTGCTGGAGCATACAATACTGCTTGCCATTGTTACGGGTTCATTTCCTCCACATCTCCAGCTTCAATTTTGTTCTGTTGGCATTGCTGCATCCCAGTAGTCAACCTCTTCACTTGGCATAAATGAATTTGCCCATATCATAAATTATTCAAATATACATAGAAGATTTAGTCAGCAAATTGCTTAGAGGGCTGATGGAAGGACTGGGTCTTTGGGGGAAATGTGTAAATGCCTTCTGCTTTAACTACTCTGGCATGGTTCAGAGGAGGCCTTTTAGGACCACTTGTAGATGATTTAATGATGAAATTCCAGGGTACAACTTTGTAATGTGAGTCATCTTATGAAAAAATGATTATTTCAGCTTACACTCATCCCCACCCTGTATGGAAGCAGGGGTTCCCTGGACCCCATGGCAAGGCAAAGACAGAGTAGGCCAACCCCTTCCAGTGTTAGCTTGCTCTTGGGTTGAGTTAAGAGTATTTACACACTCCCGTTTGAATTAAGTATACTTCTGAAGCCCTGCAAGTCCTCAGTGGCTTTTTTTTTGGATAATTGTGGCCTTTTTTCCTGCATGGAGAGCTCTCTTATTTCCTCATTATTTTGTTGGTAACTTCAAACTATAATAAAGGGCATCTGAATTAAATGAAGCTTTTCTGTACGTGTAAGAGGGTATTAAAAAACTACTCCCCAGTGAAGATGTGCCCTGACAGGCAACATTTGAGGAATGTAGCTCACTTGTCTCTCCTTCCCAGACCTCCAAACATCATTTAGCAAAATGTACATTTGTATGACATAATGTATGATTAAAAATAGCTAATTTATTATAAGAAGGGGATTCTACAGGGTGTTATAAATGTAACCAAAGGCAGACATCATCCTAAGAAGGAGGCCACCACCAAATGGCATTATCCCAGAAGAAAAGGAAACTTTGCAATGCTGACAGAGCCACAGCATGCTTTAATCTTTCAGTGACAAGTTTTACAGGATTCACAAGATATCTTCTAGACCAACATGACAGAAAGTACAAAAGTGAAACTGGCAACAAATGGACAACTTTTTGTCCCCTTTAATGCCATACACCTCAGTATCATTGCAAGTGTTGGACCAGGATAGCAAAAGTATCAGCCAGAAAACATAAGACCATTTTTTTGGTTTCTCGTGGGTCCCAAACTGCTGCTAGCCTCTAAGCCTTTCCTTGTCCTCCAAGGGGAAGGGAAAGAAGAGCAGTCTCAAGCTTCAACTCCAAGCTAAAAGGAGTAACATTATCCCAGTAAAAAACAGTTTCTTTTTTACGAAATTTGAACAAGACGCTTTCTGGAAAGAAGCTCCAGGAAGTTCATAAACCTTCTGGCCATCCCTGATAAACCCTTGCACATACAGCAGCCCATGTGCATTGCAGAATTATGCTAGGTCACAGCTGGCAGCAGCAATGTGCCCTGGAGTCAGGCAGCAAGAGTCACTGCTGTGATGGAGACGGCCAGTCTCATCAGCTGAATTTACTAGGGATTGTGTGCATCCTACCTGCCCTGTGGAAGGGATTGACTTGCAGATGAGCTGTGGGTCAATCAGAGGAGAATGACTCAAATGATCCTTTTTCCAACAAAGTTTTATAAAAACTCATAAATCACTGGTTTGGGCTTGCCTTGTTAGATGTTTCTTGTTGTTGTTTTAACTGCAAGGACAAATGTTAAACCCTCTCTGTTCTGTCAGAAAAAACCTTTTTCATGCAAAGATCAGAAACCAAGCAGAAAAGTAAGGAAATGCACAAAACACGTTCAAAAGCTCAGACCCACAAAGCCTTCACACAATATGGGCCCTGGGGAAAGAACAGCCATCCTGTTCTTGGGCTAACTATGTGCTGACCCACTGCACCAGTGGCCCTCTCTTACTCCTCTCCCGCCAGAGCCAACTGATGTTCCATTAGTAGACATCGCTTCTAAGAGAGACATATGATCACAGGAAAGTATTTTAATTGCCTCTGAGCCAGAAGAAGCAATCCTCTGTTCTGTAAGCACTCCTCAGGAAGGAAAATGGCATCGAAACCTCTTATAGTGGCTGTGCAAGATGGTGCATACAAGGCCAACCTCACTAGGAACACGACGTCCTGCAGATGCAAACATTTTGGGCCTTCCTTCTCTCCTTCAAACCTGAAGGCAGGATTTTTTTCCCATTGTTTACTGACATTTTCCTGCTGACTTCAAGTCTTTCCGTAGTTCATGAATCTGGGAAGCACTTTGAGGTTTTACATGCAGATCAAGTCTGCTGTGTGGCTTTCTCCAGAGTGCCTCAGCTTTAGGAATGATGTCTACTTACAGGCATTTTTCCATTTGTTTTATCAGGCTGTCTGAAAAACCTATAGAAAACTGAACAACAAAACATGGCCTAATATTTTCAAGTTATATCAAAGACCAATAAAAACACAACAATGCCAGACAAGATCCTTTCTATATATTTTGAAATTGCTTTGCTTGACATCTAAAGAGCAGATTTGCAGAAGATAAATTCCATTATCTTGAAAGCCTCAGCCTCTGCCATTTGCTTTTATTTCACTCCAAAACAGACTTGAAGTGCCAGTGCAACTGGCAACACAAAGCTTGATGCATTACCTGTAAGTTCACAACTTCTTCAGATTCATTATCCAGCTACCAATCCCAAAGAGCTGTGTGTGACACCACCACACAGACAAGGAGTTTCTAATGGAGCTGTGACTTACCTGGGTCCTACAGGAAGGCATCACCTTTCCCACTCCTCAGTGGAAGATGTGGAAATGCAATGGGATAATAATCCCAAGCAGTGTGGAAGATGTCAAGTGCAATAACTTGAGTGGGATAACACTCTTCCACAACATTGTTTTCTCCCTGTAAAGATGAGAGATGAAGTTGCCTGGGGTTGTGGGAAGAGAAAGAGAAGTGACCCAAGGAGACTCTAGCAGAACAGGTGATATTTCCAGTAGCCAGTAATGTTATTAATTGCCATCCACCAATTTTAGCAGTGCAGGTCCACTCCAGGTCCCTCAGCTACCCAAGGCAGACCCCTTTTCCAGGCTCCATGCTACAGCATAAGGCAGGGCGAGGCAAGGAGAAAAGCTCTCAGAACCCAGAGTCCATCATACCAGCTCAGCTGCACACAAAAAAAAATCCATCTCTCTCTGATCACAGCCTTGAAAAGGTTGGGTAGAAGGTCACACACAAAATCTGAAATCAGATTAATCTATATAAAGATTTTTGACTGGCAGGAAGATTTAGATTTAGATTAAGATTTAGACTGTGATGTGACATCATGTGCATGTCTAATAAGGGCTTTGACTGACAGGCCATCAATTATTGCATGTGTCTTTAGGGATAATTAAGTCTGTTGAATAGCACTGTATTATTTGAAGAAAAAAAAAAAAAGGGTCACATTTTCAATTTTATCTTTCTTCTGCCACATGATATGGCATGCGAGAGAATGTTTAATTTATGATCTGGAAATCCATTTTCAAAATTAATTCTGTCCACATCTTTTCCTCTGAGTTGGAGGATGGTGGGCTACAGGTCCCGGGCAGCCATCAAAGAGAGCACATGAATGAACTTCAGCAGAAATATTGGAAAAAAAAAGAAACACCAAAAAAGTTGTCATTTTTAAATATCAACTCTCAGCCACCTGCTATCAGTTATGTATAAGGGGCAACTCCCAAGGAAGAGAACTGCAGCTGCATCCACTTATTTTGCCCTTGCAAGCAGATTCTCAGCTGATGTAAAATGACAGAGCCTATTGCACTCAGTGGCATAATTTTGCAGCAGCTGAGAACATGTGCTTGAGACTCTAAATTAGCCTTCAATGGAAAGTTGTGTTTCTATAAGCTGGTTGGCTAAATAAGGACATGTCTGTAAAACTGCAAATATTGCAACAAGACAGCAAAGAGGAAGATGGAAGTAGTTGCTCAGATCCCAGGTCTTTGGGGGAAAATCCGTGGAAAATGTTCCTGTTACACATTTGCTTTAAATTTTAAGCTGCCCTCTGAGGTCCTGTTTGACTGCATGGGGTGCAGAGCAATCATCATAGTGTAGCTTTCAAATATCTGTGACTGCCTCAAAACTCCATCCATTGCTTTGATTTTACATTCCCAGTAGTTGCATGAACTCAGAAAAGCACTACAGAATAAAGCTATGGCAGAAAAAGATCTGTGTGTAGAACAAGTCATAAAGGGCAGAAAAGCAACTGAACCACCTGGAGCACTAGCCAAGATTGTTTTTTCTGGAGTTGAAAAAAGGTGAGGAGCTGAGAATTCTGCAGAAAGATGTAAATTCATCAGCTCTGGCAGAGGACATCAAGTGGCAGTAGCAAACAGACCCCTGTGGCTGAGAGATGTTGTCTGGATGAGACACAGGGCTGGAGAGTTCCATCCCTGCCTCTGGTATTGAAAGCAATATTTCAATTGATGCCTTCTGTAGAGGAAAACAAAACTGGTTTTGCCCTTGCACTAATTACCTAATTCTACAGTTTTAGGAAAAACCTCTCTCTCAGGGGAGGGGGATTTTAAAGTCATTTTTGGTGCCCTAGGAGTAGTGTTGCAAGAAGGAGAATAGTTTGTGTTTGAAATGAAAAAGCCCCTTACTGCACTTGAGCTAAAGATGCCCTGTGACATTGTTAGCAAAGGTGAAGCTGCCTTTAGACTTTGGGAGGTGGAAAAATGCTGAACAGATCCTCAAGGTCCTTCAAAGTATGTGATTTTTACACTAACACCAGATATTCCTGTACTAAAAGTGTTGGGAGCCTAACTGATCAAATTGGCACTGTGGGCTGCACAGCACTGGGGATGACTGGTAAGGAACCACACACATGAAAAACAAAGGACTATGGAGAGGGAGCAGTTGAAAGGATAAATATACCATTATGCTGGGTATGCTGACATCTCTTATCTGACTCATACTGGCTGCCCGAGTTGTGTAACAGTTCACAGTGTTTCTGAAGATGGGTCCATTACTGTGATGTCTAACACTACCAGCATTGTGTTGAATTACAGTTTTTTCTGCGTGAGAATGAGTCTCCTCAGGGAGAGTCACTTCAGCTAAAAAATACTTGTCCTTCTTGGATAAAAAAACACCCCAAAACATCTTAAAGTATCACTTATGAAATTGGTGTTTTGTCAAAGATATAGTTTGTACTTCAGGGATTACACAAATTTTTGAATATGATATATGGAAATGCAGGGGTTTCTCAACACATCTGAGATTATATTCTGTGTAATAAACTGGATCAGCATTGAAAACAAAGTGACAAATGTTCCAGTAGCCCCAAGCTGAACAGGAAATTTGGGAGAGAAGAAACAGGGGCTGTTGCTTTGGGAAGGGTCACTGGGAGAAAGTTGTAGCTGTGGAAAAGGAGATGTAGATCAGGACGTGACCTGGGCCCCGAGGGTTACACTTCCAAGCCAAGTCAGTGACTGTGCCATGTTTTGGAAAGGAGACTGCTCTTCTGCAAGGTCACCAGTCCTCATCAGAGCAGCTGCTGCAGCTGGAGAAGCCAAATGTGATGGGATCAAAGAGGCTGCCTGGGGCCATGATGACATCTGTGTGCAGCTCTGGTGCTGAGGCCTTCCTGCAGCAACCCTTGAACGTGGCGATTCTGTTTAGAGCAGCCACAGAGGAGGAAAGTCCATGCTAAAATTAAACACCTCAACAAGCATCTGGCACCCCTCCTAACACTAGACCTTGTGGTTCCATGTGCTTTTTCCAGCCACCCATTCTCATATCTCTTTTCTCCTTCCTGGGAAAAAAACTTTTCTCCCACTTTTTGGCCCTGACTGCTTTGTGTGGATGGTGGTTGACTCACAGGCAGAGCTGGTAGTGACAACTGCCCTCAGGTTAATCTCAGTGTCTGAATATAATGTTTGCTTGCTTATTTGTAACCCGCTAAACTGCGAGTTTCACAGTCTTTGCTTTTAGCCAATGCCATAAATAGAGTTAATGCAACACTTATCATCAAGCCTGCATGATGTTGATAGGCTTTCAGTTCATAAATCACACGTGTTTGTCATCCCCCTAAGCCACTTAATGTGACAAATCACACCATCTCCTGTGTCAAACTGCCCAGAGTTAACAAGCTACTCTTACTTCACCCTATGGAAAGTTCAGCTCTATTTAAAGCCAATTTAGACACACACAGACAGGTAATAGATGTGGTGTTGCAGAGAGATGTGTGGTGAGGTTTGGAAGAGGTCTGTCATACTCAGCACAAAGCTGGTAGCAACAGAATTCAGTGATGGAGATGTCCACTGATTACAGAGGGAGGAGTCTTGGGCTCAGGTTGGATCACGGACTTTTGGGACATCTGCCTGATATTGAACAAACACAAGAGGAAAGGATTAAAGCACAAAATGTGATCTCAGACTTGTGTTTCTGCTGCTGGAAATGCTCTCCTTCAGATGTCATTGCAACTCTGACTGGGTTCTTGCAAAAAGGACATATCTCAAAGCATTGACAGGGCCAATTTACTTACTTTAGCCACGCTGAATTCTATCTTTCCTATTGTATGTCCATTGTCCATGTGCTTAAAAACTGAGCCAGGAACAGGATCTTCTTATGTGTTTGTCTTTGGCTCAGACAGAGTTTGAAGTCTTGTGCATGTGTGTGTCAAGGACACGGTTCCCTAATGGAGTTCAGGACTGTAATTTGCTGTACAGTCTTCCCCTTGCTTCCTTTTCTGTGGTGTTATCTCAAATCAGTGACTGACTGTGATTTAGCAAAGATGGGACAAAAAATTTAGCCTTCACTGTAGCATTTGTGACACTATAGAGACACACACTTAGATTTCTTTCTCACCTTATTCTGGGCTAACTGATCCTGTTGCTCAGAAACAACATACTGAAAGATTCACAAACAGTTGAACATGGATAATAAACTAGAAGTGATGTGTAGCAACCTCCCAGTCTTCAAAGACATTGATATTGCTATGAGACCTGCAGCCACATGATAAAAAGGCAGGAATGACTAGTACTACATCTCCCAGACACCATGAAGGAAATAAAAAGCTAACCCCTGAGTGAATTATCAGAGTGGGAAAGAGCATAAGGGAAATAGATGTAGCTCAGCACAACGTTTAGCAGCTGACACAATATGAAGTTTGAATCCAGTCAGATGTCTCACACTGTGTGTGACCCCACATGGCATCTCTTCAGCCAGCACTGAGCACTAGTTAGAAATCAGCATGAGCAGCTGAGGACAGAGTGCCTGGGGCAGGACTGCTCCTCCTCACCGGAGCAGTTGCTCTGCAGTCTCACTGCTGCTCCTCTCAGTTCAAGAAACTTCAGCCACAGACAAGCAGAGGAGCCCCCACGGGACATGCAGCAGTCAGGCTGAGCCATGTGGTGTGGAGCTTGCTTGGGGTTGTGCCTATACAGGAAATATTAACTCATCTTTAAGATCCTGATGCTAGAGAGGGGTTCGGTCTGCTCGAGCCACTCGTGCAAGATGTCAGGCTGTAGCTGAGGAGTAAGAAGATCTATATTAATGAGCTGGCCACTCACAGGACCCTTTTGGAGAGCAGAAAGAGTTCATAACACCTGGACCCACTTTGCTACAGGGAGGGATCCCTAAGGATTGTCTGTAGCTCAAGCACTTGTTGCTAACAAATCTCATTACCGAGCACTTCATGTGTATTCTTCCTGTAACAACTACTTTCACTTTTTGGAAGAAGCTGCATTTATCATCTGTATTATAGGACAGAGCATGATTTGATCACTGTGGGGGAGGGTAAACGGAGTTTGTTTCACTACTATCTTTATTCAGCTTTATTTTCTCAACTTCTTACTATAGCTGGGATTTCTTCTTTTCTTTAATAGCTGACATGACACCTACAAGCTTCCAGCATGTGTGGCGAAGGCAGGTCCTCCAAAGCAGATTCCTGAAAAGCCCATGAGCACTGCTTTAACAGCCCAAGGCTCTGCAAGGGGTGGGGTGCCTAAACAACCCCATCCTGAGCTGCACAGAGCCCAGAGTGATGCCCTGCCCTCAGCCCAGACTCTCACCAGCACCATGGCTTTCCATCATTTCTTCCAGGGAAAGGGGCTGCTCTCCATGTAAGTTGTTGCAATCGTTGGCAGATCAAGGTGCCAATCAACTGGATTACTTAGCCTGTGGCAGGGTGTCACTGGGAATACATTTTATTGTGTTAAACAATCTGATATTACCAAAAAACTTTGTCCTTCAGAGTGTTACCATGACTCAACTCCATGAAAGAAAAATTACGCTCCTCATTCACCAAGGGTTTGTATCACATTGAAGGTGCTTTTTCTTCTGAAATGCTGCAGGGGTGTTTTGAACCCAGTTCAAAGCGATTTTTCTTTGCTTCGTTAGTCACATTCTCATCTCCTGAAAATCTCAGTTTCTGCAAGTGACTTTTAACAAAAGCAGTGCAGCAGCAGCCAAAGGGATGGCAGAGGGGAAGGGGACCCATGACACACTGAGGAGGCAGCAGAGATGAGTGAGAAGATGGCCTCACATCCTCTCTCACCGTCTGACAGCTGGGATGCAGGGCTGGGAGATGAACCCCCTCCTCCCTGCTCGAGTGGTCCCTTTTGGGGATCTGTCTGCTTGAGCTCCACCTGAGGCAGCAGAGCCCCAGCCAGAAGCAGCAGCTGCATCTCTTTGCCTGTGATTCCCTATTCCATCCCAAATACTTGTCTTCCCCAAGCATTAGAGCTGCACAAAGGAAACCATATGAGACTGGGGGCTGAGGACAGCCCTGTGTTTGAAGACACAGAGAGTTACCTCAGGCACTGGGAGGCTTTGTGATGAGGCTGGTCAGGATGTCATCGTAGTTCATCAGCTCCGGCTAAGTCTAGAAATGAAAAGTGGGAAAGAAACTCAACTTAGCATCTCTGTTAAAATTAAGTTCTGCATCAACAGCTAAGGGTATCTGAGTTCAGCTCTTGCACTAATGTTACACAGAATATTTGTACACTCAAAACAAACTTCACAGTGTTGCACAGGAATTTCAGAGTCACCACAGGCCCTGTGTGAGCAATAAATTCCAGTAGATATGGAGGTGGCACCTGCTGTCCCTCCCACCTCTCTCTTTATTGGAGAAGGACAGTTCCCTCACTCCATCTGCCAGGATGTCCTCCAGACTGTGGGGCTTTATGCTTTCTAGGCACCTCCTCCAGTGAATGTTGTGCTGAGTCCAGATCTCAGATATTCATAGGGAAGAGCTTAACCCATGCTGACATCACTGCTGGTGTGTTTCGTTCTGACTAGATCACCTCACGTCTGGTTTAACAGAGCCATAATATTTTAGCTGCAGTGCCGTGAATCCTTCGCTAATTTTCGGAGTTGAATTCTGAAATCTGAAATCTTCAGTAACAAATTCACACACAATCAAACAGGCTGTCCTTCACTGAAGATCCTTAGGGACTCACAGCAAGGTAAAGTCCATTCAGGAGGCACTCAGGCAGCCACACTCCCATAACCTGAGAGTTCAGCTGCTGGGACCTAAGTCTCTTCATAGTGAGCCCATGGGAACTCCCCCACAGGTCCCACACTCACTCAGGCAGACCAGCTTTCCTCACCAGTTTAAACCCAGATTTCCCACAGCAGAGCCTCAGACCTCTGTCTCCTTCAAGTAATCTTTTAATGGTGCAGCAACAGAATAGAAACCTTGAGCTGATGGCTCCAGAGAGGGACCCTGAGCAAAGCAAAGCCTGGGCTTTTACACCCCCATATCTGTGTGTGAAGGTCTGTGATCTTCCAGCTCTCAACTTTCGCTGTATCTCCAAGTGTTTGGTCACCTGGCTGGTGGCCTGCCACAGGTCCCTTGGCATTCAAAAGGTTGGCAGTTCACAGCTTCTTCGTTTGGGCTTGGGCTCCTGCCCCACAGAGCTCCATCTGCAGCTCTCCCTGCAGCTGCACGCCCAGCTCCCTGCACTGAACATTGCTCAACACTCAGCGTCTGAGGTATAGGCTGGGGACTGGCAGGGCAAACTGGGACACTGCAGCCAGAATTTGGGATTGGATTGCACTCTGCGAAATGCCTCTAAGGGAGGGGTTGGAGGGGTCAAGCTATAATTTCAACCTTATCAAAGTGAACAAAAGCATAGCAAGTAAGGCTGGGCTCCTCTGCAGCCCCTTCTGATCCTCATGGTCTCCAAGACACCTCTCACCTTCCTGATTAATGTTCCAGCCATCCTCCAATGCAAACTGGGACTAAACCCTGCAGTTTTCTAACAAAGCTTAAAATTCCCAAGGAACCTCAATGGATTTCAGATAGATACCCTACATCTAATACCTCTGCCGAGTTCCTGACTTTTAGTACTCTGCACAGTTATGAATTTTCACTCACAGGCTCAACTTTTAAAGGTTTTCTCAGATTTCATTTGAAGGTCAAGGCTGAAGCAGTATCAGGGGTTCAAGTATGCCCTTGGGAAGCCCAAGTTTTCACAATTTCTGTATGAAAGCTGCTTTTGGTGGGAAGAGCTGTCTGGTTTGGGCTGTGTGCTTGCTGCAGAGCCCCGGAGGGATGCTGGCACAGGCTGCAAACCTGCCTGGGATGCAGGGGTGCCCACCCAGGCCTGGGCAGCAAGAAGCACCCGGCACAGGCACTGCAGAGAGCTGAGTGTCACAGCAGAAGCAGCAGAAGGTAGGCAGGAAGCAGGTCTGAAATACCCCGGACTGCCCCGGGAGGAGGGAGGGATGCTCCTCATTGCTCGCTTTGGAGTAACTGGAAACAAACACGGTGCGTGAGTGCCCCATATGCACAGGGATGGGCTCTCTTCCCCAGAGGTTTTCAGCTATTCCACCAGACAGATAAGGAGAAAAGACATCTGCCAGAGAGGGGAATTCAACCGTCTTGCAAATCTGTGGCTGCAATTTGGACCCTTGTCATGCCCACGTACTGTGTCACTGCGAGAGGAATTCAGTTACCATGGGTTACCCTATCAGTACGGGGACCAAGTGCCTCCCCTCCCAACAGCTCTATAAAAAGAGTCGCTCCAAGACACCCCGGCGGCTCCTGCATACCGGCACAGACCCGCAGAAACTTGGCCACAGGGGCACGGCCGCCAGAGGAGGTGTCAGCATGTCGTCTGCTTTCCAGCTCCAGTGCCACCTCGTTCTCATCTTCCTGGCAGCCTCCAAGGGAGAAACCAGATACCTAGAGGTGAGCAATAGGGCTGATGATTAAACATCTCGCTGTGCTTTTAGCTAACTTGTACTTTCAGCTTTCAAGCGTTGTGCTTTGTTCTCTCTCCCTTTCCTATTCCCACTTCTCCTGCATTAAACTTCCACCTGGAAACATAAATGCAACAGTCCCATGTACTCTGTACTACCCCTCTATTTATTTATGCTCAGCAATTTTGCTGAGAATTTAAGAGACTCTCAGTGCACTTAGTTGCTGGGCTCACCTCTTAGATGCCAGGTTTATTTTCCCTCTCCTGCAGGTTGGCAGCTTTCTGCCTGAGTCCTTCCACAGCTGCACTGTTTCTGGAGCAGGGATGTAATGTGCCTGCTCTTGAGAGGTGCAGGGAGAGAGCTGCATTTTGCTTTGCCCCAGACTCTTTTTGCCCTCCATCTTTCACCAGGTGAGGGATGCTGGTGAGGATGACCCCTTCCTCCTGCTCAGTGAAGATCTGAAGCGAGAGCTGTCTGCAGGACAGATCTACCGGCGGTCGCTCCGTGAGTTTCTTTGGTGCTCTGGTAGGGACTGCTGGCAGGTGGGAGAATCCTGGGGATACCTCAGGGAGGGAAAAGGGCTAATTGGGAGTGCCAGAGCTGCAGGAGCTTTTTGCAAGACTAGAGAGAACACGGCCAAAGCAATAATTCGTAGGAACCTGTGGTTTTGAGGCAGTGGGTTGGGGTTCATAGCTGATGGTCCCTAAAAAACTGGAGTAGGATGGGGATTCCCCACCCCTGTCCCTAGGCAGGGTCACATTGCCAAGGGGTGGGGCAGGTGAAGCAGCTGTGACTGGAGAGAAACCTGAAAGAACGGAGTGTCTGTGCACTAGTACACACACACACACGGAGTTTTCTGCTCGGAGGTGCACTGACACGCCATCCCCCCCATCCCCCGGAACACGCTTGTGCTCACACCTGCGAGTTACTATTCATCCTCTGGCGCTCAGCAGGCTCCTAATTGCTTCAGCTGGGTCTCCTTGTCCTCCCCGCCAGCCGGATCCCAGCGCGGGGGGGTCTCCTCTCCCCCTCCTTCCCTGCACAGCGGGGTCTGGCACTGAGCATCCCCCCGGGGCAGGCAGAGGCAGCAGCCCTTTGTCCCTGCCTCTCCAGGGTGCATCGACATGCTGAGCATAGAGGGGCAGTTCACCTTCACCGCGGACCAGCCACAGCTGCACTGCGCGACCTTCTTCATCGGGGAGCCCGAGGAGCTCATCACGATACGCTACGACTTCGTGAACATCGACTGCCAAGGGGGGGACTTCCTGAAGGTAAGGAGCTGCCCGTCTCTGCTCTCCCGGGACTGCCGAGGTGTTCCCTGCCTGTGCGAGGGGCGGATCTGTGTGCTGTGTGTGTTTCTGCGTGCAAAACAAAGCAGCCCCCTCTGGAAGGGCTCTTTGTTCTCCCCGAGGCACCCCGAGTTTGTGTTCCCCTCCCATCACCGCTCCTCTAAAGCAAAGTCAGGTGCAGGATGAGGATCCCTCTCCAGACAACAGCGCTGGCTCTTCTGAACTTTTCCAGAACTCCACCCCTATGGAGTGTCCATACCTGGGGGGATGGCTGAAAATTTGGTCAGTAGGATTCACTCGTTGCCCTGTGAATCACACGAGCCCTGCAGATAATGACACAGATCTCTGTAGATCTCACTTAACATCAGATTAATAGTGAGTGGATCATTGCAGGCTTTCTTTAAAATTTCCCTGCTAGAACTTTTCAGGACATTGGCTCTGAACAGAAAGAGGCTCATGACTCGCAGCCATTTATATTCCAGTGTTAAAAAACTTTACCAGCACGTTTCTCTGGCAGGCAGGAGCATTCACCAAGATCTGAACTTGGTCAAGGAGAGAAGGGGTGGCTCGATGGTCCCTGGCTCCCCTCACCTTGCACTCTGCCCTTTGTGCTGAACTGTCAGGGCACAGAACAGACCACATCCCATCTAGTAGCAAGCTGAGGTCCAGGAACAGGGAGAAGGAGGAAAGCTGCCCTTCGGCCTTTCCTTGTCTCCTGTTCCTTTTACCCTGGAGAATTTTGTCTTTCCATTCCACACCTTGGCTGAGATCTCTCCCCATGTGGCTACAGGGAGGCTGATTCAGTCTCTTGTAGGACTAAGGCTTTTGTACCTGGACTCTTGGTCACCCACAGAGGCTAGAAAAATGCCAGGGTATCTTTTATGTTTATTGAGGTTTCCTTTCTTTGATAAATCCCAAACTTCCCTGTTATATTGCTATATATAAACAGGCAGTTTTTCCCTTATGTAAATTAAGCACCTGCATCTCCATTCTTCAGAAACTGACAGTTCTGGCAAATCCAGAGACAGATCTTGATGTTTTTTTCATCAGGAAGTCTGCATACACACATCAGAATTACTGACTGAACCTGGTCTTTGAATTTTGGGAGTACTGAAGTGTTTAAGGAATTACCTTGTGAGAGCAGCTAGGAGGGAATTGATACAGCAAGGCAGGCAACTGCGTATCTGTGCTAGAACTAACACGTATTTCTTCTTCTGACACATTTCTCTGAAGATGGTGAGGGAAAATTGTTGCTTTTTTGTTATGAAGGAAAGATTTGTAGAAGTTGATGCTTAAGGTTCAGACAAATAATGCAGGATTTGTTTTGCTTTCTTGTGGTTAAGATGAGGTGACAAAGCTGACACAAGTGAGAGCAATAGCTCTGCCAATAATTCCCCCCCAAATTTTTTTCTTTGCATTCCAATATCTCTGGAAGGCCACTGGGACCATTAATGACAAGCTGCAAAGCATGGATGGTGGAAAATTACAGGCCAGAACAATCAACATAATGCCTGGAGTTGGAAAAGTTGATTTATATTTCTTGTGGCTCCCAAACTAAGCTGGTCAAAAACTTCTCATAGTAGCAATGAAATTGAAAAAAAAGGATGTGATGATGCTGAAGCAAAGAGATGCTTCCCTCAAAAAACCCCAAAAACAACAGAAGTAGTCACCTGAGGGAGATAAAAATAACATTAAATGTTATATGCATCCCGTCCTGAAACACCGGTTGAAGCATGAGTAATCAGTTAAATGTTAGGAAATTAATAAATATAAAGAATTTTTGTTTTCTGTTTGTGGCTTTGAACGTGTTATATTGTGTCAAAAGAGTGTTATAATTCATGTTTCTGTTCTCTGCTAACAGACCAATAAGCAAAACCTTGTTTCGTATTATTGAACCTCTGTAGGTGTTTGATGGATGGATACTGAAGGGAGAGAAATTTCCCAGTTCCTTGGACCACCCGCTCACCACTCCTCAAAGATATGTAGACTTCTGTGAAAGTGGGAATATTCAGAGGAGCATCAGATCCTCACAGAACGTGGCAATGATCTTCTTCAGGATTCAGCAGCCGGGCAATGGATTTACTGTCACAGTCAAGAAGAACAGCAATCTCTTCCGTAAGTCTGCGTCTCATACTACCACCAAAGGGGCTTGAATTTGGGGCAGGAAGCAAAAGGAATTTACTGCTTTGCACTGAATTTTCTCACTGTGGTTTTCAGCCCTGGTAAGGCAGATGGGGCCATGTGCACCTGCATGCCTGCAGGCTTGATTCAGGCTCAGTGTGTGTCTCAGGGAAAAAAAAAGGAGCTGAAGAGATCACACAGGCTTCAATATGCAAGACCATAAGGCTCGCTCTGTCAAATGAGATCCCTCCCAATCTAATATTGGCATGTTCCAACACATTTAGCTAGAACAAACAGTTTTAATTTAGCAACTTCAACCTCAGCGTTTTCTAGATCTGAGTGAACAATGAGGAAAAAATATCTGAAAAAGGTCAACAGTGAAATCAGTGTATTGAATGGTTATGTGGTAGTTATGAGAAATATATTACCACAGGGATCTATCTGCAAGTTTCTTTCCCTAAGCGTCTGAGCTGGCAAGGCACAAATTATCATAGAATCATAGAACAGCTTGGGTTAAAAGAGATCACAAAGATCATCTCGTTTCAACCCCCCTCACCATTGCCAGGAATGCCACACACTAGATTAGGTTGTCCAGGGCCTCATCCAACCTGGTCTTGAACTCTTCCAGCAGTGAAGAACTCACAACTTGACTGGGCAACCTCTTCCAGTACCTCACTTGAATTATTTTATCCAGAGAGGACAGGACATTTAACAAGTATTGTTCAGGCCAGTCTGATTTATCTGGCTAACTACTCAAAGTGACCAAAGAAAACAAAACAAAAACAAACACACACCCCCTCCCCCAAAAAACCCTAAACAACAAACCAACAAACCGACTCCAAAAACCAAACCAAATCAAAAAACAAACCAAAAAAACCCCACCCAAAATAAAACAACAACAACTAAACGAAACCAAAAAAAGCCCCCAAAACCCAAAAACAGTGACAGCATGTCTGCTGTGTCTTTACTCCAAGTTATTCAGGCTTGAGCCTTCAGGCTGGATCCCCACTGTGGTGTGGTTTCATGCCCGTGGGTGTGATCATTGTATTAAACTGCTGGAGCTGGCTGCTGTCTTTCACCATTCTGCTCAAGGACCCAGGTCTATGTCAAGGATCCCTTGGGTTGCTCACACAGATGATAAGTTACTCCTTTATCTGAATTCTTCAGATTGAACTTAAAGATAAAATCATGCTCTCATTTCAATGAGATATTTTGCAGTGTAAGGAACTCCAGAGGAGTAGAATGTGTTTTAGGGGGTTGCTGGCAATATCAGGCAATAAGCTGTTAAAACTAAACACAATCTCTCCACCCATATTTAGCTTCCTTCACACTGACAGACTGTGTGAGCCCTTACAACACGAGCCCCTGATGTACAGACTCCAGGTGTGAGCTCCTCTATTGACTGCTTCACCCTCAGGTTCTGCCAGACCTCATGCTACATAGTAAACAATGGGGAGGGAATTTTTAAGGAACAAATGCTATGCAAGAACCTCAGAAAATGCCACACACATTTTTTTCAGTATTTGGTTGTAACTCACAGTAATTGAACTATTTCTGATTTTTTTTTTGAACTGTAACTAAGTGGTTTTGCTACATACAGGGATGACTGGACAAGTAACTCTTGTACCTTTTCCTGTATCCAGCTTGCAATGTCATCTCTCAGACACCCTCAGGAAGGTTTACCATGGTCATCCCTCACCAGCACAGAAACTGCAGCTTCTCCATAATCTACCCAGTGGTGATAAAAATATCTGACCTGATCCTGGGACATTTAAATGGTCTCTTTTTAAAGGTGGGATCTTTATTTCCTAAGAAAATACCAGCATGTGCAATTTTTCTGGGCACAGAGGAGGGAAGGGGTGAAGCAGGGATAGGCTGTGGCACTGGCTGCTCTGGATATTTGTGTGCATGCTGAGGGCTCTGGTTTCTTCCAGAGAGGAGATCTGGGGCTGTCTCTGTCCCTGTTGTCTCTTTAATGTTGCAATGGCAGCCAAATTATGCAAAGTACCATTAATGCATGTAAAGATTGCTTGCCATAACAAAAGTTGAGGATTTCACTATAAAGAAAGGAGCACTCTCCCCACGAGCTGTCTGTATTTAAATTAATGAAAGCAGCAAACACTCTGAAGAGAGAAAGGAGCCATTAGATGGCAAGGTATCACCACGGACAAAACACAAAGGTGATTGCCTGCTCCATATGCTGAGAATGCTCTGCTCTGATCTGGGGTTTTTGGTGCTTGGTGACAAACCCACAGAAGAGCACAGAAGCTGTTGGTGATACCTGTGCCTGGGAGGTGTAAGAGAGTGCCAGTTCCAAAATATTCTGAAGAATAGAGCAAGGAAATTTGTTTTCTCCTGCCAGTGAGTCTGACAGCCTGAGTTCTTCAAGGAGATTGCCAATGTCTGAGCAAGCCAGGTTTTGAGAGATGGGCAAGTGAATTAGTTGACTTATTCAGTGGTGAGCAGAAAAGGACAACAGCAAAGGAAGGTTAAGAAACCAGGCACCTAAATAGCAACACAGGGATAACTGTCTAAAGGTGCTCAAGGTGTCCATGCAAGATGCTTTTGGCAAACAGCATTAATTTTTGAAAAATTGTGGGTTTAATATACAGTAAGACATTGTTTTCAGAAAAAACCTACTTTTTTTGTTAATTTCTACTTTAACTCAACTTTGCCACAATGGTGAATTTTAGCGTTTTTTTAGGAATAAGTATGGTATAGTGGACCTGAAGTTCCTGCCTGCCAGCTGTGAATGTAGGCATACCTACAGCCCATGCCTGCATTCATTTGATTATATGTCTAAGCTTCCAGAACTAGATTGCTTATTGCATTAAAAGCAGTTGAATCAACACCTTTTCTGCTTGTCAGTAATTTTCAGAGTCTACTTAGTCTTTTGTTGGAATCCCTTAAGAAAATTAACTTACTAATGTCAAATCAAGGTAGTGCTGCTCAGGATGAGAAACTGACTTCGCACAGCTTTAAGCACAGGGGATTTCTAAAACCTATTGTTAGCTTTAATAATGTCTGCATAACTGCTAAATTTTGAAGATGAATAGTAAATAACTTTTAGCGTCTGCCTTTTTAAGAAACCATCTGCAGGCTGTGCAGGAGTGGGAGATTTTGTAGAGCTTCTTGGAGGAGCTGGTTTAGACCCATCCAAGATGTTTCCACTAGCTGACCTCTGTCACTCCTTTCATGGATCTGGTAAGAACTTCTTCCTATTACCTCCACATAATAAAATAATTAACCATAACAAGACATGCAGAGACCCCCACACACATCTGGACTTCCTGCTGGACTGGTGAACTTCACATTTAGCAGAACATGAGAGCTAAAGGGATTTAAGCCTGTGGTTTGGCTGTGTGTTACAGCACACCCATGACCACCTTCCTCTGCCCCTTTAATAAACATTATGACAAGGTTGAATTAGACAGATGTTAAAAATCCTTGTCCTATGACAAAAATAAATATTTGAATGGCAGCACAAAAAGGTCTGGAAATTCACAACAAATGAAGGCAGATTGTTACGTTTTCAGCTAAGGAGCTTTTCTCTCATTTACTCAGTGTTTCCAAGGCCTTTTCTGCTGCAGCTGTAACACATACCCCCAAAGCCTCAGAGTTCCCACTTTCTGCTTTGAACCTGCTGGGGCTCTGAACCTGTTTCACTATCATGCTGGTCCAGTGACTTCTTTCTCCTCAGAAAAAATAAGAGCTTCCAGCTTCCCTAATATTCCATAGCAGACTGCAAAGTGGCAGTGATATGACACTCTGTGGCACACCTGCCATATCTCAGGAGTATCCACTGGAGAAGCAGCATTTCCACAGAGTTGTAGAGCAGGAACATTCCTGGCCCTTGTGGCCTCCTTTGCCTTTCATCACACCACAGCAGTCCAGGCACTGTTCAAGGATTTAACTGGTAAGTGCTGCTGTTGAATGATAATACTGAGCACTGGAATGAGGTTAAAATGTGTTTTCCTGGTGGTGTGAAGGAAGTGAAAATTCATCTCAGCAGCTCCTGCTCTCCCAGTGACATACCAGATTTCTCCTCAAGTGAGGAAATTCCCCAAACAAAAGGAGGCTTTGCCAAGCCTCCACTCAAATGGCTTGCCTAAAGCAGCAGTCAGTGACATGCTTGGTTTCCCTCAGAGTGAGACCATGTGCTGGGCACTACCATTTGAGTTTGTCTTGATGGGACTCCCACATGCCTTTGTCCCTGTGAAGAGTGTCCTTACACACAAACCCACTCATGCCTCTAACAGGAAACATGTTGATGTTGCTAATTTTGGCTGTCTCCAGGGTATAGTGCCACTGCCCTTACCCATCACTCGTGGCATCTAACAGTAGCACACAGACATGGAGCAGCATTTGCATGAGGGAAGGATACTTGATTCAATACCCCAGAACTGTAAAGCAAAACTAACAAACACACAAGTTAATCACCAATATCACCGCCAGTTCGTCATTACGACACAAGAATTTGTTACATTTCCAAAATTGCACATATCAGTGTTTCATAATCCCCATCATTATATATCTCTTTTCCCTCACTTTCTCTCATATAAATGTATCATTGTATCTCCTTTTTATCTCTTTTCCCTGAACAGCCCAGATGAAGATTGGCTGTGACAACACCGTGCTGCGGATGGTCTCCAGCGGCAAGCACATCAACCGTGTGACATTTGAGTACCATCAACTGGACCTGCAGGAAACAGAAACCAGAAAGGAGAACAGCATCGAGGAATTCTGCCTGCCCAGTATCTGAGAAACAGGCACACACATCTTCCCACAGCTAATGAAAATCAAGTTCTATAATGATGTGTTTTTTTCCTTTAACTAGCTGGTGGTGTCGAGCCTTTCTATAAGCATAGTTCTTTTTTCATACAATCAGTCATTCCCATTAGCAAGCAGGAAAGAGCAACAAATGTATTAATCTTTGTTATTATCATCATATTATTTCTGCAATGTTTAAGCTCATTTACCATATCAGAAATCAATAGCAAGAATAGAAGGGTATGTCTCCTGTATAAATATTATTAGGAAAATAGACAAACACCCTAGTCTGGGGATATATAAAACTCACAATAAATATAAACTTCATGCAGCAGCTTTATCCTTTTATATCTAGTATAAACAAACAAAAAAAAAGATGGTGAAGTATAATTCCAGTTTTGTAAGAGGAAGCCAAACATTAGTGTGCGTAGAAACTACTGTTTTACTTATGACAATAAATGTACTATTTATTTCTAATGACATGTTTTTAATAAAAATTTATAGCATGAGACTTCCTTACACAAATCCAAACATAAATAAATACATTCAAAGAGTTGGCAAAGAGTTCTTATGTTGTATTTTTTATGAAAAGGTCTTTTAAAATACTGATTAAACTTCCCAAGTGTTGTGCAGTTCTCTGGAAATGAAAATTTTGAATACATGTTGCTGAAAAACCATGAACTATGATGAGCAAAAATTTGGTTTCTCTAGGTTGGTTACACCTCTACACAGAATAAGGTTCATTAGTGTACTTAGTACCTTCCCTCTTTCCCTCTTTAAGATTTTTTTGGTCAGGTGTCCTGCTGACCCATGAAGACCCGGATACAAAAGTACAGATTTATTTTTCCAGCCCTTTGGTGTCCCAGAAAAAGAGTGTCAGCCTTGAAGAGCTCTGGGAAGCACAGGCACAGCAGAGGATCAGAGCTGTGTCCCAGCTTTGAGAGCAAGGTCTGACTGGTGTGTTTTCTGGGAGTAATACCTGGCAGTAACAAGAGCAAACTGTTCCTCCTCTAGGGCTCAATTAATGGTGAAACCTAATTAATTCAGTTGCATTCCTGAAATCTTTCACTGTAAATTTTTTAGATTTTAGATTTTTTAATCTCACAGTCATTCATCCAAAATCAAGTGTCTTGGTTATTCAGCAGCTCTGCAGTTTATCTCCCTGACTGAAGTGGGTGAAAACCACAGGATGCTTGAAACTCGCCCTCTTTTGGTTTTGGAAACTGCTTTTGTGACTGACTCATGAAGACATGGATGTCTTGGTGGACTCAGGTGAGCGTATCCACCCTGCAGGGCTGTGTTTATGTAAAAAGTGGGCATTGTGGGAATGTTTCACTTCATTCCAAGGAAAACAGACAAAGGTGCTGCTGGCTACGACACAAAGCACCCCTGACTCTGAGTGGGGGTGTTGTTGGTCACTACAGCCCTGCTCCAGCCTCATGCATGGCACTGTGTGCTTTCTGAGCCATGCTGAAGTGCTGCCACTGTTGGTGTCACCACCAGCATTGGAAACACCATATCTTAATTTTAAAACTGAATTAGGATCTGTTAGAACTAGAATCCTGATATAGAATTAGGATTCTATAATCCTAAAATCATAGAATGTTCTGAGCTGGAAGGGACCTTAAAGATCACCTAGTTTTAATCCCCCTGCTGTGGGATGTTAGAACACCTTCCACTAGACCAGGTTTCCCAGAGCTCCATCCAGCCAGGCCTTGAACACTTCCAGGGATGGGGCATCCACAAATTCCTTGGGCAACCTGTGCCTGTGCCTCACCACCCTCACAGTAAAGAATTCCTTCCTAATATCTAATCTAAACCTACTCTCAGTTTGCAGCCATGCCCCGTGTCCTGCCACTGCATGCTCTTGTAAAAAATCTTACTTGTAGGGTCCCATCAGGTACTGGAAGGCCAAAATTAGATCACCCCTAAGACTCCTCCTTTCCAGGCTGAAAAAATCCAATTGTCTCAGCCTTTCCTGATAGGCTGACCATCTCTGTGTCCTCCTCTGGACTCACTGCAGCAGGTCCCTGTCCTTCTGTGCTGGACCCCAGAGCTGGTGCAGCCCTGCAGGTGGGCTCTGAGCAGAGCAGAGCAGAGCAGAGGGGCAGAATCCCCTCCCTGCCCTGCTGCCCACGGGGCTGTGGCTGCAGCCCAGGACACGTTTGGCTCTCTGGGCTGGCAGTGCCCATGGCTGGGTCATGTGCAGCCTCTCAGCCAGCAGCACCCCCAGGTCCTTCTGGGCAGGGCTGCTGTGATCTGTGCATGCCCAGCCTGGGCTGGTACCAGGGCTGATACCAGGGCTGATACCAGGTGCAGCACCCTGCACTTGGCCTTGTTGAACCTCATAAGATTCACATGGGCCCTCTCCTAGAGCTTGTCCAGGTCCCTCTGGACAAACTCAGGCATCAGGTGCACTCAGCTTGGTGTCAACTGCAAATTAGCTGAGGGTGCCCTTGATCTGTCACTATCTGTGACATTGATGAAGATACTAAATCACACTGGTCCCAGTACAGGCCCCTGAGGGACACCACTTGTCACTGATGGACACTGGGACTCTGAGCCACTGACTCCACACTCTGGATGCAACTGTCAAGCCAATCCTCATCCACCACTCCAATTTAGAGAGAAGGATGTTGTGGGGGACTGTCAAAGGCTTTACAGAAGGCCAGATAAACAACACCTGTAACCCTTCTCTTATCCACTGACGTAGTCATTCCATCACAGAAGGCCACTGATTTTGTCAGACAGGGAGAGAAAAATCAGGGCTCGATGAAAAAGCTTTTTTTCTGAGAAAACTTGAAGCGACAGAGCATCTCTGCCCCCAAACATCTTGCTTGGTTCATCCCTTCTGGGTGTCTGTCACTGTCAGGGTGGCCCTGCCTGCAAGCAGCCCCACCAGCCTTTTTCCAGCAGCAGCACCCTTCAGTGAACCAGGGCAGTTTCTGGGTTGCACTGTTTGGGAATAAGCTCTTATATCAAGCTGTTCCCATTCATTTATCTACCTTCAAACTGGGGAGAGGCAGGGGTCTTTAAAACACTACGACTTGGTCATTAGAAAACAGAGGAGCTGAAACTTTAACAACATATTTCAGATCCAAGAGCTGAGGACTAAGTCACCAGTGAAGGTAAACTCAGTCTTTTGCTTCATGCAATTTCACAGTGAGATTTTCCACCTTTCAGCTTTCTGTGATACTTTTTCTTTCAATGCTAACATGGCTTAAATACCTTCCAAACACCAAGGCCTTGCAGAAAAGATTCTTAATGCTAAGAGATTTGAGATTTCACCTTCTATGTTGTGCAGGAGTAGACTTTATTAATAAGAAAACTTATTGTTATAGATAAAGGAAAACGAAAAACGACACTCTGGATATGATGGGCAGCACCACCTATTGATACTGCTCATGTGAAGTACTCAAGCACACAGTGGTTTTCTCAGAACTGGCTGAATTATAATCAACATAAATTTAGGCAGCACCATCAATGGTATCACTCCTCTCTGATGGATGTCTTAGACAAACCCGGATCCCAGACAACCAGGAATTCTCTGGTCTGTGCTTCAACACCTACCTCATGCAGAAAATCAAGTCACTTCAATCTGTGTATGTGTATTTATTCCTCATCATTTCAGCAGTTGTAGAACTTCAGCCACATGAAGTCAGCCCTTAGATGTCAAATGGCATGAATCCTCAAGGGTTTAGTACTGGAGAAATAAGGAAATAAGTATCCTCATAAGTGAAAAAAAAAAAACCTACAATAAAGACACTGCAAGAAGAAAAATAAAAAATAAGGCAACTGGAAATTTTGCAAATGAGTAAAAAAAAGGCAGAAACCAGTGAATAACTTGACTATCTCTTGAAAGAAAAAAGGAAAGCATTTATCAACTAGCAAGGTTGCAGCCTGGAGGATGACAAGAAATGGAAAGCCTCCTAAAATAAACAAAGAAATCAAGCCCCTAACAATAAAAATGTAACAGAAGTCTTTGAAGAGGAAGTGTTTTGAAATGTTGGCTTTGATAACAAATTGCACGTCCAGTATTTAGACACCCTGTCATCCATCACTGCAGACAAAATCATCAAATCTCACAATTGATGATAAAACTCAATAAATTCTTGGGGAAAGGTGTGAGTGACAGCACTGGAGCAGACTCTGATGTCTGAGAATACACCAGTTTTCTTCACCTTTTTTACTTGGCATCACCACTGACTTTTTTTTAGGGAAATTATATAAAAGGGGTCATGACACCTCAACAGCACATGGCACAAGGGCACTGTGCTAGGCTGAGGAAGAAAACCACTAGCCTTGAACTGACAGATTATCCAACACTCCAGCAATGACTGAAAAACTCTTCAGCACCACAAAAACTGCTAAAGATTCTACCATCAAGAATTGTTGTCTGTGGTGAAAGGAAGTAATCAACAATTCTTATTGCCAAAAAAAAAACCAAAACACTCTTCAAAGACAGAGGGATACAGGACACGAATCAACATTAAATCCAGGGTTGCTGTTCAGAAAAACTAATGTAATGAGTTTCCCAGAGGGAAGCTGAATTTCCCACCTTAAAAAGCTCAAATCCACTGAGATTTGACATGAAAACTCTTTTACTTAAAACCATGCAATAATTCTTCAGGTGAAATTCTGGGGGTTTTCCTTCTATCTATACCAGGCATAAATTAAATTTGTGAATTATAATGCAGAGATTTAACAGACAGTGCAGAGTCTTTGTTGTTAGACTTATTCAGAAGAGAAGATGGAAACATTCTGCAGGTACTGGAAAAAAAATCTGTCCCTAGAGAAGTGACTCCAGGCATTTGAAAGAATCGGTAAACTGAAAAATGTTTGTCACGAGTGTTTTGCAATGGAAAGGTAAACATTGTTATGGGACCCACCAACATGGAGCAACCACAGATCACAGAATATTCTGAGCTGAAAGGGACCCATAAGGATCACAAAGTCCCACTCTTCAGTGAATAGTCTCCACACTGGGATCAAACCCACAATCTTGTTGTTATTTGCAATGTGCTTTAACAAACTGAGATAATCTCAGCCAAGACCCTTATAAAATAAGATACAAGAACAGATACAGACTTGTTCAAGCTGTTTGGGATTTTTTAAGGAAAAAAACCACTTGGAAATTAAGGGTTATTTTCAATAAGTAAGGTGCATTAGAAATCTTTTATTGAAGTTGTTACAGCCACACAAAATCGGGAGGAGCTGTTGACTCCCTTGAAGGCAGACAGGCCCTACAGAGAGACAAATTAGAGAGATAGATAATCATCAACCATACGAAGCTTAACAAGGACAAGTAACAGATTCTGCACTGGGATGGGACAATCCTGGACGTATGGACAGACTGGGGAGTGAGAGGCTGGAAAGCAGTGCCATGGAAAGGGAGCTGGGGGCCCTGGTCTGTGGCAGGTTGAACATGAACCAGCAGTGCCCTGGCAGCCAGGAGGGCCACCCGTGTCCTGGGGACATCAGGGACAGCATCAGCAGGGCAAGGGAGGGCATTGTCCTGCTCTGCTCTGCTCTGGGGCAGCCTCACCTCCAGTGCTGGGGCAGCTCTGGTGCCACAACAGCCCAATGCAGGGCTACAGAGTGTCCAGAGTGGCCATGAGGATGGAGAAGGGCTGGAGGGGAAGCTGTGTGAGAGCAGCTGAGCTCACTGGCTCTGTTCAGCCTGGAGGACACTGAGGGGAGACCTCACTGCAGCTACAGCTTCCCTGTGGGGAGAAGAGCAGGGGCAGGCACTGATCTCTGCTCTGGGGTCACGTTCAGGTGACAGGACACAAGGGAATGACCTGAAGCTGTAACAGGGAGGGTTAAGGCTGCATGTCAGAAAAAAGTTCTTTACCTAGAGGGTGGTTGGGCACTGGAACAGGCTCTCCAGCTCCAAACCCAACAGAGTTCAAGAAGTATTTGGACAAAGCTCTCAGCCACATGGTGGCATTCACAGGGATGTCACGTGCAGGGCCAGGACATGGACTTTGATTTTTGTGGCTTCCTTTCAACTCAGGATATTTTATGATTCTTCTATTCCATTGACTTCTGTCTTTGGAAGTAAAAACTCAGAATAACAATTGTAACTTAGAAAGACCAACAATAGTGAGGTATTACAATGATTTATTGCTTTGTGAAGTGACCATATGTTCCCAGAATTAGATTCTTTCTTCATAAAGCAGTAGCAAAAAAGTCATAGATTTATTGGCGGTAAAGTGTTACTACCCGTAATAATGAACAATAATTTTTAAAGTTGAGGTTTTCTGCTAAAATTATGTTGATTTTTATCTCCCACAACTGACAATGAAAATAAGCACTCAGAACAAGACATGTCTGGTTTTTCTGAATGACAGTCTAAGCAACTTCTAAATCATCTTGCAAGTATCTTCTCTGCTAACACCGAGTCTGTGAAATCTAACATTATGTCTGTGAAATCATGCCTTCCTTTCTCTGTGGTGAAGTTTCAATCAACAGTCAGAGAGGAGCTTCATGAAAGCTGAATAATAAGGAAAGTAGTTTTGCAGAACACAGTAAGTGCTTGACTGTATAACCTCCTTCCCACCTAATGTCTGCTCCTGCAATTTTAAAATACATCTCCTGTGCCACCACACTGCACTGGCTTCACATGCCAAGCATGTTTTATGTATCTGCAGGAACTACATTATTTTTTGCACATAGGGTACGAAAAGCTCTAGACTCCATTATCCTTCATTGAAATATGTGTAGTACCAATTATGTTACAGAGATCAAGCTAATTTTTAATGACTCTAAGAAATTTCAGTTGCCTTCATGAAATGCACACTTCTTAGGACCTCAAAGCTGTACTTACTCAGTTCTAAACACAGCTAAATTATACTTCAAGGAAGTGATTCATTATAGTCATTTTTATTCAGAGACTCATTACTTATGGTATCTGAGTAACTTTCTTGTAGATAAATTGACACAGTTTTCAATTTTTTCCCCCCACTTTGCTTCTTATCTTTAAAGATCAGCAACAACTAATCATAGCAACTATGGATTTTGTACGCACATCATTTCCTATTAAAGGAAATGCAGTGTATTACACGTGAGTCACTACAAAATGAAAAGTTTTCATTATCTGTTCTTTTGAATAAAATTGATATTCATGCTACCGTGCTGCTGCAAATTACCACCAAACCATCAATTACAGTGTTGACTAATAGATTTTTTTATAACTTTGCCCCTCAACAGGAAAGCAAGCAGATTTATAACCAAAATTTGTCTTCCATCTATATACTGGTGCTGAGTGTCCCTCCTCAGGAATCACACAGCATTTTGAAGACATCCTAGCACATCCTTCAGGTCAAGCACATGATGCTTGTTTCATGAAGGGCAGATACCTCATGTCCCATCACTTGGCATCACTGTGCCCTGGCAGCCAGGAGGGCCACCCGTGTCCTGGGGACATCAGGGACAGCATCAGCAGGGCAAGGGAGGGCATTGTCCTGCTCTGCTCTGCTCTGGGGCAGCCTCAGCTCCAGTGCTGGGGCACTTCTGGGTGCCACAATATGAGAAAAATATAAAGCTATGAGAGAGAACCCAGAGGAGGGCTACGAAGGAGGGAAAGGGAAGCCATATGAGGAGTGCCTCATTGCTTCTGCCAGGAGCTCACATGCCCCAAAGCTGGAGGAGAAACATCTCCTGAACTTTAAGCTCACTGGCACAGCACCCCAGCTCTCCTCCTTTGCCCTTGTGCCATCCCTGGCTCTCACTTGTTGAGTGAGATCATTTTGGCTTTTTTACAGGATTTCTCCTGGGATGCTTCCCACTGCTGGTGGTGAGGAGGGCTCTTTTCTGTGGAGGAGAACAGCAGAAGCTGCTCTATCTTTCAGTCTGACCATCATCAGGGCCCACTGACCATGGTACATACCTTGGGTATGTTCAGATAAAGGCAGAGACTGGCATGCATTTAAATAAAACATTATATAAAGCTCAGTTATTAAAACAATATGAGGTAATAGTAGAGGGGACGACTGAGTACTTGTCACACAAAAACAACAACAAAAAACATCACAGAATTATCATAATGGCAGATGATAAAAAAATCATAATAATTTGGAGAATTTCTTCTTCTGAAGAACAGAAGAACAATCACTGTCTTTGGAGAGCTCAGCTTTAATTAACTGACAGATACCAGCAGATATGTACAGCACAGTAGAATGGACTGGACTCAAAGCTGGATGGGGATGACTTCTGTCCAGATGTCACAAGTTCAATTACAGTGATGGGGGCACTTGCTGAGAGTCTCAGCTGATCCCACCTGGCTTCCCCCAGTCCAAAACCCCTTCTGGTGGTGTGAAGTCACACGAGGTGGCTCAGCAGGAGCTGGACACATGCAGCTGCATGGCCCACACCTACTGCAACCCAAACCAGGCACCTCCAATATCAGAACTCTCTGCCTGTGGATTTTGCAGGTCCCAAAGAGCCCTTCAATGCAGAGCTGGGTATATACGGATACAGTCAAAACCTAACATCCCTGGAAAGATTTCACAATCTTTTGAATTAAGAATTCTGTATTTACAAGCAAAAACTTCTCTTCTAATTAGTCCTTTGGGCTCAAGGATTACACCAAGCAGGCAAGACAACAAGCAGGTTCAAAGCACTTTGTTGTCTCTTCTGTGAGGATACAAGAGATGACAAAATCAACAATATCTCTAAGTAGCTGTTGGTTTAACTCCTGCTCAGATTCAGGTACTGTAGTAAATTGAGCATTAAACTGGACACTTGCTGAAGGAGGTCCAAACACAGACCCAAGTTTATGGTTTCTCTTAAAAATATTTTGGTTTCAAAATTTGGCCAGCTTGCAAGGCAAATGAGATTGATAAGGCATGTTTCTTGCACTGCCATAATTGAATTTGAGTTATAGTAAATCCTCCTTCGGTCCTGCCAGGTACAACAATCAATTGGAAGCTAAAAATGAAGTATCCCAAATGAAGTGGTAACCAAACAGGGTCTGACTGTTTAATCTGTCAGGCTCCAGCCTCACCTTTGGGAATGTGTAGGTAGTTTCTCACTGTACTAAAAACCCTCTGTCTTCATGCTGCTGCAAGCACCAGGGCTGAGATGAAGCTTTGGGAAGAAGTGAAATGAAAGGGCTGAGATGAAGCTTTGGGAAGAATGAAAGAAGACTCCTGTTAAAGTACACTGGAGTCCTTTAAGTGAAAGAGAATGACAAAAAATATAAAAGACCAGCTCAAAAGCAGGATCCTCAAAATGAGAGGCAGAGAAGAAGTAAATCTGGAAAGCTTCACAGAGCCATCCCTGCATAATGAAGTCCATTCTTAATGCAGATGACACCCACATTTCTCATCTCATTACATCCAAACAGGTAGCTATTTTTGGAAGGAGATTGTTTTTGGCTGATCCATTTGTCACTACAGTTGTATCATCCCTACCTGTTCAAATACAGTATTTTTCATGTTAGGAATAGATTCTTCACAAAACATGGAAATTGCTCTGTGTGTACTACCATGATCTGGTTAGATTGAACTCAGATAATGGGGATTACAAAAATAAGAAACCTGCTCATTCTCAGCCCATCTGAGCTGTCAATCTCTACTGGCAGTGAATGGTAGAAATTTGTGAGGAGGTGAGGAAATAGTGTTCAGAAGATCTAATCTAAAATGAAGAATGAAGCAGTCTGAATCCTGGGGGATTTGTCTGAGTGGTTGTGGCTTGCTCTTATCCAAAACCAGCTTAACTGAGGAGCATGATCCATCAGAGTGTATTCCCATCTCCTGGCCGATTTGGACAGCTATTCCTACCAACTTATCAAGGAAAAGTGGAGCAGCAGGGGAAAGTTCTGACAAGCGTGTATTTGCATACTTTACAGAGGACACATCAAAGTCAAGTAGATTTTGGAGCCTGCATTGCATCAAATGCAAAAGGAACATCATTTGGAAAAGAGCAAGGTGGTTCATCATAACCCAGGGGTACGATTATGAGACACCACCATTGAAAAGCCATCAGTTCTGCCAGCAACTTCAGAACAACTGTCACGAAAACTGCAGCACAACTTAATTCTGAATAATAAAATCACAGAAATAGATCCCATCTATGCTCATGTTTCTTGTAGAATTGATTAACTGCCATGCATAATTAGTTATTGATTACTAGTGGGTTAAATACTAATTCCTGTACAGCTTACTATTACTACTAATTACTGCTGTTTTTTTCATATTGGGATATGGTTTCTTTGATGTTTTCTAACACACAGGGGTGTAGTATAGTACGCAGTAAGCTTGCAAAACTCAAAAGTGGAGTAAACTAAGTCTGTTGAAATGCCAGGAATGCTCCCTGCAGTCCCTCAGAGATGTTCTGTCAGGACTGCACTCAGCAGATCATCTGGGAGCTTTGTTCCACAGCTGCACCAAGCTGCTCAGGGCCTTAGTCAGGTGGAGTTCTCCAGGGACAGGGAGGCCATAACCTGGCTACTCAGCATTATATGGTCCCTCCAATCGTATTCTAGGCCTAAAACACCCTCTCCATTGTGAAAAATGCATATTATATGGCTCTACACAGATATTTATTATATATATTATGCTAGGTTGAAAAGTTATGCTGTATTAACATTTTAATAACATAGTAAATGTAGTTTTGTAATTAAAATTAAGCTTTAGTAGTTAAAATAGAAACTATATGTGTGAGGTATTCTTTTTATTAGCTCAAGAAAAGGAGAAGATAATCTAGAAATTCTTCACACAGAGATAACAATTACAGAAACCCCTAAATTTTCCAGAGGAGAGGAATTCATGGCTTTCCTTATCAACAGAAACGAACCTCTTCAAGCCTGACTTAGACTCAAAGGTGCCTGGGGATTAACAGAAAAATTTTGACAAGTACCAGATGAATTTCTTGTTCTAAATAAAATACATGCATAATCATGAAGTATATGCAATACGTTACTCCTCTTAAGGAGTAAATTCTCTTTTTTAACGGGGGTTCTTTTCCTGGCTCACTTTTGTCCAGGAAGAGGTACCCAGCCCGGGCTGTAACTCCTTGCTGTTATTGTCTCATTAATCAACCTAACTCTAATTGTTTAACCTTTATTATTCTATTTGTATTATTATTTTTATAACCATTTTATTTTTATTAAACTTTTATAAATTTCTAAAACAAGTGTTTGGCATTTATTACATCCATTACAAGGGAATTGGAAAAGCAGTGGGTAAGGGTAGGCACCCTGTCCAGTGCCATGGGTTCTACAGCTGCTGTTCCTACCACCACAGACTCCCACAGCTGGTGGGCAGGACTGGTGTCCTTAGAGAGGAAACCTGCCCAGCTTCACTGCAAAGGGAGGCACAGCAGGCCAGAGGGGTTAGAGGGGATTTTGGAGCAAGCCTAAGGATCATTTCAGTGCTGTCTCAACACTGACATTCTGATGCTGGATGGAAATTGGATGCAGACAGCAATACTGTCACACTGTGTGCTGAGAAGAGGCTGTGGGATCCCATCCTGGATTTTATTACTACACTGGGGTAATAATGGGGTTGGAAGGTGTGCTCTGAGCCAAGACCTCTCAAGATCTGAATAATTAGAGTCATCCACGGTGTCAGGGCCCTCCCGCTGGTCAGCTGTGAGAAACAGTGCCTGGGAAGAGCAGGCATCCAAAATGGATCAGGCACTGGCACCCAAACCCTGTTTGTTTGGCTCTGCTGATCAGGGGCCCAGGACTGTCACCTGAGCTGCAGGCATCCCAGCTTCTCCATATGCTTTGGACATAATACTTGATTAAGCCACAGAGGTGCTTCAAATTCACGCAGCAGTTAATGAACAAGTCTCTGCACAGTTAGCTACAAGGATTTATTTGTAATTTTTACTAGACAAACAGTAATTTTCACTGCTTAGGGAAAATTATTTGATTGCGATTTTTTGGAACATACTGTCTGGATACCCTACATGTGAGTATTGAAATCTTCAAAAAAGGGAGGGGAAATGCTGCCCAACCTGTGACTGGTATATCATCTACAGGAATGGAGGGTTAACATATTTTTCTGAAAAGAGGAACTTAAAGAAAGGGTATTGCTCATATGTAGAACAAGAGAACTTACGTAAATTCAAAGTGATCTATTTTTGCCACTGTTAATTAAATGTTATCTTGCATGCTTCATGCTTACAAATCACTCCAGCTATTGTCAGATCTCAAGTAGCTTCCCTTCATTTCTTCTTCTTCAGTGAAACCAATTTGAAAGTCTCTTTCAGTGATTTGCTTTTAATTGGAAAGCACTCCCAAATGCAAGACTGAACAATATGGTCACTGATGTGCATTGATACTGATAGAGCTTTATTTGTCAAGCCTGTGTTTAGAAGTGAAAATCTGACTGGAATCTGTAGCATGATTTGTTTTCACCCATTTGCTTTTTCAAGACTGGATAAGCCTCAAGAGCTGTGAAGGTAAACGAGCACCACAACTCTGCCAGGGAGCACACAGACCCCAAGCTATCCAAAGGGAGGTGCCAGGAGCCTACAGACACACCAGCAAATGAAGCCAGCAGGTAAGCTGTGTTCATATCATCATCATCATCATCCCTCATGGTGGTGGGGACAGGCAGAAGGGAAGGTCTAAATCTGTTTACTTCTTTAAAAGTAAAAGAAGCCAGGATAAGAGTAGGTTTTGTCTGCTCTGCTGAGATGTCAGAGGATGCTAGTGACTGAGGCTGAAGTCACACTGCTCAAGTCCTCCTCTTCCTTCCTTCTGGCTTCTCCAGTGTGTCTGACCCTCCTCTGTGCCACTCACATGCAGAACCTGTCACATCACTCTCTGCCAAGCCAGTGAGACAGTGCAGCTTAGCAAAGGACTCAGTGAGCCACTGCATTTGGGGCCAGGTGGAAACACAGACTCCCCTTTCTGGCAGGGGCAGGTTGCTGGAACAGCCTGAGACTTCCCAGTTTGTTGGGAACAACAGCTAGCTAAGGATCTGATATTGCTTTGAAACACACCTTTGCTTTCCAGGGACAACCCATTAGATAGAAGATTACAAATGGATAAGTTATAGGAGACGAGTTCCCTTTGCAATCTTCAGAGCACGCTCTGGGGCCTAGCCACCCACCTGTTTTGTTTTCTTCAGTATTAATACTTAGGAAAAAGACTCAGAAGCAACATCCCTCTCATCCTCTATTTATGCAAGCTTACAAATACCATAAGGCAAATGACTCCCCTGAGAAATGGCATACCAAACTCTCTCCTGATGCTGCACACCTTCAACAAGAGCTATAAAGTGCCACAATCTTAGCTGATCATTTGAAATACATCTCTTGTTCTTGATTATGATGTTCCTTGCTTAACAGAACACTTGAAAAGGTTATCTGGCCCTTTTAAAGAAATGCATAGTAATGATTCCCTTTTGGCTTTTTTTCAGGACTGACATGGAGCATTTTTACCCCCAGTAACATATTGTTCACTGTTAATTCTCATTACACAGACAGTAAAAAGCCACTTGGTCAGGTTTCACTAGAAATTCAAGCACCTTTTCCCTTGTCTTCTCCAAATTGTTCTGGTGCTCACGTAGGTCCTGCCTTGCCTGTAGTGACCACTGTCACAGGAATGAGACGCACTCAGCACCCAGTGAAACCTTGCTCTGTCTGACTCAGCTGTGATTACTCACTCCTCTCTGTTGGGGGATTAGTCTTACCTTTGGTTTACCACTGAGTTTTCCCACTGCTACTTACATAAACCATTTTTTATCCCACCAATATTTGTGTTTTCAACATTGTCTATTAAATAATGGAGAATAAATTGGCCTTTAATAGGGATCCTGGAAAGGGTCCAATATCCCCCACCCCTCTTCCCTCCACACTGGTTTAAAGAGAATGATTGCAGGGATACTTTGTGAGAAAACATTTTAGTTCTAATGATATTAGGTTTTTCAGTCCATTTATTTTTACTGATACTTGAACAAAGTAGAAGGAGATAGTACTTAGTGTGTAGGAATGGGAGTGCAGTGGTACAGGGCTTCAACAGCAAAGATGCTTCAAGTAGATAATACAGAACTATTCTAAGCCACAACCCGAGTTTGCATGCATCAAATAAGGTAACTGCAAGTTGAGAAAATCTGTGGGTCAAAACCGTATGCTGAAATACAGCTGTTTTGGGGAGATCAAAACACAATGAATTGATTTCCCCCTTTTTTGGCAGTTCACTTAAGTTCATAAAGCAGGAGGATATGTTAATGGAATAGCACAGATATTTTATCCCGGATGCTGATTCTTGAGATTCACTGAAAATATTTATAGAAAATATTTATATCATTTAACCAGGGGGTGCCAGCAACCAAAAAGGGGCTGATGAACTATGAGTCTGGGCAAGTGCTGACCTGCTGCCAGCCTCTGTTCTGTATCAGATCTCTTCAGTGCAAAACCTGGGCTTCCAAATGCTTCCAAATTCCAAATTCCAAATGCTTCCAATGTTTCAGAGAGCAGTTTCTTCCAGGCAGCGTGGACCAGCCTGCACGTGACCAGCTCATTCTGACAAAAATCAGACACCAGTAGGACACAAGGGACAAGAGCTGTAAAACTACGTTATGATTGCAAGTCAAACTAACACTTCCAATATTAAAATAGAACATGTGGCTGAAAAGATGTCATCCAGCTGAGGTCAATGAAAGGTCCTTCCCCCATGCTGCCCCACCTCTGTTGTTCCCTTTACAACAACCTTGCTGAGAATGCTGCAGAAGCTGAAATCACTGCTAGGGCATCACATATTCTTGTATTCATATACTCAAAAATGCTGGGGGTACCAGGCATGCTCTGGAGAGGTCACTGAGCCACAAGACCAAGATACCCAGATGGCCTGGGTGTTCCCAGACTGGGGTGGCCTCAGTGATCATATGGAACTATCCAGACCTGGCCACTGTGCTCAGCAAGGTGCTGCCAGCTCCTGTAGAGACAGCTGTGTCCTTGGTGTGGGTGGGAGATCTGAGTGTCCTCTCTCACCTCAGATCTATTTTCTTTATTGCATTAGTTGACTTTCTTCTTCTTCTGAGGATGCCCTGGTCTGTCTCTTTTGCCAGTGAGCTGAGCCTTTGACCCAGGAATCCGTAAGATGGGTGACCTTAAAAGTTCCATATGACCCTGTGATACCAGAGGAAGTCAGGAAAACAAGTCTCTTACACACAAATTTTGCTTGAAATGAAGCTAAGAATAAGAGATGCCAGAAATGGAACTGAGGGTTGTGTCTTTGCTGTTGTTCCCTCTCATAGTCTCTGCATGTTTGTCTTGTCTCAGGCTTCACAGTCTAAAGGATGCATCAGCTGCCCCCATCATCCTTCCTCTAGAGATGGCTCCTTAATAAATCTCTCCACTGATGAATAAATATTAATGTTGATTAAAGGAAAAGCATTCTTGACATTTCAGATGCCTTTTACTGCATTGGCAGAATAGGAATGGGAATGAAGAGTGGCTTGAGTGTTTTGTAAGAAAGCTGTTCATTAATAGCAATTGTTTTCAAATTACAACGTTGGTAAAGATCTCTATTCCATCCCCTAAATCTTATTTAACTTTTACAGGAGGAGAGCAGGCTATTTATCTTACTGAAAAACTTGATTATGTCTTATACATTACATAGGAACAACCAAGACTGGGGTACAAGAACAGAGAGAGCCAACAGCAGCAGGATTCCAACAAGCAGCACCAACATTTTGAGCTCCTGAATTCAATTACTACTAGTCCTTTATGACTAGAGCTATGACCAAAGTGGTTTTTTATTAACTATGAATATGTTTTTACTTCATGGAGCAAGAAAATCTCAGATTAGTATCCAATCACTCCATTTTTTTTGTTTTTCTGAGTGCTTGTGAGTCATGGAAATAACTGTTGTTTGTTTTCCCATTTGGGGTGAATGAGCTCCAAGACTGTACAATGAGCAGGATAAACAATTAAGAACATTTAAAACTCATGTTTACTTCTAACCACCCCTCAGTGCATTTCTTAACAAATGTGGTTAAAAGGCACATTCATGACATTTTGATGTTTAAAAGAAACAAATACTTTTTGTGCTTGAGAGAAGGAAGGGGGTTGGTATTCAGTGCATCTGAGCTGTTACTTCAAATTTCTGAAAGATATGTCATGTTCAATTAGCTTTTAATTTTTTTCAATTTAAGATAGTTTACTTCAAGACTGGCTGTTCATGATATTTCAGTGCCCATTTAATGTATTAATTATTTGAGTCAGAGGTGAAATTGAAATGTCAACACGATTCAGGTTTCAACTAAAACATTTTCTATTAGATATTAGTATAACATCACTGTAAAAGTCCCATTTTAAAGCCACTGAGTCACTAATAAATGACTAGAAATCACTATTATCACAGCTCTAGAGCAGACTGAGAAAAGAAACTGAAGACGAGGAAAATGGAAAAGGAAATTTCAGCCATGACCTTGACATCAGTGATGGGAAAACAGCCATTTTATCCTCTTTCTGACCAACACCTCACATTTTTGAGTTAGAAACCAAACTTTGCATGTTGCAAGGAGCCCGTGGTGATGGAGAGTCTTTTCAGATCCAGAATCACTCTTCCCCAGGTAAGACAACTTCTGGGACCTGCTGCCTTCTGCACAGATCTTAATGTTAGTTACACTTTACGGCTAAATTAAATTGGTTTAACAAACAGCCAGACAAGGCTGAAGAAATTAGGGATGGTATTTGGAGGCAGCTGAGAATAACTGCACTTCCCAGCCTCTTCCCAGCTTTCCCAGGTCCGCAGGAGTTTTCTGGCTCCAGGCCCCTCACAACCAGCGTGGTCTGCCAAATGGAAACGCTTGCTGGCACTGCAGAAGAGGTGCCTTTGGAGGCTATGACTCAACCAGAAAAGTCCTTCCAAATTTCAAATGAATCATTTAGCTGCAGGTATGACAAAGCCCGCAGATCCCAGCTGATGTCTTTGGATTCTCTGAAGAATCAGGAACAGATGAGGACTGAAATGAAACAAAACCCTGCAAGTATAATATAAGCCCACTTGTACAAAGTTGTCTCTTGAGTTCACTCAAATGTTCATGAGACTAAATGTTTATGAGTTCATAGTGTTCAGGTTTTTATATATCTGCTGTTTTTCTCAGGTATTAAGACCAAAAAAAACTAAATCAGACAAGTATTTACCAATATTCATGTATTACCAGTCATCACAGTATCCCTGAAATTGATCTTTTCAGTTTTAGTTCCCTAAGGAGCCAAACACAAGTAATTGTGTAGAGGCAGCACACAGAGCAGCAAACCTTTCCCCATGGGAAATCATGGGAAGTTCTGGTAAGATATATGTAAATCTCCCTTGAAAAGATGATTCAAAAGAAAAATGCATATTACAAATAGTCATTATTCTCTTGATGAGCATTTCCCGAAGCCTTTTGTTATTAGGCAACTAAAGAGAAAACAAACATCTTCAGTTCCATGAAAAAATCCAGAGGAAAAGCTCTAAAACTTGTATTTTTGTCAACTAATTAGCTAAGGCTGTAACTTTACATAATTAAATATCTCATAACAGTTATACAGCTGGAGACTTTATTTATTTGTTTGTTTGTTTGTTTGTTTGTTTGTTTGTTTATTGCCTTTTGAATCCTTTGGGTTTAACAATTTGTACCTTAAGGAGAAAGACTGTGTAGAAAATATGAAACCTGATCAGTCAAAATCCAAATAAAAAGGCCCAGAGCTCACATCAGGAATGCAGAGGTTTTCCCTCATTTCCCTTTTTTGGCCCTCACACCAGCTTCTCCCAAGAGCTACCATATACATCTTGCCTTTTTGCTCTTTTATGCCAGTCTTACCATTCCACAGAACAAATTGGAAAATGCTACATACGTTCATCAGCTATTCTAGAAACCAAGCCTGTTTTTTTCAAGTTTAGATAGAACCTTGCAGAGAAACTTTTAACTTTCACATTTTAGAAAAATATCCTGTATTTCTTGGGATGTAGCTGTCACTTTAATATGAATGTCCCAAAAGAAATATATTTTTATGTAGAATAATGACATTTTTTCAAGGTACCTGGTTCCCAATTCCTTGCACATATTATCTGCTACCTGCTCTGTTTGCTGGGTGATAGCTTTGTGATGACACTGGTGAAGCAGATAAGGGGAGGAGGGTGAAATGAGTCTCTACAATTTACAGGTTTTAAAAATGATTAGTTTACTTCTCTTATCATGCATTTATGTATGGGGCTTCTTCTGGAAACAACTATCTGAGTCACCAGAACGAAATTTCAGCGTGAATCCTCTGTGATTTATATTTCTTTTTTTAGCCCGCTGTATGGAATAATACAGATTGTTTTCACTTTGAATAGTTACTTAGAACCATAGAATCATAGCATTGTTTAGGTCGATAAAGACCCTTAAGATCATGAAATTCAACCATTAGCCCAGCACTGCCAAGTCTATCATTAAAGCACGTACAAGTGCCACATATATGTGTCTCTTAAATACTTCCAGAGATGGTGACTTCCTGGAAATCCTGTTTCTATATTTTACAACTATTTCCAATAAAACAAAAAATTCTAATATCCAGTTAAGCTTCCCCTGGTGCAACTTGAGGCCATTTTCTGTCATCTTAGTGCTTGTTACTTGGGAGAAGTAGCCACCACTCACCTGGCTACAACCTTCTTTCAGGTAGTTAAAGAGAGTGATAAAGTGTCCCATAAAGAGCCTTCTCTTCTTCAGGCTGAACAGCCTTCTATATTTCTACACTTATAAGCTGGATTTCATGTAAAGATTTCTATTATGACCACTTGCTCTCTCAGGTATTCATAAAAATGTATGATTTTTTTTTATTTATCACTAACACTTAAAGACAAAAGCTTCTTCTTTAACTCTTACTAGAGAAAAACTATCGCTCCATTATTCTGTTTTTGAATGCAATTCCTCTAGATTAATTGTTTCAGCAACTGTTCCCTTTTTCCTGGAAGCTGTTTCTACATTTCCTGCCTTTAGGCAATGACAACAAACACGGTCTTCTTTTGCACTGTGACAAAATGTTGTAGTTTGAGTTTTATTGTTAATGTTCTGTATGCCCGTGTTCCTCTGTGTTAATGATTTTTGCCCGAAGGTTGTTTCTGGCCCCTGAGCTGTCAGCTGTACTTAACCCAGCCCCTTTTTCCTGAATGTTCTAAGTCAATCTTTCCCTGGACCAGTCCCGGTGGAAACCTGCCCCAGGGATTCCCCCAATCCACAATGCCCCATTGATCCATGTGACTTGTTTTCTTACCATTGTTTTATCATTGGTTCCTGAAATATGAAACTCCTCCTTATTCTCCTCCCACATCCTCTCTCTATTGGTTAAAATTTGTTACCTGCCCATCCTGGTTTAGGGTAAATTTGTGAGAGAAGCCCTGAATGGAATCCCTCTGGGGAAGCAAACCCAAACCGCCCCTTCCCCCAACTGGTCCAGGAAAAGGAGTTCCTCAGAGAAAAGTGGAAAAAACTGTTTATTGAACAAAGTTCCCACATGCATAAAGAACAAATAATATGAAACAATAAACCCTTTTGTTGCTCTGAAGTGAGAGGGTATATTCAGAAAGTCCTTGCTGTGGGTGTAGCTCAGCTTGCTCAGTCTCTTATCAGTCCCTCCAGTGCTGGAAAATGCCATCCTGGCCCCGGAGGGCACAGGTGTGGGATCCAGGTGTCTCTCGGGGTTTTTCAGTCCAGGACAGGTCGCTGCTTGTCCGTGCCTCAGACAAGCACAGTCCAGGAGCAGGAATGCAGAGGAGTGAATGCTGTTTTCAAAACAAAGTCTGCACATCTTCTTTCTCCCTCTTTGCTCTCGGAACCAGTCTCACAGCAGTGATTCTCTCTCCCCAGGATCCTGCTTCATCAGTCTCTGCTTCATACTCCTCCAGGTTGCTCCTCCATAATGATCCTCCCCTCACCAGCTAACCCCCTTTTCTATCCCGCTCATCCTTATTGGATATTGCTGTTACTCATCAGGGGTGAGGCTGTATTGGTTAATTAACACAGCTGTTACTTATCAGGGGTCACTTAGTTCCTAAAGATACAGAACTTAACATACAGCATGAACAGATCAGACAATTGGGGATACAAGGATCAAAAAGTCACCCCAGGACTCTGCCCCTTGGACCTCCCCCACTGAGAAGCTGCTGTGCACTGTGCTCGGTGTCCAGTCTGTCACTGGCTGTTCAGGAGAATAAACCCCTCTGGATCACAAACAGAGGATTTCCCTCTCATTCCTTCTCCTCATCCTGTACCAATCTAAAATCTCCATGCTGTAGAGCAGAAGCTCTCAGCTGTGTCTCCTGTCGCCTGCCCAGGAGACGTGTCTCACTCTCGGCGCAGTGTCCTGGTGGCTGAGCCAGCCAGAAGACTCTGGCATTAGCATCAACAAATCTACAACACTTCTCTGTTGGAGTCCAGGGCACTGTGGAGAACCCCTCGGGCTGCCCTGGGGGGTCGGAGACCCTGGCTGGGACCCCAGGAAGGCCCTGCCCTTGACCTTAGTCCATGGGAAAAGCTTCCAACACTCAGAGATGAACTATGAACAACAAAGATCTGAAATCAATAGTAGTTTAGTTTGTCACAGGGTGAAAATGTGTAGTTTTGGGGTTTTAGAATGGAAGTTCATGAACGCAAGATGGAGAATTTTGGGCAGTGTCTCATGTTCTTCTTCTTCGACTCCATCTTCTGCTGTGACGGTGGCACAGAGACATCGGAATGGGTTTGAGGCAGAAATTGCATGTCTAGAATAGGTAGTGATATTGGCACAAAATTGTAAATATAGTACATTTTTAGAATTAATTGTACTAGAGACCTTTAAAGACCTTGAAGTTTTTGTCTGGGGGCTTGCCAGCTGTGCTTCCTCAGCACGTTAAGCGCCGCGCAGACCTTGAGACAGGAAACTGAATAAACACCTCTAAAAACTAAAGCTGCAAGTCCCGTTCATCCTTTCAAACCCTGGTATAGGACTTTCAGAAGAAGAAAAAAACCCTAATTAGGGCATCTTGGAAGGGAAATTCCAAGACTTCTCCATACCAGCCTGCACCACAATGCAGCAAAGTTATGCAAAAGCTACCAATGCAGATTGGCTCAGCCTTGGTTGTCCAGAACGGATTTTTGGGATAGATATTGAAAGCAGATAGATATTAAAAGTAATGGGACCATTTAAAGACATTCCTCATAAGCACAGAGACAAAAGGATTGCCTGTTAACATTATTGTGCAAAAGGAGGGCGACAATTCTGAATGCCTGCAGAGGGCTAATTGTTTCACAGGAGTTGTCTTGCTGTCACATTTTTTTCCTGCGCTGAGTTATTCAACACAAGTTTTTGTCTTGTCCAGACCACATTTTAATTAGTCCTCAGCAGATGGATAAGAACTGCAGTTTTGCCTCTGAAAAACCTTGAGAGCTCCCTGACATCTGGTGGAGGATAATGATTAAGACTCATGAGCTTCTTGAAATACTTTTTCACATAGGTCTGAGTCATGCTTTCAGCCCAAAATGAGAGCTTGCTTGGTAAATAAAATCTGAAGAATAGGCAAAAGAAGTTGTGTGACTGCTTTCTTCTAACTTCCAGCATTGGTAACTTCCAGCATTAACACTGCTTATTTGCAAGCATGTGGGAACCAGGTCTTTGAAGGCTTCTAAAGCAGAAGGGGAGAGCACCCAGGCTGCTTCACTGTGGAGCTCATTGTCCATTTTGGTCAAAGATGGTTTGCACAGACAGGAAGGAGTGATGATGATCTGGAAATGTTTCTGTTGGTATTTCATTAAAGATACATCATTCATGGATTAATAAATGGAGGTACCTCTCCAAAGTGCCTAGAGGAGTGAGATCATGTTTAAGATCTTTCCAAGGAAAATTAACGATATACTGAAATAGGGTAGCAAATTCACACAACCTTGTAATCAACTGACAAGCTGGACTGTCAACAACAGACATCTTTTATCACACACAAGAAATAGGAAGTCTGTATTTGAAAACATAAAAAAGACACATGTGAAAGAGCTGGCAAGCCAATTGAAACAGACCTGTGACTAGTATGCAACTCAGAAATACAATTCTGCTATGTACAAAAAAAAAGATTTTTTGAGGCATTCTTATTATAGTGACAGCTACATGGCAAAAAATATGGCACATTTTTGTAAGTGTTTTTAAATGTAAAAACGGAATGTTACTCTGTGAGATCCTGTTTAATGCTGAAGAAAGGTGATCATGCAAGAATCAAAACTAAGAATGAATTGAACCAACTTAATAAGGGGTGAATGAGTACAGAGGCATTTCGAGTTCCATTTTCCAATATTTTGCTAATGAATTGTAGCAGGACTTCCCCCCTACCACAGAAGAGCTTATCTGTTTTGTCTATCAGCTGGTGCAATAACTCAGGGCATTTTCCCCCTCACATGAATCTGCTAACTGGTGAGATAACCCAGGCTGGACAGCTCTTCAGCACTGAGCTATCTCTGGTGTCATGGAGGTGGCATAATAAACAATAAATGCTGACAATAAACATCTCGCCTTGAGAGCAAATTGAAGGGAGGCAAGCCTTGCATTTCTGACTGACAGACACTTCACTTTGCAACCTATAAAAGCTACATCAAGCTACACAAAGCAGGAGTCTTCTGCACAGACCCTGGTGGGGACCTCTCCTCAAAATGAGGACACCTGTCTTGAGTTACTTTCCTGGGAACTGAGTGAAAGGAAAGTCATGTGCTCCATCATTAGATAATTGGTTACCAATTCGGTGGCAAGTTACACTGATTTCCTAAATCTATGCTATTTCTTCATTAACTGTAATATAGGAACCTTTATCATGCACTGTTTAGGTATGTACTAGTAGATATTTTGTTTATCCTGTGGAGTAAATAGTGTGTTAAAATCTTTTGTCTGTTAATCTTGTGTGTATTCAATACATAATGCATTTTATAATAGACCCGATTGGCCATCCTTAGGAGAGCAATTTGGGGTGCAGGTCACCTCAAATAAAGATACTGCTAGAAATCTGAGCCTAAGGCAGGACTTGTCTAAGCTCTCACTCCATTCCTAACATATATATATTAAACATATATTCACATTATTTAGTGCAAACTTGAGAGGCTCTCATAGAATCATTAAGATTGGAAAAGACCTCCAAGATCATAAAGTCCAACCACCTTGCTGTATATGATACTCAGATTGTGCAGGAGGAAAGAAGGTGAGGGCAAGGATCAAAACACTTGGAGAGACTGATGGACATTGAAGTAACATGACAAATCCTGTACAATCTGGTTTGACCTCATTGCTGACTGTTCTGGGTAGAAATTTCCTCTGAGGACTTCTGAAGGTCCCTTATGACTTGGATTATCCTTCAATCCCATGATCAGACACAGACTATATGGATATTATTGTTGAAAAGCGGAGATCACCACATTTTCCTGAAATCAGTCACCATAATTGACTTCATTCAATTCACAAAATTCACTTTATTTATAATTTTGATCTCTATATTTAGTGTGTAACTCCACTTCTGAATCAAAGGGATGACTCCACAGATGGCTATCTCAAAAGACGGCATCTTTTAAGTTAGAGTTGGAGTCAGATTTGCATTCAGATGCAGCATAGCCCATTGGTACCTGTCATGGCTTGACAGAAGAGTTTCACCACATCACAGAGCTTTAGGCATGTGACTGCTTTTTAAAGATTATTTTAAGAAAGCAAGACACCTACATCTGCAACCCTCTTTGTACAATACCCTAATTTAACTTGCAACTAAAGTATGCAGCTGGGATTTAACTGGAGTCATTATAAGCTACAGTGGTGGCATACCTGTCACCCAGAGCCTTGAGCTCACTTGTGACGGGAAGAAAGTCTCCCCTGCTGATCCTTGATTCAAATAGAGACAGCACAAATAATTTCCTCTGGTCTTCCTAAAAGAAGGCAGTTCCCAGCCTGAGCAGCTGGGGTTGGCTTTAAGCCCAAAAAAGGCTGAATGGATGGATTTAGGGACAGAGTCATAAAATGACTAATCGAAACAGCAGTGCCTAACTGTCTCAATAGTCACATGCTGGGCTGACATTTTCAGGCAGGTCAACTCCAGGTGGCCCAGTTACTCAGTGGCATTCAAATCAAACCTTACAATGTAGCCCTATTAGGTCAAATCATTAATACCCATTTTCACCAATGCTAAAACACTTAGACGAGGCTCCAGGTGACTCTGCAAGATCTCAAGACGAGAACCATTAATGAATGGACAACCTGCTGAGTAATGAGGCCATTTCTAGGTAGAGATGAATGTTTACTTGGGAGCAATCTTATGGTTCACTTCACCTGAAAACCTTATCAGAAAAATGCAGATGCTGCCTTAATGGATTCCCAGGGGAAACATCACCTAAAGAACTCTTCAAGGCTGCAAATTTTAAAAATTTTTATTTGAAAGAATTTCATAAAGCAGTCACTTTACTTGATCAGATTTTCCAGGATGAAGCATCTTACTACTTTTTGGCTATAGGGAAGACTATGTAACTTGTGGGACATTACCTTGACCCATCACCATAGTGACTGAAAAGGTGACTTACAGGAACTGATAACATCTTTATGGAGTTAAACACTATTTTGCAACTTCTTATAGCTAAGATGGATTTCAAGCTGCCCTGCCTTTTTATTTGGAAAAAACCCAAAGTCTGGAGCTGAAATCTTACATAATGGAGACAAATGTTTTCAATAAACTTGGTACATACAGAACTGTTTGTGTGGGCTTGTATAAAGTGTGCAATGACTGCTCATGCCCTGCATGTGTAGACCATGCCTTCCCTCAGCTCCAGACACCTTCACCTGGCACTGATGTGTTCTTCCACATCTTGTTATGTTGGGTTTCTGCCAATCCTCTGCATGTGTGGGGCATTTCAGGGGAACTGTTCCTTCTCATTTCTTGTGACCTGGAAGACCTTTGCATATCAAAGGCCACTGATCATACAAATAGGAACTTCCTTGTCCCTCCAAATCCTGCCCCAGCCTTCTCTTTTCCTCTTTCAGTCAGTGAGTGGCAGATTTCCTGGCTATGATAGAAAATACAAGCCTGACTATCAAATGACTCACACTGGCGTGAGCCCATTAAAACTGCTGCAATTCTATTTGTGCTTACAGGCCAGGGGCTAGGGCTCACCCAGAAAGGCAAAATAAGCCCATATCACCTTGGAAAACCATGCTGTCAACAACATGTGCTTGCACTGCAGTCAACCAGCACCTAACAGGATCAAAAGTTTTTCTGAAGAGCCTAAAACAACCATATTTGCAACCTCTGTAGTCAGGCATGTCTGAGGTATCTTAAGAATCACCATATACCTACATATTAAAGAAGTTTCTATTTTATTTACAGATCAACTCTGAATGACAATCCTTTGTACATATCATCACCTTTATATATCAATTCTGTGTGGAGATAGTTTAATGAAATAAGATCCATATATGTAACTTCACGCTTCATCTGCTGTTTTGAGAAGTATGCAAAACGTTTCACAATGTGCTTAAACTCGTAAGCAAAGGCAGAAGACAGACACACAGTCTGTCACATGCATTCAATACTTCAGCATGGGCTTTCTAATCTGGTTAGGAAGGCAACTGAAGGGATATCACAACTGTTCCTTGTGTGTGCTGGATGCTTTATAAGATCTGCCTCTGAACCTTTATCTGTGGCCTACAGCATGTCTTGCATTTTACAGAGTGGTTGCTAGCAAGCAGGTTTATTTACAGAGCACAGTGCTGGCCCTGGAGGTGTCTGTTACCAGTTCTAGGAGTGGTTCAGCTGTGGTACTGTGATACCTGCCCAAGTTAAATTACATTTCGATCATGAACCTTATCCAAGTACATTAAAGGCAGCAGCAAAGACCTTAAATCTGTCACTAAAGGATTTGAATTCCAGCTACTGGTAATGCATTCCTTTTCCTTGAGTGAAGACATGGAATGTATGCATACAAGAATATGTTAATTATTCAAAGCAAGTTAGTCCCTGGTTTGTCTGCAATGTTTTGAGGTTAAAAAGTTAGGGAGAATATGTAAAAGGTGGGGTTGATCTCAGGTGATGGATGAAGCAGAGTGACAGATATTTCCTGATTCCAAACACAAGACCACGCTGTCCTTAGGTATGAGCTGCAATTCTTCATGGCCACCAGACCCTGCACATCGCTCTAATGATAAGGTCTTGCAGCTGTAAGGAGCAATAGACTTTCCTCTAAGAGACAGAACACCTCAACAGCCCACATGAGTACTCAAATACTCCCCCTCTACAAATTTGGTTAGAAATCCCAAAAAAACCCTCATTAACTTCAAATTTGGCCACAACATGTCAAGCAAACTAGTCTCAAGAAGCAAGAGTCACAAGAGTCTTGAGGAGTCCTCTCACATACGTTCAGTATTTGCATACAGCTGTGTGAGGGCAGGGAAGTTGTGGGGTTGCTTGTGTAACTGCAGAGGCTGAGGAGAACCTTGGGGATGAACAGTGATACACCACAGCTGCACTGCCACTAACAAATTCAGTCCTGAGCACAATTCCCCAGGACAGCTGATACATCAAGCTGGCCATACCTGAGCCCCACTGCTCCTGCATAGGAAGGAAGGGCCATACCAGCCACCCTTGTGCTGGGGTGGTGAGCAGCTGGCAGAGGAGCCAGTGCCTCCTGGCTCTGTCTGTGGCCAAGGTGAGAGCAGGAGGAGCACAGAACCCCCAAGGACCTGTTTTCCCTTCCCCATTCAATTTCTGCCTGTGCCAGAGGCATTCACAGAACTGTGCAGCAGCTGAGGGCTGGGGCCACGTAGGATGCAGCCACTGCTACAGCTGTGGCCTTTGCCTGCTCTGTCAGCTCTCCACTCCTGTGACAGGGACTGACTTCATAGCAGTTTTTGTTTACCAAATCAAGGCTTGAGGGCCTAGATTCCCAGCTGCTGCTGATGGCTTTTGGACAAGCCAGCCCCTGGCCCCAGGTATGAGCCCTGAGCCTTTCAGAGAGGATCTTTTCCATTAGCTGTAACCATCTGTAGTCAGACCTGGCAGTCCAGCTCCCCAGCTCCTTCACATAACCTCGCAGAGGATCAGAAAGACTGCACAGAGAGAAAGGATCAAAGTGGTCAGGGGAAAGCTTCACCATCCAAAAACAGAAACAAAGTGGTCTGAGATGCTTGATTATTAGGAAGAAAGTTTATGTTGTGGAATTTTCCATTTTTCTCTGAAAGATGGACAAGGGTCCATGTATCAAAGTCACGGACCTTTGTCACTGGCAGCCATCCGGCCCCCCTGAGACTTTGAATGGCTTGAGAATATATTTATTTCTCAGTACATTTTAGCTGTTGAAATAAGTTCCTAATTCTTGTTCAGTTTCACATCAAAATCACCCAATATTTTCATCTCTCTGTTCCTTGTGACTACTTTGATAAAAGATAAATTATTTGCTATTAAAGTATCTTGACAAATCTAGCTAGCACAGAGCAGATTTCTTTTCCCCTCTCATCTGAAAAGCTATTGGTATGTTCCTCAGGGCAGAGGTGATTAGTTTATACTGGTAATGTAGTAATAAAATGCTCTCCTTAACCCTCTCATTATGCAGAGGAAAAATACAGATGTTTGCACCAGAGTTACGATGCTGGGACTGATTACTGACCAAGAAGTCATTTGAACAGAGGCACGACAGTGCATTACATTTTAATACCACAGTACTCCTGACATGAGTAGCTGGGTTCTGAACATCATTGTGGGCATGAATATCGCCTTCTGGAAGTGTTTGTGCTCCATCTGCAGTGAAAAAGAGGACTGCTAAATGACTTGGCACAGGCAACACTAGCAGCAAGGAAGAGGAGAGAAAGAGAAAGAAAAAATGCTAGCAGCCTCATATATAATTTAGGCTTTCATTCAGTTTTGCTACTATTTCAAAGCTGGTTTGTCATCATTAACTCAATAGTAAGATCAGGTATCAAGAACTGTAGTAACAGTAAGAACTTCATCTCTCTGTTCATTTCACTTGTAGCCAGTCTTATACTCTTCAAAAACTGGGCAGGCAAACTGGCACTCTGGAGTGAGAACAAGAAGTCCAAATAGTGAGTTTTGGTGTGATTAATAACAAGAGGCAGCTGTTATGCTCTGCAGTTGATGCAGATCTAGACAGAAATTTTGTGGTGATTTGTGTATTTGCACATGTAAATATCAACAGAAATTTAATGAATAATACAGTGGCAAACAAACAGTACAGGCTAGTCAGTATCAAGGAAATTCTAGCAAAGGAATTCAATGTATTTGTGTTGGCAAAGAGAGAAAAGTAGCCATTGCCACCTGGGGAACAACTTTCTCCTGCATGTTTCTTTACACACTCACCCTGAGGTACCAATTCAAAAGACGGGCCTGGTAAACCCAAAGGTTTCAAAGCAGCTGATTTGTAAGAAGAATCTCCATGTGGAAAGAAACCATTGTAATAGCTTCTGGGGAAGACAAGAAGCCATACAAATTGAGGACTGCTTTGGGACTATGGTCTTCATGGAATTTTCACTATTCACCTTCCTGTTTTCAAAACACAGATTCCTGCTTACTTGCTGCTCTTTTCTAACACTCAACAAGAAAAGAATTCCTTCAGAGCTCTGCTCATACTAAAAAATCACTGATTTTTGTGATTTACTGATGTTTGGGAAGCCAACTGAGCACAGTGGTGAGAAAAGAAAGACACCATAAGACACCATCATGTGGAGGGAACCCTCTGAAACACCTGCTACATCTCCCTACTCTGGCTTGTCAGCAGTGTTTTTTGAGTTGAGCTGAACCTCAGCTATTGACCCAAAGTACAGCAAGTCCCTTCAAGAGCCCTTCTTAGTCATGGATTGTGGTTTTTTTACAGTAAATATTATGCCTGATCTGTTTTAGGACTTGATGGAATATACTGGAAAAATGACATAAATGTTCCTGATGATGATTATGTGGGGGGAATAAGGTATGCCCTGTGGTGGCCTCTAGCCATCCTCAGATGATCTCACTCTCCCCTGGAAAGTCAGTATTAAGCAAACTGCCATTTAGATCTTGTACCCAGTGTTGCATGTTAATCCCAGTTTTCCCTGTCTGTATCCTGAGTTCATGGTTTCCCCCTCCTTTTCCTGACTGGTTAGTTTTGGATCCTTCCCCTGATTGGCCCTTTCCTCAATTCCTTTCCCTATTGGTCCAAGTGAGAACCTCACCCCTTTCTGTCCCTATAAAAATCCACTCCCCTGACACCTTTGGGCCATTTTGTCGATGGTTCTTGCACCAGGTGTCCATCTCAAAAAGTCCAGGAAGCCCTGTCATCCAGACAAGCTCACAGGTATGAGCCAAGCTTGCCTTTTCTCCTAACCATCCTAGGCAAAGCACCACACTTGTATGGGCTCATTTTTCAATGGGACACACCGCTAAGGGACCTGTTGCTCATCCTGGAATGGGTGTTCCTGCACAGTCAGCCAACAAAGATAATTTCAGCCCTGCAAGAGGTGATGGCTGTCATCATCAAGAAGAGCAGAACACACCTGTGCTGTCTTGCAGGGTGTGATTTTGCATGTATTTACATTCCATTGGCAACAGGTGAAGAATTGGAGCATTTGCTCCAATTCAATGAGAGCCTCTAGTTCGCTCTGGATAGCTATCCTGGGAAAATCTCTATCCACCCTCCTGGCCATAAATTGTTTAAATCAACTTTTAATCTGGTACCCAAATTTATGCGAGTAAAATTCTTCTCAAGACTGTGACAGCTTTTACTGATGGCTCAGGATCTTTCCACAAGTCAGTTATGAGAGAGACCCTAAGATGCAGAAGAGGGAGTCCGACGTGCAGGGATTCCCACAAATTGCTGGACTAGTGGCTGTCGTCAAGGCCTTTAAGAAGTTTAAAGATACATTTTTTAATCTGGTCACTGATTTGGCATATGTGGCAGGGATAGCTATGAGAGCAGAACATGCTTTTTTAAAAGAGGTCTCGATTTATACAGATTGCTTTCAAAGCTTGTTTATTGTATCTCCCACAGAGAGCAACAATTTCATGTAATACATGTGAGGTTGCACACAGATCTACCTGGGGCAATAGCCAAAGGGAACAGTAGAGTGGATGTCCTAGCAATGCCAATCTCCAATGTTTGGAGACACCAAACCTTTCAAATATTTTTCAGCAGGCCAAGACATCCCACCAATTTTACCATCAAAACACCCATGCCCTTCCCAGAGTGTTTCACCTGTCTCGAGAACAAGCAAAGGCAATTGTGGGGTCGTGCCCACAATGTCAATCTTCAAGTACTGTTTCTGGACACAGGCGTCAATCCACACGGTCTCCACAGCTGCCAGCTGTGGCAGACTGATGCCACCCATATTCCATCCATCAATCGCCTAAAGTATTGTACATGTATGTCTTGGTTTGGAAAGACAGGTATCTGTCAGGGAAAACTGGAGTTTCCCTTGGAATGGAGAATGTAAACCCCCTCCCTCCAAATTGTTACAATTCTGCAATTAGGAGCTTTCAGGCAAAAATATGGGAATAGGAATAACTGTTCTTTACTAGGAATATAAAAAAATACAAACACAGTAGTACAAAAAAAAAACAAACAAGCAAACAAACAAAAGTCCCAGAAAACCCTGACAGAGTCAGAGATACGACCTGACACCCTGTTGTCAGGGTGTTGGAAGCAGTCCAGATAAGTCCTCCTGGAGTAACAGATGCTGTTCTGTGGAGTAGAGATGATCCTGTAGAAAAAAGGGCCCAGTTCTGGTGAGATGGGTCTGGTCTTCCTCTGAGGATTCAGTGGAAATTTGGCTGATCTGGGGTCCCCATGTCCCCATTTTATCTGGGTAGGGAATGGTTGGCTCCTCCCCACTGGGTGGAGCTTCTCACAATGGAATGAAGTAATGTTATCAGTCATGTGAGAGGCCTTAAATGGCCCATTCACAGGTGATACCCCTTGATCTACCTCCCCCTAGGAGGATGGATGGAGGAAGAGATAAGAAGGCGTTGTCTTATCTGGTGTTATCAGTTGTCCCATTAACAGTTGTCCCATTAACCCACCCTCTTCCCCCTCTAGAGTTACAAGAGATAAAGAACACTATCTCTTAACCAGTTTCAACAGATGAAAATAGAATACACATTTTTGGTTACATTTTTCAACCCAAGACAATGTATCAGTAGATACATTTTCAGGGGCAGTTTTCGCATTGGTATGTGCAGGAGAAAATATTCACCAAGAGGCATTTTCTCCTTGCATTTGCTGCATTGGGAGTACCTCAAGAAGTGAAGACTGAAAATGGGCCTTCATACAAGTCTAAACAATTGACAGTTTTCTTTCAAGAGTGGGGCGTCAAGCATACCGTTGGTATACCTTATTCACCTACAGGTCAATCAATGGTCGGAAGGACACATCTGACTCTCATGAGAGCCCTTCATCAGCGGGGGAGGTAAAGAGACTATTCCTTCCATTGAGAGGCTCTGTAAATGCTGTCATTAATTTCCTAAATTGTTCTAGTTCTGAGCTAACCCCTCCATTGTCAGGCACTTCTCAAATTCGGCCTGAGTTAAGCTCAATGAGAAGCTGCCTGTGCTGATCAAGGACCCTGAGACACACCAAGTGTCTGGTCCCTTCTGACTGATTCCCTGGAGCAGGGGGTATGCCTGTGTTTCCACTCCCTCAGGCCTGAGGTGGCTCCCTGGCAAAAATGTAAACCGTATTTAGGTCCTTGTGACAACGTACAAACTAACAATGATCAAGCTTTATCAGAGCAACACATGGAATCTCCAAAAGATCAAAGAAGTCCTGTGTGTGTAGGAATTTGTACCTTTGTGTCTCACAAGTTCGCTGTGCAGTTCAGTTCTCTGTACCCCTTCCCCACCTAATTGTTATTCATACCTTGCCTCACAGTCCCTGCACCCCAGGTTATTTTTAGCCCCTCACAGCTATGTGCCACTCACCCTTCCCGCCAGAGCTGTTCTCCTCCCCTTCCTTCCTGATTGGCCTCCACTGCATGTCCTTGCCCCTTACCTTCCCTAGTTACTGGCTTAGGATTGGCCAGCTGCGCCTGGCCACCCCCATTTCTCCTCCCCTGATTGTATCCCTTATAACCCTGTGCAGACCAGCTTCTGCGCGCTCTCCCTGGGTCTCTCAGGCTAAGCTCAGGAGTCGGTGAATAAACTCCTCCTTGCCTGACCCAGAGAGTGTCTCTTTGTCCTTCTCCTTCATTGTTGCGGTATTCCACCTAGTCTTCAGTGCCTCCCAAGGCCAAGGACCCACAGGGGCAGAGTTGGCTTGTTTCACCTGCCAGCTCGCCTCCCAGATTCGACGCTGTCTGCGGTGCAGAGCTAGCCGGAGACAGTGGACGGACGGTCCACAGAAGACACCGCCGCAGCGCTGGTGGCGCCCACTGCGGGGCCTTGGACGAGGCGTCAAGACCCCTGCGGAGTGGATTGCCAGTCCCCTAGACTAGGTTAGGAGACTGGGAAGAGAATCCCTTGGACGTCCCATCACCTCTTGGTGAGCAGTCCTTTCGGGGAGGCGCTCCCAGAGGATCGTGAGGGCAGCCGGCAGCTGTCACACTCCACTGCCGGTCCTTACGGAAGGAGAATCCCCTGAGACGGTTTCAGCACCCCCTTCAGGAGCCGAGGTCCCTCTCCAAGGTTGGTGAGTGGAAAACATTTCTTCTTTGTTGCCTCCCTTGGCTGCGGGGAGAGCGAGTGCCATTTGGCACGGCTCAGATTGAGCAAGGGGAGAATCAGCCCTTCGGCTGAGGAAGATCGCGCGATCCCGGGGATTCGGATTTTTCGGTCCTTCATCCTCGGTTGGTGGCCCTGGAGTTTTGAGTTCCTTTAGTTGATTATCTCCTTTGTGTTGTGTGTGCGTGGCCGTGGGGGACGGCACGCAAGGCTGTCAGTTTGTATAGTGCTTCCGCACGTTTTTGCTGACAGTGAGGTTTTCTTTTTGCATCGCGCCCCGTGTTTTGGTGGATTTATAGCAGCTGTAGAGAGTGTGTGGTGTTTGTGGGTTTTAAGCTTGCGGTGTTTTTGGGTTTTGTGTTTCGTTCCGTTATACTTGTCTCAGGGTGAAAGCCGCTTTTTAACACCAGTTTTTGAGAGACATGGGTGCGTCTCTGTCAGCGGCAGACAAAGAAGTCTTTTCTGTTTGCGTCGCCTTGCTTGAAGCAAGCGGCGCCAAGTTTTCAAAGACCTGCCTGAAGAGGCTGGTAAAATGGCTTGGCAAGGAATTCCAGGAGGTTTCTCGGGATAAAGTCCATTGCCTCCGATTTTGGGGGACAGTGGAACGGAAAATTGTAGAATTCGGCCAGTCCCGGGGAAAGGAGGCGCAAAAATTTTCATATCTGGTTTTGCAGTTGAAAACTGCGTTGAAAAATGATGAGTCCCTTGCCAATCCACCTACCAGGCGGTTTGCCCCTTCTTCCCCATCCCCTGGTCCTATCCCTGGTCGTTCCCCGAAGGGAATTCTGAAGAGAGTCGGGGTGCAAAAATCCCCGAGCTCTGCCTCTCCCAAGAATTCCCGTTCCCCCAGCCTCAGTAGTCTCGGCCAGACTGCTGAGGATTCCTCGGACTGCCCTGGCCAGGCAGTCGGGGGATCTACCCGTACCTGTTATCCCTCATCCCCTCATCCCCGTGTATGTTTTAATTTAACTGCGTCACAATCGGCACAAAATGGCGGCTGTGGTGCAGAAAATGGCGGTCACTCAGCCTCGTGGTCGTCATCCCCTTCCCCCAGTTCTTCATCCCGAAATCCCTTTCGTTCCACCCACCCTCCCTGTTCTCTGACCAACCCTTTCCTGTCCCAAACTCCACCCACTACTCCGAAGTTCCCACCCTCCCATCCCTCCCATCGACCCGCCCAGGAGGTGGAGTCGTCCCGCCCATTGCCCTGCCCCGGAAGGAGGCCATCTTGGTTGCCTGATTCCAACACTCTCTCTTCCGGTTCCCACGGTACCGGACCGGAAGATGACAGTGATTGGGATCCTGAAGTGGAACTGTCAGTTGCGCCAGTCACTTACCGGCGGCAACGCGGTAGTGACGCCCCAAAATCCCATTGGTTTCCGATTGGCCAAAGTGTAATTCGTGAATTGTGTAAGGCGCACAAAGATTATTCCAGAGACAGTCCTTACTTCAGGGGTCTCCTTCACGCTGAACTTTCCTCCACAACAGTGGTGCCCTTTGACCTCAAGCAGCTGTTTGCTTGCTTGATGGGTCTTTCAGAGTTTAAGCTCTGGGAGACAGCCTTCAGGTGGCTGCTTAAGGACAAACTGCCCACACTGTTGAGTGACGAAAGCACGGCAACTGACACCCAGGGCAATCCCATTTCCCTCTCCCTCCTCTTTGGGGAACTTCAGTTCTCCACCCCGCAGATACAGGCCTCACTCATTCCTGTCCCAGTCCTTCAGGTGGTTAAAGAGCTTGCATGCACTGCGTTCTTTGCTTTGCAGCCTCATGCAAAACTCCCTCCCCTTACTTACATCAGGCAGGGTCCTCAGGAATCCTACGTAGATTTCATGGACAAATTAACCAGGGCAGTCGAGACTCAAGTTAAGATTATTTCAGCGCGTGAGCATGTCCTTTTGGAATTGGCTTTTTTAAATGCTAACGATGTCTGTCGGCAAGCGATTTTGAGTCTCCCCATAGATCCGCCGAGGACACTTGCTGACATGCTCCAGGTCTGCGACGCCAAGGTTCCTTATCTGTTGAAGTCGCACCTTCCAAGTGTGTCCAGACCTCACCAGCCCTCCGTTCCTGCCAGGCTCAGGGTTGCTGAAGCAAGGACCTCTTCTCAGAAGCCTGCAGTGCCGCCTCGCCGCAAGCCTTCCGTCTCAGGCAGTCGCAGCGGAAAACCCGGGTTCTGCTACCACTGCAAGCAGCAAGGACACTGGGCAAATGAGTGCCCCAACAAGACCAGGCCGGCAACTCCCAAGTTGCAGCGGGGGGGCAATCCTTCAAAAAACTAGAGGGAGAGCGTGGGTCCGTCCAACGTGTGGACCCCAATCGGGCGGACCAATTCACCGGCGCTACATCTGCCGGGAATAAAGGGGGTCAAACTCGACAGGACGCTTCACCGGACGTGACATGTTTAACAACAGGCTGTGACATGGCTCTACCCAGTTCACTTACTTCTTCCTTTCTGCATTTCTGCAGCTTGCACCTGACATCGGGACTTCACCTTACCGGACCCAGCTGGTCGTTCATCGACGTTGATTCGCAGGACATCGACGCCTGGCCGCTTCGCCTTGGTAAGTTCATCATCATTGGTGATTGCAAATTTACTCCGCCTGAGATTGAAGTGTATCCAGTGATGTTTACGAACGGATCTGGTGCCATCGGTCTCTGGGTGTGCTGCACGACTCCTCCTATCTACCTGCCTAGAGGGACAGTGATTGCGCAGGCAATCACATTCTCTGACACACCGGTCACTGTCAGTTCAGTCCATTCCATCACTCCTAGGCACAAAATTATCATTCCATTCACCATCACCTTGGGCGATGAATCGGTGGATAGGGGATTGGTCTTTGACACAGGGGCGGATGTGACCATTATCTCCACGAAGGATTGGCCGTCACATTGGGCATTGGAAAACGCGCCAGTGCCAATCCAGGGTGTAGGAGGCATTCAATTGGCGAAACGTTCTCAGAGCATGGTGCAAATTACGGGGCCGAAGGGACAATTGGCTTCTGTGCGTCCCTTTGTCTTAGACTATGAGGATCCCTTGATTGGGAGAGACATGATGGCCCAGTGGGGGGCAACAATTGACATTCCCGACCCCTCACACTTTAGGGCGGCGGCTGTTGGACAGCGCCCAACTCAGAAGCTGAATTGGACGACAGATACTCCAGTCTGGGTTGATCAATGGCCGCTTTCAAAAGAAAAATTACAGGCGCTGGAAGAGCTCGTGAAGGAGCAATTGGATAAAGGCCACATTGTGGAGTCCATGTCGCCGTGGAACTCCCCAGTCTTCGTTATCCGCAAGGCGGATGGCAAAAGGTGGCGTCTCCTTCACGACCTCCGTCAAATTAATAACGTCATTCAGGACGTTGGGTCTCTCCAGCCTGGGATGCCTTCCCCAGCCATGCTCCCTCGCAATTGGAATCTGGCAGTGATTGATATAAAAGATGCCTTCTTTCAAATTCCTCTGCATCCGGACGATGCACCGCGTTTTGCTTTCTCGGTTCCCACCATTAACCGAGGTGCCCCAAGGAAGAGGTACCACTGGAGGGTCCTCCCTCAAGGGATGAAGAATTCTCCAGTGATGTGCCAACATTACATCGCTTCCTTGCTGACCCCTGTGCGTGCAGCATCGGAGGGGGCTGTCATCTATCATTACATGGATGACATCCTCATTTGCGCCCCAACCGATGAGGAGCTTTCACAAGTGCTTGCCCGTGTAACGGATTCGTTAGTTGTTGCAGGGTTCGAGCTGCAAGACGATAAGATCCAGAGGATGCCACCCTGGAAGTATTTAGGCTTGGAGATCACAAGGCGACCATTGTGCCGCAGAAATTGGAGATTCGGTCACAGGTCCGAACCCTTGCGGACGTCCATTCCCTGTGTGGAGCCTTGAATTGGGTAAGACCCTGGTTGGGCCTCTCCACGGAGGACCTTGCTCCTCTTTTCAATTTCTTGAAAGGGGGGGAGGAGCTGAGTTCTCCCAGGCATCTTACCCCAGAGGCATGCACAGCGCTAGAGAAGGTTCAGCAGGCCATGTCATCACGCCAGGCTCACAGATGCGACCCTGAGCTTCCCTTCAAGTTCGTCATCTTGGGTAAGCTCCCACACCTCCGCGGTGTGATCTTTCAATGGGACACTCGCACACACGCATGCGAGAAGGGTCGAGGCAGGAATGATCCTCTCTTGATTATAGAGTGGGTCTTCCTCAGCCACCACAGACCCAAGAGGATGACGCAGCCACAGGAGCTGATGGCTGAGCTCATCCGCAAGGCAAGATTGCGGATGAGAGAATTGGCCGGATGCGATTTCCAATGCATTCACATGCCAATTGGTTTGTCAACGGGCCAGATGACGAAACCAATGTTGGAACACCTGCTTCAAGAGAATGAAGCGCTCCAATTTGCTCTGGATTCCTTTACGGGCCAAATTTCGATTCACAGACCGGCCCACAAATTATTCAATTCGGATGTGAACTTCACATTGGCATTAAAGAGTGTACGGAGCAGGAAACCGCTCGAAGCTCTCACAGTTTTCACGGACGCTTCCGGGACTTCGCACAAGTCAGTGATGACTTGGGTGGACCCCAAAACTCAGCAGTGGGAGGCAGACATTAAGACAGTTGAGGGTTCCCCTCAGATCGCTGAGTTGGCTGCAGTCGTGAGAGTGTTCGAGAGGTTCCGCGTACCTCTCAATTTAGTTACCGACTCCGCCTATGTTGCGGGGGTGGTTTCCAGAGCTGATCAGGCCGTATTGCAGGAGGTGTCCAACAAGGCTCTTTATGAGCTGCTCTCGAAACTGGTAAGGCTTGTCTCCCACCGAGAGCATCCTTTCTATGTGATGCATTGCAGATCCCAAACCGATTTGCCAGGGTTCATTGCGGAGGGGAACAGGAGGGCAGATGCTCTCGCTGCTCCTGCTGCTGTGGCCCCATTGCCTGAGGTCTTCAAGCAGGCACAAATCAGCCATTCGCTCCACCACCAGAACGCTCCTGGTTTGGTGCGGCGGTTCCACCTTACCCGCCAACAGGCTAGGGCGATTGTGGCGTCGTGTCCGTCCTGTACATCCCATTCGGTCCCCACTCTCCACGCTGGGGTGAATCCGCGTGGATTGAGTGCTTGTGAGCTTTGGCAAACAGACGTCACCCATGTGGCGGCGTTTGGAAAGCTGAAATTTGTCCATGTGTCGGTGGACACCTTCTCTGGCCTTGTGTATGCGTCTGCCCACGCAGGGGAGAGAGCGGCTCACGCCATCAGTCATCTGATCCAGGCTTTCTCATTTATGGGCATTCCCAAGGGCCTCAAAACCGACAATGGCCCAGCCTATGCTTCCAAGGAGTTCGCAGCTTTCCTCCAACAATGGGGAGTGGAGCATAAGAAAGGCATCCCCCACTCTCCCACAGGGCAGGCAATTGTGGAGAGGACTCACCAAAATTTGAAACGAGTCCTTGACCAACAGACGAGAATGCTAAAATTGGACACTCCTATAATTCGGTTGGCCAGAGCACTTTATACACTAAATTTTCTCAATTGCACTTTCGAAAATTTTAACCCTCCGGTCGTGAAGCATTTTAATATGCACGATGACTACCAGCCTGGGAAGAAACCACCGGTGATGGTCAAGTCGCCTGAAACAGGTCAGGTGGAGGGACCATATGACCTCGTGACGTGGGGGCGCGGGTACGCCTGCGTTCTCACGCCCTCTGGGGCCAGATGGGTTCCCTCAAAATGGGTCAAACCTTTCACAGCCAGGTCACGAAGGCGAGAGCGAGAACCGGTGGAGGACGTGGAGCCACTGCATGAAGCTCCACAGGTCGAGTCCGCGGCCTTGCGCCGTAAACGCAAGGTTTCATTCGCAAACCCCCTGGAGGAGATCCGGGAGATTTCTTCCTGCTTCTCACATTCTGAACCTCTCCTTCCTGAATCCTGGTTTACCTAAGTCAGTGACCATTCCCTACAGTTTTCGTTGCAGACCATTACCTTCGGATTCAGGATGTGGAGCCTCCTGACTGCCCTCCTGGCTTCATGTCTCATCGCCATCGGCAAGGCGTGGATCGCTTTGCGGGAGCTGCCGGCGACGATGAGAGACTGGGTGGACGGCGTCCTTGGGCGTTGGGGGGTACCGGGCTGGGCTCAACCCTTGATCCGTTGGCTTCTCATCATTTTGTTTCTCATTGTCATCCTCATCCTTGCAGTAAAGGCAATCAGGAAGGGAACTCGCAGGCTGGTCATCGGTGCGGCAAATTGCCCCAGGAGAAGCCTCCACCTTCTCCTCCTGATCTCCTGCGTGGCGAACATCGGGCACGGCTGGATCGTCCCACAGCCAAAATCAAATGTCTGGGCGACTCTCGCCAAGGCCTTGGGGCAGGACCATATCTGCCTTAATCAGGCCAGTGCTTCCGACCCGATGTCGACGTGCCTAGTGGGGATTCCATTCACCGCTGCGGAAATGCCCAGAGTGCTTGTTCGCGCGGTCAACCAATCGCTTCGCCAAGCGGATGGGTCACACTCCGTCGTCCTTGAAAATGGGCATCCGGACGCCAATCCGTTGGTGGGGTGGAGGAGATTTCTGCAGGACCTCCCAGTCCTGTCGGCCGAGCCTCCCGAGCTTGAGCTCTTGGGCTCTTCCAAGGCTCAGGTTTGCGTGAGGATTGACCACCCTCCGCAGTCTCCCTCTCTCCCCTCCGGCAGGGTTGTGCTGTCTGGCACCGCGCACCAGGAGGAATCTTGGTGCGAGAGGCTCGCCAAGATATCAACACCGACATCTTTTGGCGCTCAGCCACGCGAGCTGCCCGCCGGGGTGTTTCTCATCTGCGGCGACCGAGCCTGGGCGGGCATCCCCTCTCGCCTTCTAGGAGGTCTGTGCACCTTAGGGAGACTGGGACTGTTCACACCCAACAAGACCCAAATTATGAATTTGAAAGAAAAAGAGAATGGTGCACAACATTCTGGACTCCAAAAGCGTGCAGTGAAAGATCTGGACCCTGATTGCGACACAGAAATTACCCATTGGTCAAAGTCCAAAGGTGTCGCGGTCACGATTTTCGCACCATGGGTCGCCATTGCCAAGACCCTGGGCGAGCTTGGACATTTGGAATGTTGGGTCGCGAAACAGGCGAATCTTACATCCCAGGCCCTAACAAACCTCCTAAAAGACGAGGAAATAACTAGGCAAGCCACCCTTCAAGATCGGGCGGCCATAGATTACCTCCTCCTCTTGCACGGCCACACGTGCGAGGAGTTTGAGGGTCTATGTTGTTTTAATCTTTCGACTTGGGCGGTGAACACCAGGACACTTATCCAACAAATGCAAGAGCAGGTGGGACAGATCCGACAGGAGACCGATGACTGGCTTTCCAACCTGTTTCAGGGTTGGGGAATCTCTGGCTGGGTTGGATCTATTTTAAGGTCTGTTTTAATGATCTTTGTGGTTCTTTTAGTGGCATTGGCTTTATTTGGTATCCTTAAATGCATGATCCTGAGACTGGCTTCCAGCACTCCCCCTGCGCGCATTGCCATGGCCTCCACTCGCGTGGAAATCCCATTCGATGAGGAGAGCGACTACCCTCCTCCTGACCCTTGGCAAGAACCTAAAGGCATCTGCGCGGATTGTGGCAGCCGACACCACACTGGACTTTAAAAACAAAAAAGGGGGAGATGTAGGAATTTGTACCTTTGTGTCTCACAAGTTCGCTGTGCAGTTCAGTTCTCTGTACCCCTTCCCCACCTAATTGTTATTCATACCTTGCCTCACAGTCCCTGCACCCCAGGTTATTTTTAGCCCCTCACAGCTATGTGCCACTCACCCTTCCCGCCAGAGCTGTTCTCCTCCCCTTCCTTCCTGATTGGCCTCCACTGCATGTCCTTGCCCCTTACCTTCCCTAGTTACTGGCTTAGGATTGGCCAGCTGCGCCTGGCCACCCCCATTTCTCCTCCCCTGATTGTATCCCTTATAACCCTGTGCAGACCAGCTTCTGCGCGCTCTCCCTGGGTCTCTCAGGCTAAGCTCAGGAGTCGGTGAATAAACTCCTCCTTGCCTGACCCAGAGAGTGTCTCTTTGTCCTTCTCCTTCATTGTTGCGGTATTCCACCTAGTCTTCAGTGCCTCCCAAGGCCAAGGACCCACAGGGGCAGAGTTGGCTTGTTTCACCTGCCAGCTCGCCTCCCAGATTCGATGCTGTCTGCGGTGCAGAGCTAGCCGGAGACAGTGGACGGACGGTCCACAGAAGACACCGCCGCATGTGTGGAGGAGAAAAAGGAGTTGGCCACACCCTCCGTGAACCATGCATCCACCACAAACCAGATTGCAGGCCAGAACACGGAGACAAGCCCCTGTGACAAACCAGCTGTGTCAAAACCCTACTTCAAAATAAGAGACTATGCTTACCCTTCAAAATTATTTTTAACCCTAAGCCTACTCTAACCCCAGTTTTCGCTTACCCACTTACCTAGCCCCTTCCTCTTTGAAACAAAGCGTGAGCAGAAAACTCTTCACTAATATTTATTGGTGATTTCTTCCAATAGAAAACACCCATCCACACAGGGCAGCAGGAAAGATGTCTTCAATGATGTCACAAGTAGTGATCCTGCTTGTCATCACAACAGCCTTACACAGTAGCAATATCCACCTACAGTACAAAGAGCCACTGCGAACCGTCTACCATCCAGAAAAGGATGATTTGATATCAATGAATATGGCAAAGCCAACAATCATCAACACCCTAGCCAAGTGATAAAGATCATAAGTGCAGTAAAATAAAATGTAGCTGCAATCAAGTATATGATTGAAGTTGAAAAAAGTCATATGACTGATTATAAAGTCTGCAAGTTTGTCATGTTGAAGGTTCCTTGGCAGAACTTGATACAGTTATTAGAAATGAGATGCCACCTAGTTATCCCATAAACACCTTGCTGCCTCATGAAACCTGTAATACTACCCTGCTGTTTGAAAAAAATAATGAACAAGTCCAAGAAACCTCCAAGCCTAGAGATTGGGTTGATTCCTATTTCTTTGCTTTCATAGTGATTTCTTTTGCTTTAGTAATTGCTTTCCTTATGTGCATGCATTACTTACATTACTGTAAACACACCATAAGCAAAGTGTTTCATTTAATTAGAGAAGGGGGAGAGGTAACCGCCAATGGACCAACTACTTGCAGTGAAAATTCCTCTTGGAAGGAAAGTAGTATTTAAGTCCCTCCAAGAACCTTTCATTCCAGTTTCCCCAAAACCCACTTTCCCTATCCCTTTCACCTAAAACCCCTTTAGCTGAGAACATTATACGATAAGGAAGAAATTAATGTTTACTAAACAGAGTTTTTCTTTAATAGAAGCACCCTCCTCAGACACTCTGATGATGAAGACCCCCTGTTTCAGCATGGTAACCTGGATGTTCCTCATCATGCCATACATCACAGCCTGGAGAGTCAGACAGCCACCAGAGAACATATGGGTCATTCTAGCCAAGTCCCTCAAATAGTTAGGATCTATGCCTGTCCATGGGCTCAGTCAATAGCCCCCTGTCATCGTGTGTGGTTGGGGTTCCTTTTAAGATCCATGAACCAGCATCTCCACATCGCTTTCCTGGGAAATGGCCCACTCTGCCCACTGCAGAGAGAGGACCGGCCCAGGAAGTGTGGGAGGGATGGGTCAAAATGTTACCAAAACTAGCCCCAGAATCTCATGAAGAAATGCCAAAATTATACCAAGAACCTTAGGAATTGGATGTGTTAGGATTGGCAAAAGCTAGCTACTGCTTCTATTTTTACTTTCAAAATACCACCTCAAGTTATAAGATAGATGCGCATCAAGATCTACAATTTGCCTAATTGGTGCAATTATATGATATTTTATAATGATATATTATACCATTATATTATATCATTTTTTATGATATATTATATTTTTGATATAATTTGATACTTCTAGTTTCCTTGCTTCCAGAGCACTTCCCAGGGGTGCATTCTTTATCTGCAGTGACAGGACATGGGCAGGGATCCCTTCTCATCTTAGGGGGGATCCGTGCACTTTTTGCTTACCACACTACATCACTCTCCTTCATGATTGGAAGCAAATCAATAGATCAGCACATACTAAAAGATCATTCCCACAATTTGATGAAAATTGTGATGCAACATTTTTTGATTGGCCTAGAAGTAAGAGGGTTGCGGTATCCATTTTCCTTCTGTGGGTAGCTGCTGCCAAGAGTCTTGGTGAACTTCACCATTAGGGGTGTTGGCTTTGTAAGCATGCCAACAGAACATCCAAGGCACTTAGTGACCTCCTCAAGGATGAGGAGGCCACCACACACATGACCCTCCAAAACAGGGCTATTTACTTTTTGCTACTAGTCTATGGGCATAGCTGCCAGGACTTCGAAGGCTTGTGCTGTTTTAGTCTGTCTGACCACAGTCAGTCCATCTTTTGGGAGCATCCAACTGCTCAAAGATGTAAGGGACTTAAAGACAGAGATAGATCCAGAGTGGTTAGAAGTTTATTTGGACACTTGAGACTTAAAGGATGGGTCGCTTCATTGCTTAATAACCTTTGAATTTTTATTGTTATCCTAGTCATACTGGTAATGTTCTCCTGACTCCTCAAAAGTTTTAAAAAAGGCAGTTACAGAAGTGTCTTTTATAAATAAAGAAGGGGGGGTTGTGGTGGCTCCTGGGCCATCCCCAGATGATCTCACTCTCCCCTGGAGAGTATTAAGCAAACTGCCATTTAGATCTTGTACCCTGTTAATCCCTGTTTTCCCTGTCTGTATCCCGAGTTCATGATTTTCCCCCTCCTTTTCCTGACTGGTTAGTTTTGGATCCTTCCCCTGATTGGCCCTTTCCTCAATCCCTTTCCCTATTGGTCCAAATTGAGAACCCCATCCCTCTCTGTCCCTATGAAAAACAGCTCCCCTGAGACCACGGGGCCACTTTGTTGATGGTTCTGAATTAATAAAGAAGGATGTGAAGATGAGAAAGTGCCTTCCCACTCATCATTCCTGTGTCCCTCAGGCTGGTTTAGCCACCGTGCCACTCAGACAGCGAGCTAGAAGAGCTGCAAATCACCTCCACCTGGAGTGTTGGCTGTGCCCCAGATAAGCCCTTAAAAGGACACCTCTGTCTGAGAAGTGTTACAGCACTTCTGGGAGAGCTGGGCAGTCCACAATAATGCCCCTTTAAGTCACTCTATTTGAGTAACTCACAAAACCCTGCATTTTTCATGACAAAAGCTCTAAACTCTCTTTGATTCTCGTGTGTGTGTGTGCGCAACATGAAAATACAAGTTAAATGCAGATACAAATTCTGACAGCATATTCACAAATACCTTTTTAGAGTTTATACTGAAAGACTTGTTTCACATGGCAGACTGAAAATACTACAGCCTGAACGTTCCCTTTCAGAACAAATGGGCCCCCAGAAGGAGAAACCACATGAAAATCATAGGGGTATAATTGGGAACAGGATATCATGTTGAACATTGCTTATCTGACACAACTTTTGTTCCATTCCATAGGGATGGAAGATGTTCTGGATGTGAGGAATGAATCAGACTCAAGAGGCTGCAGAGAATGAAAAAAGCTAAAACTACACAATCCTAAATTTACTTTATGATAGAATAGAAAAGATGGTAATTTTTGCAGAAAAAAACCTTATATACTAGATAAAAATCAGATGTATTGCCTATGTCAACCCAAACATGGAAAAATTAAAAATTTGGCTTTGTATCAAAACCATGGATAGCCTGGACATTGAGTTGCATTTGGTTCTCATTTAATTATCTAATAATTAATATTAAAATTCATTTTTTTAAAGAAATTAAATTCCATTTGGTTCCAATTCAGATAATAAAGCTATTGAGATAATTTTAACTCATCAGGCTTCCAGCAGAATGTCAGGTAATTCATACGGCATATGTATTAAAACATGTCATATCTGATTTGTTCTTAATTAAAGCCTCAGCATAATAGCATTGCAATATGAATACTTATATGCATCTGTCCATGGCTATAAATGTCTACAGCAGTTTTGGGATTACTATTTTAGCTACTTTTTTACAGATAATACACCTATAGAATTTCTCATGAAATACAAGTCAGCTGAAGAAACCTGTCAGTTTAATTAACCTGGTGATGAGTTTGCTTCATTTGCTTCCTATTTTCCCTCATAAAACTATCTCTTTTTCTTTTCTTTCATTTTCCCCACAGTGACCCAGATGAAGAAGTACTGCATTTGCTAGAAAAGTTATTTAAAGAGAGCTTTTTAATTGTCAGCAATTCGTTTGTTTCATATTCACACCTGCACATCATCAACACAGTATTTCTGTGTTCTTTTGATCCTTTACTAAAACCAGAACTTAAAAATGATGCAACCTGTAGAATGATGAGAGGAAGTGGGAATACTGCAACTTCCACAAATATATGTAATAATTAATACTATAAGTATTACAGTATTAGCAATTACTAGTAGCAATTACTAATATTTCAGAATTGCTGATCAAACAGTGGTAAAATTGGCATGCTTTTACTGTGTGATAAACCATGGAGAGGTAGGCCCATCTTCTGCCCTGCTATCACATGATAAAAAACCCCATACAGGCAATTTTCTTGGTCTTAGACATCTGCTTTTTATTGACCTGTGTGACTGTTTCTCTTTCTGTAACAACCACTGTCATCTTTGACACTGGGGCATGCTACAGGCAGACAAAGGCCCTGTAGGCAGTGTGCAGGCAAACCACACACTTCTTTGTCCTTGCCTGGCCATTGTTAGCCTAAGATTTGCCAGGGCCCAGGGTGAAGAGCAAGAGAAATGTCAGCAGAGCTGGTGCAGAAGTGCAGATGGAGTGTGTGATAAATGCCAATAACTCGCTTTTTGAAATTTATGAAAATTTAATAAAGAATAAAAATTGGTTACAAAAAATATAATACAATAATAAAAGTTTAAAAAGTTTTCAGAGACAGGACAAATAATGAGGCAATAAGAGCAAAGAACGGTAGCCCGGGACTACGTCCCCCCTCCCTCCCAGGCAAAGGCTGTGAAGGAGAAGGGCCCCGTTAGAGAGAAGCATCTCTATTTTTGAGGACAAACTTTAATGATTATGCATACTTTATCTAAGAAAAGCCCATTTGCCAAGAGCCTTTTGCAAAACCCCTGGCGTCCTGGAGTCTGGCTTAACCAGGTAGCTTTGTGGATTCAAGGAGATATGCATGGTCTGGCTTGACCAGGGTGGTTTCAAGGAGATATGTATCTTTCCCTCTGAAACATCCAAGAGGGGGTTTTAGTCTGGCTTGTTGTAATTGTTCTCTCTGTGTAGAAACCTCCGGGTTATCTTCTCTTTGCTCTTGAGCTAAGGACAATACCTTACACACAATTCTTACTTAGATTCAATGTTAAAAACTACATTTACTATATTATTTAAAATGTTAATATTGCATAACTTTTCTACCTAGCATATTACATATAGTAAATATCTGCGTAGAGCCACACACACAATATGCCTTTTTCACAGAGTGGATGAAGTGGGTTTGCACATGTGGGAAGGCATGCTCCTTGACAGGCATTGGACACCACAACACCACACTCCAAAGAAAAGGAAGAGCTGTCTCTCCTGCTGCTGCACTGACAAAGGGTTATGCATGACACAAATCTAACAAATCCACCATGACTGTCATGCCAGTGGGATCCTTCTGCAATGGGGACGTAGCATTGCAGAGAGGGTTACCTGCAACTATTTTGGGATCATTAGCATCAGATGTTGTTTTTTCTGGGATCTGCAGCCTGAGTCCTAGATATTAAACTCTGCCATCTTCAGAGACCAGTCTTCATTTACCAGGTTGACTCTTACCTGCATTAATCTATTTTTGCCTTTGCAACTGAGCAAAGTTGTCAAAGTTTATTTACTATCACTAAGCCAAGATGCCAGATATCTGGAAGCTTATGCCACTGAAAAAGAATGTGTTGAATAGCCTTTAAAGAACATGTAAGCAAAGTTAGCATGAAAGACAAAGTGTTTAGGTTGATGCTGTCCTTGTGACCTGTCCCTGCTGGCAGGTGGATGGTGACTCACACATGGTCTGAATGTGCATGTGCTGTTTGAGACAAGCTCTTCAGAGGGTAATGATAAAATGCATGCAGTGTTCTCTTTTGTACAGCAAGAAAGGCGCGTCCATATTTATTCCTCTGCATTAATAGCAAGTTCAGAAAAGAACATTGCAGCTTCGGAGCGGCTCAGGTGTCTGTGCTAAGGTATCTGTTCACTCCACAGCCCTAAGGATACAGGTATCTCCCAGCAGCAGAGATTCCTAAGGAGAAGGGTAGAAAGAGCTGTCCCTTAGAAGCAGGTGATTCACTCTCTCTAGGGTAGCAATTCCTATAGATAAAATAGGCAAGTCTTGCTTTTCTTCTGGCAGCCCTTAGATCAGATCATCTCAATGAATAGCCACAAGCCAATTTCAGTGACTGTCTCCAGTAGCTGGAGGAAGGGAGAAAATTGGGTTAGCAATCTATTTGGCCCAATTAGGCAGTTTTCAATACTGTGTTTCAGAGCATTTAAAAACAAACCAACCAACAACCCTCCCCTACCCTCCCCCCAAAAAAAACCTAAAGAAACAACACACCAACAAAAACACAAAAACCACCAAACCCAATCCTTAAATGCCATCTAGTGGTAAAAACTATTTTCTTTTAACCTCCTTGCTTTACAGGGAAACACAAGTGGAAAAGGACCTCTGCATGAAGTCATGGTTAGACCTGTTTGGATTTTCTCAGTTCACGTCACATCCTTACCCTTGAGTGTCTCAATATCAGAAGTTCTAGGAATATTGGAAATATATTCACAGAGCTCAAGCTCTGCTTTGCTATGTGCTATGATATCTCACTTTCATATGCCTCAACATGAGAGCAGCATCCCCATCTACAAACTGGGGAGCCTGTCCGTGCAGTAGGAAAATGGGTAGGTCTATGTGGAAAAGAGAAAAAGCAGAAAACTCTTACAGCAGTGTGGATGAAGGCTTAGAGTTTAAAAGATACAAGAATGAGGACATGGAACAATAAGACTGTAATTTTTGTGCTGTGCAGAGTTAGGCCTTGGTGAATAGGAAAATATACTAAGCAAGATAATAGAAAAGTTTAATAATAAGGCTCTGTGCTTTGTTTATAGAAGAGCATGAGAAACTCCTGAGTAGCAAGAAATATGAAACAAGCACTTACTGTTAGGTATAAGGTATACGTGTCGTTTTAATGATTGATTTATGCAAATGCTTGTAAGCTCTTGACGATTTGCTATTGGTTAGAAAACTTCTAAAAGGCCTTGTAACACAGAGAATTTTGGCTGCTGTTAGCAAGACTTGAGCTGCTGCCATCTGTCATGTCTCACCCTGTTCTGAAGCTCAGTGAAATTCTCCCAGCAGTCCCATTCCATTATTTAGAAATTAGATCCAATAGGTCTACTACATGCAGTTGGTGTCTGTGTGAACCCAGAAGCCTTAAGATGCTCTGAAGGGAGACAGCCACCCATGGTGCAGGCTCAAAAGGAATCTCATATTGCGGTGTGTTTTTGTGCTATATTTGCTTATGCTTTCTTTCATTGGTTTGGTCTGACACACCCTGGTTATTCCCCCATCATGCTTTAACCCTGCTGGCAGTTGAAGTCTGGAAATCCCCTTCCAAGTTGTCAATCTTCCTTACCCCTACTCCTTTCTCCAGAACTTTCTCAGACAATCTTCTGTTACTCGATGTCCCATTTGTTTCTTTGTATTATTCCCTTCCCCTGATTTCCCTGATAGGTCTATAGAATGTTAGCCCTGCCTCAGACTCCTCCCCAGATGTTGCCTGATTGCCTCAAATCACGCCCCCTATAAAACCCACTGTTCATGCCCTAGTCCCTGTCTTGGGGGTCTGGATCCTGGGCTGTCATCCACCTAAATAAATCGTCCCAGTTCTAACCCAAGACCGTGTTGCTGTCATCTGTTCCTGCGCCGTACCATCGGTAACTGGGATCGGCAGGGCTCGCAGGGGGTGTGTTGCACCCCTGTTTGTTGGGAAAGATGAAGTAGAAAGACCTTGCAAATATGGTGGTTTAGATTCTGGGAGTCTGAGTTCAACAAGCGAGATAGAAATGAAAGCAAGCTTTGAAATTTAGGGTGTAGGGTACAGGGCTATCAGTTTGTGAACAACGACCTGCTAAGCTGAGGGCCAGATGGTTTGATTAAACAATATACTCCTGCTAAGCTAAGGGCCAGATCGTTTGAGGGCCAGATCGTTTGATTAAACAATCCCCTTCTGCTTGCCTTGGGTGGTGGGACATTTCTGTTGGCTGTATGTGTTGTTATCTTGTATTAGATTGGTTAGTCCAACTCATACTATTCAACTTGGAAAGATATTTAATGTACGGTATTCGGGGCTCTGCGCTCGGTTCGCTGTTCTTGCTCTCCTGGCGTGCTTTAGCTGTGCCTAACAGCTACAATCAAGGCCCTCACAATAAACCAGGTGCTACCCCTGCAACATTGCTTATAGAGATACTTTGACGCCGACTCTACCATCACGGATATACTCCTTCACCTGTTGTCGTAGGGGCAGGACACCATAACGCCGAGGACACCGCGACAATCTCACATGCAGAAACTTTAAAGCCTTATTGATACTGATGTCTTAAAACTGGTTCAAAGCTGCTGCAGCAAGATTGCAGCAACTAGTTCACTGATTGTATTTGAAATCTCTTTGTCGCAAAATAAGCTGTCAACGCTGGCTGAAATGGTCTACATAGCATGAATTCCAGCTCAAATGCCCTTTTGCCCGTACCTGCAGCCTTTCACAAGCACTTCCTAGCCCTGCTTGACAAAACCCCTGTGCCACAATGTCCTCACCACCTATCAGAACAGAGGTCACTGACCAGTTGTCTTCTATTTGGATACGTAGTGTTCTGGGGCTGCTTTTCTGCAGAAATACTCTTCATGTCTCTGAGAAGATGCTGCTGGGACTCTTGATCAGCAATCTGCTGGGACCACAGTCCAGAGAAAAGCTGAGCCAGTGATCTACCCAGGCTCTGAGGAACTGCAAGAAGTTCTCTGGCGTGACAAATTATGCTCTTCTGTAGTTTTGACTCCACATTACAGCAAAGGAGACTTTAATCCACTCACAGGCAATCTACCTTCTTTAAAGCAGCACCATGGCAAGAGGTAGACAGTGTGACACCAGTGGATGTACTAAAGAACTTGTTCTCTGAGAAGTGCCTCTCTAGACAATGTTCCCATTAAAAAAGCTTAGGACCACACCAAAATCAAGTTTGGAAGCATTTATTTTTCAAGTAATGTACATCCATATGAAAAATAGAGTGCCAACAGGGAAGAAAATCTCTGGATTCTGTTGTGGTGTGGTTGGTTATTAATGGATTGTTCTGTATCCTCCTGTGTTGCTGGTTCATCCCAAAGTTGTATCCTTCCACTGAGTTGTCAGTCTTACCATAAACCTGCCCCTTGTTCCAAATACTCCTTTGTCAGTCCTCTCTTGTCCCAACCCCCTGCTTGGAAATCCCCTCTGGAAATCCCCTAACCTTCGACGCCCCATTGGTTAATGTAAATAGTCCCCTCCCTCTAGGTTTCCCTATTGCTTTGTGTATAGTAAGCTCCACCTCGTAATCCTTCCCTGACTTTCCCTTATTGGTTGAAAATTTGTACCCTCCCCTGAGACATCCCCTATATTTAAGTTCATGCACATCTGTGTTAGGTGTCTTTTGTCCCTGGACCTTCCTTGAGAATAAACCCTCTTGGAACTTATACAAAAGGCCTCTCCCTCGTCCTTGCCCCTGCCTGCACCTTGTGACGGCCTTGTGCCATAGGGCATCGGCTCTAAGCCAGATCTCAGGTCATCTGCTCCTGAGGTCTGTCCCACTCTTGGCACAGTGCCGAGGGCTAGCTGGGAGATTCTGGCACTGCGTTAGCTGGTGCCCAATGTGGGGCCCCTTCCCCCTCTCTTGGTACCCAACGGACAGACTCTACTTTGGATTATAAAGCAAGAGGTCTTGGCTTATCAGCTATCCCTGTGATCGCAGATCGCTTTTTTGGTTGGTGGAGCTCCAGGGGACAAAGCAGCAACCCTCCAGCACCCAGGAGGATCACTTGGAGGTGGAGGACCTTCGCTGCATGCTTTTCTTTCCAGTGGACCGAAGTAGGGGTACCCCTCAGGTGAGGGCACTCAACTGGAACGGGTGAGGGTCCACTGCTCCCCAGTTGCAGTTGGGGGACAGCCATGACCTAAAAGGCCATGACAGTTGTCTGCAGATAGCACCTGCCACCCAGACTGGTCCCTGGTCCTTTTCGTTTCATCCTGCATTTTGCCATAGGGAAGGGAGGATCGTGTTGGGTCATTGTTGGTGGTGTGGAGACACGTCCGCATTTGTTGGCTTAGCAGGGGGAGATTTATTTCCACGTTGTGAGTTCTGTAGAGAATAAAATTCAGATTCCAATGTTAAGAGGTGTTCCTTCAGTTAACTGTTGTTCTGATGTTAATGCTGTTAATGTTCGTAAGTCCCTTCTTTGTTAATTGTTGATATCTCTGGCTGCTTATCCCCAGCCTGCTGAAATTTTAATTGTTGATTGTCACCTACTTAGTGCCTATATCCCTCTCTGCGTTGGATATTGCCTCCACTGCTCCCCAAAATGGCACACAATATGCAAATGAAAGGACACTGGGACACTGGGTACTACTTAGAGATAAAGAACCCGTAAGACAATGAGCCAGTGCAAAATCCAAGACTAAAAATAATACCCTCAGACTGGTGCAGCAGTGGAGAAAATAAGACCATCAGCCAAAGCAGCTCCACCTTGTCGCCGTGACCCCAACAGTTCTCCATCTGCAAGACATCCTCACACAACGAGCCTAAATTGTCTTCCTGATGACCTCTGTGAGGACGGAAGCTCGAGCTCTGCTGTGTAGCGAAGCTGAACACCTCCTCCTCTGCATCATTCATGGGAGCAGTGGCAGTGTGCGCGACCCCTCAGGTTCCCCACCCAGAGCTCTCTTTAATAAAGGCCTTTCAAAAGGGAGTTTATCTCCTGGCCCTATTTGTAACAGCTTGGGGACTCGTCTGGGATAGGCCACATCCGAAGAGGACCAAGGACTGGATGGCCTCATCCGGACTGAGAGCAGCCTGGAACCAGATGATGCAAAGAAACACCGGTGAGTACACCCGGTGGCAAGAGTAGGAGGCGAGCAAAAGTGTGTGAGTGAGAGACGCCAGCAGCTTGGATCCCCAAAGCGAGTGAGGACCTCTTAGTACCACAGTTCCGAACTCCCGTGAGGGGGCTGACCAGGAATGGAGGGATGCGAAAGAGGTCCAGGCGTAGCAAGGCCTGGATGAGTGGGTGAGGCGTCTCCTAAGGGGGAAAAATGCCTCCCCCTCGGGTAAGCCTCCCTCAGAAGGGCTAAGCGACCTATGCGACTCTGGCTGTGGGGAGGCTTAGGCATAGTGTGGGTTACACATAATTTAGGGTGTCCCCAGGCACTTCCCCACCAAGTCTCAGTGTTGAGGGACCTGGAAATGGGGGGAACTTCGGGGGCAGGGCCATCCTTGGAGGGACAGGCATTGGGTGGCACCCACATTAGAGGCGTGACTAGGGGTGGGGCCCACACAAGGGGTGTAATGGGGGCGAGGTCTGCAATGCAGTGGGTGGAGCTGTCACAAGGGGTGTTTCCTATGCGAGGGGAGGGGCCCGATGCAGTTACACCCAACGGAATGTGAGAGGGAGGGCAAAGTGACTGCGCGATGGTGGGTGAGGGAAGGGATGATGACGTGGCTTGGTGGTGGCCATTTTGCAGAGAAAGGGTGCGAAAACTTGGATCGGGAGAGGGGGAAATGGTGGTGCTGGCCACGGTGCCAGCACCATTTTGTGCTATAACTGAACTAGGGAGCATAGAACTTTGAACCTGAGGAGGGGGCAGACTTCGGTGTCGTGGTGCACTATTCTGGGAGACCCCAGGGCACGCAGCACCAGGGGCACAACACTTCCTCCTGGGAGTTCTGATGCTCTGAGCTGTTGCTGTAATGTACAACTTTATAAAATTATTTCAAAATTATCTAGAATACAAAGAAATACTAACAGGAATATCATTATAATAATAACAAGTACATAATAAAGTATATGTATATATAATAAATATAATAAAGGTAATGAAATACTACAAATATAAATATAATTAATACAAATGTGACAATAATGGAAAATCAAAAGGAACACTGGGTAAGGCATAATTAGGGGAATGGATAGGAACCTGTGCAGTTACCATGAATGAAACTATTGCAACACTCTCTAAAACCTTTTAACAATCAGATCTAAGAAATAGCATAAGAGAAACAAGCAAATTAGTTATATAGGATCAATTTAAACTCCAGGGGTTTTCCTTGTTTGTTTCCTTTCATTGGGATGATAAAATCTTAAAGATTGGAAAGACTTCCTCAAAGATTTTGAATGATCAAAACCTTTTGGAATGTCTTTCCAAAAATTAAATGCTAGGGACCGAATGCAAACCAAACGGGGAAAATTCCTTTTGAAAAGAGAAACAAAAGCATTTGGATTATTAAGGGAATAACCAAGAGAAGCAGAAAGGGAACTAGGGATTGGGTAACTGTCACAGGTAGTTTGGGGTTCTGGTAAGGGAAAGGACCTGGACACTGCCACCTTGGGGGAAGATAAGATGTCAGTTTCCAGGTCCGGGTTTCTAGCCCCACCTCCCTCAGAAGGGAGCCCCTCCCAAACGGGGAGTGACCCTCTAAGAGGGAGGGTCCTCTGACAGGAAGTCACTCCTGTGATCATCCTCCCACAGGAGGAGCCAGAAAAAGGAGTAGGAGGATTTCCACTTCTGTCTTTCCCCAGGAAGCTCTGACCCCCCCTTCGGCTGCGAAGGGTGGCCCCTGGGGCAGGGGCGGAAATGGGGGGAAGACTGGGGATCAGAAAAGAAGGGAGAGCACGGGAAAGAGGGCTCCAAGCGGCATGGCCATCGCCATCTTGGACAAGGGTGGTTATCTGTGGTGGTGTGAATGGTTGAATCTTCCCCCCATTTAGTGTGTTAAACCCTGGCTGGGCCCTCCGGGGAAAGATTGACATTTTAAGTATGAGAAGGCAGGTGTTTCGAAGGAATGTGTCAAGGAGAAGAAGGACAGACGAGAGAGAAGATTTGATAAGAGACTCAAGGAAGAGAGAGAGGGAGCTGAAAGAAGGATATTAAAGAAAGGGTTTTGGAGAAGAGCTGAAAGAAACATGGGTGGGTTACCGGGTGGATTGGATTTAAGTATGAAATAATTGAAAAAGTTAGAATGTTGGTGGGTCTAATACTGTATGCATATGTTCTATGTACCCCTTCCCCTAACTGATATGCGTAAGTTGATACATCTTCCCTACAAGCTCCTAATTTTAGCTCACTTCAGTTATGTGTCAATCTCCTTTTCCTGCCACAGTGCTTCTCATCCCCCGTTCCCTCATTGGCCCAAGGATCGCAACCCCTCCCCTTGTCTCCCTGGTAATAAGTTACGATTGGAGGCCACAAAGAGGAACTCCCATTTCCCCTCCCCTCTACCGAAGGTTTATAAGATCCCGAATCCCTTTGTTCGGGGTCCAGTCCGATCTGGCCCCGACAGTGTTGGTTAAGATTAAAGTTATTGTTCAACTGTCTGGCTGACTGGATCCTCCTTTCCTGCTCTCTGCGCTGTCGCCTGGGACATCTCGTTGCCGTTCAGCCTTCTCTCAGGGAAAAGGACCCGCAAGGGCTGACTCCTCATACATTGCTGAGGGGCAGCTCAGAACTACGCTTGCTCCGGTGCACGGGCTGGCTCGGGGCGAAGCCAAGGGGCTTCGAATTCGGCACCGCGACAAGTGGCTGGCGCCCAACATGGGGCCCTGAGGAGAAGCCTCGAGTCTCCGTGGAGGCTCTTGTTTTCCCTCTTTGTGGCCCCCGCAAGGATTGGCGATACTCGCACCAGGCGCGGGTATCGGAATCTACAGACCCAGGGCAGTCCCACCGCTGCAAGTTGAGCAGCCTCTCTGGAGGAGCGCTCCTCGGAGATTCAGGAGGCAGCTTCGTCGGCCGCACTCCCGGTGAAGTCTCCTGTGCGCGGAGAGATCCCCAGGACCGTAGGTAAGCACCCACCGTCGGGGGCACGCGTTTAGGACCCTCTCTCTTGGTCACGGGGGGAGGCTCCGACGAGAAGTCCGTACGGGACCGGGGGGTTGACGCTTTTGTCTTCGCCCCCGGGCTGGTCGTGCTCAGGCGGTTTTTTCGGTTCTTTCAGTTCAAGTTTGTTTCGTTTGAGTGTTTCCGCCAGCTCTCGAGAGAGGCTCGGAGCGGGGGGACAGTGTCCTTTTTCGTTGTGGTTGCTGCGTGCCGGGAGAATTTAGTGACTTTAGGGAGTGCAGAATGGTCCGGTTTTTGAGTGGCGGCAGTTAGTGTTATCGGTTCAGATTTGGTTGTTCCGGTCTTGGGTAGGGGTGGTTGGTTAACATCGGCGAAATGGGTGCATCGCTTTCGACCACCCAGAAAGGGGTTTTTTATGTTCTTGCCAAGTTGTTAGAAGAGAACAAGGTTCAGTTCTCCCGTAGGTCTTTGAAAGGGCTGGTGCGTTGGCTTTTTATGCAGTTCGGCTGTTGGAGTCCATGTTCCCATGGATCCTCCACAGAAAATGAAAAATGGAGAAATTGAGCTAAAACCTTTGGAAAAATTGAAGTATATAAAGCCACACACACATGAAGTAGAAATTTAAGCCTTAAACCTTTTCAAAGTGCCTGACTGCTAGGGTAGACTGCTGTTTGTAACTCGTATAAACTTAAAGACATAACAAAAATAGGGTAGATTGTTGCTTGTAACTCGTATAAACTTAAAGACATAACAAAAATAGGGTAGATTGTTGCTTGTAACTCGTATAAACTTAAAGACATAACAAAAATAGGGTAGATTGTTGCTTGTAACTCGTATAAACTTAAAGACATAACAAAAATAGGGTAGATTGTTGCTTGTAACTCGTATAAACTTAAAGACATAACAAAAATAGGGTAGATTGTTGCTTGTAACTCGTATAAACTTAAAGACATAACAAAAATAGGGTAGATTGTTGCTTGTAACTCGTATAAACTTAAAGACATAACAAAAATAGGGTAGACTGCTGTTTGTAACTCGTATAGACTTTATGCAGAGAAGATAGAGTTTTTCATATATGATAGAATAGAGGTTTTTTACAATAACAAGATAGAACTTGAGGCTAGCAAGATAGTGTTTTGCGTTAATAGATATGTTAAGTGCGTAGGTTCTGATACTGTTTTTCGTAGTTTTACGAACTTTAGAATTGTACCTAGATTGGTTAGTGTGTAGATAAGAAATATGAATATGCATTTTGCAATTTGGGATAAAAAGCCTCAGGGTTGGAGGTGGAGGCATTGATTGATTGATCAATTCGATCCATCGATCCAACCTCCACTCTCTGCAACCTGAGGAACGATCCTTGACAGGAGCCAAGACGGGATTTTAAGGTATTATACATCGCGGTCCCCGCACTAAGGGACCTGGGCCCCGGGGTCCCCCCTTTTCCCCTGCAGCACTTGCTACCGGTGCGCCGGTTGGGACAGTCGGGGACTCTGTGTGGGGAGGGACCCCGGGGCCCCACTGCCCTCGCGGTCCCCCGGACGGGAACCCTGTTTGGCTCGGGCCCCCATTGCCCTCGGGAACCCTGCGTGGCTCGGGCCCCCACTGCCCTCGCGATCCCCCGGACGGGAGCTCTGTGTGGTTCGGGATTTCCCGTTGCGTCCGCGTCCCTGTGGCCGAGGGCTCTGTGTGGGTTTGGAATTTCGGGGTCCCTTTTGTTACTACGATCCCTGTGGCTGAGATTCCTGTCTGAAATTTGTGATCGATTCCTCTCTGTTATTGTGATCCCAGCGATTGAAAATGCAGACAGTAATAAGAGGTTGCTTTACCCTGAGGCTGTGAATTATATGCTCTGTCTATAGTTTTATTAGAGCTTTGTTTGTTAGGAATTCAGTGCTTTATTTGCTGTTTCATTAGAACTCTGTGTGTTAAGATTTCTATGCTTTAGTTATTGTCTTGTTTAGACTTTCTTTGCCTAGGTTTGTAATTGGTTGTAGAATAAGGCCGCTCTTAGAACTCTCTGCCTTCAGATATGTGCTTTTGTATAAATAAATTACTCTATTTAGAAATCAAGATGTGGTAAGATCTTTAGAGACTTTATACCCGTACCCAGCCTAGGCATTCGGCAATACGTCCGAGGAGCTAGTGAGGAACCCCCGTTATTGGGAAGCTATTGAAAAGAAAGCGGCTAATTCGGATAAGTGTCCCCAAGATTTTATGGTTTTGATTGTTAAATTTAAAACGATTGCAAGCAGCTCTAGCCCGCATAAAAAGCCACAACGACCACCTGCCCCAGTTCCCCGCTCCCGTTCTCCCAGTCCCCGTGCTCCTCAGAAGGGAATTCTGCGGAAAGCCGCGGACCCTAAGTCTGCCAGCCCAGGCTTTCATCAGAATTCTCGGTCCCCCAGCCTCAACAGTCTCGTCCGGACTGCTGAGGAATCCTTGGGTCGCCCTGGACAAGCGGCCCGAGGATGCAGCCCTCCCCTGTCTCCCCGAGTTGTCGTCCAAGAGTTAGATTTGATTTAACTGCACCAGAGGGGCCACAAAATGGTGCCTCTGACGCGCAAAATGGCGCCCGCTCGCGCGGTTCCCCTACCCCTCCTCCGCGCCCCCCTCCCCCAAGACCCAATCCCTTTTTCGACCCAGCCCCCTCGTACACGTCAAACCCCTTTTACCCGCCCAACCCGTTCTACCCCTCAGTCCCTCCCACACCCATTCCCACTTTTCCCTCCTTTGTTCCTCCCATGGCCCCTCCTTTAACCCTTCCCACATACCAGAGGTTCCCGCCCTCTGTGACCTCCCAAACCCTGCCTTCGGTTCCTCCCTCTTTTCTCGCTGACACTCCTCCCGCCTCCGCCCCGAGGGCGGAGCCGGGCACTTCCCCCCGGCCCGGAAGGAGACCATCTTGTGACAAACTTTCCCACGCTGCCTCTTCCGGTTCCCACGGTAAGGAACCGGAAGAGAACAACGAGGGAAACCAAGAAGTACATCTCTCAGCTGCGCCTGTCACCTACCGAAGGACTCGCGGGGGTGGCGATCCGAAACCGAATTGGCAACCCTTCTCACAAAATTTAATTAGAGATCTGTGCAAGGTGCACAAAGAGTTTGGGAGAGAGAGTCCGTACTTCCGCGGCCTCCTTCAGGCAGACTTGGCGGCTGCGACAGTTCTTCCCGCAGATTTGAAACAGTTGTTTTCCTGTTTAATGACACCAGCCGAGTACGAATTGTGGCTTGCCGCTTTCAGGCGAGCCCTACGGGAAGAGCTGCCGCACCTGCCTTTCCCAGCAATTGACGAGGAGGGCAATCCCCTTTCGGTTGAATTGCTGGGGGGAGAGAGTTCCTTTGAATCCTCCGAGGTTCAAGCACTGCTCATTCCATCTGCTGTCCTACCAAAGGTTCGAGATATAGCCTGCAAGGCATTTTTCACTATGCAGCCTCGTGCACCTCTTCCACCCTTTACACAGATTAAACAAGGTGATGCAGAATCATTTGTAGACTTTGTAGATAAAATGTCCAGAGCTTTAGAAATTCAAGTGACAGATGGGGTCGCCCGGAAGAGAATTTTAGAGGAAAGCGTGTTTTCCAACGCGAATAATCTGTGTAAACAAGCTATCTTGAGTCTCCCTCCAGAACCTCCAAGGACGTTACAAACGATGCTGCAGGTGTGTCAGCAAAAGGTCCCATTTTTACTCCAGCAGTTAACTACTGCCAACAAGCAGGGAGCTCGCCAAGTGCACGTTGCGGAGGACGCAACTCCTCGCCGCCCACCGCCTTGCAAGCTGACGGCGCCAACTCCTGCTCGAGCGCGTGTCGAATGTTACCTTTGTCATGAAAAGGGACATTACCTTAGCCAATGCCCACACAATCTGCTGGCCAAGCCTCGAACACAGCAGAACAGCTCCGAGCCCTCTTCAAAAAACTAGGGGGGGAGTGCGGGCCCACCCGGCATGACGACCCCAACAGGGTGGGCAATGCAGAAGACAAGGCATGTGATGCCTCGGGGGGTCACTGGAGCAAAGCAGGCATTTCGGAGGGGTATTCCCTCCATCCTTCACAAGAAGGAGATTTCCCGGATTTGACCTTTACGCCTTTCTGTAAACCTTACAGGTTGAGATTAACTCACAGTGCACACCTGACGGACACTCAGTGGCACCCAGTTCGCGTGGACTGTGAAGTCCTCCAGGACTGGCCTTTTCAGAAGACAGGTAAGTTCATTGTTGTTGGGGATTGTAAGCACACTCCGCAAGACATTGAGGTGTACCCGGAGACCTATAAAGGTGACCCCGGGTTTCTCAATGTCTGGCTGCGTTCAACTCATCCCCCAGCATTCCACCCCAAAGGACAGATAGTAGCCCAGGCTATCCCTTACACCAAGCCCGGTCAGCATCGGGTTAACCCCGTGGAGAGACCGCTTTCAGTTAACACAGTACATTTAATCACCGAAGAGAAGCCTATTATTCAATGTACCATGTCCATTGGGGATGAGTCTGTTAACAAAGGTCTTCTTTTTGACACAGGAGCAGACAATCATTCCCACCTGAGAGTGGCCGTCACATTGGGCCTTGGAGGACGCGCCTGCGAATATTTCTGGAGTAGGGGGCTTTCAATCGGCCAAGAGATCTGCACGCATGGTAAAATTCACGGGGCCGAAAGGGCAATTGGCTTATACACGCCCTTTCGTTTGTAAATATAAACGGCCCTTGCTTGGTAGGGAACTCATGTCCCAGTGGGGGGTTACGATTAGTATCCCAGACCCCCCCCAGGTTTTTTGCCTAGCGGTCACTGAAGAGCACCCAATCCTAAAACTGAATTGGAGAACTGATAATCCAGTATGGGTTGATCAGTGGCCGCTGTCTAAGGAAAAATTGAAGGCGCTCGAGGAGCTTGTAGAAGAGCAGTTACAGAAGGGAAACATAGTGGAAATGAATTCCCCCTGGAACTCGCCTGTCTTTGTCATTCGAAAGAGTGACGGGAGACGTTGGCGCCTTCTCCACGACCTTCGCCAAATCAATAATGTTATAGAGGACATGGGACCCCTTCAACCAGGAATGCCGTCCCCTGCCATGCTGCCCCAAAATTGGAATCTGGCAGTCATTGACTTGAAGGATTGCTTCTTCCAAATTCCCCTGCACCCAGATGACGCGCCGCGTTTCGCCTTCTCGGTGCCTACCATCAACCAAGCGGCCCCAAGGAAAAGGTATCACTGGAGGGTCCTTCCGCAAGGCATGAAGAACTCCCCAGTGATGTGCCAGTTGTACGTCTCTTCCTTGCTGCATCCTGCGCGCGCAGCCGCGGAGGAGGCTATCATTCATCATTATATGGATGATATCCTCGTTTGCGCCCCAACAACAACTGAACTGGAGAAAGTCCTCACGCATGTAACAGATTTGTTAGTTGCTGCAGGGTTCGAACTGCAAGCAGAAAAGATTCAGCGGATGCCACCCTGGAAATATCTAGGGCTTGAAATCGGGCGGCGGACCATTGTTCCGCAAAAATTGGATATCCGGACATCAGTTCAGACCCTTGCGGACGCCCATCGACTCTGCGGAGAGTTGAATTGGGTGAGGCCCTGGCTAGGTCTCTCCATTGAAGATCTTGCGCCCCTCTTCAATTTATTGAAGGGGGGGGACGAGCTCAGTTCTCCCAGGGTGCTCACCGCGGAGGCAAGGGCAGCGTTGGAGAAGGTACAACAGGCGCTGTCATCACGTCAAGCGCACAGGTGTGACCCCAGCTTGCCTTTCTGGTTCGTGGTGTTGGGTAAGCTTCACATCTCTACGGGGTCATCTTTCAGTGGGATTCAGACATCACATCACATAGGACACAGCATGACATCAAGGGCCAAGGCGGGAGAGATCCACTGCTGATTATAGAGTGGGTTTTTCTTAGCCACCACTGGCCCAAAAGACTCACGAGACCTCAAGAAATCATGGCTGAGCTGATCCGCAAAGCGCGTACGTGCATTTGCGAATTGGCCGGTTGTGACTTTGAGTGCATCCATCTTCCCATTAAACTATCATCGGGCCAAATTACCAAACCTATGCTGGAAACTCTGCTCCAAAACAACGAAGCTTTACAATTTGCTCTGGACTCTTTTACGGGTCAAATTTCAATTCATCGGCCAGCCCACAAATTATTCAACATAGATTTAGATTTCAAATTGGCGTTGAAAAGTGTCCGAAGCTCGAAGCCACTCCAAGCTCTGACTGTTTTCACAGACGCGTCCGGGGCTTCTCACAGGTCAGTAATGACCTGGGAGGATCCCGAAACTCAGAAGTGGGACAGTGACATTGAAATAGTTGAGGGATCACCTCAAGTCGCTGAGTTGGCCGCAGTTGTCAGAGCATTAGAGAGGTTTCCTGGACCGTTAAATATAATTACCGACTCCGCTTATGTTGCGGGGGTAGTGTCCAGAGCCGATCAGGCAGTGCTACAGCAGGTTTCCAACGACGCGCTCTATGCGCAGCTCTCGAAGCTCATAAAGCTAGTGTCCCACCGAGAGCACCCTTTCTATGTGATGCACACAAGGTCACATACCGATTTGCCGGGGTTTGTCGCAGAGGGCAATAGGAGAGCAGATGTTCTCGCAGCTCCTGTGACAAGAACCCCATTGCCTGACATCTTCCAACAGGCACAGCTCAGTCATGCATTGTTTCACCAGAATGCACCGGCCTTAGTCCGCCGATTTCACATCACTCGACAGCAGGCCAGAGCTATAGTGGCCTCTTGCCCGTCATGCCAATCCCACTCTGTGCCGACCATGCACGCCGGAGTCAATCCCAGGGGTCTGGGAAGCTGCGAGATTTGGCAGACTGACGTCACCCATGTGGCGGCGTTTGGGAGACTCCGATATGTGGTGGTGTGGATGGTTGAATTTTCCCTATTTAATATGTTGAACACTGGATAGACCCTCCAGAGAAAGCTGGACAGTGTAAGCAGGCAAAAGCAGGTGCTTTGAAGGACTGTGACAAGGAAAAGAAGGACAGACGAGGGAGAAGATTTGAAGAGAGACTTAAGGAAGAGAGAGAGGGAGCTGAAAGAAGGATAATAAAGAAAGGGTTGTGGAGATAGGGAAGAGCTGAAGGACATGTGGGTGGATTACCAAGTGGAGTAGATTTGGGTTTGAAATGATTGGGAAAAGTTAAAAGGCTAGTAAGTCCAATACTGTATGTTCTGTATACCATTGTGTTCTATGTATACCCCCCCCAATTGAGATTCATAAGTTGATACATCCTCCCTACAAGCTCCTATTCTTAGCTCACTTCTGTTACATGTTACTTTTCCTCCTTTTCCCGCCACAGTGTTCTCCCTCCCCTACTCCCCAATTGGCCCAAGAGTTGCCACCCCTCCCCTTATCTCCCTAGTGATAAATTTTTATTGGTGGCCACAAAGAGGAACTCCCATTTCTCCTCCCCTTCCCCGAGAGTTTATAAGCCCTTGTATTCCTTTGTTCTGGGTCCAGTCCAACCTGGCCCCGACAGTGTTGGTGAAGATTAAAGTTACTGTTTAACTGTCTGGCTGACTGGGCCCTCCTTTCTTCCTCTCTGCGCTGTCGCCTGTTACATCTTATCACCGTTAGCCTTCTCCCAGGGAAAAGGATCCACAAGGGCTGACTCCTCACTGAGTGTTGAGGGGCAGCTCAGACTCACGCTTGCTCCGGTGCCTGGGCTGGCTCGGGGTGAAGCCGAGGGGCTTCGGTTTTGGCACCGCGACAAGTGGCTGGCGCCCAACGTGGGGCCCTGAAGTGAAGCCTCAAGTCTCCATGGAGGCTTGGATCTTCCTTCTTTGTGGCCCCCGAACGGATTGGAGGTGCCTGCACCAGGCGCAGGACCTTGAAGCACAGATCCAGGGCGGTCCCACCGCTGTGCGTCGAGCAGCCTCCTCGGAGGAGCGCTCCGCACAGATCCAGGAGGTAGCTTCGCGGACAGCACTCTCCGTGGAGTCTCCCGAGGGCAGAGAGTCACCCCAAGGCTGCTGGTAAGCACCCACTGTCGGGGGTACGCGCCAGGACCCTCTCCCTGGGCCACGGGGGAAGGTTCCGAAATTAGAAGTCCGTACGGGACCGAGGGGGGGACGTTTGGGGCCTCGCCCTCGGGATCGGTCGTGCCCAGGCAGCTTTTGGTTCTTTTAGTTCGTGTTTGTTCTGTTGGTCTGCTCCCGTCTGCTTTTGGGTAAGCGCCCGGAGGGGGGGGGCAGAGTGTGTTTTTTCGGGGACGTGTGAGCCCGTCGCGCGCCGGGGGTTTTTGTGGCGTGTAGGGAGTGCAGTTGGTTTCGGCTTTTAAGTCGCGGCAGCGGTGGTCTCTTTACATCAGGGAAATGGGTGCTTCCCTTTCGACCACCGAGAAAGGGGTCTTTTATGTTTTAGTTAAGGCGTTAGAGGAGAACCAAGTTAAGTTTTCGCGTAGTTCCCTCAAAAGGTTGGTCCGCTGGCTTTATTCGCAATTTCGGAATACTTCCGAAGAGCTGGTTAAAAGCCCCCGCTATTGGGAGGCAATCGAAAAGAGAGCAGCTAATTCGGATTGTCCTCGCGAGTTTATGTTCCTAATTGTCAAATTTAAAACGATTTATGAGAGCTCTCAGTTGCGAGTAAAGCCACCGCGACCACCTGCCCCGGTTTCCCGATCCCCTTCTCCCTCTCCCCGTGTTCCCCAGAAAGGGATTCTGCGGAGAGCTGCAGACCATCGGTCTGCCAGCCCAAGCTCTCAGCAGAATTCCCGATCCCCCAGCCTCAGCAGTCTTGTCCGGACTGCTGAGGAATCCTCGAGTCGCCCTGGACAAGCGGCTCGGGGACCCTCTCCTTCCCCCAAATTTTCCAGTTGTAAACCCAAAGTTAAATTTAATCTAAGTGCGTCACAAGAGCTACAAAATGGCGCCTGCGGCACACAAGATGGCGCCCGTTTGCGCCATTCCCTAACCCCTCCCCCTCGTCCCCCTCCCCCGAATCCCAATCCCTTCCTTGACCTAACCCCCTCATACCAACCCAACCCCTTTTACCAGCCCAACCCCTTTTGCCCTATCGCTCCTCCCACAACCGCCCCCTCTTACCCCTCCCCTGCCCCGCCCCATGCCCTCCCTCAAGCCCCTCCCACCTACCCGTTGTCTCCTCCTTCTGACGTGGTCCAAACCCCGCCTCAAGTCTCTCCTCTTTCCCACGCTAAAGCTCCTCCCACTCCTACTTCTCGGCCCACCTCATGGGCGGAACCGACCGCCTCTCCCCGCCCCGGAAGGAGGCCATTTTGTCAGGAATTTTCCCATGCTGCCTCTTCCGGTTCCCACGATCACGAGCCGGCAGACAACAGCGGGGAAAAGGTGGAAGTCAAACTCTCGGCAGCGCCTGTCACCTACCGCCGGACTCGCGGTAGTGGCGAACAAAAACCAAATTGGAAACCGTTTAACCAAAATTTAATTCGGGATTTATGCAAAGCACTGAAAGAGTTTGGGAGAGAGAGCCCTTGCTTCCGTGGCCTCCTCCAAGCCGATCTAGCAGCCGCGACAGTTGTTCCCTCAGATTTAAAATGATTATTCTCCTGCCTTATGACACCGGCAGAATTCGAACTTTGGCTTGTGACATTTAAGCAAGCGCTGAGGGAAGAGCTACCGCGGTTGCCGCTCCCAGCCATCGATGAAGAGGGAAATCCCCTCTCCGTCGAATTGCTGGGAGGGGAAGGCCAATACGAGTCTCCTGAGGCTCAAGCAATACTAATCCCATCATCAGTATTGCCCACAATCCGAGATATCGCGTGCAAATGTTTTTTCACGATGCAGCCTCGTGCACCTATTCCACCATTCGTTCAAATTAAGCAAGCTGAAAACGAATCCTTTGTTGATTTCGTCGATAGGCTGGGGAGGGCAATGGAAATTCAAGTCCCAGATAAGATTGCCAGGAAGGGCATCTTAGAACAAATGGCCTTTGCTAACGCTAATTACCTGTGTAAGCAGGCAATTCTGAGTTTACCCCCAGATCCACCGCGAAATCTTCAAGCAATGCTCCAGGTGTGCCAGCAGAAGGTGCCATTTCTCCAGCACCCTTCTGCTTCCGCCAAGTCAACTGCCCGTCAAGTGCACGCAGCGGAAACACCGACGCCTCGTCGTCCGCCAGCGCGCAGACCTTCAGCACGCTTGACATGTTTTATTTGCCACCAAGCTGATCATCTCGTCAGTCAATGCCCACACAATCGGCTAGCAAGGCCTCAATCACCACCAGAGGGCTCACAGCCTTCTTCTCAAAAAAACTAGAGGGGGAGTGCGGGCCCACCCGGCACGAAGACCCCAACGGGGTGGGCACAGCAGGAGGCAAGGCATTAGTTGCCTTCGGGGGTCACTGGACAGACACAAAAATTTTGGACTGGCACCTCCTCCATCCTTCACAGGATGGAGGCTTCCCGGATTTGACATTTTCTCGTTTCTGTAAACCTTACAGGCTGCGACTCATCGAGGGCTGCCACTTGAAAAACACCTTTTGGCACCCAGTTCGTGTCAACTGTGACGACCTTCCGGACTGGCCTCTCCACCAAAAAGGTAAATTCATTGTCGTTGGGGATTGCAAGAACACTCCGCAGGACATTGAAGTGTACCCGGGAACCTACAAGGGTGATCCCAGGTTCCGCGATGTCTGGCTGCGCACAACACATCCCCCAAGTTTCTATCCACCAGGACAGATAGTGGCCCAGGCCATTCCCCATTCCAGGCCTGAACAATACCGAGTCTATCCCGATGATAGGCCACTTGAGAAGAGACCATCTATCAACACCGTGCATGTCATTACTGAGGACAAACCTATAATAAATTGCAAAATGTCTATCGGGGATGAAACGTTCGACAGAGGACTTTTGATTGACACAGGTGCAGATGTGACGATCATTCCCACCCGGGAGTGGCCGTCACATTGGGCCTTGGAGGACGCGCCCGCAAACATTTCTGGAGTTGGGGGTTTCCAATCGGCACAGAGATCCAAGCACATGGTGAAATTTACGGGGCCGAAAGGACAATTGGCCTTTACACGTCCTTTCGTTTGCAAGTATGAACGGCCTCTGCTTGGCAGAGAGCTCATGTCACAGTGGGGAGTCACAATCAGTATCCCAGACCCCCCATCATCTCAGGTTTTTTGCCTAGCGGTCACTGAAGAGCGCCCAATCCTCAGGCTGAATTGGAAAACAGATGATCCAGTGTGGATTGATCAGTGGCCGCTTTCTAAAGAGAAATTAAAGGCGCTCAACGAGCTCGTGGAGGAGCAGCTCCAGAAGGGGAACATCGTAGAAACGAATTCCCCCTGGAACTCGCCCGTCTTCGTCATTCAGAAGAGTGACGGAAGGCGTTGGCGCCTTCTTCACGACCTCAGACAAATTAACAATGTAATAGAAGACATGGGCTCTCTCCAACCGGGAATGCCATCCCCAGCCATGTTGCCCCAAAATTGGAATCTGGCAGTAATTGACTTAAAAGACTGTTTCTTCCAAATTCCCCTTCATCCAGATGATGCGCCACGTTTTGCCTTCTCGGTACCCATCATCAACCGAGCGGCCCCAAGGAAGAGGTACCACTGGAGGGTCCTTCCACAAGGAATGAAGAACTCTCCAGTGATGTGCCAATTGTACATCGCTTCCTTGATGCAACCTGTGCGCGCAGCCGCGGAGGAGGCTATCATTCATCATTATATGGATGATATCCTCGTTTGCGCCCCAACAGACAATGAACTGGATAAGGTACTCACCCATGTAACAGATGTGTTAGTTGCTGCAGGGTTCGAACTGCAAGCTGAGAAGATTCAGCGGATGCCACCTTGGAAATACCTAGGGCTTGAGATTGGACGGCGGACCATTGTTCCGCAAAAATTGGATATCCGGACATCGGTTCGGACCCTTGCGGATGCCCATCGTCTCTGTGGTGAATTGAACTGGGTAAGGCCCTGGCTGGGTCTCTCTACAGAAGACCTGGCGCCCCTTTTCAATTTATTGAAAGGGGGAGAGGAGCTCTGTTCTCCCAGGGTTCTTACCACGGAGGCCAAAGCAGCACTGGAAAAGGTTCAACAGGCGCTGTCATCACGCCAAGTGCACAGGTGCGACCCCAGCTTACCCTTCCGATTCGTCGTGATGGGTAAGTTGCCACATCTTTGTGGGGTCATCTTTCAGTGGGACTCACATGTAACATCACACACACATCAAGACGGCGAGGGCCAGGGCAGACGGGACCCACTCCTCATAATAGAGTGGGTCTTCCTCAGCCACCACCGGCCCAAAAGACTGACAAAGCCACAGGAGATCATGGCTGAGCTGATTCACAAAGCGCGAACGCGCATTTGCGAATTGGCCGGTGTGGACTTTGAGTGCATTCACCTTCCCCTCAGATTGTCGTCGGGCCAGATCACAAAACCCATGCTGGAGACTCTGCTTCAAAATAACGAAGCATTGCAATTCGCTCTGGATTCTTTTACGGGCCAAATTTCAATGCATCGGCCGGCTCACAAATTATTCAATTTAGATGTAGATTTTAAATTGGCAACAAACAGTGTCCGGAGTTCACGACCGTTCAAAGCTCTGACCGTTTTTACCGACGCGTCCGGGGCTTCTCACAAGTCAGTAATGACTTGGGAGGATCCCGAAACTCAGCAGTGGGACCAAGACGTTAAAACAATTGAGGGCTCGCCTCAAGTTGCTGAGTTGGCCGCTGTCGTCAGGGCATTAGAGAGGTTTCCCGGACCGTTAAACATTGTTACCGACTCCACGTACGTAGCGGGGGTAGTTTCCAGAGCCGATCAGGCCGTATTACAGCAGGTCTCCAACAACGCGCTTTACGCACAGCTCTCGAAGCTCATAAAGCTTGTGTCCCACCGAGAGCATCCTTTTTACGTCATGCACACAAGGTCCCACACTGATCTGCCGGGGTTTGTTGCAGAGGGTAACAGGAGAGCAGATGCTCTTGCTGCCCCTGTGACAAAGTCCCCCCTGCCTGATGTCTTTCAGCAGGCGCAGCTCAGTCATGCCCTTTTTCATCAGAATGCTCCAGCTCTGGTCCGCCGCTTTCGCATTACCCGGCAGCAGGCCAGGGCAATCGTAGCTTCATGCCCGTCTTGCCAGTCCCACTCTGTGCCGACCATGCACGCCGGGGTCAATCCCCGAGGTCTGGGAAGCTGTGAAATCTGGCAGACCGACGTCACCCATGTGGTGGCGTTCGGTCGACTCCGGTATGTGCATGTGTCAGTTGATACCTTTTCTGGTCTGGTCTACGCCTCCGCTCACGCAGGGGAGAAGGCCTCTCACGTCATCCAACACCTTGTTCAGTCCTTCTCGTTCATGGGCATCCCCAAGGGAATCAAAACTGACAACGGCCCTGCGTATATTTCCAGGGAGCTTGCAGATTTCCTGCAGCAATGGGGAGTTGAGCATAAGACAGGCATCCCTCACTCCCCCACGGGTCAGGCAATTGTTGAGAGGACCCATCAAAACATTAAGCGGGTCCTCCAACAACAAAGACCAGTCTTGAAAGTCGAAGTTCCAGCAATTCGATTGGCCAGGGCACTTTATGTCATCAATTTTCTAAATTGTAGTTACGAAAAGCTCGACCCGCCCGTTGTGCGCCACTTCAACGGTAGACGCGACTGGGAGGTGAGTCAGCAGCATCCCCCAGTGCTGGTGAAGTTTCCAGAAACGGGAAAAGTGGAGGGCCCACTGACGTTGATGACGTGGGGGCGTGGATACGCCTGCGTCCTCACCGATGCTGGGCCGAAGTGGGTACCCTCCAAGTGGGTAAAACCCTATGTCGAGAAAAAGTCCAAAGCCCGGGACAACGAAAAACCACAAGTTGCCTCGGCGGCTCTCCGCCGTAAGAGGCGCCAGTCCAGTGACCCGGGGGAGGAGAAACCGTTCAGCAGTTGGGGAGAACCTTTTCTTTCTGATTTGCCCCTCTCTGATGATTTGTTTTTGTAAAGTTTGTTTTAGATCCGCCCTCCTGAGAAGACAATGGACTTCGTCCGTTTCGCAGTTCTGCTCGCCGGTCTCCTCGTCCTCACTCAGGCGTGGCTAGTTCCTCAACCGGAGCAAAACGTCTGGGCAGTCCTGGCAAAGTCACTCGGCCAGGACCACATCTGCTTGAACCAAGCAAGTGCCACGAACCCGATGGCCTCCTGCCTGGTGGGGATCCCGTTTGAGGAAGCCGAAATGCCGGCTTCCTTCAGACACTTTGCCCACAAAATTAAACACTGGAAGAGGGGAAAATTGGCAGCATGGTTCAACTACTTCAACATTCTAGAGAAGCTGGATGTAGAACCACAGGAATTAGAACTCTTAGGTTCAGCACGGGCAAGCTTTTGTTTCCATGTCATTAAGAGTGAGCATAAGCCCAGTGACAAGTACTTCAAACAATATAAGCCTCACTATCGAGAATCAAGCTGGTGTAAAGTTTACACTAGAGGCTATCTTCCTGAGCCCGTGAAGGGTTTTGAAGCTGTCCTTGCCCAACCGAGGAAACTTCCTAAGAGCGTGTTTTTAATCTGTGGCGACCATGCTTGGGCAGGCATCCCCTCTCACCTTTCCGGAGGCCCGTGCACCTTCGGGCGCCTCAGGTTGTTCACCCCCAACAAATCACAAATTCTAGATTGGCTCAAAGAAAACATAACAAATGGTGCACAGCATTTGGCCCCCCGAAAGAAGAGGGAAGATTACACCCTCAAAAAATTGGCCGATGATTGCGATGGGGAAATTATTCATTGGAGTAAATCGAAAAGCATTGCAATCACGGTGTTTGCGCTGTGGGTTTCCATTGCCAAAGCCCTCGGGGAATTGGGGCACCTTGAGTGTTGGGTGGCGAAACAATCGCGTTTAACTTCAAAGGCCCTGAGTAACCTCCTGGAAGATGAGCAAGTAACCAGGCAGGCCACTTTGCAGAACAGAGCTGCAATCGATTACCTCTTGCTCCTCCACGGTCATTCGTGTGAGGAGTTTGAGGGACTCTGCTGTTTCAACCTGACATCTAAGGCCAAGGGAACTCGCGAAGCACTCAAGCAGTTAAAGGACATGATCGGGAGCATTAAACAAGAATACGGGGACTGGCTGAGCAACCTCTTTAAAGGATGGGGCATCTCAGGATGGGTAGGATCCATCTTAAGAACTGCTTTACTAATTATTTTTGTTCTTTTAGTCGCAGCCGTAGGCCTGGGAATAGTGAAGAGAATGTTAGGGAATTTAATTTCGTCTTCAACCACCACACCGATACGTGCATGTGTCCGCTGATACCTTCTCGAGTGCAGTCTACGCCTCCGCACACGCAGGGGAGAAGGCCACCCATGTCATCCAACACCTTGTCCAGGCCTTCTCATTCATGGGCATCCCCAAGGAGGTCAAAACAGATAATGGCCCGGCGTATATTTCCAGGGAGCTTTCAGATTTCCTGCAGCAATGGGGAGTTGAACATAAGACAGGCATCCCTCACTCCCCCACGGGTCAGGCTATTGTGGAGAGGACCCATCAAAATATCAAGCGGGTCCTCCAACAGCAAAGACCAGTCCTAAAGGCCGAAAATCCATCTATTAGATTAGCACAAGCACTTTATGTGCTTAATTTTTTGAACTGCACCTATGAAAAATCAGACCCGACTGTTGTGCGGCATTTTAACAGTAACCGCGACTGGAACCTGAGTGAGCAACATCCGCCAGTGACCATAAGGTGTCCTGAAACAGGAAAAGTAGAAGGTCCACTGACACTCTTGACGTGGGGGCGCGGGTACGCCTGCGTCTCTACCGATGCTGGACCGAAGTGGATACCCTCCAAATGGGTAAAACCCTATATTGAACGAAAAACGAAAAACCGGGAAAATGAGAAGCCACAAGTCGCCTCAGCGGCCTTACGCCGTAGGAGGCGCAGCTCCAGTAACCCGGGGAGGGAGAGGCAGCCAGAAAGCTGGAAAGAGCCTTTCATTTATGATTTTCCACTTTGTGACGGTTTATTTTTATAAGTTTGCTTTTAGATCCGACCATCCGGGAGCACCATGACTGTCATCAGCACAGCTGCCCTCTGCGCCAGTCTCCTGACCGTCGCCCAGGCGTGGCTCGTCCCACAACCACAGCAGAACGTCTGGGCCGTCTTGGCCAAGTCACTGGGCCAAGACCATATATGCCTCAATCAAGCGAGCGCCTCCAACCCGATGGCCTCTTGCCTTGTGGGGATCCCATTCACAGATAAGGAAATGCCCAGGGAATTAATTGGTTATGCCGAGAGACTCAGGCATGTGCCTGACCAAATGATAATAGCCTGGTACAATTACTTTCATATCCTCACCAAGTTAAGGGACAAGCCTCAGGAGCTAGAGCTCTTAGGCTCAGCCCGAGCTTATTCCTGTTTTTACATTAGCAATAATGATATTAAACCTGAACATAGACACTTTGCGCATTCCAAACCCCATTATAGTCCCCGGAATTGGTGCAGAGGTGTTGCAAGTGGCTATCCACCCAAGCCTGTCGAAAAAGCAATCCAAACCCTTTCTCGTCCCCTTAAGCTTCCCACTGGCATATTTTTAATTTGTGGTGACCACGCGTGGGCTGGCATCCCCTCTCGCCTCTCCGGAGGTCTGTGCACCTTTGGGCGCCTCGGGTTGTTTACACCCAACAAAACCCAAATCTTAGATTGGCTGAAGGAAAACGTTACAAATGGTGCACTGCATTTGGCTTCTAGAAAGAAGAGGGAAGACTACACCCTCAAAAAATTGGCAGAGGATTGCGATGAGGAAATTATTCATTGGAGCCGGTCAAAAGGCATCGCAATCACGGTGTTCGCCCCGTGGGTCTCGATTGCAAAGGCCCTCGGAGAATTAGGCCACTTAGAATGTTGGGTAGCGAAACAGTCCCGTCTAACTTCCAAGGCCCTGAGCAACCTCCTGGCAGACGAGGAATTAACAAGGCAAGCTACGTTACAAAATCGGGCCGCGATAGATTACCTTCTACTCCTCCATGGGCATTCATGTGAGGAATTCGAAGGGCTCTGTTGCTTCAATTTGACATCACGAGCGAAAAACACCCGAGAGGCGTTGAGGCATCTTGAAGATATGGTGGGACAAATAAAACAAGAATATGGGGACTGGCTCAGTAACTTGTTCAAAGGGTGGGGAATCTCCGGATGGACCGGTTCAATTCTCAAAACTGTTCTGTTAATTATCTTTGTGCTTTTAGTTGCAGTTGCTAGTCTTGGGCTGATGAAAAGGATGTTGTTAAATTTGATTTCCTCCAGCACATCACCACCGAAGGCTGAGGTCCACCGAGTGGCTGTTGAAGAAGGCCCTAAAGTATTTGAGGAAGAGGAGGGAGGCTTTGTTGATGAAGACGAGCAGGCTGAGCAGCTCGAGATAGCGATAGGAAAAGTGCGAAGCCTCCCTCGTCAGCAATGGCCGACTCAACAGCACTGGTTTGCGGAATCCTATCCCAATTCTGAGCACCTGGTAGAACCCCCGCAATTTGGACATCTGAAATGAAACCCCTGCAGCCAAAAATAAAAGAAAAGGGGGAGATGTGGTGGTGTGGATGGTTGAATCTTCCCCCCATTTAGTGTGTTAAACCCTGGCTGGGCCCTCCGGGGAAAGATTGACATTTTAAGTATGAGAAGGCAGGTGTTTCGAAGGAATGTGTCAAGGAGAAGAAGGACAGACGAGAGAGAAGATTTGATAAGAGACTCAAGGAAGAGAGAGAGGGAGCTGAAAGAAGGATATTAAAGAAAGGGTTTTGGAGAAGAGCTGAAAGAAACATGGGTGGGTTACCGGGTGGATTGGATTTAAGTATGAAATAATTGAAAAAGTTAGAATGTTGGTGGGTCTAATACTGTATGCATATGTTCTATGTACCCCTTCCCCTAACTGATATGCGTAAGTTGATACATCTTCCCTACAAGCTCCTAATTTTAGCTCACTTCAGTTATGTGTCAATCTCCTTTTCCTGCCACAGTGCTTCTCATCCCCCGTTCCCTCATTGGCCCAAGGATCGCAACCCCTCCCCTTGTCTCCCTGGTAATAAGTTACGATTGGAGGCCACAAAGAGGAACTCCCATTTCCCCTCCCCTCTACCGAAGGTTTATAAGATCCCGAATCCCTTTGTTCGGGGTCCAGTCCGATCTGGCCCCGACAGTGTTGGTTAAGATTAAAGTTATTGTTCAACTGTCTGGCTGACTGGATCCTCCTTTCCTGCTCTCTGCGCTGTCGCCTGGGACATCTCGTTGCCGTTCAGCCTTCTCTCAGGGAAAAGGACCCGCAAGGGCTGACTCCTCATACATTGCTGAGGGGCAGCTCAGAACTACGCTTGCTCCGGTGCACGGGCTGACTCGGGGCGAAGCCAAGGGGCTTCGAATTCGGCACCGCGACAGTTATCTCACTGCAGTTCCCCCATTGGGGCCGGGCAGGGGCATGAGGACCCAAATGTCAACCCAAAGTGCCACTGATCTGCCACGGACTCCCGTAAGGCCTGAACAGCGAGCAACCGGGCACTCAGGGGTGGCATGGCCAGAGCCATCCCTGAGGGAGGACAGTGAAGGATTTCAGGAAGTCTGAGGGGTTGAGGGTAAGGGGAGCTTCAAAGAAGCTAAAGGGGAACTTATGGGAGAGGGGCCCAACACAACCGAATTTCAACAAAGTGCATGTTGGTAAAGGGCCTCTCTAATTAATTGTAACACAGACTTCAACTTACTTTTCTCAGTCCACTCACACAAATCCCAGAACTCAAGTTTAAAGAAAGCCTCAATGGAGGTCCCTGGGAAAACCTCAGAAATCGAAATTACTACCCTTTTTTTTCTTAAATTCTCTCCCATGGCTAACTAAAATTAACCTAAATCTAACATAAACGTCTTGCTCTCTAGCAGACAATCTCTGACCCATTTTCTATCTTTTCTACCCTCCCCTCTCACAAGAGACACACAGTGGAGAGAATAGAAAGGATCAGTAAGCCTTCTTCCCCCAGATGATATGAGGGGGAGTCCTTACCAGCCTGGCCACTTGCCGGCAGGGAGAGCGCATCTTCCTACTCAGCCCTCACACACACAACACACACACAGAGGCAATGTAGCATACACACTCTTACCTCTTTGAGCTGGTAGGGGTCAGTCTGGCTGTGACTGGTCACTTCACGCCAAGAGGTCCTGAGATGTGTGCACCACCCGCCAGCCGTATCAGGCATCCCAGATGATCCAGCCCCTCTTGGCTTACTGCGCGTCTTGCATCCAGTCAAGTATGAGCAATTTGATGGAAAGGCAACCGGCTGAGGACTCACATCGGCTCACCGCTCCATCACCTGGGTGTTCCCAGTGCTTCAAAGCACGTCCCCTATGCTTTGGGTGCAGCCACTATCAGTGACGGTGTGCTCAGTGCATTGAGCACTTGGTAGCGGGCACGCTCAGTTCCTCCTGGAGTTGAAGAGCTCCGAGTGCCGCAGATGTTCTTCCGCTCCCTTCCTCTTTTGAAGAAGGGGCAGGGGGGCCCACGTTGGGCAAACTTGGGTGTTGCGGTGGACTGTTCTGGCAGACCCCAGGGCACGCAGCACCAGGGGCGTGACACTTTCCCCTGGAGCTCTGATGCTCTCAGCTGTTGCTGTTTGGGCACAGAGATAGCAAAGACAGCAAGACAGGTTCTTGGGGTAAACTGAGGAGGTTTATTGGCAACTGAAGAATCAAGCCCCAAGAGCCTTGAGCAGGGCTCTGACAGTTGGTTTTATGAAAGAGGCGGCACAAAGGAAACAACCAATGTGGTTACACTTAGGGAGGAGTTTAAGGTGGGGAGCACAGAACTCAATCCAATGAGGGTAATAGAAGGAGGGAAACAATACAGAATAGCAAATAATACATTGAATCAGGGAAGATTGGCAGGGAAGGCTCTGGAAAGAAGGGTAGGAGTGCAGGGGATTGACAACTGGGAAGGGAGGAGATTAGGGAGGAGACAATGCTTGAGGGCCAATGGGGAAACTTCTAGGGAGTGGCCAGCTGGCAAATAAAGGGATTGACACATAACAGTACGAATAACAATTAGGGTACAGAACCTAAGAATAGAACCAACCGATACAAATCAGAGACTGGTGCTCTCCAGAGGAGTAGGGGAGGATAGGTCTAGGGGAGACAACTATGATTACTAATACACAAATGGAATAGAAAGCTGGCCAAGTAACTCAAAGCAAAACTCACACCACAACAGTTGGGTAAGTCGGCATCGGGAGGAGGTTGAGGGGAGAATCCAAGGTAGTGTGGTGTTGGAGTCCAGGATATTCCTCTGGCCGCCCTGAAGGATTGGAAGACTGTACAGGAGGGTTTGGAGACTGTACAGGGGGGTCTGGGATCTGTACAGGGGGGTCAGTCAGACCCACACAGATCCCAGGAGGACACTGATTCTGATTGCTGTCCATGGGAGTGAACACTCACATGCAGGAAGAATCACAAATCCTAAGAATTTAAAATAAGTAGTGGATGGTTTATTATAGAATATAAATATAGAAATTAGGATGCTTAACATACGGGGCTGAAGAGACAAGATGGAGGAATTGGGGAGTGGCCCCTGTCCTCCTTGTTCTTGCTCTCGTCCCCCATCTTGTGCTGAGTTGGGTTTTAGAGATTGGCTTAGAGTAGAACTGACATGTTAGTATAGGTAGTAGGTATTGGTAAAATTTTGTAAATAAAAAAATACTTCTCGGACAGTGGTTGGGTCAAGGGTACCGTACTTATGGTGCGGGGCTCTCTGATCCGCCCCAGTCCAACCGCGTGTCTTGCTTTGCTGGGGACGCCTTGCAAAGCTGGACAAGAACTGATAGATAATTAAGAATAAACAGCTTGATAACACGAACTGCTGGACTCAACTTGTCGTCTCTGGCTTCAGTGTGAAACACCCATGTTGGAGTCCAGAAGATCCCTCTGACAGCCCTGGAGGGTCAGGGGGCTGTACAGGGGGGTCTGGGATCTGTACAAGGGGGTCAGCCAGCCTCCCACAGAGCCCAGAAGGACTCTGATTCTGGCTTCTATCCATGGAAGTGAATGCTCACATGAAGGAAGAACCACAGATCCTAAGAATTTTGAAGTAGATAGTAGTTTGTTAGAGAGTATACATATAGAGATTAGGATTCATAGTATACGGGGCTGAGAGGACAAGATGGAGGAATTGGGGAGTGGCCCCTAGTTTCCTTGTTCTTGTTCTCATCCCCCATCTTTTGCTGATTTGGACTTTGGAGATTGGTTTAGAATAGAACTGACATGTTAGCGTAGCAAGTTAGTATTGGTAATGTTCTGTAAACAATAAATACGTCTTGGACTGTGGTTGGGTCGGGAGTACGGTACATAAGGTACGGGGCTCTCTGATCCGCCCCAGTCCAGCGGCAGCCCAGCGCCAGTCCAACGGCGTGTCTTGCTTTGCTGGGGACGCCTTGCAAAGCAGAACAAGAACTGTTAGATAATATGAAATAAACAACCTTGATAACTTGAGCTGCTGGACTCACAGTGTCATCTCTGCCTTTGGTGTGAATCACTCAGGGCAAAGAGAAGACAGAAAACCGTATTACCTCTGGGAACAGCAACCCAGGGGAAAGTCCCAGGGAACAGCAACCTTGGGACGACCCTTATTACCTTGTGGGCCAGCAACCCCAAGGAAAAATCTCAGGGAAAAAGCAACCTTGAGACACCCAGGGCGAAGAGAAGACTGAAAACCTTATTACCTCTGGAAACAGCAACCCAGAGGAAACTCCCAGGGAACAGCAACCTTAGGGGACCCTTAGTACCTTGGGCACCAACAACCCCAAGGAGAATCTCAGGAAAACAACAACCCTAAGAGTGTGGCCAGCACTATCTTGGGGAGGGTAGAAAGAGGGTCGGAGGGTGTCCGGGAGGCGGTAGCAACCCGGTGCAGAGTTGCGAAAAACACCCACCAACTCGCCTTCAGGCAGGAAAAAGGGTTTAGGTTTACAGGACAAGGGAAGAGGGGAAGGGGTTTTTAACTGGGGCTTCCCAACATTTCCCAAATCACCCTCAGAACTGATTCCCTCTACAGTCTTTATTAGCAACTTAAACAACAGAAAAATCTTCTCGACAGAAAGATCTCCCTCAAATTGAACGACATTCAATTTCTTTCCCACCTTATCCCAAAAAGTGCCTACATGAACGTAACTTAACTTAGTGTCAGGAAAACACTTAAAAATCCAATGAACAAATCTTTTCAACAACCCCAAACTAAACTTAAATTTTGCCCCAACAAGAGTGTCTTTAACTTGGAGGTAAAACTCCTGCTCAGATGGTGTGAGCGATGGACGGCTAACTTAATTCCCCATCCTGATTTCCACTCCCTCCCCAGTAACAAAATGCAGAACCAAAGTAAAAAGACCAAATACAATTTCAACTCACAATCTCTCTTGGCTGATGGCGACAGTCAATGAAAAAGTGCTGGGGGGTGTCCGCCTGAGGATCGGCTGTCGTCTGCTGTCTTCGACAGGTCCCGGGCAGTGCCTCTCCGGTACTTTCTGCTAGAATGTAGAAGGGTCCCTTCGAGGAAGTGGCCAAACCCAAGGTCCCTTCTTGCACCAGTGGCCGGAGCTGGCTGGACACGACTCACCGCGGGGAGACAGGAGTCTGCCTCACGTTGGAAGCCATTTGTCACAGCCAGCTGTCCACTGAAGGCCAGCAGCTGGAGCTCTTCAGGGTGCCACGACCTTCCATGGCAAGTCGTCTTTAGAAAGATGCTCCTTGCCCCAGAGGCACAGGCACTCCCTAGTGATACACAGCTCTTTTGTGATGATTGCCAAGGCAACTGAGCCTAAGGAGACTCAGGGCCCTCAGTGCTCTCTGAGACAGAGCAGGTGGGCTTGCTCTGCTGGGCTGCTTCTTCTGAGGCAGCTTGTCTTCAGGCGCCGCAGGGAAAGAGAGGCAGGAGTCAGGATGATTCTCTGGAGCTCCTTTATTGGCTGGAACCGACAACCGACGAACCCAAGGGTCTCAACTGCCCTGCTTATATGGGGAACTGAAGGGGCAGGGCTTACCATTCGGGCCAATGGGGACACAGAACAGAAAAGCAACCGATTGGGGGGGCGGGGGGGAAGGATCCAAAATGGACCAATGGGGAAACAGGGAAACCAGGAAGTACAGAACAGACTAATGGGGTTCAAAAGATTAACATGCAAACAAGGGCTCATGGGTTTTGCTACAATGTAGTCACCCTGACTACAGAGTGTGTGTCCCAGAGAGACTCCCTATGAAGAGCCTTACTGCTTCACAACTCATTTTCTCTCCGAGGGAAGGTGCTGCCCTCTGTGGGGACCTCTGAGGCTCCCACACTTGTGTGTGGCCCTGACAACGACTGACTCACCCAGGTCCTTAGTCACACTACCACCGTCTTGTGTGCAGCAGGATTTGAGTTACAACAAGAAAAGGTGCAGGGGCTGCTGCCTTGGAAGTATCTTGATCTCGAGATTGCAAACAGAACTATCAGGCCCCAGAAATTAGCAATCAGTGAGAGAACCAGGACATTGTGGGATGTCCACCAACTGTGTAGGTGCTTGAACTGGGTCAGACCCCATCTGGGGATCACCATGGAGGATCTAGTCCCTCTCTTCAATCTCTTGATGGGGAGGGAGGAGCTATTCCCCGAGGGATCTGACTCAGGAGGCCCGACAGGCACTAGAGAAGGTTCAACACGCTGGCAAGCCCACCATTGCCAGTCAGACCTCCCATTCAACTACATCACTCTTGGTAAGCTGCCACACCTCCACAGCCTGGTTTTTCAATGGGATAGTGACCAAAAGGACCCCCTCTTGATAACAGAGTGGGTGTTCCTGAGTCATCAGCTATCCAAAAGTATCACTAGGCCACAAGAATTAACTGCTCAGTTGATTGCGAAGGCCGGGGCAAGAATGAGGCTGTTGGTGGGCTGTGAGTTCACATGCATCCATTTACCCATCTCATTATTGACAGGGAAATTGACTCAGGAGATCCTTTAAAAGCTTTTAACCACCAATGAAACACTGCAGTTTGCTCTGGACAGCTACCCAGGGAAAATTTCAATTACATGTCCAGGCCATAAATTTCTCAATGTGCAGTTTAATTAGGTGCCAAAATGTTGTGGTGCAAGTTTTGTTCAGTTATATTGTGTATGTTTTATTCAAGTTTATATTGTTAAATCGTTCGTTCTGGGTACCCCTGTTCTGTTTCCCTCATGGTTCCTCCTTAGAATACTCCCCCAGCAGTTAACTGTCACTCCTCCTCTCCCCCTCCTCTGGAGCCTGCCTGTCATCTCAGGGCCCTTCCCTGGAGTTAGAAAGTTCTACCAAGGGCATTGAGTGATAGGTCAGATCCAGAGGAAGTCCCTCCCTCTTACCTGTGTTTCATTCTGGGAGATGCCATTCGCCCCTGTGACTCCTCCCTGGTGATCCCTGATGTGTTGATCTCCTGCCTCCTCCCCTTGTTCCACCCCCACATAAAAGATGCTGTCAAGCATCCTGGGGCACTCTGTCAGAGCAGCTCTCAGGAAGTGAGGACGTCACCAGACTCTAATAAAATCCTTGTGACTGCTCGACAGAGTCCTTCCTTCACTTCTCTGCCACTGTTGCAATGTCCCATCAGTGCCTTCCGGTGTTGTCCAGGGAACCAAGAACCCACAGGAATCGGCTTAGCTGGTGCAGCCTGCAAACCCATCCTTGAGCTTGCCATGGTGCCTGAGCTAGCCTGGGTAGGCTCGAGGCAACACCTCAAGAGGCACCGTGACACCAAAAAATATTGAATCCAGAAAGCCACTCAAAGCCTTTACTGTTTCACAGATGCAGATCCTCCTCGTGGGAGGATCCCACAAGTTGGTCCTGACTTGGAAACATCCTCAAACTCAGCAGTGGGAGACTGATGTGGAAATTGTGAAGAGCCCACCTCAAGTCGCTGAGTTGGCTGCAGTCATTAGGGCCTTTGAGAGGTTTCCGGAACTCCTAAATTTAATCACAGATTCAGGCTATGTAGCTGGTGTAGTGCCTAGAGCAGAAAATGCTGTTCTGAAGGAAGTCTCCAACCCAGCGATATTTCGCTTGCTCTCAAGACTGATGTGCCTAGTCTTCCACCAACTGTTCTTTGTAATGCATGTGAGGTCACACACTGACCTCCCTGGCTTTATTGCAGAAGGTAACTGCAAAGCAGACGTGCTGGCCACCCCCCTGCAGTTAGTTGGCCTGCCTGACATTTTTCAACAGGCCAAAATAAGTCACCAATTTTACCACCAGAATGCTCTGGGTTTAATCTGGCAATTCTATCTAATGTGCGACCAAGCCAGAGCAATAGTGGCCACATGTCCTAAATGCCAAAAACTGTCATTACCATTGGCAGAGGCAGGAGTTAATCCCAGTGGATTTAGGAGTTGTGAGGTGTGGCAAACAGACATCACCCACATTGCCGAGTTTGGGAGATTCAAGTATGTCCACCTCTCTGTCGACACCTTCTCTGGTGCTGTCTACGCCTCAGCCTACACACAAGAAAAGGGGAAAGATGCACAAAAACATTTGGTACCGGCCTTCTCCGTATTGGGGATCCCAAAAATCATCAAGACTGACAATGGTCCTGCCTATACCTCCAAGATATTTGGTGATTTCCTGCTCAAATGGATGGTTGAACGTCATCGAGGGATACCGCGCTGCCCCACCAGCCAGGCGGTGATAGAAAGGACACACCAGACCTTAAAGAAGACCTTAGATCGCCAGCAAGGAGATGTTCAAACTCAGCCCTCCACAAATGCTGTGTAAAGCACTCTTTGTGATGAACTTTCTGAACCGTTCCTTTGAGTGCCTGGACCCATCTACCCTCAGACATTTCCAACAAAAATGCCTGGGAAAGTTGAAAGAAAAGCCCCCAGTCCTAGTGAACCATCCTGAAACCTGGGAAGTGCAAGGGCCATTTGAGCTGGTCACCTGGGGACATGGATATGCTTGTGTATCCACACCCTCAGGCCTGAAGTGGGTACCAAGAAAGTAGATCAAACCCTATGTCCCACTGATATGCAAGCCATCACCTTGCGTTACCTTCCAAAACACACAAAAAGAAGTGGCTGTGGCAGCCTGGTGCAGAAAGCACCGTGGGAGGGAGAAAAAGCACAGTCCCCATTCCTTATCCTGTTCTGTGCTCCCCTTTTTTAATTCCAAGATTGACTTCTAAGCTTGTTTTTGCTGTTAAAAATACTTAATTGTGTTACCTTATGTTTTGAAGGTCACCACTCCAAGATTCAAAACACTGCAGGCCTGGTGGAAGCTTCTCCTTGTCATCCTTACAATGAGTGACCAACTTTCAGAGGCATGGATCATCCCCCAGCCCAGGAAAAATGTCTGGGTCGCCCTTGCGCTGCATCAAAACCATCTGTGTCTATCATCTGCTGCCATTGACGACCCTTTTTTGACCTGCTTAGTGGGTATTTCATTTAAACCAAGCGAGTTTCCTAAAGACCTATTAGATTTTCAAAAGGCTGTTAATAAACAAACTGGCTCCCATCACTCGATCACTAGGTTCCAGGTCACTGAAGTTAGTCTCCCAATAACCAGTCCCCTAGCCCTGTGGCAAGACTGGGTTGAGAAAGTACCCATGGCAGAAAAAGAGACTCAAAACTTTGAGATCATTGGTTCATCCCATACTTCCTTTTGCATTCATTTTGATTTCAAACCCCACAGTTATTATCATCAAGTTACCCTCTTCGAACATGTAGTCCAATTAAAGGAAAAGTTTTTTGCTCAAAATTGGTGTGCTTCTCTCACTAAAGTCACTATGCCTTCAACTGGAGACCCTTGGTACCAGACCCCTTACCCACTGAAACTGAACAAGGGGACCTTTTTAATCTGCAATGATCAAGCATGGGCAGGAATCCCCTCTCACCTGATAGGAGGCCCCTGCACCCTAGGATGTTTGACCCTTGCCTCACCCGACATGACTGAAATTTCTAATTTCAAGAAACCTAAATTTCAGAAAAGGAGTGCAAAAGAATTGGATGAACATTGCAATGCAGAAATTTACCATTGGTCCAAATCTAAAAGAATTGCCCTTGGGTGGCAGCAGCCAAAGCTTTGAGTGAATTAGGACATTTAGAATGTTGGGTCACGAAGGAAGCCAATCTACGCAAAAAAAAAAGTTGCAGTGCACAGTTCTGAGTGATCCCAGGGCATGCAGCACTAGGGGCAGGACACTTTCCCCTGGCACCTCTGATGCTCTCAGCTGTTGCTGTTCAGATGCAGAGATGACAAAGACAGCAAGACAGGTCTTAGGGTAGAACTGGGACAATTTATTTAGGTAGATAACAGTTCTACACCTCGACTCCCAAGACCCCGACTAGGGGATGAACACTGGGTTTTATGGGGGGGGCAGGGGTGGTTTGAGACAATCAACTGTCACCATGAGTTTTCCTAGTTTTCTGAGTTTTCATATTAAAATAGAAGTTTTCAGTTCTCATGCTCTGTTCACGCAAACACGAGATTGTTCTTTGTAAATGCTGTCATTGTTTTGCATTCTTCTTGATGAGAAGAGACTATTGATTGACAGTCCTTTTAACTAATGTGGTTGAGAGGTAGGAATTCCACCCTCCAATCCACGGTCACCTTTCTACAAGTATATAATGGAATGGAATAAATAAATCAGGGCCTTTTGGCCCCTGCACTGATCTCTGCAAAGTTTGTGTCCGTGTGGTCATTTCAGCATGGCAACAGCAACATCAACCAATGAGGGTACATCTGGGGAGGAGTCTGAGGCAGGGCTAACATTCTATAGACCTATCAGGGAAATCAGGGGAGGGGAATAATACAATAAAACAAATGGGACATCAAGTAACAGAAGATTGGCAGAGAAAGGTCGGGAGAAAGCGATAGGGGTAAGAAGGATTGACAACTTGGAAGGGGATTTCCAGACTTCAGCTGCTAGCAGGGTTAAAGCATGACTGGGGAATAACAGGGGTGTCTTGGACCAAACCAGTGACAGAAAGCACAAGCAAACATAGCACAAAAACACATTGGAACAACTGCAATGCAGAAATTTACCATTGGTCCAAATCTAAAAGAATTGCCAGGTATGTCTTCCTCCCTTGGGTGGCGGCAGCCAAAGCTTTGAGAGAATTAGGACATTTAGAATGTTGGGTCATGAAGCAAGCCAATCTTAGATCAAATGCCCTTAGTGATCTCCTGGCAGATGAGGAAATAACTAGGCAGGCAACCTTGCAGAACAGAGCAGCCATTGACTTCTTGCTCCTTGCACATGGGCATGAGTGCGAGGCCTGCCTTTGAGGGGATGTGTTGCTTCAGTCTAAGGTCTCGAAGCAGAAGCATCCACGCCTCCATTCCTGGAATACAAAAATGATCAAGAACATCCAGCATGAGCAAGAGAGTTGGTTTGGAGAAGCTCTCAATGCCACCTTTCACCAAGCAAAAGATCTGATCCAAAAGAAAGCAGCTGAAGCCACAGATTGACTTAAGAATATATTTCAAAAAACTTGAACTCTTGGGATGGTGGACTTCTTTGTTAAAGGACATTGTGCTATTCATTTTTCTCATTCTTTTCATCCTCACCCTGCTCAACTACTGAAACATTTGGTCTTCCATTCTGTCCATAGACTCATCAACCAGCAAAAAGCTGGAAGAGGCAAAGAAATTTGGTGTGAAGGTGCAGGAACTGAGACTGTTTTATAAGCTAAATGCATCATCTGGACCTCTTTCAAAAAAAATAAAAAGGGGGAGACATGGCAGTGGGTGTTATGATTGCCCTGTTTATCCCCTTTTTGGTTTCTCAAGACAGTTTCCCCCAGAACTTCTCCTCCCCTTCTTGCTTGTCAATCCCAGATCCAAACCTCCCCTCACCTGTCAACCCCCCAAAGCCTTGCCCCCAGTTCTAGAAGTTTACCCAGGGTTCAGTTTTTTGTTGGTTTCCCCAGGATGTTTCCTCTCCCAAGGCGCCCTGATTTGGTTCATGTCAGTTCACCCTCATGCTCCACCCTTTCGTGCTATGATCAGTTGTTTCCCCTGCCCCTCCCAATGTACACCTTGCTTATAAGCCCTTGTAAAGTTTGTTTTTTCGGCTTTCTTGTCCTGACAGAGGTCAGGGACTGACAGAGGTCCCTTCCCTCTTTCTTTAACCACACTTCTCAGGTCCGTTTTTTACTTAGACACATTAAGTGAAACCATCCTGATGCAAACAAAAGCCATTCCCCAAAATAAAACACTTTTTGATACACACAATATACTAATTCTCAACTGATGAGATATACATTTCAAGTGAAAAAATACTGAGGAGAAAAATTGAGGTCTGAAACTCTGTTAGTTATTTTAGTATCTCTTAGGACCTCCAGTCCACAGCAGAGCTTTACATCTTTTTACCACATGCTTTAAAAAAGACAAAATACTTTTTTTACCCCATTTCCTTTGAGTTACGGTATGAACAGACATCGATTTGCTTCTTCCCTGCTCATGTAGCCTATCTTATAGAGATCAGGCATTTGATTCTGGTGGTTCCTGATCAGAACAGTACTTAATGAACAGCACATGACTGTGTGTCTTTGCAGAGAACAGTTGCATTCTTGTTGAATTAGCACTGCCAGGTACCAGGGTTTCAAATACATTACTTGAAGAAACCTGGTGAAACCTGAAGTGTAAGGTGGTACATCACTCAGGACATACCTGAAAGCAGATGTAGATGTCCACGCATGCAACACATTCACTACTGTCAGATCTAAAAGCTATTAGGATATGACCTTCTATGATATACTTCCTATTTCTGCAGCAAGGCACAAAAGCAACAGAGTGTATCACACAGTTTATTAAAAACTGAGAAACATTGTGGTCATCAAAGACAAAGCACACTTCAAATAAGAAGCCTGTGAGGTTAAGTTTGGAAAACTATGATATTGAGATGGTGCTCAGGGGGAAACCTCCTGCAGCTGCTTCTAGAGATCTCCCGAACAGAAATTTATCCAGGGCTGCAGTACTGCAGCTCTCAGCACTGACTCTGATTGCTGTTTAAATGGCTCCAACTGCAACAATCTCCAGACACGGCGATTTCTAGCCAGGATATGGTGTGGTTTGCCACAGTGTTGACTGAGAAGTCACAAGAAGCTTCGCCCTCCCCACTCTTAAAACACACAGACAAACAAACACACACACACACACACACACACACACACACACAAAAAAAAAAAGTACCCTACTTTTGCATGAAAGTACACGCTAGAATTACTTTTTATTCTGTGACATGATGCAGCTGGAACCCTGAGGCCCACCAGCGGCAGCAAACTCTGCCAGGCACGACAAAGCGTAGGTGATGGCGCAGGTCGGTAGCACACTTCGACCGCCCGGCCTTTGGGGGTTGCTGCTCATCCTTGAGCATTCTCCCCGACGCTGCCGCTGTATCACGAGCAGCACGGCCGGCACAGCAGCACGGCCGGCACAGCAGCTCCCGGTGTCCGCGGCCGCCCCCGCTCCGCCCCGCCGCAGCCAAAGCCGCAGGGCCTTCCCGCGCGCACGCGCACTGCCGCGCGCGCCCCGCTTCCGGCGGCCCCGCCCCGTTTCCGGCCCCGCGGTTCGGCCCCTCGCGCGCGGCGCGGGGCAGCTCTGGGCGCGGGCCCGCCATGGCGGCGGGCGGGGCCGCGGGGGCGCCGCGGGGCGGGCGGAGGGCGGGCGCTGAGCGGCGGCGCAGGGGCGGGCGGGCGGACATGGCCTCCCCGCCGGGCGCCGAGAGCCGGGCGGACCCGGGCGAACAGGAGGAGGCGGCGGCGTTGTTGGAAGCGGAGCTGGACGCGTGCCGCGCGCAGCTGGAGCGGGCGCGGCGGCGGCTGCGGCGCACCCAGCGCCTGTACCGCCGGGAGCGGGAAGGCGCCGAGGCGCTCCGGAGGCAGGTAGGGCTCTCCCCGCCCGGGTACCGGCGGCACGGAACCCCCGCGGCTCCGCTTGTCCCCTCCACCCGGCGTGTGTCCCACACGGGCCCTCGGCTCCCGCAGCCCGCCGCGCTCTCCCGGCCTGCGGGCGGCCAGAGCAGGTCTGAGGTCTCCCGGCAGAGCTTGGTGGTGAGAACGGTAACGCCTTCTCTACCACAGGGTTGGGTTTGCAGTAAGCAAAAATTGGATGTAGCGGAGGGAAAGTAGTTCACTGAACGAAGTGAAAGGTAAAGGAAGAGTGGCAGAACTTCTCTGTTAATGCTTATGCAAAAGAGGAGTTTAGGGAAGCCTTCCTTGCGGTGTATAGCTTCCTTGTGAAGGGAGGCAGACGGGCAGCACTGATCATCTCTGTCAGAAACCGAGAGAGAACGGCCTGAACTTGTGTCAGGGGCGTTTTAGATTGGACATTAGAAAAAGGTTTTTACACAGGTTGCTTGGGCAGTGGAAGGGGTTCTGCAGAGAAGTGGTCACAGCACCAAGCCCGACAGAGCTCAGGGAGCATTTGGACAATGCTCTCAGGCACGTGGTGTGGCTCTTGGGGATGTCCTGTGCTGGGCCAGGAGTTGGACTCAATGATCCTGATGGGTTCCTTCTAGTTCAGAACATTCTGTGGTTTGTAAAGGCCACTGTCATCACTACAGAACAGCGATCGTTGTTTTAAATCCAGCTTTACAGGGTGGGCATTTAGGAATAACCTCAGATAAGTTTCTCTGCTCCTTTGTGAGCAGAAATTATCTGTTCCTTTATGCCAGCCATTGAAGTGCAAAATTGTCTCCTGCCAAACAAAATCACTTGAAACACCTGTGATGCCGTTAACGTTTGTTTAAATTATGGATTGCAAAATAGACTGACTCTCTTTTGTGAGGTGGCAGACCACTAAAATGCAGTATAGTGGTTTTAACATGCAATTTTTCTTTCAGATAGAAGAACTTACTAAAGAACTTCATAATAGAACGGAGAAAGATACGTCTAGTGTGGAAGTACAGACAGAGGACTGTGCTGCGTGGTCACAAGCAGGTAAGAGAATGGTGACTGTTTAAATGGGAATATAGAACAGTATCTTGGCTTGAAAATGTTGTAATGGGGAGTACATTTCAAGTCTGCATACTTTGCTGAATTAAATTCAGTAATGTGACATTATCTTACATACTGTTTGGTATTTGTTCAAGGCATTAATTCAGGATAAAATGTAGCATGGACTAGCAGAATTCATGCCATCGTGATTTGTTATGTAGTAATCTTGTGTTGCAAACATACACACTTTACCAATTCTTGAAGTATATTAAGACATAATTTGTTCAAGAGGATTACAGTAAATTCCAAGTAAATGCACTACCTAAATTTTGATTTTCACTGGGCTACTTACTTGCATAAATTTCCAACGTATCATCCTTAAACTGCATTAGTAAAGTCCTGCCTTGCTGATGTATGCAACTTCAACTTTTCCCTCTCTTCCCTCTCTCGCCCTGCAGATTATTACTACTATGAATATTATTACAATCACACTGATACTCAAGACTGTGCATCTGAACTACCAGTGGAGCACAGTCATGGGACTGAAGGCACTGAGCATAATTCCACAGAGGAATTGGAGACAGGTGTTAATATTCCACTAAGGAACGATAGCACCAAAGCTATTGAAGGTGGAGAAGAGGAAAATTTCGTCCAGAATTCACAGGTTTTTGGACTGTCTGGAGTTTTACCAATTTTGAAATCAGTACTCTGTTGCTATTTCATCCAAAAGATGTGCTTGCAGTCCTGACACCTTTATACAAAATGTTTTTTTGTGGTGGTCTAGTACTGATAATATCCTTGTACGTGAAAACTTGTTATTTTTGTGATGTATTCCAAATGGAGCATCCTCTATAGTACTCTATTTTTTCTTGCATTGACATAAGGAAGCTAGACATAAGGAGAAGAACACTGGTGGTGGGGTTTATTTGTTTATTTTGTGGTGGGTTGGTTTTCTGCCCTGCTCTCCAGCCTTCTCTTAGTTCACTCACTTAACTTAGTTTGGACCTTAGCATCTAACAACTGAAATGGAACAGAGATGAGAAATCTGTCTTAGGAATGCTCTGAAAGATGTTTCCCATGTGTATTTTTAGTGTGAGTCACTTTTGAGTAAACCTGGGGGAAAAAAAAGACACAGGCTGAAGTCTTGGTGCTGTTGAAAACAGTAGGAGTTTACCAGTTTTTTGCCTTTTGAAACAGTCCAAGTTCATAGAACACTTACCTTTCTTGTTTTCTGTTATCAGGAGACAGAAGAAACTTCAGTACCAGAAGGTTCTTTGGCAGAGAGCTTGAGAGCTGCTGCAGAAGCAGCTGTTTCACAAACTGGATTTATTTATGATGAAAATACAGGATTGTATTATGACCACAGCACTGGATTCTACTACAATTCAGTAAGGATCATTTCCAAAATCCTTGGAATTTTTTTGTCTATTGCAAAAGTTTTGTTAGTGAAAGTTGAAATGAACAAAGAACTAAGATCCAAGCTGATCTCATGTTTTGAAAAACAGGTTACTGAAGATGAATAGTGTTTAGAGTTTGTTAATTCATGTTTTTATTATTTCAGTCAAATTAAAGATAGCAGGCTAAGATTTTATTTTAGATTGTAATTCTGTTATTTTTGATGTCTCCTAGATCTCTGATTGTACACATTTTATGCTATAAAGCTGATCTGTAACCCTTTCAAACCTAAAAGCTTGAGCTTAAAGATGTCTTGTTTAGAAAGACATATTTCTAAAGTAAATAGTTGCTTCTCCACAGTGAAAAGAGTGTTGAGAGAAAAATACACAAAATGTGCTTTTACCTGAGTACTGTTACCAAGTAGTTTGATTCTACAGGAAAGAAAACACTTCTTTTAGAAGTGTTAGAAAAAGATTAGATGATGGATCAGAATTTCTTAATGGTTGCTTTTTTGCTATACATTTTTACATAGCTTTTGCAAAGGTTTTCTTTTTGTCCTATGAGGTATGTTTGTATATGAATACAGATCTGTGGTTAGATATGTATGCACTCCACTGCACTGCGAACAGAGACTTTGTTTGCAAATAAATTTATATTCAAGTCAGCTGTAAAAAAATGCATGAGGTACACAACTGTTCGCTTTCAGGATGCTTCTGGACTTAATTTTTAAGGTCTTGCAGGATGCCATTGCTTTCGACATAATTTGTAGATTTAGTTATACATAAATGTTTGTGGCTATAGATTACAGTTTATGGAAGAATTATTCAAAATAATGTATTTTCTTGGTACGTAAGTGTTCTGAATTACAGGAAATATTCTTGCATTGTGTTTACTGGCAAAGTTCTGATGATGGGGCTGGGGACTGCAGAGGTGGCCTTTATGAGGGAAGGTCAGGGGCTGCCTGGATGTGGCTGGTTCCAGTGCAAGGCACAGCACAGCCATTAGAGAAGCTGCTGGTGCCTCTCTGAAACCAGTGTAAGAAGGGGCATAACTTTGCAGAGTGGAGTATGTATAGGGAGCTGAGTGTGAAAAATAACCCTGTGAACACCAAGGGCAAAGAAGAAGGAACAGCAGGAGGTTCTCCAAACACCAGAGCAGACAATTTCCTGCGATCCATAGAGCAGACTATGCTGAAGCTAGTCATACTACAGTCCATGGAGGATCCCACGCAGAAGTAGCTCTTACGATGCCTTTTTGGCTACTTAGAAACAGAGACCCAACAAAATTAAGGGAATAAAAAGCAGTTATATTTATTGAAGGGCCTTCAGGTACACTTTGGGCAGATGAAGTCCTCACAGGGGCTACACCCAAAATGGATGACGGATCTAGGGTTTTCGTATTTTTGTAAGTTTAGTCCATTTGCATTTTGAGGATTAATCTTGCAATTACAGCTTCAGGTAATGAAGTCATTTACCCCAAGTTCACTCCCCCCCCCAACTCACTTTTGTGTACATTTCTCAGGGTCTGAGACAGTAACATATCCTTGATTCCCAGGCCTGGAGAGGAATTGTTTGTTTGACCAAAATGGGAAAGCAGTTGCTAACACTCTATATGGAGTTTAGAGTTACACACTGAAGAATTACAGGATTACAAATACATGAAAAATACAAAAGCCAAAATCCTAAGGCATCACTTAGGAGACTGGCCTGTGGAGAGCCCGTGCCAGAGCTCAGAGCATGTGTCCCTGGTAGGCACTGTGGCCTGTAGAGGACCCATGCTTGAAGTAGTTCTTGAAGATCCCATGCTGGGCAGGGGAGAAGTAGCAGCAGAGAGGGACTTCTCATGAGCTGAGCTCAGCCCCTCTACTCCTCATTTCCCTGCACCACTCAGGTGAGGGAAGACAGGGAGAGGAGCTGGGAATGAAGTGGTACAGTTGAGCTTGTGAAAAAAAAGAGACTGGGAGAGATGTTTTTAATTTGATCCTTATTGTCCAGCAGTTCTTTAGCTGTTTCCAAGTGGAACCTGGCTTGCCCATGATAGTGACCTCTGTGTCTTGACCCATGAGCTTTTCATCTTACTTTCTTTCTCAGTCTTGTTGAGGAGGAGAATTGGCAGAGTGGTTGAATGGTAGCCATCCAGGATCAAGCCACCACAGTTCTTCCAAATTTTACCAAAATTCAAATGTAGTTCTTTATTAATCAGATGTTTCTTTGAACAATGTATTTATTGAAGTGATGATAACATTGTTATTCATTTCTTATAAAGGAAAACCAACTGTACTATGACCCAGCAACTGGAATTTACTACTACTGTGATGTGGAAAGTGGCCGATACCAGTTTCACTCACGAGTGGATCTGCAGTCTTACCAGGCCTCTGGTACTAAGCACACCAAGGATAAAAAGGGGAAAAAGAAGAGAAAAGAACCAGAGTGGATTGCTGCAGATGACTATAAGGTAACTTTAGAACTGACAGAGAGAAAAAGCAAAATCTGTGTTGGATTTTTGTCCATGATGCAACTTATACAGGCTGTGGGGCTTTTTTTTATGCAGAGAATGTGTGCTTATTTTTTGAACTACTTAAACATACTTAAACTATATACAGCAGGTTACTAACGTAGTTAGTGTTCAAATAACTTTCCCATTGAGTGATTAAGGATAAAACGTCTTTAACTTGGATCCCCTCACTTTTTAAATATTTTTTTATTACTACCAAACTGTAAAGGAGTCTGCAGCTGAGAGTCAGTGAAGTTTTTTGAATAGCAAACACACTAGAATAAATTCAGTGTTGTGTGGGCTGGATTTACATCAGAAATTCAGTGTTAGTGGCAATGTCTTGGGTTTGCAATTTTGGCTTGTGATTTAGTGTTGGTTTTCTGTTTGCCTGGGTTTTTTTCAGATTCACATTATGAATCAAAAAAATGTAAATTTTGAAAATACACTCATACACAGTTCTTTCTCTGTGACTGCATTCCAGAGCTTAGTCCACTGGCATTTTACTGTATCTCTGCTGTCATTCGAGACTGCTGTTTTTCAAGTTCTGTTTCTTTGCGTATTATGTTCTCCTGTTGATGCTTGGTCACTGTATTGTCATTAGTGTGTGGATAAGCTGTACATCTTAGTAAATGCCCATTGTAATTAAATATGTATTTTAAATTACAAAATTTTTCTGAGTGCTAGGAAAGCATACCATGTGGTTCTGCTGCCTTGAAAAATATCACTCACTCCTAAACACCAAGAAGTACTAACACAGCTATTAAACCTCAGGAAGTGTTTCCATTATGAACTCTTTTACTGATGTTACTATTCTGCCAATTTGCTCTATTATTTTAAGGTAAAATTGAACATACTGATTTCTCTAGTTTGAGTTCTCCTTGGTTTGCATTCTTCAAAGTTATTTCTTTTGCCATTACGTAATTTCATTACATAGGCCTCAGATATGCAGATTGGTTGAAATCTGAAATAGTTATGTTACTGTCCAAGTACCTGTACATAAAAGTCACATAACATCAGTGCACAGTTAAAAAATTTAATCAGAAGTGAGATTATCTGAAAGACTTGAAAATAGAAACTATTTACATTAAGAAAAAGTGTAATTAGGTTAAATTGGATAGTGGTTGTTGACTGATAACACATTTTATAAACAAATTGTAGCTAATGCAAGAATTTCTACTCCCTGAGGAATCTTCACATGAGCCCTTCCATTTGGAAAGCTTGTTCTGGATTTGATTTGATTCTTGATCTGGATAATGATTCTTTAGACTTGAGAGGAGACAGCTAATGCAGGTGAAGTGCAGTTTTACTAGCACCAGGTTCTGGGCCTGCTCTGTGCAAATGCTGAATTAGCATTCTGCCACTCTCAGAAGACATTGGTCAGTACAGAACTTTATCCATCATGTGTCCTGAAAGAATCATGAAAAGCTCATAGGAGTAAATCTTTATCAGAAACTTTATCATAGCTTTACCTAAACTAATGAGAGTGCTTATTAAAGTTGTAGGGCATGTGTAGCTCTGACCTATCAAATAATGTTGACTGCTTTTTAGAATCTCATCAGACTGCTTCTGTAATCTGATTGTACTAGAAATAGACGTTTGTTTTTAGCTTACTTTATACCAATGTTTTTATTTAGATAGTCTTGTTAACAGATCTTTCCTATGAGACTTCCACAGTCACAAGGTAGGAGGTAAACATCCTTTTTTTTCTCATGTGTTTTATTGATGATGAGCTGAGTACTTAGCTTTATTTGTGAATTTGTTTGACCAACAAGGTAACAGGGAAACCATTTAAAGTATACTGTCGTGCACAGATCTTTTCTTCTGTGAGCAGGTAGTGAGGGTCTGTGTCAAAGAGGTAATCATGGTCTTTTTTATTTTTTGTAACAAAAACAGGGAGAATACAAAATAAAACATAAAACACTCTCCATTTTAAACTTCAAAAGTAAAAGAATGCCTTTTTCTCAGTGCACTTCTTTGTAAATGCACAGCTGGATTTGGAAGAAAAAAGTACCTTACTGATGTAGTTTACATAGCTGAGTTAAAACATTTTATTTTTGTATTGTAATTATTAATCAATTGAAAATACCATGTTACATTAATATAAAAGATGAAGATTTTCTAGAATAAAAGACAGTATTTTGCTCTTATAAAATTGGAATATTATAAATTATAGTTTATAAGCACATTCAAGTGCATAGATGCGTGATATCTTTTGGCAGTGTAATTGTTATCCAGTTCAGTCTTGTATTGGCAAAGGCACTAATTAGTTCATGATAGAATAAAACTAAAAGCAGCTGGTTTTAAATAGGGCTTTGTAGTTGAAGCATTGTATATTGAAATGCTTTTCTCCAAACTTACTGCCTAGCCTTCTCCCTTTTTTTCCCCTGACTACTGTTTAAATTGTTGAAGTTATGACAGTGCCTTTGAATGAGTACCTCATTACTGCTTTTCCCAATTGATTATTAAATTGTGCTGCTAGCCTGAGAAATGGTCACAACATTGCCTCATTTCTTGACCAAAGTAGGTTTTACTTGTCTTTCCTTTTCTACAGATGGTACAGGTAGGAGAAAGGTTTGTTTTAATGCCTGGGCTGTGGACCACTAGTGTTAAGAAAGCAGGGTGTCCTTCTGGAACATGTTCACCCCCGAACTTCATAATTTTTGGGTGAAGCTGAGGTGGTTTATAAAAATATCCATGTAAAGCAAGAGAAGGCAGCAGTACTTACAGAATCCTAACAATTTTTTCTCTCTTTTTCAGTTAAAGGAATAAACGTAAACATTTACAGATCGTTGTTGTTACTTAAAAAGTGTGAAATACAAGAAATAAGGAAATTTAGCAGCTATATGTGTCAATTATCAAGCATATATTTCTAGGTAGATGGTATTGATAAGCAGTAATAATTTTACCAAAACTGCATGTGATTTTTTGAATGACTTAATTTAAACCAAAGTTAATATCTTTCTTATTTAAAAAATTATTGTAACTGGAACAATCCACTAACTTTCTGTTTCTGGTCACAGGAGAGTTTTTTGTTGTGGTTTAGTTTCTAGCTGTCGTGAGGCAGTTTATGTACTCAGCTATCTCACATATAGTACTTATTTGTAGGAAATTAGAGTACTTAACACTACAGAAATGGCAAGTGAGTTGTCCACAAATATTGTAGCATTCTTAAAGAAAACACAATATAATTCTGAGAATGTAAAGGATAAAATAATAACATTAAAATATTACTGCATGTTCAACAAGCTGAATAACGAAACAAGAAAATACTCAGAAGTGATGACTAAAATTAAAGTACTTCTAATCGTAAAAATCAGCACAGGGGAAATCATGTGCTTACTGTCACCTGGGATGTGCCTAATTTATACAGCAACTTTCCTTAAAGAGATATTTCTTTTCAGTCACAAACTGAAACTATATTCCAAATATAGTTTGGAATATTATATTCCAAATATAGTTTGGAATATAATATTCCAAACTTTGTGAAGCAAAGTATGCCATCTCTACTTGCTTGCTTTTAACTGACAATCAGGATTTTTTTTTCTTTTTTTTTTTTTTGGTAGGATAAAGTATTAGCCTCTCTGCAGGCCATAAAGAAAGATTGGTAGAATATCTTTAAACTTTTAGGCACAGAGTCTAGTTCTGTTATCTTTTTGTAGGGTTAGGTCAGAAAAAAGATGAGACAAGAAACAGTCTTTTTTTCTGTACAAGGAAAACGTTTAAAGAAGTAAATTTGGAAAAGTTGGAAAAAAAAAAAAGGTGGTATAAGTGATATTAGGATCCCTGACCCAGTATCAAGATCCATACAGTTTGTGGTCTAGACTGTGTGCAGTAGTGATCCTGCAGTTCTACTTGCTGCATTGAAGTCCTTAGAAATACTTAGGGGAAAAAAAAAGGAGGAAAAAAAAAAAAGAGGAAGGTCTGACACATGTAATTTTTTCCCATAATTTTTTAAATTTTTTTATTATTACTATTTTCAAACTACCACCTAGTAAATTTTATTTCAGTGTGGTACTCAAAATTAACCTCTGCCACATTCTTTTCCATTATAGATACATTGTAGCTACTTCTGTCCCAGAGACAAGGTGGTTTTAGTAGTGTTTCCCATAGAACTCTTGAAGCAGTGATTTTTACTTTTTTTTAATCACATGTAGTTTACTTTTTGCTGATATTCATCCCATCTTTAGGTACATGAGGTGACAGAAACCATGGCTAATCTGAAGATTTCTTCTTTTGGATTGGCAGCTTCTGGTAAAGGTAGAGTTAACAAACACACTTTAGTCCATGGATGTTTACCTTTAACCTTGATATTTTTATTAAGGGAAAAAAAATCCAGTAATTGATGTGTAGATACATTTTTTTCTAAAGGAATTAATTAACTTTTTAAAGTTATTTAATCAAAATCCATTCACCTGCAAAGTAGCTTTGAAATAGATTTTAAGTACTGTGTAAGCAACATCTGAAGAAAACTTTGATGGCATTCTAGAATATTTGGGAAGAGAAGTATTTAGCATCTCTATATAACATAAAGGGGTTGCACTAAAGAAGCTACTCATTCTTTAGATAAGGTTCTTTAATTCAGAGCTGTCCATCAGTGTATAAAATGGCTCCTATATGCTGTAGGAAGAGCTGTTTTTTTCTGGCATTTAATCAGATTTTTTGCACTGGAAAATTGAGTACTGTGTAGGGTGGATGAAAGTAACTGACATACTTTTGGAATTATTTTAGCACATGAAAGCATAGTCATTTGAGTGAGGGAGCTATTTTTAAGTGTTTGAAAATACTTCTGTAGTAAAATACTGAACTTCAAATTAATATTTCAGATTGAGGGAGTCAATGCTAAGGGTGTACTATTCAGTCCTTTAGAAGAATGCTGAGAACCCATGATTCTGTTAAAACACCTACTGAACTTCCAGCAAACCAAAAAACAGGCTACACATTTGAGAAGAGTTGTATTTGTCTGTATTTGTATGCTTTGTATATAATAAATTTGAAAAAATATAGTTTAAGCAGTGCAGTTCCTAGAATTGAGCTAATTATGCTCACAATAAGTTCTTATTTATGGGCATGCTGAAGAATTGCTTGAACATGGATGTTGGTCAGCCATAGTATAGAAAAATTGAAGTTTTGAAAGACAAAAATGCCTTGCTCTGCAACAGTAAAGCAAAAAGTATAGTTAAATGCTTCAAATACTTTGAATTTTTTGTTAAAACAGTTAAATGCAATGTTAATGTGAATTTTCTAAGTGGGACAGTCTGCATTTCAAAAACAGTCATTGTAATCAGTAGTTTGTGTCATATTCTTTATAAGGTAAAACCATCAATTCCACTCACATAAGCATGAATTGTTATTCTTACATGATCAGTCCTCATTGGATACATAAATATCCTGATTTCAAAGTACTTTTGGCTGACTTTGTTAGGGATGCAGAAATATGAACCAACTCAACTCTGTAGTTAAAAAATGGTTTAATATTTATCAGATTGATCACACCTCTCAGCTTCAGTTTAGAGAGAAAAATCCTAGAGATAATGTGGTAATACCCAGTAGATAGAAAGTTTATCAAACCTGGATCACATGGAGTCAATCCATGTCTAAGTTGTGACTGTTGGTGTCAGTCTAGATGTATTGGGCAAAGCAGCAATGAAAAAATGTACGTGTCTAATATCATGGTGTAAAAAGGGGTTATAATGAGCATCTACTTGCTACCTTGTGTCTTGTGGCATGAGTTTGGGATGAAGAGTTAGTTAGTCACTGAGAAATTAAGTCCATTGCTAGAATTTATTGCATTGTTCAGGGCGGTATTTACCAAATGTTGTGCTCACCACCAGGTCCTGGTTTTTAAGTGATGGCTGTATATGGAGGCAAGGCATTAGGTGCTGTTTGCCTAGTTAGACCTCAACAGATGCTACACAAGTTCTGTGTCAGTACTGGTAGTCAGCCGTGGTTTAACCCCAGCCAGCAGCTTAGCCCCAGGCAGCTGCTTATCCACTTCACCACGAGCAGGGCTGGGGAGATTGGAAGGATAGGAGTAAGAAAACTTGTGGGTAGAGATACAGCCACATGCGCAAGCAAAAGGAAAAGCAAGAAATTAATTCACTGCTTCCCTACCTGGGCAGTCAGGTGTTTAGCCATCCCCAGGAAAGTGGGGCTCCAGCACAGGTAATGGTGACAAAGACTGTCAACATCCCTCCTGCTTCCTTGTCCCTCCCCCAGCATTTATTGGTAACCGTGATGCCATAAGGTATGGGATATCCTGTGGACAGTTGGGATCAGCTGTACAGGTTGTGTCTTGCTTCCAGCTCCTTGTGCACTCCCAGCCTCCTTGCTGGTGGAGTGGTGCAAGGAAAGAGGCAGCATTGGCTTGTGTAAGTGCTACCCAGCAATAAGTAAAATCTCTGTATTATCAGCCACGTCTTCAACACAAATCCAGACCACAGCCCTACACTAGGCACTGTGAACAAAATTAGCTTTACCCCAGCAAAAACCAGTACATAGTCATACGTAATGGAAAAGGATTTCTGCACCACAATATTGTTTAAAATGCTTTAAGGTTCACTCATATCCATATGCCTAATATTTATACACTTTGTCCAGATGTACATTTTAATACAGATCTGTGAGATCATGAAGTGTTCAAAATCTGTATTGCATTTTAAAATCCTTGATTTCATGCAAGGTTTCTAAATGTGAAGACATTTTTATGAGTACTTAACTATTTAATTTGTTTGCTTTCTTAACAGTTGAATGTAGCAATTGTGAAAAAGCATAGAAACTGCTGAGAAGAGGCTTAATGGTCATTTTGGCAAAATCATAGAATGAATGTGTGTGTGTAATCCTTCATCTGTTTGTAAGAGTGTTTTTAAAAATTCCTGTTTTCAGCACAGAACCAGGAGTCTACTCTTTAGTACCCAGGCTTTGAAACAGCACCTTTTTACTTTCTAGTTTAAAATACCTGAAATTATGGCAAAAATCATGGAATATCACGGGATTCACTGTGGAGGAGTTGAGTGGTTGGAGCCTTTTACTTGGGCATGACTGCATCAGTCGTGTCTTGTTTCTCCTTGCTTGTGATTTGAGCAGATGTTGTAGTTTCTTTGTTTTCAGATTAGATTAGAATACCCTGAGCTGCTATGTTTTTTACCCTATTATAGAAGTAATACGTGCTAGAGTGCAGAACACCTTGGTATGTTTGGTATCAATCTAATACCCATACCACACATAAACATAGATGAAGACAAATACACTGGAAAGTATAACTCATAAAAGGAAAAATCAGATTTCCCAAAAATATTTCTAATGGAATTAATATGTTTGACATGTCTAAACTGTGTAGGCTTATTTTTGCCAGGATTACTACATTTTTTGTTTAAAATAACATTACACAATGATCTTGCTATCCTGTTCCTTTCTACTCAAGGATCTAGGAGATTTCAGGGAGAAGGGCTAGTGCATTCTAGAGAAACTCTGAACAAACCAATAGTTTTTAAGTTAAAGCATGAACACCTCTGGTTTTACCTGAGAACCTACTGTCTTACTGAAGGTGTTTCCAAGGTGCACTGTCATATTCAACAGCTGAGAGGAATTCCTGTGTTTGTAATAGTGTGTGCCACTGATGTGTTTTTACAATTCTGAAAGTGTTTTAATTGCCATGATGTTAACATTCACATTATTTCACTTATCTTGAAATGAAAATGCACAGAAAAAAGCCAAGGATGTATTTTTTACCTGCTGTGTTGCAATATTTGATACAATTTAAGACAATTTAATGCATTTACTCTGAACTCAAATGGCATATGATATAATCTGAGATTTTATTTATCTTTTAAAGCCACTTCTTTTTTCTCTATTTCCTCTTTCTTCCCCGTCTTTTATTTTTTAAGATAGTTGTCAAGCTGCTAGATTGAGAATTACGTTTTCAAGATACTCTGGCGAAATTAATATGAAACTTTAGATTTCTCAGTTAAAAAATGTGGGGTTTTTATTTCAAGTGATGAAATAAGTGGAAGAACCTGTAATGATCCAATCTGTCTGATATTCAGTAGAGAAATTGAGAAAATTTTTTGCAGTAGAAAATGGATTTTTAGTGGAACTATTTCACATAGCATAAATAAGGCATGTACTCTTTATCAGCTATCTTGATTAAAGGCTCTGTTAAAGATTTGGTTTTGAAAGGAGGAAGAACAGGTCTATAGTTAAAGCATGAGTGGGCATTCCAGATATTCTGGACTCTGGTAATAAAAGACAAAAACAGGAGGAAGATACAATAAAGATCATTTAAAGACCTTCTAAGCAAGTTGTAAGAATTGAATGAGAGAGGGACAGAAGTGAGTGTCATAAAAGCAAAATCAGAAAATATTCAAAGTAGTGTACAAGTCTGAAAATGAGGACAAGATTCTAAAGTTTCTAAACATTTTTGAAGTGTGAGAAAACACTGATATTTAGAAGAGGAGTAAGTGAAGTTTAGAAGAGGAGGGCAGTCACACTTTCCTAAATAGAAGACGGTCTCAGTCACATCTAATAGGATGTGAAAATAGTTTTACTGGAATGTAAACGTTCTGCTGATTGCATGTGTAAAACTTTCTGAAAATGAAACTATTTCTTAGTAGTTCTAAAAATAATTCTTCCTAAGTGAAGAATTTACTTCCAGGCCAATAGCATTCTTTAGAAAAATTAAATCTGTAAAGACTGTAACATTGTATAACTCCCCTCCAGGATTGGGACACAGAAGAGCAGAAATCATCTAACAGTCTAAATTGCTTTTCCACCACTGAGCAAGTAAGTTCTGCTGAAGAAGATGAGTCTCCAAACGTAAGAAAGAAAACTAAAATGGACACAAAACCACGAAACAGTCTAACAGCCAAAGAATCCATTTCTACAGACAGTATAAATTCACATTCGCACAAAAGTACACCAGATGCTGCAGCGTATACAGACAAAAGTAGAACAGCAGACATAGAGAGTGAACCAGAAGAAGGTGAAATTACAGATTCTGAGTGTGAAACCTACAGTGAGGAGGAATTAACAAGTGAAGAAACTGGTGATTCAGAATACTCAGGAAATGAAGGTGAATTATTGTGGATTCTATATGGTATTACTGTATTTTTCCAGGAGCCTGTTAAAAAAACCAGTTTGGATAATTTAAAAAAATATCTAAAAACATGTGACTTGAGATACTTTGAAAAAGTGCTATATGTTACCAGCATTTCTTTACCTCTCTTCACTTGCCCAAAAGTAAGTAATAGGATTTTTATAAAAGCTGTTATAACATCTGTGCTTGTGTAGAAACCTCAGGGATTGCAAAAATTTGATTTGATTAGAAAAGTGAAAGGAGAAAAGAAGCTCTGCTGCTAAAATACTGGTTCTAGATTAGTAATTCACAGTAATTCTGTGTATTAACTCTCTTAAATTAATATACAGTATTTTTGATACTGTTTGTAAACCATCGTGTACAATTGAATGCAAGATGGGTTTCTGTGGTGAAAAGCAACTTGGAGTAGTCAGTACTAGCTGAAATCCTTCTATGTGTATATTCACATGGCAGTTTGTAAGAAAGGGGTATAGACAGGAAACCTGTATACAGCTTTATGCTAAGGTGTTCCGCTAGGTCCTTAAAAAACAATAAAATGAAAGTAACCTGTAAAAAGCTTGATGCAGCCAGTCAGAACTAGGTATGTGGAAAGGACACTCCAAATCACAGAATGAAATACAACTTACAGAAAATTGTATTGTAGCCTGTGCTCTGCTCACAGTTCATTGTCAGTTTGTTTCCTGTGTTTTCATTACTTTACTTAACTACTCAGATTCTCATTGGTTAATGCTAACCAAAATGTGCTTGCTGCCATCAGGCTTTCAGGCTGAATTGTCTTTTCTTGATATCCAGTTAAGAACAGATATACTTCAAATTTTGCAGTAATGTTGAAGTAGTAAAAACTGGGGACAGTTTCTCTTCACCTAGTACCTTTTAAGGTTGTGTCTTCTCATATATGTCTGCTTCTAGCTGAGATCATTGGAGATTGTTTCTACAAATCTACATCCACTTACAGAATTCATACAGGTGTCAGAATATAGTATCTTAAGGGATAGTAGTCTTATAGCATAATAGTTTTATAGTATCTTAGTGGATAATCAGGCAGAAAAGCATATGCATCTGTAGGTTCTGTCTATTATTTTTTCTTATCCATGTTGATGAATAATGCTCCTTAGAGAAAAAACCAGTAAAAATACATTTGACAGAGAAATTGTCAGATATAAGGTTTGATATGCAGTAGCTCTGTGTTGTGGTGAACAAAAAGGTGCTGCCTTTTCTCAAAGTAAAATTGTTTTTAATACATTACAATTAATAATCCTTAATTCTATAATATCCTAGTAAATTTTGTGAATGTGTATATATATTTTTTACTGCTGTAACTAAAGAATTGTCCACATATAAACCAGAATTAGGAAAACAGTTGAAATTCTTTGGTGTGCAGTCAGAAAGCCTTTGAAACAATAATCTCATCAAAGTTTTCTCTCAGATGTTGTTACACATTTCTTTTACATGAAAGTTGCATATTATTCAGCCAAGTAATGGCTGAATGTTTTTCAGTTTTTTGAAAACTATGGACTATAAAGTTAAAATCGTAATGTGTTGGTAGTAATGGTGGTGGGGGTGTTTTTTTCTATATAGTTATAGATGAAGAAAAGATCTGGCCTCCTTGTATCAGAGTAATTGTAATAAGATCACCCGTTCTACAGACTGGGTCACTTTACATTATCACTGCCGTGAAACCTGCTACAATTGGAAGGTAAAACTGAAAGAATTTTTTATATATATATCTGAAACTACCTCCCTTTGAAAGCTGTGGAAAGCACTTAGGATTACTTGTCTCTACTCTTCATGCTTGTCTTCCTAGTCTGCAGCAGTTGTGAGGTGCTCTGAGTTTGGTTAGTCCACAGTAAGAAATTCAAGTCAGGTCACATAAAATGTCATCATGATAATGTAACAGCATACACATTAATGCAGCTCAGCAGACCTGAAAATTTCTAAGTGGTAACTTGATGTTTTGCCTGAGCCCCAGTGACAGCACAGCTGCAAATCCTTCTTTGAAAACTTGTTTCCTAGAAAGTAAGTGAATTTTGTCCCAAGCCAATGACATGCTTTTTTACAGAAATGGAAGAATGCCCTTCAGAAATTCAGGATCACTAGGAAGTATATGACTTCCTCACACGTTGAAATTTCAGTAGGATTTGTTAATTGGCTTTAGCTAATAAGCTGGTTTGTGCTAGACTGTATGCATTCTTACAGTTCTAAATCTAGTTTGTTCATTGTGGATGATGAATTTAGTGATGATGTAAAGCTGTCTTCCATGTTTACTGAAAACCTCACCCTGGAAAAGCTGTTTCTATCTAATGCTGATAGAAGTGTTTTGATTCGCTCTTAAAGGTTGAGCCCATGTATGTGAAGATCAACAGACAACACTATTTTGAATTTGCATATAGGCCTTTTACTAGCTGCATTGCTTCTTACTGTAAGAATCTAATACACAAATCTCTTCCTTCTGCACTGTTCTGATAACAAAAAATGCAAACAAACCAAAACCCACCCTGTACAGATTACTCTTTCTTTACTTATATTACCTGCTTAATGCAACCAAGAATTCAACTTTACCATCAAAGACTGACACCAAGGTACAATGAAGACCCTGAAGGATGCAGAGTTCAGACTGTTATTTAAAGGTGTTGCATGGTAGTTCAGATAGAACTATCAGGTTTATAGATAAAAATTTAATGGTATTGTTTGTTTGTTTATTAATCATCTGCTTTGTATAGTTTCTACAAGTGGCAGAAGGGACCTGAAGCAAGTCTTTACATTACATACATATACACATATGCAGCAACACAACGTTTTCTATCTGTAAAAGTTCCTAATAGCTTAGAAGAGAAACAAGATACTACAGTTCAGCTGAAATATACCTTTCATAAGCCATTTATAAGACCTATTTCTACTTTGTTGTGACTTGTATATTAACTTGCCTTTCCAGAGAAAAAGATGTTGGACACACACTTCAGATTCCTGAAGTTGGAGTCAGTAAGGTAACTCTTGTTCGTGTATGCTGAAAGGTAGATCAGAAGATATAAATGTATGAATGAAGCTTTAGATTTTATGGCTTTAAATTTGGAACATTGTATTAATTTTTTGAAAGAACTTTTGGAATGAGGTATGGGTTTAGCCAGACTTGAATTTACAAAAAAGGAAAATGCACACTGTTTTCCTGATTAGGAACTTAACACAAACAAGTGTGTTTTCAAAGTCTTTGAGTCTTTAATTTCATAGTTATTGAACTTGAGGAAAAAACTCTGTTGAGTACTAATGATATATAAAATTTTGATGTCAGATAGTAAGAATTTCTTTACCAAGTAATGCAATCCTTGTGGTTATGCTTGGAGCAAAAGGATTTCTTTTTCAAGCAACTGGAAATTATGTACAGGAAGTTTGCAAAATTAACAGAATTCCTTTCAATGGTAGATTGAATAGAATTTTTTTTATATAAAATCTGTGCTCTGTTCTGCTAAATACTTCAACACAGACCATAAATACAGCACTCCTAATAAAACTGTAGATTGAGAAAGTTGTGTCATCCAAACAAAAACTTTGTTGAAAAAATCTGTAAATGCGAGTATCTCAGGTAACACACTTCACTGTGTCTATTTTAAATTATAGTTCTCATTGCTCAGCTGCTGTATTTCCGGAGTAATATTTCCAGAATAATTTCTGGAGTAAATATTTCCCTGCTATTAGTAACTTTTTCAGGCATGTGTTTGAAACTGGGCAACAAAAGAAGCCAAAAGGCTTTTATTTTTCTGTAAAGTTAACCATTTTAGTACATTACAGGTATTGACAGTTAATATAAAGAAGTTACTTCACTTTTCAGATAAGGAGTCAAAGGTGAAAAGATAAATTACATATCTGCAGAAATAAAAAGTTATGTACTAGTTTGCTTTCCTCACTATTCTTACTTTTGAGCTGTGTTCAGCTTTGGTGTTTGCTTTTCTTGAGTGGAAAGTGAGATTTAAAAAAAATGGTACACCCTGCAGATTTAGCCTGTTTAGAAGTTTTAGTTCAATTTAGTAAAGCAGAAGTAGAAAATAAAACATCTATTGAATAAACTAGTCAGTCTCTATCATTGTGGGAGTATTCCTTGTAGTAAGAAATGCTAGCCAATCTTCAATTTTTTTTTTAACTGAAAGCAGAAACTACAATTGCTCTAAATTGTCAGATTTGAAACAGTGACTTCCCTAGACTTACTGCCGGTCCTAGAAGTTCTAGTAGGCTGGAGAAGTTGGTACTTTGGTTTGTTCAGTGGCCTTTCGTGGAAGTAGTGCATATCTTAATGAATTTGGCCAGGAGTTGTGCTTTTTCTGGTCTATGTGGGCTTGGGAGCAATACCTATACAGAACTGCAACAAGACAAAAAAACCCCCTTTATTAGTCTCAATATCAGAAAGGAGATAAAAGAAACAGCAAAAGATTGGTACTGATTGTGTCCTAAGTATTAAGATCCAAGAGAAAGTGAATTATGTGGAAGTTACAAAAGCATGGCATTTAGGGAGTAATTTCAAATGTGAAAGACCAAGTAAATGGAAGCGGAATGAGATCTCTTTTTTTAAAATGAAAGTGCTATAAAATACCCTAAGGGCAAAAAGCCTGTTATTTAGAAGAGCAGTTAAGAAGGCTATACTACTGAATCTTGCAGTTCTTTAAATAAAGCATACTTGCCACATTGGAAGAATATAGTTGTCCAGTACTGAATCAGATTATGAACAAAATAGTTACATAATTAACTGTATATGTTAGCTCATGCTGTGGCCCGTTCATTTACCTTTCACAGGAATGAAATCATAAGATGTGAAATACTTTATTGACTTAGAGTACCAGAGCCACTCATTTTAAAGGTGTCAAAATACATTCTGAAATCTTAGCCTAAAGTAACATTTAAATTGTAAAGTGTTCACTTAACAAGAACATTTAACTTAGGCTTCTGTTTGTCAGTTTCATGCAGAAGTATATTTTGACCACGATTTGCAAAATTATGTTCTTGTGGATCAAGGCAGTCAGAATGGAACAGTTGTTAATGGAAATCAGATTCTCCAGGTGAGTACCTATATTTTTAGTGCTCTATACATTGCAGAAAATTAATCTTGCGGTCATTTTAAGTGTTTTATGGTACATGACTTAAAATGCCATTGTATGTCTTCTTTCATACGTTAATGCCTGCCTTGGTTACTTTCTGATTTTAGGGCCACTTGGAGAACTTAATGTTTGGTTATACTACGAAAACCCAATATGGTTGCAGATATCCACTGTGAAATACCCACTGTAGTTAAACTGTTGTCTGCATTTGTGAGACCAAACTGAACTATGAGTTGTAAGCAGTGTGCATGAAATTGAGTTTGTGTTCTTCATGAGTAGTTAACTTGGCTACCAAACTTTCTTTTACTGTAGCCTAAAACAAAGTGTGATCCCTACATCCTGGAGCATGGAGATGAGGTGAAGATTGGCGAAACTGTGCTTTCCTTTCATATTCACCCTGGCAGTGATACTTGTGATGGATGTGAACCAGGACAAGTTAGAGCACATCTTCGCCTGGACAAGAAAAAAGAGTCTTCTGGTTAGTCATGCTATCATGGGATACATTTTTTATTATGGCTGTTTATAAACATAATAATTCCGTTTCCATACAATTTTCTTGTCGACTGGGAATAGTTGTACATAGTGATGTATTTTCTTCTTGGTATATGTGTCTCTGTATAGTAATGTCAGAAGAAAAATTCTCTCATTTGTCTTATGATTCAAACCATTGTTAGATTAATAATTACAAATACAGTCCTGTGTTCTTCCTTTTAGTTTGTCCAGCACTTAGCAAAGAAGAGAGAGAGATAGAGAGAAGAAAAGCATTAAGACAAATACGGGTAAAATATGGTTTACAGGTGAGTTTATGGTAGGAGTTGATTTAAGTTTTTGTAATCTTGTGTTTCTTTTTTTGTTTCTTTTTTTTTTTTAAGTACTTTGTGATTCCTGTTTTAAGTTATAAACTTAGTTGAATAAGGAAGGTTTTCAAATGCCCTTAAACTTAGCCTGGTTTGTCTTTTGTACCCTAAAATTTTATTCTTTATAAACCTCTACAAAGAAAGATGATGGTAAGAGGGTATCAAAGGTCCACTGAAAATTAAAAAGAAGATCCTTTCAAAGTGTACAAGATTCCTAATCCTTTTGAAGTTAAGATTTTACAAGACACTTATATTTTTATTTCTGTAAATTAAGTTTTCACTGAATTGCAGTCCTATCTTTCATTTAGAAAGGAAACATAATGAGCAACTGCAAAAATTTTGGAAGGAAATGGGAATTTTTTCAGGTTTTTAAGTCCATGGGAGAATACCAATATGAACATACAGGCAATATTATATATATGTATTCACATTACTTCTGCTGTAGAGATAATTTTAACTATGCAGTTACTTCCAGCATTTGTACTAAGTATTCATGTAGAAAACAGGATGCCATTGTTTCTATCAAATTCTTCAGGTACCAAAGTAATACTGATACTGAATCTGTAAACATGCCTTATTCTGTCATTTATTCTGAAAAAAAGTAGTTGCTGAGGAACAGGCTAAATCTTTATGTAGAAAAGCCAGTGGCATGTCCATATGGTTTTCTGCTAAATATGGAGAGATTGATTCTTCATACCAAAAGAACATTCAAGAGAATCTGTTATTTTATTTACAGTTTCTGTTAAATTACTGAACTTGGCAATGTTGCATGATGATGGCAGTAATGTGGTTTACAAGGTATGCCTGTTAGCTAAGAAAATACTAAGTGAGGACTGCAGGTTTTGTTACAAGATCTAGAATTAATGAAAAAGGAAGAAACTGCCATACCTTTGGAGGGAAAAAGGGAAGTTAACAAAAAAGATTAAACCCCTCTCTCTTTGTCTTGATGCAATTTAATCTGCCTGGAAAGAACACAAAATATGAAGACAACAAGGCAGTGAGAAATCCAAAGTACAAAGACAGAGCAGGAAAACGCAGAGAGACTGTTGGAAGTGAAGGAACCTTCCAGAGGGATGATACTTCAGCTTCTGTTCATATGTAAGTTGGGGGTGGGGGAAAGTATCCCCCATGTCCTTCTCTTGTGAAAGATTAAAAATTTATGATAAAATAACTATCAATTTGTTACTAGCATGCAGTTAGATTACAAATTACCTGTATATATTGTGTTAGGAGAGCTAGAAAATTAAGTTTTTCACACTTCCCATTTCACGTGCTTTTATTTATTAACTCCTCACCTTCCATATAAAAATATATGGAAGGTGAGGAGTTAAGGATGGCAGTAAGGACACTTACATCACTTCCTTACTAACTCAAAAATGTAAAGAATCCCCAGCTGCACTACTGGCATGTTCAATAATGTCTGTTTTCCAAGTGGCTCAATTTTTATTTTTCCTATTCAGTCCCAGTAATAGTACACTTGCAGTTTTTTCACCTGCAGCTTCTCTCACTGTCAGTATCCAGCCACTCATAGGACATGTATTTACATCTCTCTCAAATGACACTTTATGTTCCTTCAGTTGTACTTTGCCTCTGTAGCTGTAGTTGGAAAGTTTTTTTAAGAAGCATGAACTTGTGGGTGCTTGTAAATTAATAAAAGGAAGTGTGAGATGATGAAATAGGTGCAGTAGGACGATTTGGCAGCATTGATGTATCTATTAACTCCTAAAGCAAACAAGTAGTTCACAAGTTTTAAGAAAGCTGATAATGACCAGAGTCCTGTTAACCAAAGATATTCTTGGAGGAACTTGTGAAAGGTAGCAAGGATCTTCTGGATGGCTCTTGATGAACTGATTCCTGGTTTCTGTATGCATGCACATTTCTGTTGTTCAGTATTTGAAAGCATACTCTTTATATGAACTCTTGCTTATCATTTATCCTAAACTTTCTCCAAAGTGAAATCAGCAATAGCAACAAAGGACATAAAATGTTGGAGAAGATGGGATGGAAGAAGGGGGAAGGTCTGGGAAAGGATGGTGGTGGCATGAAGGATCCGGTAGGTCTTCCTGGTTTTCACTTGAAACAAAAAGAACAGAAATATATTTGTAGTGAAAAGTATCTAATTGAATGCCACTAGTCACTTGAAATTTACCAGAACCCTGGTTAGGTAGGAATAATCTCAGTAGGACTAATCTCCAATTATATTTTCTTTGATTAATGAGGTATTTGGAAATTTTTCAGTAGCAGTGTCCCTTCCCGATGCTGTGAAGTGTAATGTTCATTAGGAAACTAAGCAAAGGACAGACAACTTCTGGCCATTGAATTAACAATCTCGTATTTGAATACATAGTCTGGAGGAAAATACTGGAATAATTTAAGTGATGTGAATTGAAGATAGTCTAGGGTGGAGTACTTTCTCAGAGGCTGATGTAGCACAAAAATCAAGCTAGGTGATGGGCATTGAGAGAGGAAAAGTCTGCAGAAGTCACTGTAGCCAGCAAGCTACAGTGGTGGCAGCTGCATTAGCCCCATTTTTGTCACCAGAGATGTGTTGTCTTTTGGCAGTAGAGTTGCTCAGAGCCACACCATATCCTGTTGCCAGACTCACCAGGATAGGGATGATGTGCTGCTCACTTGGTGAGCTGTATTTTGCAGTAATGTTATGGCAGGGGATATTATTCAGGACTAAATCATTGTTCCAGAGGTCGTGGTGTGAAACATCATTTTCATGGTACTTTTCATGTATGATCTAGGTGTTCTGGAATATGAAAGAGAAGTGCCTGGGGAGAGCAAGTGGAATGTGTATTAGAAAATACAATTTTTAGTATTTAGAATACCTAACTTGCAATTAAAACAGTATCTCATGTATTTGACAGATCCAGCTGGAGTTACATCAGAAGCATGCAGGTTTAGGTGCTAGGAGACCAGCCTCAATTGAAGATGTTCAGCTTGTCCAGAGCAAGAATAAGAAGAACTGGGATAAAGCAAGAGAGAGGTTTGCTGAAAACTTCCAAGACCCTAAATCACAAAGGGATACACCTAAGAGTATACCTTGGGTTAGAGGAACTGTAGACTGAAGTATCTAGACCTACACCAAGGTAATTCCTGAGTATAAATAGTTGGGAGAGAATTTATTTTTATTCTTTTCGCTTTTGCTAAAGCAGGAGTTTGGTTATATGTAAAATACACTTGTGGAAAAACTTACTCAAGATTAACTCTGTTACGGTAATTGGTTTTCTGTAGTCTTCATGCTTTTATACACATTTTTAATAAGGTATGAATGGAGTTTAGAGGGATATTCAAATTTAAGTACTTGAAAATTATTTTCATCACAAGCAGGAATCTTCCCTTGTGTTTTTACAGTTCACAGAAAGTTACACAAAACAGCTGTTATACTTCAATATGATACCTTTAATATTTGAACAGTAGTTTAAAATCAAGATGAAAAAATAAATCCCCAGATCCCTAGTGAAAAAGTACCATATTGCTACTTCTCCACTGTTGCCATGAAGTGCTTGACAAGAGGCACACCACTCTTAAATTCAAACATTTCAGTACTAGCTACATGTCTCAGCATACATTTGGCAAAGGAAAAGGGGGAAAAGGCTTGTTTTTAAATGACTCATCATTACTGTTCAAAAATACTGTACTCCATAAAATAAACTACCAGCATAAGTGAAGAAAACAATGTTCAGAGACAGCTCGTAGCAAAATTTTCTTCTGTGAAGAACTTGTTTGAGATTTGTTTAGTAAATCTGTATCATGCCTTTAAAAGATGAGGTATGTTTAGAAAACTGCTCTGTTTGTATTTATTAACTTCTTTTTCTGATACATCCATTGCTGGCAATGGAGTTTATGCCAGAAAAAAACCAAACCACTGATTTTTGATGGGGAAGTATTTCCAAACTGAAGCTAAGAGACTGGTATTTGTTGAATGTTCCTAAACACAATAAATCATTGTCAATTTAAGCAATGTGCTTCTTCATATTGTCTTGTCCATATGTTCGATAGGCATGCTCTTCTAAAATGAGTAAAACTTAATCCCACTTTGTTCAAGGTGAAGTTCTGATACTTGTCCAAGGAAACGTGGTGGTCTCACCATCCTACCAGATCATGCAGGCAGCTGTGAAGCACTGTGGAGTAAAACCAGAACAAGTTACCAGCCATTTGTCTCTATCTAGGTGCACACAGTATAAAGCAAAAGGAGCAATCTATTATTTAAATCATGAAACACACCCAAGTTTACAACCTGAAGCACACCTTACTTCTGCAGACAGAAGTGAACATACAATTATCCACACTCAATGTGTGGAGGAGCATAACTAAAACGAGATCTCTGTTTGCCTTTGTAAGCAGTTGGTTTTCTACTGATTTAGTGATAGACATCTATTATTGCTGCTGCAATAATATGTAAGTATTGCTGTATTGTGTGCTTTGCTCTTGTGTTCCTTTACACTGGCAACTTCACATTTTCAGAGGCTTTTTCTAGCTGTGAAAAAATGTTCTGTAAGTTCTGTTCAGTAGTTGTTAAGTTTTGGTTCACCATTTATCTAAAAAGCTGTTCCTGCTAGTAGGAGGAAAAAGCCTCTGTATGCTAAAAGAATGTTTTTGCCTTTTTCTTTTCACTTCTGTAGTCTTCAGAGTAAATCAAACTATAAATATTAAATTGACATGAGTAGGAACAGTAACTTTCCCTGTCCCCATTTATTCAAATGTAACAGCTCTAAGAACAGTGAATCAACAGCTTCAAAACTGCATTTCATGAAGTTTTTGAAGTAAGAAATCATTTGCCTTCTGTGAGAGGCATAGTCTCATGCAGTCAAGACTGACTGCTTTCAGTACTGCAGCTTCCTCTTTCAGGAGTTCCATATAAAAGGCTGATGCTTAGTCTTTCTTGGTTCAGTGTTGGTGCAATAAATCCTATTCTCTCTTGATGCTGCCTAGGGAAGTGGAGAAAGCAGTACCATTAACACACAGATTGTTAACAAAACAACTGGGAGTAGGTTTGAGTAATCCTCATCAAGCAGTTGTGTGCCTTTTCTGAGTAGGAAGACTTGTATTGAGCTAAATACGACTTTTCATCCATTACCTCAGTGACCTCTTACAAAGTTTTAAATACAAATGGGTGAGGTGAAAATCAGCAGTGGTGTGCAAGCCTTAAGTGCAAATGCAGTACTGCTTTCCCTCATGTCAGAAGGGGAACATGAGTTGCTATTGCACTATTACAATTTCAGAGGCTATAACCAGCAAGATACAGCATAAAGTTTAACTGTCTTACCTTCTCAGTCCTCCAGCCATCCTGTGGCCTTTCCCAGCTTATGATACTTAAAGTTGCTTTTTTATACAGCCAAAGTTAAGTTTTAGCAGTTTGCTTTATATATAAATACTGCTTGTGATTACTTATAAACCTGAAGTTAAGGATAAAATCAATCAGTTTATTAAACAAACTATTTGTGTAGTCCTTGCAGTGAATTTTGCCAACTCAGCAAACATATTTCTGAAATTTAAAATAAATGAGTAGTAGGTACATTAAGAGCTGAGCAATCCAGCTGGCACATAAAAACAGGGAATGCAGTTTTACGTGAAAAGCCCTGAACTATCTGCATATGAACTGCTTTTATAAAACATATCATGGGGTGAAACTGGAGTGTTTGTTCAAGCAAAGCTGCTGCAGCTGGTTGTGTGATGGTTGTGTGAAGTGAAAGACTGAGGCTTTTTGCCAGCAAGTAACAAATCCACAGCAGTGGGAAGAGAGGTCAAAATCAGCATCTTAGTTACCAACAAGCCATACTGAAAGGTGCATTGCAATGGATTCTTTTCTGTGTGATCTTTTTCCAAGTGCTGTGACCTCTTCACGTGGGATTTTTCTCAGCGAGTTTCTTGATTTCTAAACGGGTTTCATCTGCACCGTATTTTAATCCAGCAATGCCTCTCTGGTGATGAACATACCTGCGTACAGCTTTACAGCAGCAGTGATCCTTGTTCAGCCCTTCAGTGCATCATGGCCCCATCCGCTCTCGTACGTCGTGCCCAAGTGTCCCAGTGTCACTTTGTGATAAACGCCAATCACTCGTTTTTTTGAAATTTATGAAAATTTAATAAAGAATAAAAATTGGTTACAAAAAAATTAATACAATAATAAAAGTTCAAAAAGTTTTCAGAGACAGGACAAATAATGAGACAAATAGGAGCAAAGAAGGTAGCTCGGGACTACTGTCCCCCCTCCCTTCTAGACTAAGGCTAGGAAGGAGAAGGGCCCAGAACAAAGAGAAGTCTTCCTTTTTAAGCCTTCGGTTAATGACTATTCATATCTTATGTAAAACAAGTAATTTTCAGCCGTTTCTTGTCACAAAAGCTTTCTGTTAATTAAAAAAAACGCATGAGAGTATATGTCCTTGAGAAAGTTAGGTTCTGTGGATAAGAGGCCATAAATTCTTCTTCACTAGAAGGTTTAGGGGCCCCTGTGAATGTTATCTCTGTGCTGAGGAATTTTTCTTCTTGAGCAAAAAAAAATATCACACACAAACACAGCTTCTATTGTACTACAACTTATTGTTAATTACAAAACTACATTCACTATATTATTCAAATGTTAATACAGCATAACTTTTCTACCTAGCATATTACATATAGTAAATATCTGCGTAGAGCCACACAATATGACTTTTTCACAGGCATGCGCCACGTTACCAGAGGACAAGCAGACAAATGAAAACGGCAGCCATAAACAGTAGATTAAAAGTACACCTCCATGACTTTTTTAACGTTTAGACTTGGTAATGATCCTAATAATGAATGAGTGGCATCACAGGAATGATCTTGAGAAAGATGCGAGGAAGAGCCAGCGCAGCCCAGCAAGGGAGACTCTGAGCACCTCATTCACACAGAGCTGATTCTTGAGTTAGATCTGCCTTGCCCTGCCCATCTGTTATAAAAGGCTTAGAGCCCCTGCTCCTCAGGCTACCCAGGCCTTCTCTTCATCTTCCTTTTTCTGGCCAAGGACAATGGTGTTGCCTTGGTAGTCTTCAGGCAAGCCTGAAGATGGTGTGCTTTGGCCAGACCTCAGCTGCTGGACTTCATGGGACTGAAAAGTTCACAGATTGTCGAGCTAGAATGTGTCGTGCTCTGAGTCTTGCACAAAAAAGTGTTCACCTCCAACATTTTCCTCCTTCAGTCCTTTGTTTCTTCCTTTGTGGTTAACTCTGGCTTTTTTTTCCTTATAGATCGTCAGATTTCTTCATTTATCTGCTTTCTACACATCAAAAACCGATATGCTGATTAAGTAAAACTGTGATACTTGAGTTACCACCATCAGATTTCTCACTGGGCTTGTTTTTTCAGCCTTTTATCCTCTTTACTCAGCCTGTACCACCACCAGGCAGGAATAGTCTAAAGTGCCCAGTGATGTTGAGTAAGGCTTATTGTGAATCAGAACAGTTTCTGTTCCATAACTTGCTTGGCAAATCTCTTCAAAAAGGAAAAATGTTTAAAAAACAAACAAACAAAGAACACCAAAAATTATACAATCAGTAAATGGTACAGCAGTGGTTTTTAAACCATTTTGGTTTTTAAAATATTGTCACATGCTTTTTAAAGAGGCATTTTTTGTTTGTGTAACATTATGCAAAGTCCTAGTGTTCCCAAGCATTTGCTCAGAGGCAGGTCTTCATGCAATTCTCTATTAATGGATGGTTGCACAGTGTAATGTAGGTGCACTCATCCTCCACAAAAACAGTGGCCGGAAAAAACCCACTGAGGCTTATATGGGGTGTGTTTTCAGTTTCAAAGTCTTTCTGAGAGACTTTCTGAACTGTGTTGGCCAAGAGGCTTGGGGTTTTTTGGTTGTGATTGACCTGAGAGAGCAGAGCTTCTGTCTGGGTGTGTTATGTGACCATGAGCAGTTATTATCTTCCACAAAGTCAGTGTGATGTGAGCATGGCAACCAGGGGCCACCAGAAGTGGGCTTCTTCTCTTTGTTCAGGTTGAGCACAACGTAACTGGGTGGACAAGTCCCCTATCCAGCAGTTTAGAGCTTTTTACAGCACTTGATGAGAAGGAGACTATAACTCAGATGTTCTTGAATAATTTTTTTATGCAGTAGTTCCATTTTTCATTTTACCATATAAATGCTTCATATGAGATTTTTATACTATAAAGACTCAACTTGGAAATTGCTCACAGTACACAAGTTCCTTGATATAGTTTTATCCACTGTATGTCTTTAATGTATTCAAAGAAGAATATATTATCTGATGAATTTGCAATATGTGGGGCTTTATTACAAACTGACATAGTCTTTTTGATGGAGAAATACATATGAAAGATGACTGTGACTTTCAACTTTATCTGTTTTCCCACGTCTGTACATGTCTGCAGACACCCTGCCATTAGGATGATGATTGAAATCTACACCTTGCTTGCCCAAATGCACATTTACATTGAATGTTGCCACAACCAGAGTTGAGTGAAAACTGAATGTGGTTTTAATGCTTGTAACCTTTCACACTTTGGAAGTATGGACAAGCTGCTACATTCCATCTTCCGCAGGTCCTCTGCAAAACCCATGTCTGTTTATTTGGAGTTATTTGAGTGATGGTGGAACACTGCAAAAATGTTTAAACAACTGTCTACAACATATGACAGATCCTCACCTCTTTCCTCACTGTCCTGTGACTTGCATTCGGTGAAGTATTTTCTTTCCCCTAGACACTGCTGACACCTGGCTACAGTAATATGCCAATTCCCAGTATCCACCATTAAAACTAATGAACTATTGAAGCCTAGATAAATCATTTTAGTCATTACAAATAAAGATTAAGAAGGCTTAACTGAGTGTAAGGCTCGTTTTTAAAATGCTGCAGTAGATATGTTATCAGGGGACCTTTAAGTTGAGATCTCAGTGTACTTCAAAGGCCTCCTGTAACAGCTGGCAGGATTATTAATAGCTGCCACTACTGATTTAGGTAAAGAGTGTGTTTTCTTGGGGGATTTAACTAATGAGTCATGTCATTTTGTTCACCATAGTTTTTATTTGTTTTGCTTTGAAAGAAGGAAAATAAGTTTCTGTTCACTAGACAGTGTGCCTGGGTTTGACAGCTCAAAAGGGCAACCTCTCTGGTTGATTCTGGAATATTGTAAGGGTAGGAGCCTCAACTGGGATTTCACCATGACTTCAGTGAGTGCACACTGGCTGCCATCACCGAATGATCTGACTGATGAAGCCCATAGGCCAGTGTTACTAAATAGATAGTGGCTTGGATGCTGGTACAGAACTGTACACACACATACTCCTGCCCTAGCTCTTCAAGCTGGAGGAGAAATAAAAATGGTGGTGGCAGATTTTGGAGGAACAAAGCATTGGTTTGATGCTGGCTGGATGCCAGGCATCCACCAAAGCCACACTCTCACTCGCCTCTGCCAGTGGACAGGAGAGAGAAAATATAACAAAGGGTTCATGGGTTGAGATAAGCACCTGGAGAAGTCGCTCACCAAATTGCAGGCAAAACAGACTGAACTTGGGGATGTTAATTGAATTTATTATGAACAAAATCAGAGCCAGATAATGAGGAGTAAGATAAAATCTTAAAAACTCCTTCCTCACACGCCTCCGTCTTTTCCGAGCTCTACTTCCGACCTATGCAGAAAATAGGGGTTACAGTCAGCTCATCACAAGTTGTTCCTGTGACTGCACAGGGAGAGGGGTCCTCTGCTCCAGTGTGGGGTCCCTCCCACAGGAGACAGTCCTCCACAAACTTCTCCAGTGTGAGTCCATCCCATGGGCAGCAGTTCTCCGTGAACTGCCCCGGCAGGGGCCCCTTTCCATGGGTGCAGTCCTTCAGGCACATTGTGGGTCCTCCACAGGGAAAAAGTTCTACCAGGAAACCTCCTCCAGCATGAGCTCCTCTCTCCATGGGTCCACAGGTCCCTGCCAGGAGTGTGCTGCAACACATATTCCACAGGCTCCTTTCAGGCATTCACCTGCTCTGATGTGGGATTTCTCCAGGGGCTACAGGTGGATCTCTGCTCCACCATGGATCTCCATGGTCTGCAGGGGAATCCCGAGTTCTGGTGCCTGAGTCATCTTGTCCCCATCCTTCTCCACTGACCTTGTTGTGTGCACAGTTGTTCCTCTCACACATTTTCAATCTGCTACATCTGCACAATAACTTTTTCATGTTTAAATCTGTTATCAGAGAAACCTTACCACCATTTCTGATTGGCCCAGCCTTGGCCAGCAGTGAGTCCATCTCTGAGCCAGCTGGCTTTGGCTTTGTCAGACATGGGGGGAAGATTCTGGCAGTTTCTCACAGAAACCACCTCTCTGTTAGCTCCTCTGCTATCAAACTCTGTCCATGCAAACTGAATACAGTGTTGGTATAGAAGTCTGTGTACATATACACATACCCTAACTCTTCAAGCTGGAGGAGAAATTTCACTGAATCAGAGAATATTCTGAGTTGGAAGGGACCCACAAGGATTATCCTTGCCCAGTTTTTAAGTCCAGTTCTTAAGTGAATGGTCCATATGGGGATCAAAGCTACCACTTCAACATTATTAGCACCATGCTCTAACAAACTGAGCTAATCTCTTTTTGTGATTTAAAGTGGGTATATCAGACTTTGCAAGAGCGTGATCCCAAGCTAAGAAAATGTGTTCTCCTTTTGTGACACCATCCTGCCAAATTGTGTGTGTTCCCCTACTGCAGTTAGCCAAGAAAGATCTTTCTATTGTCATTGATTTAGATCCCTTATGTTTCCTCACCTAAACAAAGCATTTGGTGGCTGTTTTTATTCAGCATTTTGAATAGTTATCGTAGTGCTGGCCAAATTGCAGCGATGTTACAAGTGTCAGGATACTTGCTTATTTTGAAAACACTACACTTTTCAGATTGTGTATCTTTCTCTTGAATAATTACATGTTTGTTATATTATATTCTGCTACATACTGTTAAAAATAGTCTAGAGCCTTGAAATACCTAACTCTTGACAGTTGTAGTGGTATGATTTTTTCTACAGGTTTCAGTTGGAGTGACTCAATTGACAGCAGTGATTTTACAAAGTGTATTTTTTAATCCATAAGGCTCATTTGGAGTAAAAAAACCCTTCTGTGCATAGTAAAGGTAGCAATCTAATTTTCACTTCAGGCTTTCAGAGTGGTATTTTTTGCTAGGTACTTAACCACTTGTAAGTTTCTATTGATTATGTGAGAATGGGATATTATTTCATTGATGGTTGCATCTGTTTGTTTATTGGGGTTTTTTTTAATGATGACACCTCTTTGGGTTCAAAGCAGTTACTTGGAATTTATGCTAGCATTAATAAAAACAGAAATCTGTTCCTAGCCCCGGATCCCCAGAATGCGCAATAGTAACCAAAGCCAAAACATGGCTGAGCACATTGATACCTCACAAAGAAAATCAACATGAAGAGAACATAGTTGTCATTGCAGTAAGGCCCTCAAATGCTGCAGAAATGCAAGAACTATAGTTTCCAGTTGTTGACTGCTTTACTTCATGATGCTGAAGTAAAGCACACTGTCATCTCAATGACATCTTCTCGCTTTATGACTTAATATATAATTATATTGTCATGAACTCTTTACTCTCAGAGTCCCTAGCTTTTACTGGACAGGACAGAATGTATTTAGCAAGCAAGCAACTGTATTAGATTTTTTGCCTTCAGTTTCCCTTTCCCCAGTCGTGTCTCCCATTCACATCTTCTGGCTTGGATGTACCTGTTTCACCCATGGTTTGCACTCTACATCAGCACACTTACAACCATGAACAGGAGGCTGAAGAAGCTGCAGTAAGTGGTGTCAGCAACTGAATTAATGATGCTTCTGTGATTTAAAACATAAGTACACCAGCTACCTACTATTTTCAAGTGATAAAATCATGGGTTAATAAAGTAGTTTGGGTTGAAAAGGACCTTAAAGACCTCCTAGTTCCACAGCCTGCCATGGACAAGGAAACCTTCCACTAGACCAGGTTGCTCCAAACCCCATCCAAACTGGCCTTGAACACTTCCAGGGACGGGGCATCCACAGCTTCCCTGAGCAACCTCTTCCAGTGCCTCAGTGTGCTCACAATAAGGAATTCTTCCTGATGCCTAATATAAACTATGCTCTTTCAGTTCAAAGCCATTCTCCCTTGTCCTATAATTACACTCCATGATAAAAATCCCTCTCCATCTTTCCTGGAGGTCCTCCTTAGGTGCTGGGAGGTTTCCCCATGATCTTCTCTTCTGCAAACTGGACAACCCTAACCTTCTCATGCTTTTCACATAAGAGAGGTGCTCCAGCTCTCTGGTCAGTTCTGTGACCTTTCTCTGGATGTGCTCCAGCAGGTTCATGTCTTGTGCTGGAGGTTCCTCCAGCACGTTGTGGCCTCTCAAGCAGTTGTGACACCACAAGCCTTGGTGTCATCAGCCAAGCTGCCCATGGTGCACCTGATCCCACTGTCTGTGTCCCTGACAAAGGTGTTATGTGATGCTGCCCTCAGTGCAGACCCCCGAGGAGCACCACTCATCACTCCCCTGCACCCAGACCCCCAACCTTAGGCCACAACTCTCTGAGCAGGAGCAGTCAGGCAATTCCTTATCCCCTGAGTGGTCCACCTGTCAAATCCAGGTCTCTCCACTGTAGAGTCAAGGGTGTGCATGGAAGCATCAAATGCTTTGCTCAGGTCCAGTTAGATGGCATTCCTTTATCCACTGATGCTGTAAGCCCTTTGCAGGAGGCTGCCAAATTTGTCAGGCAGGATTTGCCATTAATGAAGCCATGCTGACCATCATGTTGGTTACTGACATCTGTACAGTCAACGGACAAGCTTCAATGCTTTGATGCACAAAAGCAATCTTTGAAGGCTCTTATCAATACATGGTCAATGTCTTACTGTGTTGCAGTCTTCCAGAAGAGGTGAAACTCCAATATCTTCTTTGGACTGTTAAAGTTTCCATAAGGCGTTCAGCATGCATGGAAGAATTTGACCAAATTTCAGCCTTGAGGACTGCAATTCACATTGGATAAATTTTCTATGCCAAATTTTCCCTATGCTTTTCCTTGTTGTTTCATGTCAAAAGTGATCATGCTGTAGCTATGCACTGGCAGACAATTCCCTTGTTCCTGTAGGGCACTGACATTATCACCAGGAGTGCAAAAGGTGGAGACCACTTTATTTCCAGCATGGCCACGTAAGCAGGGATTAGAATCAGAGTAATGTCACAGAGAAGCACACACATCTCCCACACACATTTCTGCAGTGGCCTGACATGGCCTGGTAAAGGTTGCTGAGGTTGAGGCACCCTGAAGGTATGCAGAGAGTCTGTTATCACCTGTCTGGTGGTTTCAACAGTCTTTATAATTGCAGCCACAATTGAAAATTCAGCTGGCTCTTTGGCTGATGGTCAGAGGGACATGAGACCTGGCTTTTCTCAGGTTGGAAAAGTGACTTATATTTCTCTGCCCTCATGCTTCTGCAGAATGAAAGCCCTTCATCTGCCAGTAGGAGGAGTGCCAGAAATTTTGGAAAGGCTGATTTCACCAAGAGAATGGCAGTGGGGTTTCTGATTATTTACAGTTTTATGTAAAAAATCCAAGCATTTATTTTGCCTTCAGAAACCTCTTTTTCTGTGCATACCCTCCTCTCTGCTCTTACTATTCCAGAAGCTGGAAGTAGTCTGGAGGACCATAGCAAGAATTACTAGAGGACTTGAAAACATGGTTGGGGTGACAAGCTAAAGAATTTGTTTTATTAGTTCCTTAAAAAAAGAGAAGAGTGCATGGACAAAGAGTTTGCAGGCATGGTGTTGAAGAGGATGATAAGCAGTTGTCAACCAAATTTATGAGGGAAGAAACTAGTATGGATGACTCTAATGTGCAGCACAAGATGACTGGATTTGGAATTTTTTTCCCTTTCATAGGTGTCATGAAATCTCCAGGTGGAATGCACATTTATTATAACATGTTTTCACGGCTCAATGTCCTCAATGAGTTCTTGTTTTGTACAAGGCCTTGATTCCAAGAAGGCAGCCAGGGTAGATGTCCAGGAGCTTCTTCCAGCCCCTTTCTAACTGCTGTTGTGTCCTTCAGCTGGCACAGGAGCAACCTAGTGATGTTGTTAGATCACTTAGGTATGGAGTCAGTCAGGTTGCCAGCAGATCACTTCACCTCCTAAAGTGTCCTCTATCTTCAGCTGTAAGTTACAGAACACTTGTGTTTGGGTGTGCTTTTTTTACCATGAATGTCATCCTATTACTGGTACATCTCTCAAATTCAGGCATTTGCAAAAGCAACAGAAACCGTTACTTTTCTGAACACTTTTTCAGAGTTAAATGAATTCACATTATGCCACTGACCTTCATACTGTGCAACCTTTACATCTTGATGGAGCTGGACTCCCTGTTTTGCATTTCATTTCAGTGTATTCTGTGAGACTAAGTGGAACTTACTAGGAAATTGATTTTTTTCTAAATGATTTTTCTAATTTATGTCTCTTGTTCACGTTTTCCATTTCATCTCTGATTTCCTAGATCTCTGTGTTCTTGGTCTAAATTTTTCCTGCTGAGAAGTGCTGACTGCTGTGTAGCATACGTTTTTCTTGTAGAAACACAGCTATAATAGTAAAAAAGAGGAAAAGAGAAAAAGACTATCTTCTTATTAATCAGGAAGGAACGTGTCCCCAGCAGCTTCTGTTCAATCTGAGCCCAACATGGAGGACGATATAACAACTTACAGTACTGATTTAAGTGCCACGTCTGTAACTGAGAAATAAAAACCTGGTAAGTGAGCTTTTGTCAAGACCTATTTACACATCTAAAAACTCAAAGGCATTTTAATGTATAGATGTAGTAGATTAAGATGTAAATCAGCATAGATCCAACCATGCAATTTTACACCACCTATTGTGTTTTTGCACCAAACACTGTCCTTCATATTGGCAATCTTACCTTTAGCTGTGTGGGACTGTAATTCATGGAAACATGGATTGGCACATTTGAACATGGCTAAGCAATCCCCTCAGCAGGTCAAAAGCTCTGGAGCATGGTTTCCTTTAAGGCTGGCCTCGTCCTCCAGTTCTGCATTGCTCAGTTTTGATGATTTAGCCTCCCAAGATCATTTAGTGTGAACAAATTGAACAAATGTACCTTCTAATAAAGCTGACTGGACTCCTGTTGCTGAAGTTCTGCAAGAACTTAATGCCTTTTCAGACTGTTTTCAAGACTCCAAGCAAGGGATTTGCACCTGTGGTAGTCTGATGTCTGTTATACCTACAAGTTGTGGGAGCCCGCCTGTCTTCACATAATTGAGGTGGGCTAATTGGAGTACTGTAAGCCTAAATGCAGACTTTACTTAGGGCCCAGTGGCTTATTTCAGCATAAGCGTGTGCTTCTCTGACCCAAACGTGATGAAATGCTGGGTTTAAACTAAAGGAGGACTGATTTTTGCCGACTTCTGCACTGAAAAAACTGCAAGGTTTAAATCACTTCTTTGAAAGAATACACCACAACTCTGCATGCAGACAAGCCTTTAAGCTTCAATTTGTTTGTGTGATATACAGACCAGACAATACAAAGGGCATCCTTATTCTCCCACCAGCTCTGATCCACACATCTCTCCCTTCACTTGTTCTCTGCTGGACGCATGAGGTCATCTCAGTTTCACTGTTCATTTGTGACTGCAATAATAATGTTTTAGAAGATGATTCATGGTGAGAATACCTGTATTAATACCATTAACAGTATGGTGAAAGAGAGGCCGATCACCTGGCCAGGGCTGAAAGCAGACTCTGTAAGTGCTATTTTCCTTACCCAGTGCTGATTTCAGTCTCAAGTCTATTTGCCAGTGTAACAGGCCAACATGCCATCAGATTTCCAAAATAGTCAGAGAAAGGATTTGCACTTACAGCTGCACTGATGAGTGCCCCTTCTGATTCCCCTCCCCCAGCTCATCAGCATGCATGTCTTCCCTTATTAGTGTTCGTCATTATGTGAACAGCTGGTAACTGTTCTGTTTTCCTTCTCATCAAAGAGAGGGCTTCACAGCCATGAGGAAAATTACTATTAGGTACAAGCAATTTTTAATACTGACTCCAGGTCCATTAATTTTTCCATTGTCATTCTCATCATCATCATCATCATGGCAAGGGTGGGCAGGTAGGCTGTGGGCCTGATTCTCAATTCACTGGGAGTATTGTAAAGGGAGAGAAAGTCTTTTAAAGACAGCAGGCTTACACCAATGCAAACTGGGGTAAGTGCAGATCAGGGTCTGGCTCTCAATACATTTTTCATGGCCGCCTTTAAAATATGAGTAGTTTCTCTTCCAAATCCAGTTTAACTGTAATTAACTGTAATGAAGATTTTTTTCTCTGCTTGTATTTCTGAAGTGCATGCTCCACCAAAGATTTTAAATGTACCCTTCTGCTACATATCTTATAATTCAGGTCTAAATTATTTCTTTCTTTTATTTAAGAAGATGAAAAACTATAAGATAATTGGTAACTAGACACATTTGCTGAGGTTCTCTCTTTGATTTTTCTCGCAGTAGATGACTGGGTAAGAAGGAATATGCATTTTTAGTGGACTTGTATTCAGGATGCTGAGCAAGGACAGGTCAAAATATTTTCTGAGCTGTCTGAAATACTCCAGCATTCAGATCTCGATACTCTAAGCTGTTGACCATTTTGGAGTGATACTTTGCCCTGCATTTTTAAATTAGGAGGGTTATTGCCTTCCATGCTTTTCATCCAGCTTGTTAAGATATTTTCCATTTTCTCTTCTCAGTCCATAAGCCTGAGAACACAGGGTTTCCATTTTCTCTTCTCAGTCCATAACCCTGAGTCATTTTCCACAGGAACCCAAGCAATATATGCATGAATTTTTTTTTCTGTTGTAGGAAACTTAGTTAGGTAAGCTGTAGTAGAGATAAGAGAATTTAAGACCTAGACTTCTGTCTGACAGCACTAGTTCAACTCTGTCTAACTACAAGTGCCTTCACTATGGCAGAGTCTCCAGGAATAATGTCTGATGGATGTAGAAATGTGGTAAATATATGAGATGTCCATAGGAAAAAGGGGTCTTATGCTATCTCAGATGATTTTTTTTTTCTTTTAATATAATAGTGTTTTTAAGTTCAAGTAGGCTTGAAACACCACACAGTCACTCCCTCAAGCCCCCCTCTCTTCCCATCCCCCCTGGTAGAATGGGGATAAGAACTGAAATAAAACCTGTATGTTGAGATAAGCTCAGTTTAATAATTGAAAGCAAAGTAAACCCCAATAATAATAATAATAATAATAATAATGGTATTAAGAAGGAAAAAAAACCCAACAAGTGCTGCACTCTGCAATTGCTCAACACCCAATGACCCATGCCAGATCCCCTTCCCCTAGATTGGCCCCCCTTGTAACTCTCCACAATTTATATACTGGGCATAACCTTCAGTGATGTGGAGTACCCCTTCAGGCAGTTTGGGTTACCTGTCCCAGCTGTGCCTCCTCCCAGTTTGTTTTTTTTATCTCCTCACCAGCAGAGCAGGAGACAAGGGGGGAAAGATTTTTTGGCTTAGGATAAACAGGGCTTAGCCAAAAGCCAAAACATCAGTGTGTTATCAAGACCATTCTCATTTGGAATCCAAAACACAGCACTGTCAGAGCTACTGAGAAGAAATTAACTCTACCCCAGTTGAAACCAGGACAAACAGTAAACTGTTTGTACACTTCTTGAACATTGAATCCAACCGATAACAGACTGTAAGTCAAATAATTGCAGAAAAGAGCAAAGTTGAAACATATCTGTACCTATGTAAAAATATATACCTGTGTAATAGGTATAATGTAAAATATGTACCTGTGTAAAATTAAGTTTAAATTTTTCCAGAAAAATATGGAACTATAAAGCTGTGATGTGTGAACACTACACATTAGATCACTCTCCACTATTTTTCCAAGTTAAATACAAGTGCAAAAAGGGAATAGCCTTGCATTCAAGCCAAATAAATTCAGTATGTTCTGCAATTCAGTTAAAATGTTTGATACCACCAGTATAATGAAAAGAGTTCAAAATTGACTTCTGTTCCATCCATATCTCCCTCCCAGTATTGTTATTTTTCATTTCATTCTTGTCTCACATCCCAAAGAAAAGTAGTCTAAAACAAATTGGTAGAAGAGTTTTAAATGAACAGAAGTTTCTAACAGTCAGACGACATGAAAATTAAAGAAATGCTGGGAACACAATGCAAAAAACCTGAATAATTAAATTGGTTTTGAGTGTTGAGTTGTTCCTCTGTCTTCCAATGAAAACACGCATACAGTGATCAATTGTCCAGACAAAGGCAGTGAGACACTGCGTTCTCCTGCTTTCCTCTGCTTATGGGATCGCGTTTTCATTTCTGTACCCGTTCATTCTCAGCACTAGGGGGTGCTCCGATAGCAGTATTACTGGGAATTTGTAAATCGTCTTTTCAGGGATTTGGGGCTTTCATGCGGCTAGCCATGCCTTTAATTCTCATGTTCCTATTTGTTTTGGCTGGTTTGTTTGTTTGCTTGTTTGTTTTCTCTGTGTCTCTTTATGCAGAGCTTCTGCAAGGTGAGGGGTTCTTGCTGAATGAGTTAGTTCTTCATTATCTTGGCATTATTTTAAATGATGAGCACAGCACAAATACTCTGACTGCATCACTCCTCATATGGCCAGACATGCCTTACTACTCTGCAAATGTGAAATCAGCATTAAGCAACACTTATCAGGTGATTAAAATAGGTGTGATAGAATCCAGGAGTTCAGGACCACTTAATTTCTTTCCACTAACAGGGTAAGCAAACATGCAGTACATGGCTCACTCCCTTTTCTGTCCCCTTCTGAGAAAGAAGTATATATGTCTTCTCCAAACTTATCAACTTCCATTTCCCATGCAAGGAGACATTCCATGTCCTAGAGCTATTCTCTCTGTCACCCATACTAAAAAGCCTAAGTAAATGCACAGAACTTGCATAAACCTCATGCATTATGAGTGCTGCCTCTCTTCAAAAAGTACATTTCACTGCCCTGTGTAATGTCATCCTGTGTTAAAAACCTCCACCAGGTGGGAGCCTTTGTGGTGACTTCAAAAACTCTAGTGTGTAGAGTCTTCTGTACTCTCCAGGGACAAAGATAGGAAATTTTACATAATCAGGATGTCTGAATAGCTAGCAGCCAGCCTCACAGATTAACTAGGCTTTGGCAGTAATTGGGTAATCTCTGGAACACCACATATCTAGACAGAGCCAACAAAAAATGCCAACAAAACCCAAACAATATGATTTTTATTCCCATTTCTGTTTCAGTCTACACGATAGGCCGAGAAACTGTAAAGAACTATTATTTAATTAAAGTAAGGTGTGAGAGATTATAGGTCAAAAAAACCCCAAACCAAAACCAAGCTTGCCTTTTAGGGGATTCCAGGAAAGAATGGATTGGAAGGAAAGAAAGCACCCAAAGGACAAGAAGAAAAGTATGTAGGACTGTAAGCTATTGGCAATTTTAGAGGATGGGTGGGGAAAAGGAGATAAAGACTCTATAAAGAAAGTGTTCCAGAAAAGTGCCTGACCACCCTATGGATACAGAATTGAGTGCCTTTGCTGTGTACAGCTCTGCAGGCATATTGTGGTTGAAATTGTTCCAGAGTAAGCCAGAGATTTTAGTTATTTGGGTTACAATGCAATTTTTCAGGGACAAAGACAAGGAGTTTTCTTAGAGTTTCAATGAATTCACTCCTTTTGAGAACAAATTGTACCTCTGATTTTTTTTCAGTGTCCTGTGTAGAAAAATTTCTTCAGGGAGGTTTGGCTGACCTTCTGCTGAAACAAATTTATCTGTGTAATTGTAGTCTTATAAGTACTAACTGATGCTAAACTACTCCTTGTACAAAGAAAGATGAGAAACTCATCCATCTGCCTTCAGTATTTTTGATCAGTATTATTTCAGAGTCCTGTGAGTAAAAGAGCAGCAGTAGCTGTAGATAATGATCTTGCAATCGGGAGAAGTATGGTATGTATGCAGTTAGAGTAGTTTAATTTTGATCATCCTACTACTCTTGGTCATAAGACAGGATGAACATGTAATGATGGTCACAGATAGGAGAAGGCAGAACTGCTTTGGGATAATTTTTCACTCTTGGTTTTGTTTGATCATTTCTTTTTTCCAACTGGTCTTTTTTGTATTTAGAATCACACTTCTGGTTGTGCTCAATCAGCTGGAAATCATGATTGCCCTGTGAGTGAATGGTCACTGTTACTATTGACTCTTCCAGCAATATGGAGGGCTCAGATGGAAATGTCATCAGCCTTTAAAAGAACTGTTTGGTGGATTAGCAAGAAAGCACAAAGCAGACAGCTAATTTGAGAGGTCACCATGTAAGTACAGGAAAATTAGGTAGAGGAAGCAAACAGCATAATCCAAAATCTTGGAGATGAGAGAAGGCAGTAGTTTTGCAAACTATTGTTGCTGAGGAAAAGATTTTTTTTAATAGAAAGCCAAGGTGTGACCCTGTAGACAAGTGGGGCAAAAGGGCAAGAGAGAAAATACTCACAGAGGTGGGAAAAGATACAGAGAAGGGAGAAGCAATGGGATTAATTTGGAAGCTTGAAGGGAAACTGAGGCAGGGTAATGTCTGCAAAAGCACATTCTCATAAAAATTTATGGCTAGTGTCGAAAGACTAAGGCAGAATGTTTCTGTACTGGGGTTTGTTTTCTTTTTTAGCTGAAGTTGCAGCATTTGTTAGTATCTGAAATAATCCACCATGGAAGAATAATCCCTCTCATACAACGCACTGACAAACCCATTATGCTGTTTTAAAGGTCAGATTTTAAAATGGATTTGCACTTGATTTATTGATACAAGCCTGTAAACATTGCACACAGTGATTTGCAGCTGCAAATAAAGAGTATTTTACCTACCTGACTTGCGGACGAAAATGGTCTGGGTCAGCAAACAAGTTGCAAGGAGTTGTATATTGTTGCAAATGGTCTTGCTTCTCTTGGTTTTTGTAGGAGGTGTTTTCGAGAAGTAGGTAGGACTGCCCTCTGACCTGTGATCTCATGTGTTTATTCTGTTACCAGAAATAAGCTGGGGAAGAATGGTAGCTTTCATACATTTTGTCCTTGCACCAGAAGATGTCATTCAACTGAGCAGTACCTTTGTCTGTGAGTTCTGTGAGGAGTGCTTTGCTTCTGGAGATCTCACAGTCTGTGTGGTGTGATTTTCCAGCCTAGGGGACCAGTGAGAAATCAGCCAGTTTCCTAAAGGGGCACACATTCAGCTGCTGTAAGCACAAAAGGCACTACACGGCCATGCAGAGCACACACAGCAACCCAGCACAATGGGCAAGAAGGTGGCAAGATGGGAAGGACCTGGTCACCACCCCTCCCGCAATCCATCCATACCTGTGTGGAGTCTGCAGGCTGGATGAACTGCAGACTGCGACAGGACTGGGAGCTCTTGGCTTGGCAGACACCATGTTGCCACTTTGTGAGTAAAACTATTCGTACGCAGCAAGCAGTTCAGTGGCTCTACCCCAGAGGCTTAGGAAATTTCAGGCTGCCTTCCAGACTGAGGTGCAGAGGGGTAACTGCACCTCTTTGTTGCTGCCTTTATGGCTTTATGCCTTTCATACTCTCATACTCTCATCTCACAGCTTTTTATATTCTCATTTGCCATGTGTGAAGGATTTCTGTGCCTTTAGTGCAGATATGTTTTTAACATATCTACTACCACAGCTGGGAAGAAGGTAGTGAAGATGCTACTTGGATGCTTCTTGGAGGGCAACACAAGTTATCTTTATTGCTTGTGGAAATAAGCAGATTGCAGCTGTTGTACTCAAAACAGGACTGTGCAGCTCAGAGAGAAATGTTCTGACACCACCGGATCCTTCACAAATCAGTATGTTTTATTATGCTCTGTATACGTTGGTTTTGGGTTTTTGAAGTGTTGCTGCTTTTCAATCCTGCTCTGGAAATTGTTTTTCTCCAAGCCTGACATAACTACAACTAATTTGTAGATACCTTGAGACTAGTGTATGCAAAGAATATGCAATTTTAATGTTACACAAAGTAGAACGGTTTGGTGACATTTTTTCTGCCAACTGCTGGACCTAAGGAACCTTCACTGTATTTCTAAGAATAAATCACTTTAGTCATTCCTAGAGTAATACATTCTTGCATGTGCCACACTAGTTCATCTATATGTATAATAGAAACTAGAAATGCCAAAAAGAGGATCAAACTTCCTCAACTGAGTCTATTTGTAGAAAGCGATGACTTGCACATCTGTATACACTATTTTTTGGTGCAATGACTCTGTGTTAGACATTATAACATGCAACAGAAAGGAGTCTTTCTGCTGTGTTAGTTAGTTCAGGACTGATTGTGTTTGTGCATGTTTGTTGCATTACTGCAAAGAGATGAAAAAATTAGATTATTTCTGTACAATGAGCTGGGTATTGTTTTCTTAAGCAATAACATTGGAGAGTGTTCAAATGCACCTGTTAAAATATTTGTATTCTAGCAGGTGCAGAAGCATTCATTTGTAAACATCGTATTAACACACATTTTGCACAGGTATATTGTCTTTTGTCCCAGAACTGATGAGTTTTTTAGATGTCAGTGACTCACGTGAAGTTCGTATTCATCGTAGTTACCTTGGCATGAGCCCTGTGCCTGTCCATCCATGCATGGGTGTCAAACAAGTGTACAGTCTGTGACATAATAATCATCTTTGACAAAGGATTGCTTACAACACAGTCCTGCTGTGGACTGCTCTAAAATAGTGAATTCATGTTTGTGTGTTTGAAGCGTTACCCTGAGAGATTACAGGCACAGAATGATTCATGCTGCTTCCTTCTTTTGTGCCCCAGCCAAGTAACAGGATGGTGCCAAGTATTTGTAGCTCTTGAAAGCCACGTTCATGTCTTTCCAGGATGGAAGACATCCTCAGTAAGTACACAGCCTGCCAAAATGCAAAGAAGAATTTCCCTACAATGGCTAAGATGAATACTCCTAATACTGTTTTATAGCAAAATTTATGTCAGTGAATACTCAACAACAAATTCCCAAAGCTGTTAGTTACTGTTCATTTCTGGGAGACAGCAAAAAGTACTGAGAACTTTGACTGACCTAGAGAAGATTTTTGTTTTACACTACTTTTAATGTGAGTTTGCTCTGCAGTTCCTTACATTTTGAGGAATACAGTGCAAGTGAGAAATCCCTGAGTTCCTTTAAACTGTTTCCCAATTAGAGAATGTCTCCTTCCTCCGATTCTGTAAGTGGCATGGCTTAATACAGAACCAGGAGTGCACTACATGATCCACCAATGATGCATAACAATAGAACAAAACAATGTCTTCATGCTGACCAAAGGACCTGTCCTTAGGTATCCTAAATATACTTGAGAGTGAGAAAATCTCATCTGAAATATGTGGTGAAATGTATGTTCCCTCTTCTAGACAGAAATATCTTAAAATATTTAATTCTCCTAGTCTGGGTCCATGAATTGGGCATTTCATTATTTCAGTGTTGTGTCGGGTTCTTTTCTGATTTGTACTAAATCTAGAGAGAAGTAATATCCCACATTAATATTTACCTTTTGTGATGTTTGTGGCTTTCTAGTTTGTAGTTTACAAATTTTGCTGTGCTATTTTTATACCATTTTTATATTTAATTACTTTTTTTACCTCATAAGAACATAAAATAGTTCCATCCAACCACATGTATAACAATAAATAGTCTATCAACCAATGAACCACTCCACGGCAAGACAAGAAGCTACTGTCTATATCAACTGATGCCATTTATAACATCAGCTGATATGTACTTAAAATATTATGGCATTGACTGCATACAAAGATTACACTGTGAAAGAATTGGGCAAACTAAATAATTGATACATTCTGAAGCCTATAGATAAGAGGATTAGTGAAGTATCCTGCAGCCTTTCACTTATGTTAGCAGTCCTATCAAAGTCAAATGCTATCAGGACTGTCTGAAGCCTGCTGGAAACTCTTTGAACTGACACCCCTAACTCTCGAGTGACTGACAATTCCATTTCATCTGCTGTGGTTCTGAAGTCCAGGCTCAAGAAGAGGGACTGGGACTGCCCAAGAACAGGCACCTAAAATGCAGCATGAAACCCACAGCTTTATCTTTTATCACATTTATCTTTATTTGTCAGATTTGTCTTTCATATAAAATGGCAGTGAATTGTCCAGGAATGTAAGTCTATAACTATTGTTACTATTTATTAACATTAGTATTTTTACTATTACTGAATGACATTTGCTCTCTTAAAGAATAGTTCCTTCTTAGCCACAAGCAATACTTTTCCCAGAACACATTACATGACATATCTCTGTCACGCAGTGTCTTCTTCATCCAGCTGTGCTCTACTAGACAATATTGTTAGATATCTGCTTACTTCAGCTCCTAACATCAACTCTTAATGATTTTTTTTCTTTTTATTCTTGTGATGGACTGAAAACTTGAGGAGAGATTAAACTCAAGTTGGTATATAAGGGCTGCATTAAAAAAAAATAAATGAAGGGGAAATGCAGGGAAAGGACTGTGAGGAAACTGCAAAAAGTCTATGTTGCTGTATCCAAAATTTAGTGTTGGGGGCACTTTAAACCCCCTGTGTCCAGATGAGCACCCTACCTTTATTGTGATGCCATGGTTGAGTAAGAGACTTCTGGTTTTTTGTTGCAGAGACAGCATGGGTGCAGAGAATGGCAAGAGTAATTAATTGGCCCCTAATCTGTCCACCTGGAGAAGCAGGGTACCCGGGCAGACTGTGATGCTTTCTTCTCTGAAAATTGTTGGAAGTAACTGGGCAAAGATGATCCTGACATTTCCTGTTGACTGACTGACACCTGGCACTTGTGCAGAGGTTCTGAAAAAAAAGGGTTGTACCTCCTCTGAGACCACACCAGGGCTGCAGTCCCAGGTACCCAAGAAAATGGCTGTGTGCAGTTGAGGCTGTAGCTGAACCTCCCAGCCCATCCACGCAGGACCAGGACCTTTGAGAGAGCGTCAAGGTCATTCTGTCACGTGAGCTCCCAAATAACAGCTCTTGCAGAAGAATCCCACAAAAAGGGGGATGTTCTGACCCGCTTTTGAGGACATTTCAATATGTGCACTGTCGAGCATTTCTGGGGAGCTCAAGGATTGTTTATGCTGACTGTGTGTCTTTTCCCCTAGAAACAGGGCAGATCTTCACACTCCTTAGCCTGAATCTGACATAACTTGCTGATCAGTGCTGGTTCTGCTTCTCCTGTCTAGAACTAATTTTCTGCACAAGGTTTAGTGCATTGGATTTATTTTGTGTAGTAGTTGGTGGGGGTTTTGGTGGTTTTGGTTAGGCAGTTGCTGTGACTAGACCACTACTTCTCCCAAAACTCCCAGACTTCTCTTATGTTGCTCTGCTTTTGTGACACTCACATGCTCTTCACTGCCTTGTGTGCAAGCCTTTGATTTTTGGGGGAGATCAGGATTGTTTTTTATGGTGTTGTCTGAATATTTTATAGTTCTCTCATTGAGGCCTTGTGTACCTTTACAAAGCATTGACAATATTAATAAACTTTGCAGAAACACCGGTAGTCCAAAAGGAAACACAGACATTAACTGGTTTTAAGGCATGGAGGGAACAGTGACAAAGTGAGAAGAGTCAAGTCAAGCCTAAAGATGTCATTCCCAAGATGATGCTTTCCACCTACCTTGTACTTTCTGTATACTAGAATATCTCAGGATATGAGTCTGTAAAAATTAAAATGGGCTATTTGAAGTATGTTTCCAGTCCCACCTCTGCCAGTTTAGATTTGCTCCAGATCATGCTCATGCTACTCTTTCTCAACTGCAGGCAATTTGTGTCCCTTCTTCTCGAGTGAGAGTGTTTTACTGGAGAATCCTGAAAAGCAACGAGCTATCAGCTCTGCATGTGGATTTACAGCTCTGTCTCGAAGGCTGTGAACTCTCAGCCATGTGAACCACGCTAGGCTCGGAACACTTGGTGCGCCGTGCTTTCCTCGGGCGCTTTGCCCCATTACTAAATGTTCGCCATCAGGGCAAACAGCGATCAGTGCAGCGCAGGGGCAAGAGGGGAGGCCCGTGGGGCAGGGTGGCTCGGGGAAGCCTTTTTTCGCTGGCTCGGAGGCGAAACTCATCCCTGTGGAGCGGTTCCAGCAGAGCGGGGCCGGGCGGGAGCTCCGGGGGCGGGCCGGCCCTGGAAGGTGGTGGCGGCCGCCGTGCCCGCCCTGCTCACCTGGGCAGCGGCGCCAGCGCCGCTCCCTTCCGCTCCTTGGAGGATGAACGGGCCGGGGAGGAAGGTAAGGGGAAGCCGGGAGGGTCAGGGGGCGGCGGGGCGACCCCAGGGGCTGCCCCCCTGTTCCAGGGTGCTGGAAGCCGGGAGACGACGGCGTCGGATGCGGGCACTTCTGGGGCGTTCTCCCGCTGCGGTCGGAGGAGATGCGTCCCACCGCCCGTGCCGCCGCGGCGTCTGCCCGGCCCCGCTCAGCTTCGAGCTCAGCTGTGCCCGGAGCCCCAAAGCCGAGGGGTCAACCTTTCTGGTGGTGCCGGGACCACCGAGAGGGATTTCTGTGCAGATATTCCTGGAGAGGGATACATCAAGGGAGAAGAGTTCTGTTGGTGAAGTAATAATGAGCAAAGAACAAGCTGCTTGTGAGGAAATGACTACCGAAGTGCTGCTTGGGGGGTCTGTTCAGTGCTGCCAGGAGAGCTGCGGTTGCATTTCTTAACTTTGGTTTGCCTTTGGGTTGGCTTCACAGCACTCAGAAGGGTTTGCTCGAGAGCAGCAGCCTAAGCCTTTGAAATGTGGTGTGATCAGTGTTGTTCTAGAAAATTTCTCATACCTAGAAGTATGTGGCCACTGTCCTGCCAGAAGTTAAACTCCTCGGGTAAATGCTGACACCTCTTGCTACTGCTAGTGGCTGAAGGCTGTTGTTGCTATGTGTTTGTATGTTACTCTTCCTCTTCAAAACGGTGTAGAAAAGGTTCGTTGTGTCTCTCAAAATAAAGCTGATAGTAAGGACAGTACCGTTTTGGGTGGTTCTAGGGAAAATGACTGCAGGTGTCCATCCCCCGGAGGGAATCTGCATCCCTGGGGCAGCTCATCACCTCTCAGCAGTGAGGAGCAAAATGCCAGGACTGCATCTTCTCCTACGCCTGGGGAGGGAGAAACAACTGCGGACAGAGAAGGGCAGGAGCCGATGCACTTCCTTGCTCGTACACAAAGCAGTTGAGAGGGTAGAGTGGAGGAAAGCCACCTGGCCCCCTGTGCACTCTCAGAACAATTTGTGCCTGGCGACTTATACAATGCCAAGGGCTGCTAGTGGAAAGGAAGCCAGACTGAGTTTCCTCTTCAGCTTGGCTCCCTTGAAACAGTCTTCTTCTTTCCCCACTGCAAAATATCCGTAATGTAAAGTATTGTATGAACTTCTGGGCAAAACTGGACTAAGTGACATTGTTTAAGCCCATCAAAATCTGACTGTGAAAGGAAGATCAAAGTCAAATTCTCGCTGAGATTAGCAAGCAATTCCAGGAACTTCATTCTATTGAATAATACCTACCAGAGGGTATAATTGTAGAATTTTGCAGCTGAGAGACTGCTATTCACAGCAGTCACAGAGAAGTGTAACAAAATTAAGGTAAATTAAAACACAGTTTTGCTTCAATGAGTGATTTTTCAAAGTTATGAAATTAAAGGAATTTGGGGCAAGATTTTTTTTAAAAAAGTATTATTTTTTGTTTTGGTTGAGTATTAGAGAGGTCATTGCTGTCAGTGATGTTCCTCTTTATTTCTTTGTTGAGTGAGTCACTGGATTTGTGGATTGAAAACCACACTTAAAAGTAACCTTCACTTCTTGTATTTAATATATTTTGGATTTCCAAGTGCCATGATTTCTTGTATTCTTGATGAGTAAAAGCATGAAGTTAGCATTTGATAATGTTATACATTATCAAAGTACCATAAAGATGAGGGGTTTTTTAACAAAACAGAGGTACACAGAGAAAAGTTCTATTCTAGCTGTCATGATTATTTTTCTCATATCCAGTTTAAGTTAAAAGCAGTGCATGTAGTCTGGATAATTTAAATAATTTTTAGGTATTGACAGTGCTCTAATCTGGGTGTACAGGATGTTATTTTTTACTGTAGTTAAGAAATTTGTTGGACCAATATGAAAGGACTTGGAAACTGTTGAGCTTCCTAAAAGCCTAGTAAATTTTTTTGTACAGGCTTATTTATACATTCTTAAACTGGTTTTACAGTAAATGAACCATGAATAGAGGTAACTGTCTTCAATAGCGGGTTGTCAAGTACCAGATTTTCAAGTCTCTGTAAAATACGACCTCTGAAGTAGTAAATTCTTACTGCAATGAACTGGGATTTACAGATGATACTTTCAATAATACCAACATCAACTTAGCAATCTACTCATAGCATAAAGCCTTAATATTGAGGTCAGAGGGAAGCCTATGACTGGCTTTGGAAGGGATATAAAGTTTTGAGGAGTATATTTTCCTCATTCTGGAGGGATTTGCAGGTGTAAACACCATAGAGAATGTATATCCACTGCTTTCTACTGGAAAAAAAATTACACGATGCTTCAGGGTTCCACTGCTGGCTTCCAAAATCACTCATATGCTTAAATTCATCATGCTGAAATTAGTCATGTGTAAAAAATTGGTTTCCTGTGAGCATAAAATTTGTTAGGATTTATAAAGTTGCAGTTAAAGCCAGCAAAGGCTCTTTAGTAGTGAAAAAACTGATACATGTGAATATTTTCCAGTGCGTGGATGCACTCACTCCATTCTGGGGCCATACTAAATATGCATTTCTGAGGGCAAATTCCACTTCAGTATTGCTGTCCCTTCTGTACGTCCTTGGTTGGCACATGCTGCTCTCAGTAAACCTTCTGCTTTCGTGCTCATCAGTCAGGGCATACTGCAACAAGATGACTTCAGGAGCGTGACTGGAGTGTGCTGTAAGAGGTGGTGCAAGTGTGCACCCTCTTTAAATATTCCCTCTTTCACCCTGTTCAGTAAATCCATGGTTGTCTTCTCACAGGCAAGATGCAGGAAGAGCACTGATGGTAGGAAAAGGAGCCTTTAACTTTTCTTTGGTTCCTAATTCAGTGACAGATGTACTTCCCCTCTGCAGCCACTCACTCAGCTCTGCTCCAGCTTCTGCTCACACTGATCATCACTCACTGGTTCTGTCTCTAAGTTCCTCCTGAGCACCACGCATCTGAGGAGAGGCAGAGTTTTAGACTGTTGAGCCTGGAGAAGGGTAGACTCAGGGCATATTTCATCAATACAAAACTGAAGGGAGGGTGCAAGGACAGACTCTTTCAGTGGTGCCCATTGACAGGTCCAGAGGCAATGCACATGGAAGAAACTGTAGCATGGGAGATCTCTCTGAATATCAGCAGGGAACTGTAAGGGTGACTGAGCACTGGCATGAATTGGTAGTCCAGAGGTGTTGTCTTCATACTTGGAGATACTAAAAACTACATCTAGATATACCCATCCCAAGCAACCAGCTATAGATGGCCTTTCCTGGGTGTGTGGGATTTGACCAGATGACCCTTTCAAACTCAACCATCCTTTAGTTATTTGATTCTTTGATTCTGCTGTCAGGCAAAGCATTGTTGCTCTTCACACTTTCCTGTTGCTTCTCAACAGTCCACGTAGCTCCCCTGGCACGTTGCACAGAGAGGCTCATCCTCTTTAGTTGTGCTCTTTCACCATTAACCTAAAGTAAACAGAGTGAGGGTTGCTGCTTGAGGACTGCATTTAGCTATGCTTCTCCAGAATTGTGACTTCTTATTCCTACACCTTATTTTCTGGCATCAATTCAAATGTATACCTACGCAAGGGAAATCCATGTGAGAATGGGCAGATTCCTGCAATGCTGTCTGAAATCAATAGCAAAGTTGTCACTGAATTCAATGGGAACAGGGCAGAAACTGGATACTAGGATGTTAAGGAAACCTGACTGACTAACTGACTAACAAAATAACTAATCTGATAGTTGATGTCAATTCAGAATAAGAGATTTTGAATAGCTAGCAACACAACTTAGGGTACGACATTTTATTTCCACCAAGCTCAGTCTGCAAGTCAAAATATAGTTTATGTTCACATCCTTTATTAAAATTCTAAATGCCATTGGTACCTGGGGTGGGTAAATTCCCATGGAAAACAGTCGGAAACGAGATAGTCAACAAATTTTACAGGTCTTTTGGGTAACATCACTTACCCAAAAGTGAAAGGTTTTTGGTGTACCCCACAAGTGTGTGGGTTCTGAGTGGCATTTCTGAGCTCATGGCTCTCTTCCAAATCTCAGTTGTGGTGTATGGCAGGCAGCTCAAACCCCCAACTTAAATTTCCCAACCATTAATAGGAAGGATGAGAGACTTGAGAGTATTGCAATGAATGCATAAAACTGGCTGCTCTTGTTATCAAGTGAGGATTTAAGACACATTCATCCACAACTAGGTGCATTATGCTCTGGGAGGCAGTGAGGTCTCCTCCAGAACTGCAGTCTAAGCGGCAAGAAAGGCTGCATGGTTGAGTGATGAACACAGTCTGCTTCATTTTACTTATACTGAGCCTATCTCCAAGGTTGTCCTCAAAGATAGGCACCAGCAGAGCACTGTGGCAGTGGGCAAAAGTGCAAATATGTAGCGTATGCAAGATGTGAGCCTCAACTTCATCTGTGAACAGTGACAACTAGTGGGGAAAACATTTACCTAGAAAATTGTTATTACCAGGGCTCACTGTGGTAACTGGAAAACTGAAAATACTTTGTCAAACAGATTGATGGTCTCAGTCCAGTTTCTTGATGGATTGGTGCCTGTCTATATTGCCATAATTGCAACGACCAGTGAACTGCATCAAGAGAGACAGAGGCTAAAGGCTCAAAGTCTCTCTACACTGAGGCGTTTTAGCTGTGAAATCATCACTTATGAATAAACTGAAATTTAATTCATGAACGTGCTTCAAAAGTATTAAGAACCAAAAATAATATATTCAGACCATTTTGCCTTACAACATCACAATCCCTGCACCAACCATGCTTCACATTTCTAGTATTTCTACATCATTCACTAAAACTAGGAGGAGAAACAGTGGTCAAACATCAAGTAATATTCCAAGAGGAAGAAAAGGTATATACACAAGTGTTCCTTGGTGACTGGGTTTCAGATAAACGCTTTATGAGGCAGGAAGCATACTTGGAAGCTTGGATGACATTACCAATTCTTGAAGGATTTATTATGTGCCACTTAAAAGAGAGAGATTTAAACTAAAACCTTGCAAAGACTTAAACCCCCCATATTTAGCTTTACACCTCCTACATAGTTTCACTGAGGTCAATGAAACTATTCACCATGGAAAGCTAAGAAGGTGTGTAAATCTCTGTAGCATTAAACATTTTTCTTGATTATCTCCCCAGGGACTGGAAACAGGGATTGGCAGCTATCAGACACCTAGGGTAAAATGGCAACTTGTGTCATTGAATGTTGGCTTAATTGAAAAGCAGCATTAAGAATTGTGAAACAGTTCTGGCCTTTTCCCCCTAACTTGCAGTGGGTGCTATGTGGCTCTAAACCGCTCCGTTTAGTACCCCCGAACAACTGAGATTTGCTCACCCATGACTAGGGCACATTTTGGCTGTCAAAACAAGTATTTGTAACTTTCTTTAAAACAGTATTTGGCACAACGGGGGTTGCTCGGTGTGTGTGCGTAATAACGGGAGGCTGCCTGGGTCGCGAAGAGGCGATATGACAATGATCCTTCTCCTCATCCTTCTCCTCACCCTCCTCCGCTTCCCCCCGCCCCAGGTGGACACAGCCCGGTGGTCGCAGGCGCTTCGTAGGACGGTGCCGAGGAGGGGAAGGGGCTGGGCAGATGTGGGGACCCCGGCGGCAGCGCGGGGAGCCGTCGGGGTGACGGGGAGGCGCCGCAGGGGCGGGAGTGGCCGGGGGAGGCGCCGGTGCCGGCAGCGCGGGGAGCGCGGCGCAGGGGCGGCGGCCCCGCAGCCCGGGCGGGCGGGCGGCAGGTGGGAGCGGAGCGGAGCGCAGCGGCGGAGCGGCGGGGAGCGTGGCCGGGAAGGGAAGGGATGGGCTGCGCACCCAGCATCCATGTCTCGCATAGCGGTGTGATATACTGCCGGGACTCGGAGGAGTCCAACTCCCCCCACCAGACCACCACCATCTCGCAGGGCACCACCACCCTGCACGGCCTCTTCGTCAAGACAGACGCGGCCGACTCCATCCCCTCCGTCCTCGCCTACCAGAGCCGGCAGCCGCCGCCCTCCGCCGGCCCCCGCCGCAAGGAGCGCAGGGAGTCCGGCGGCGCCTCCGCCCGGTCCAGGACGCCCCACTGCTGCAGCGTCGAGGCGGAGACCCAGACCAGCAGCTCCAGCGCCAAGGTAAGCGTCGCCGCTCCGGAGGGACCTCCGGCTGTGCCGGTGCGGGTCCCCGCCGGCCGCGGCGGAGGGAGGACCGTGCGCGGAGCCAGCGCCTCCCCCGCCGGAGGATGCTCGGCGGGCGGGATGCAGCTGGCAGAGCGGTGCCCTGGTGCCCACTGACTCACCGCAGCTGCGGCGGCCGGGCCGGGCCGGGCTGGCACTGCTGCGGGGGGGCCGCCTGGCCTGGAGCTCGCCGGGGGGAGCAGCAGCCGCCGGGCCCCTCGGGCTCTCTCCGCCTCTGTCCGCCCCGAGCCCCGAATCTCGGTGCGGCTCCGGGGCGCCCTTGTGCTGGGATGGGTCACGCACACCCAGCGAGTGGGGCAAGGTTTGTTCCGAGCTCTGTGACCGATGGCAGAGTGGGCGCCTCTGGGAGAGGCGGAATAGAATCTCCCCCCCGAGTAATTCTCAACTGCAACAAGCCCGTACTTGGTGCTGGCTTTACTTCACCCCTTTTTCTTCCCGCCGCATCTGGTTAAAATGCACTGTTGCTATCGGGCGTGGATGTCGGGCTGAGAACCGAACCGCGGTGATCTGCACACGTATGCTAATGCACCTTGCAGGTGTTGGGCTGTGGAGATGCTTCTGGAGGAGCGGGCTGTGTCCGTAGGGTACCTGGAAGGCTTGCGTCCCCCTCTCAGTGGCTGAGGCAGGCACTGCTGCAACCTGCCTGTCACCGTCTTCACTTAAGTTTAGCACTTAAAAAGAGATCGTTGCTCTGGATTTTTTTCTTCCAGAGGTTTGTTCGGTTTTCTTTATCTTCTTTTTTACTTTTTTCTTTATTTTTTTTCTTCTTTTTTCTTTTTTCTTTTTTCTTTTTTCTTTTTTCTTTTTTCTTTTTTCTTTTTTCTTTTTTCTTTTTTCTTTTTTCTTTTTTCTTTTTTCTTTTTTTTTCTTTTTTTTTAATATCAGAGTAGGTTTTTCATTAACTTCCCTGAAAGTCTTTTAGAAATTAAATTTTGCTTTGTTGCCCCCTTCCAAAGTTTATTGATAAAAGTTTACTGATAAAAAACCGGTGTCGTGATCCTAGCTGCACCTTAGGTACAACTTCTCTGTTGTACTAAGAAAGCAGGATATCATGTCACAAAGTAATCCAGGTATTTTGTTAGAGTATCAGTAAGAAATTCCAAAGGTATAAAATGTTCCTTAATAATTTAAAAATTCAGAAGTCATCTTAAGGAAAATGTAAGGAGAAATCACACAAAGAACCCCAAACATGCCCACAGCCCATTGTCAGTTTGTTAGTTTAAGTGCTGAGAAACTTGTAGAATTGTCTGCAGTCACACTGACTGTTTTACTCATTCATATGAAGAACCTGCATCATCAACAACTGGGACAAAATTCAAGCAAATCTTTGTATTTCTTGGATTTGTAGATTTTTTTTTTACTTGTCAGTGCAATACTTAAGACAAAACGTGATTTTTAATGTAGAGGAGAACAAAATTAAAACACTTTCACAATTGTTTAAGTTGAGAATTGACAAAAAATGAAAGAATTGATAGAAAGGTTTTTTTGAGTCATAACTGAGTTCTCAATAGTTTTTTATGTTATTAGGTTATGTGCTGTTATAAGCAAATATATTTCTCAACTTTCTAGTTATTTAAACTTAATGTATTTCAGATACTTTTGAACTTTCTGATTGGTATTGTAGTGTTCTGGGTTCAACAAGGCCCAGGGCTGGCTCCTGCCCTTGGCTCACAACAGCCCCAGGCAGGGCCACAGGCTGGGGCAGAGGGGCTGGAAAGGACCTGGGGGTGCTGTGCCAGCAGCTGAACATGAGGCAGCAGTGCCCAGGGGGCCAAGAAGGCCAAGGGCATCCTGGCCTGGATCAGCAGTGGTGTGGCCAGCAGGGCCAGGGCAGGGATTGTCCCCTGTGCTGGGCACTGGTGAGGCCACACCTCAAATCCTGTGTCCAGTGCTGGGCTAATCACCACAAGTCATTGACGTGCTGGAGTGAGTCCAGGGAAGGGAAATGGAGCTGGTGAAGGGTCTGGAACAGAACTCCTGTGAAGAACAGCTGAGAGAGCTGGGGGTGTCTGGCTTGGAGACAAGGAAGATCAGGGGGACCTTCCTGTTCTCTACAACTGCCTGAAAGGAGGGTGCAGCCAGGTGGGGTTGGTATCTTCTCCCAGGCAACAAGAGACAGGCTGAGAAGAAACAGCCTCAAACTGCTCCAGGGGAGGTTCAGGTGGGACATCAAGAATTTATTCTCATAAAGGGTTGTCAGGCATTGGAAGGGACTGCCAAGGAAAGTGATAAAATCACAACCCAGGAATTGTTCAAGAAATGACTGGATGTGGCCCTTCGTGCCATGGTCTAGCTGGCAAGTTGATGTTGTGTCAGAGGTTGGACTCGATGATCTCAAAAGTCTCTTCCAACCTAATTAAATCTGTGATTCTCTGAAAAGACATCCAAGATCAAATCCAATCTTTGACCAATCACCTCTGTATCAACGAGACCATGGCACAAAGTGCCACATCCAGCCTTTTCAAACCTAAATGATTCTGTGGTTCAGTGATTATTTTTGATAGCTTCACTTCTTTTCATGAATTACGAGTTTGTTAGGTTTCTGGGATTTTTAAAAGTTATTTAACAACTGTTTCAATTATATAGTAGAAATATTTCCGTTCTTATAAGAATTAAAATGTGTTTTTTTTTTTTTTTTTGAGTTAGGGCTGCCATTCTTACTGCCAGTCCTGGCACGATTTTGTACATCACACTAAAGTTGACTACAGTAGGATTAGATTAGTACAGAACTATCATAAAGGCAAAATAGTATACTGTATATGACAGATTATAAGAAGTGGAAAAACGTGGAAACATGTTTCTGCAGTAGTACACGATAACAATATTTATTTCCATAAATACTCAAAAGTGAAGGAAAATATTCTTTATTTTGGTATGGAAAGCATGTCTAACAATGCCATGTGGTTTCAGCTGCTGTAATGCTTGGTTGCTTGTATTAGCTGTATTGGATATTCCATACCATATGGCATCACACTTGGGAAAAGCAGGAGGAAGGGAGGGATTATTTGGAGTGATGGTGTTTGTCTTCCCAAGTAGCCACTGCACAGACTGCTCTCCTGGGAATGGCTTTACATGTGCCTGCCCATGGGAAGTGGTGACTGTTAATTCCTTGTTTTGCTTTGCTCATATGTGCACCTCTTACTTTACCTATTAAAGTGTCAAAATTCATGAGTTATTTCACTTTTACTCTTCAGATTCTCTCCTCATCCTGTGGGTGGTGGAGTGAGTGAGCAGCTGCCTGGGGCTTAGTTGCTATCTGGGGTTAAACCACCACAAAATCTCATATAAGTGTATTAGGGGACAAAACCAATATACTGGTCAAATGGTTGTTAGCACTATTATATATTAAAATAATTTCCAGTTACATATATATACACATATATATATGTAACTGCTCAAAACACTTAAACCATGTTGCTTGGTGTGTCTTCATTTTGTGTCCCAAACTGCTCTTTAGTTGTTTACACATTCGAGTATTGCACTATTTAGATTTGATCCTGCCTTTATACAATGTTTTAAAACTCATCCACACCATGGTATGAAACTAGCATTAAAATGAATCAACCTGTAATAATTTCAATGCTATTCAGTTCAAATAAAAATAAAATAAAAGCCAACCAAACAAAAAATGATCCCATGTCACTTAAAATATATGGCTTATCCAAACCTTACTTTCCAAGTATTTGATCTGTGTTCATTTGGTGTGAGGTCAGTGTTAAAAAAAGACTTTGTTTTGTTTTGTTTTCTTCTCCTTTCCTTATTGAAAAGTTCTGAACTGTTCAGAGCATTGGGATGTGTTGGTCCCATCCCACTCACACTGTTTGTGAGTGACTCTTCAGCAGTTTTGGTGGGTGGGTGTTTCTTTTGATCTTGAAAGCTTGGTAAACAATTATCTACAGCTTGCCTGACAGAAATCTCAAGTGGACTTGTTAAGGCTTGGAAGACACATCTGTACCTTGAATTGGAAGAGGACTCACAGTTTCTGGTGCCCAGCTCTGTTATTAAGGTACTTGGGCAGAAGTACTCAATTCAAAAAAACCAGACATTCCTTCCCCTTGTACCCTCCTTCAGAGAGCCAAACAGTATCCTGAAAAGAAAGAGTATTAATGTCTCAGATGCTCCATCAGCTTTGTGTAAAGATACAAGGCATTTAGCTTCCACCACGGACTCATAACAATGAGCTGAGAAATTCTGACTGTATAATGGCTGCTTGACCCATTGCTCAGTGATTGCTGGTTCTGAAGTGCAGCAGTACCACCTGGTTAGAAAGAAGTAAACAGTTTTTTGGACACTTCCTTGGGGATTTGAAAATGGAAAAAATGCTTACCTTATATATGCTTACTATGTGTTGGGAAGGATCCTTCAACTATGTCCTTTGATTATGGCCAAATCTTAAGCAGAATTTGTGACTAGTTCTGCTTTTCTTTAATATCTTGAGACTGCAGCATTAATAAAACTTTACAGCAACAGACAAGTTTCAAAGCTCATCTTGCTAACATATTAGCTAGATGGTAAAAAACCTCCAAACAACTTGCAGTCTTTCATTGATTGCTTTATCATAGTTTTCTTCTTGAAATTACAAGAACAGCAGATGTAATGATCTGGTTCTTCTTATGCTGTGTTCTTTGTGGAAGAGAAAGACCTGTTTATGAACCTCTTGATCAGTCACAATAGCAATAGGTTTTGACAGTTTTCAGGCTTTTTTGTAGCAAAATAATTACTAGAAGCAAAGCTCAGAATTAAGCAAAAATATGATGGGACAATGTGTCTTACCAGCCTTGGTAAGTTCCAAGGTAGAAGTGTTGGGACATATCCTTTTCTTCAAAATGTCAAGGACTTTGCTTTTGGATTTTTTTTTAATGCAGGGGAATAAGTCAAAGACTGCAACCACCAAACACAAAGTGGAGAACATGGAGAAATCCAGGCACTGAGAGAGTTGTATCAAGTCCATAGGTCCTGCAGAAATGCAGGCATAAGTATTGCCTTGATTTCAGATACAGTTGTCTTTCAAGCAGTACCATGTGTAAGAAAACTCAAGTGTAGTTCTTGCACTTCTGGTTTTGTTTGAAGCGTTCTATGGTTTAACTGGCTGCTAGTAAGTTCTGTGGCATGTGGAACATGCCAGATGTAGTGTAAACTTGGAAAATAAACCTCCCAACTCTGTAACTTAGTGTGATGAAGGTCCATTTCACAATTCAGCAGGACACCTGAGTCAAAAGACACCTCTTGAACATAGCTGAGGTTGCAGAGTTGGCATAAAAAAATCAGGCAGGACAAAAACTATGTTTTGTTGAACTATGTTACAGTGCAGGACCTTGTTAATTTAGGCTAGCTGTTGTCTGAGAAGTTCTGGCCTGAATAGCTCTTACCATAAAGAAAATTGCTGGTATAGAAGTGCTCTCTGTGACTAAGCCCAGACATCTTAAATGAATACAGTAAAAGGACCTTTGCTGCTCCGTGTCTGACCTTTCTATTCCTCCTTCAAATGATGCAGGTAAACTTTGGCAAGCACTGTAGTTATGCTCTTAAGCAATGCTAGACATAAGAACTGTTACAGACCAGATAAAACCATTTCTTCAGAGAATATTAAACCACTGGCAAAGAAAAGCCTGAATCATTGAGTCACACAACATTCTGGACTCCCAAGACTGCTCTGGATGATATGCACTTATATCACTAAATACAAAATGAGCACATGTGCATGCATATGGACATGTGTAAGAAAACAGAATTGCTGAATGCTTGTGAGAGAACAATGAGCCTCAATTATTTCATCTTTAGAACTCAACAGGTCCAGGACTCCTCTTAAGTCCTTCAGTAAAAATTTATTCTGGAACTTTGGCTTTAAGTGCCCAAAATACCAAGTGGTTTTAAACTCACCACTAGCAGCATCTGTTTTCCACATTTTACTGTTTGGTACGCACAAAATGAGACTGAGGTTTTACCTTCTGAGGGGCTTGGTGTGAATCTTTCAACATTTTCTTTATTGTACATGTAACTTTTCTAAAATGTGCCTTTAGTGAACACTGGATGTATGGCTGCTAGAAAATAGCATGTGAAGTGTTTTATGATGCAGCAGAGTTTACCTTTTTTTGGTTGAGTCTTGTCAAACCCAGGATTACAGCTTAAGGAAATCAACAATTTACTCATGTAAGGGTAAAAGTACAGAGCGTTGTGAAGAACAGCCTGTGTGTCTGAAGTGGTTGGGGGCATGAGCTTACAGTAACAAGTGCCTCCTGATGATCTCTTGTGCAGTACTGTCTCCCTCTGGCACAGATCAGTAGGTGCATTTCTAGCCCAGAGCATCACCAACCTTGCAAGGCAGCAACACAACACCTGGCTGTCCCCTTGCTTCTCCGAGGGCATCTTCTCTGGGGCAATCTCACAGGCCATAAAGCAGAATGAGCTCCTTCTGCAGGAGGAGCTGTGGAACAGCTGTGGAAACAGCTCCCCCAAAAGACGAGTGCTTTTGGTTTGTGAAGCTTGAGTCACCTTTCCCTCTATGTGAGGAAGAGGCATTGTCCAAAGGTACATTATTAATTCTGAGTTAAGGTGATATTCTGTAAAGTTGTTTGGTGGCAGTGCCTACTCCAGGCAACTTTCTCCATTTCAGAGGACCATTAGTCCATTTGCTGGTGAACTTTATTTTTCCCTTTCAGTTCAGCCATTTGTGTCAGCCACAGCCCATCCTTCACCATCCAATTATTTATAAATGTCTTTCTCACCCGTGTTGTCAGCTGTAAAAGAACAAAATGCATTAGAGACATGCTGTTCCTTTGTATTACCTCTGACTCTTTGAATAGCGAGGTACTCTGGAGAATAGTTTTTAAAAATCCCTCTATATCTCTATCCTGTATATCTCTGACTTGGCTATCCAATATCAAACTTTTTTTATCTTGGATATAGAAAGGGTAGAGTGTAGATTTATGCTGAGAAACACCTCAGCTAAATGGCGCTACTTCAGAAACTGTCTCAATATTAAACTCTTAATAATGTGAGTTAGTCACTTTGAAAACACATATCTCATTTTGATGTGGATTTACAATTCATTGACCTTTTGCCCTGGATTCAGACTGCATCTGAATAGACAACTTTTGTTCCAAAAGGATGGGAAAACTGGACCAACACAGTTGGTTTCATAGTATGGAAGAATAGAGCAGGAATTGCAAAGATCTGGGCCACCTGGACTCCAGCACACAGAATTCACAGACAATGCAGTCAAGTGTGAACAGGTATATAGATGTTACTAAACCACATTTGAGTAAAAATTCCAAAGGAACAATGGACAGTTGAGACACTGCAACAGTAGGGTCAGTAACATCCACTGATGAAATGGGCAGAATTGAGTTTTGAAGCAATATAGGCATTAAAAATCAAGCTATTCAACATCTGTTTGTGAGCCTAGGGGAAACTGCTCACAGCCAGTTTGCATACAGAGCTGCAGCCTGTCAGATTTAATTGCAATTCACTTGTGTATATTTGGAGGAGTGAGGTCTGATTCTTGTCTTGTTATATGCATGTTCCCATCAAATAGCGATATAGTTACAGGTGGTATACCAGTCAGTGCTGAAAAAAACCCAAAAAACAGTGGAATTGAATGTGGAATTGGACATAAGGTCTCTGGTGTTAGCTTGGGAGCTGCTTCCAGCAGTCAATTTTCCCTTGCTCTTAAGTTGGCTGTTTTTGTACAAGGACACTGAGAGAGGCTTTCCTCTTCCTGTGTCTCAGATTTTCAAGGCTGTATGAGGGCACTGTGGACCTGAATGTTGTCAGTGGTCATTGCTCTCCTGCAGTTATCGTGCCCATTATGAAATGCAATTTATTAAACCATTGTGCTAGCCAGAAACCAATAAACCTCTTTTACAAAAGGAGAGAGAAAATGAGGCTTTGGCTTTTTGTGTGTGTTCTTTTCCAAAGTTAATCAAGTTTCTTCTAAGACCCCAGAATAGTTGTTAATGTGATGACTCAGGTGTTTTCTGGAGAGGCACCCAAGCCCAAGTCTCTGTTTTGAAAGAGTCTAAAAAGGTTCTGCCATGTGAGTACTCTTCTTCCTGGACTGTTGGCTATTGTGGGTTTCTCTTTCTCTTAAGATTGCTTCCCTGAAATCCATACATTCCAAAGAGTCCTGCCTGGAGAATCCCTACTTCCTCCTTGTAACAAAGACTAATCTTTCTTGAACAGCTGTTTAATTATATTGTGAAAAAACACAAGATTTCAGAAAGGGTGGTTATAATACATGTCAGAATAAATCCATTCACATGTGTTACATGTTTAGGGCCGTGTTAGTGTTCCAAGCAGTATTGTGGCTCGTGGGAGAAGTCAGTAAGTGTTGTGTCAAACACCTTGCCATGGCCTTGTTTCAGGCTGCTTCATTTTATCTGAAATTGCAATGTGAAGGAGACTAAGACAGCAAGACAAAAAAGTTAAGGTTTCTTGCATTATCATGGTCATGGTGTACTGGTCTGCAGCTGCTGGACAGCGCTCCTTCCCCTTGGAGCTCTGGAGGACAGCCACAGGGTGCTGGTGGAAACCTGGGGAATCCTTGGCTGCCTTTGTTCTGAAGACATCAAAAAGGTCAGCTGGAGTGATGGTGATGATGGATGATGGTGTGGTGGATGGTTGGAGAAGAGGTGGTTAGAGTGCAGATCTGATATGGGCTAAGCAGGTGAGATACCATTGCAGAAAAGTGATCAATCTAACCTGAGCTGGAGCTGTTGTGGTCCTGTGTTATGGGCTGGAGGAGGTCAGGGCAGAGATGTGCCAAAGCAAATGGGGCTTAAGGGGCATGTGGGCAGAGAGGTGTTCTGGGGGAAAATAAAATTCTTCTCTTGGTGGCACAGGATGTTTTTGACACTTGGGAGTTTGAGGAGATGTGATGTCCAAATCTAGAGATTTCTGTCCAAATCTTAGAGCTGCACAACAGAAACGTATCTTACCGCTCAGTGCTGCTGCAACAGGAATTGCTTAAATGATGTTCTGTGTACAAAGCTGTTGTAATGTGTCCACTGCTGCCTGAAATCACTTGATAATCTGTGCTTGTCTCCATTTTATTAATGAACCCTTCACAACTGCAGAGGATTCCTTCTACGTCTTACAATTAAACATTTGAAAGCAAGAGAGAACTATCTAATATTTTTCTAGACTGAAGATCACTAACTACCTGTTTTCTCCAGAAAGCTTTGACAAAAGAGAGGCAAAGATATTCTCCACAAAACCAAAATTATAAGAGCAAAATAACACCAAAGCAAAATGAGTAAACACTAAGAATCAAAATTATTCCAGTATGTTGATACTACTGGTATAACTGGTTTTGGTATAACTTCTGTGATGACTTTGCTAAATGGCAGCATGCACATCCCAATTAGGAGAGAATTCACACAGTGTGTTAGCTCTGTGAGTCTGGTGCATGGGAATCATTTAACCTTAATGGTAGGTTTTTCTTTCAAATGTGTGTTTGTATAAATGTTGTCATTTTGTTTGCATTTTGGTACAACAGTTTCTTTGACACAGTCTGGGATTTTTTTCATTTCAGTGTGACAGAACTTTTACTGCTGAGGTCCTTCCGGTGAGGTTGGACTGAGCAACAGACCTGGATTTTTTTTTCTTACACCATTAGTGGGTTAAAAACTATGTGTTTGATAGATTTATTGAAGGCTCTCACTCAAGACAAGCGTTCTGCAAGTCTTGAAGACAATATCTTTTGAATGTCTAAAGTTAGATTCTGTGCATCCTAGAGATGTCAGACCATTTCTTTCAGGTTTATGAAAGTGAAGTCTAAAATTGTTGAGGACAGAAAAACTAGTGGGACTGATGAGTATTACACTCATCCAAAATGTGTGTCTGTTTGCAGATTAACAGAAACAGCTGATGCACGTACAGATCTCTCTTGGCCCTCTGGCATTTTAGTGGCTTAGAGACTATCCATACAGTTCAAAGAGTGCAGTAATGAACTGTCTTCAAAGAAGGGAATCTTCCTCATGGGTTCCACTGCATTTGTACAAGAGGCTATTTTTAGATGAAGGAATTTTTTTGCCCCTTTGGAGCTGTAAGACATCTGCGACCTCACCTCAGATTTGAAAAATCTGCTGTGCTGGAAGTAACTCCTTTAAGGCCATCCTTTCATGTTTGCTTTATTGTTATTTTTCATTTGGTTGCAAATATCTGCAGATCTGAAGATAGTTGAAAACTGAACAGGGCTCTGTATTTCTGTAGCTCACATGTGAAGTCAGAGAACACTGTTTTCCTGCATGGTTGATGAAGATGATTGCGTGTCAAAGGATGACCCTTAATCATCTGAATATTTTGTGTATCATTTCCTATCACTGAAGAAAGAAAAGCATTTTATTTTGAAATCAAATGAATGAGCTTAAGATACAATGTTTACTGTACAAAACAGTGTTCAATGATACAACATAAAAAACTTGGTATCATTTTGCACTTCCAGCCCCAGTGCAGAAATGTGAAATGCACACATATAGTCCAGTAGTACAAATTCATAAGTCACCACTCCATATGTTAGAATGCAAACCTTGCATCTGGGAAGACTCCACTGACATCAGTGAGATGAAGATCTGGCTTTTTTTAGACAGGCAGTGGGCAAGAGGCTACACAAATTTTCTGAAAATTATCCCACATTCTATTTTTAATTCAGTAGAAATAAATGACTGGGCTGTGATACATTCTCTTGTGGCTAAGAGGCTAACAGGGATCAAAACAGCTGGCATTATACCTCCTACACAGCCCTTAGCTATTTTAGCTGTAGTTGGGCTGGGCAGCTGCTCCTCCAAATGGCTTGTTCCTAACTCTCTCTGGTAACTGTTCAACATTTCTTGGTGGGTGAAGGAGGCTGTGGCAGGGCATCAGTGCAGCATATGAGATTTGCATCACTTGGAGATGTCAGCAGTGCTTCTTTTGGTTGAATTGCCACTCTCCCTGTCACAGGATTTTTATTTAGCACCTATTCTTTCAGCACAGGATCACTGAGGAAGTGATCATATAGCAAGAGGATTGTCTTCTTTGAACAATGGGAGATTCTTTTGTATGTTTGTACATATACTTGCTGTATTCTTATCTGCAGGTTGGGTGAGCCATCTGCTGGCATTTTTCCTCCAGTTTTGGTTGATTTTATGCTGAAAATACATTTTATTTTTTTTATTGTCCCTCTCCTTGCCCTTTTGAACTGTTGCAGAGGTATTGCCGATACTGAAAATGAGATCAAAGCAGGATACATTTAAATGTGTGAATTTCTTTTTTAGTCACAGTTCACAACCTGCTTCTACCAGCTGCTAAGTAACTTCAGTCGTTCTTCCTCACTCTGAAGGAGAGCTGTTCTTTGTCTGTTCCAGTATTGTCTAAACTGATTGGTATCTGGCAATGTAGGCATATCTTCTTTTTTATTATCAACATGCATGCCATGGACAGGAAAAAATCATGACATAAACGTGTGACAGAAAAAAAAGTACCTTCATGCTGCCTATCACAGGATCAAGCATAAAACAGGGAAGAACCTTCTGTGCATCTTCTGTAACCTCCTTTCAAACTTTTGCTGCTTGCCTGCTTAAAGATTCACGCAGCAACTTACTTGTATACTAATGGCAAGTTAGTGACAACTGGATTCCCTCTTTATTTCACTTTTCCAGAGAAAAATGCACTTTAATTTCACTTCAACCAGAGAAATATTTCAAGGACAAGATTCTGGAAAAAATGTTTCATGTAAACTAGAACTTGGTGTAGTAAATTTGAGTTCCTGGTTATACTTTGATAAAAATGTTCACCTGATTTACTGCTTCTTCAAAAGGCTTTATTTCTAACATGTTAAAATCTATTAGCTGGGAGGACCCAGCTGGAAAATTTCTCCCTGTCTGGTACCGCTAACTTCACTTAGTGCTGCAGTGCGGAGGTCCGAAGGCACGTTACCATAGAGATATCCACAGTAGTTTTAAACCAACTTTAGGTTACTGAGGCTGGAGTGCTAATGATTACTGCAAGATCAGCTGCAGAATGTGCCCTGCCAGGCTGGATGCAGACCTCAGCAGCTGGCTGAACTGACCTCAGCTAACTACAGCCCAGGGGTGCTCCTCTTAGAAGGTGGAAGCACAGGACTGAGATCTTACAGCTCTTGCTGAGACACAGCCACTCTTTTACCAGGGGACCTGAGCAGGTGCATGAGCACCTCAGTTGTGCCACTATTATACGGGAGAGGTAGGTGGCCTTGAACAACTAGATCAGATCTAAAAAGGCCCAGTGGCTGCCCAAATGGGATTGCAGTTCTTGCTGCTCTTCCTCCTTGTTTGGTAACTGACACGGGTTTTTTTGTTTTTGTGATGATGTATTTCACATCTTGGGTAGAGGTTGCACTGTTATATCAATATTCAGGGTGGAAAATAAAATGAGTGATTATTTACTCATCTCACCATCAGCCATAACATCTTCTGTGTAGTTACAAATTTGGGTTCACTGCATGTTTAGTGCTTGCAGATGTCTTCAGTGAGCACGTACGGAAATGGAAATTCATTCCCTCTTGAAGAAAAAGATGCAGTGGAGCACTAAAGTGGAGAATTTAGCAATCAATCTTTAAATAAATCTGGTTTCTTATTTGGTTGCTTCTGATCCCAAATCAGTCAAAAGGAGCCAAGCAAGGTGGATGAGAAGGCTGTTGCTGGTTCTGCTGTCATTATGTTTCTTATCTTGGAGGACCCAGTCATACGAGGCAGCACACGAGTGAAATGCTTTCCTGATGTTGCTGGCAGTGACAGAAGGGTAAAGTGTATGACAGTGCTGTACATATATAAATTCAGGAAGCCTGCTGTGCTGCTTCGTGCTGTACACATTCCAGTGAGAAGTAATAATCTCAGGCAGAAACACCTGCAAGTCTACCTGTCAGGGACAACGTAGACAATCATCAGACCAAGCCATCTCAAATAAGATGGGCACTCTTGCAGCCATTTCATTTTCTCAGAATCAGTCTTTAAAGTAGTAGTAAATCATGCTTATAAATCCTTTCAAATTACAGTGTATTTATCCTATTTGTACAGTCACAGCTTCTTCACTGGTCTTCCAAGGACAATGGAATGATTTGTGGTAGGCACCAGTGAGACTACTGTGTTCATAGTACAATCCAGTTACTTGAACTTGTATAAAGACTTGCAAACCTGTGGCTGAACCTGTGTAAATCATGCACCTTTTGGTAAGTGTCTCATGCAACAAAGAAAATTCGAAGTAACTGGCAGGTATGAGAAATGCAGGAATAGTTTTTGTTTGCTGAGAACATAGGTAAAGCTTCTTCATTTTCCTAATGTGGTAACATGAGCAATAACTACAAAATTATTGCCCTTATTATGTGCAGAGGTAAGGTGAACTCTTTTTTGGTCTGATGTATGAAAAGTTTGAAATTCCAGTGTCCTAAGCTCTGAGATGGCCCAATGCCTTTTATGCTGTGGCTTTTGCCTCCCCAAAGAACAGTGGCTACAGAGACAGTTTCTGCTTTGGGATGAGGATTCCTGCAGCACCACAGAGGTTGTCTCAGTGTGACCAAGTGAGAGCAAACTCCCTTGGCTGGAAGGGTAGTTTCCAACACACAGATGAAGATCCTACTCTCAAAAGAAAAAAAAAAAAAAAAAAAAGATAACTATGCTACTATGCTTAGACTTGCTTTTAGCTTGCCTTTGTAAACTTCCAAGTATACATTTCTTAGCTTGTTCATGGTTAAGTGTTTTCAGGCAATCATATTTTGAATGTGGTAGAAGTGACTGAATAATTTTAAAATACCTCTGCATACATCGTGATTGAAATTAAAATACAAGATTGGAGAATGACTTTCAATTTTTATCTTTAATAGCAAAGTGTATTTTTGGGGGGCTGTTTTAGTGAAGTGAAATATAAAAAGGCCATTTAATACAACAGCATTTCACTGAAACTTGTATGGGACCAACTGTATCTGCAAATATATGTGTGTCTCTGCTGGAAGCTGCAAGAGGAATTGAAACAAGAAACTTCTATAACATGAAATAGTAATCATAAGCCAGCACTTCAGACTTCTATGGGGAAATTGCATTTTCTCAGCATTTTGTTTGTATTCAGTAGACATTTTTTAAAAATTGATGCTGAATTTGGTCAGCAGTGCATGATTCTATAAACTCCCCATAGTTCTCATCACTACCAAAATTACTTCTCACCTTCTTTCTCATCTTTCTACCAACTTTGGTGGGGGCTCTTTTCCTGAGACCTCCACTTGTCTTCCAGAGTACACAAGGCTAATCCCCATCTTAGACCAGATCTCTCTGCATGGTAATTACACCATGCTGGCTGTAAAATTACCTTTAAGTCTATCAGAGCAGTTGTGTCTGACCTACTGCAGATTCATACCTACTGCAGTGGTGTGTCAAGGCCACTTGTTTTTTAGAGTACACAAGGCAAATTCCCATTTCAGAACAGATCTCTCTGCATGGAAAGTACACCATGCTGACTGTAAAATTGCCTTTAAGACTATCAGAGCTGTTGTCTCAGACCTACTGTGGATTCAGGGTATGTTGATTCACACCCGATTTGAAAATATGATTATATCTAGAGGACTTAAAAATGTCTTTGCTTTATTTTTAATGAAAGTTTTCTGAATAATCTGTATCTGTTACATGGCGGTCTCTATGAAAAACATAATGACTGCAAATTACAGAATGTGTCAGGCTGTGCTGTGCTTCTCAGCTATATATGAAAAAGGAGATAGTGTTCCATGGTGCACATAGCATGAGTTCCCAGCAGCAGTACAAAAATAAGTAAAAGAGCATTTTTTGGAGGATTAATAAGTAATAAAATGACTCCTGTGTATTTTGGAAATGTCTAAGGCCTTCAGTAGGAAATGGATGTGGAAGATGTCACACGTGGTGCAAATTATCCTGTGTTGACCATGCTCAGAGATGCAATGTTAGTTTGGTGGCCTGATATGACTCTCTGCAGCTGTTAAGTCTTTGCAATCCTGATCTTCATTGAAGCCTGACTTAGGAAAATATTTCAGGGCACAAGTAGAACCATCCAGCTTGACTGGAAAAACCAGAGCACCCGTTTGACTTAACATTTTCGCAGGGTCATTGCACCCAGAAGAAGTCTAAAACAGCCTTGGGGTGCTCATGACCCGTGTCTGGCAGCAAAATTTGGAGCAGTTGGTTAGCTCCATGCCATTGAGGTCTAAAAGGGAAAAGTGGGATTTCTCCAAGAACCGCGCATGTGAAAATCCATTGTTTTAGTAATTCCATATGGATCCGAAGACTTGAAGTCTAAATTCTATAAGGGGTAGCAATGATGTATTTGCAATGCCATACCTGAAAGGATATGGGGTGCTCCTGTGTTAGTGTTAGGATCCAGCAATTTGCATTACAACTTCATCCCAGGGTGGGACTAGTGAGCATGTCAGAGTGTTCTGTGTTCCCAGAAATGAACTTTTTATGTTCCTTGACTGTAACAGTTACAGATATTTCATTACAGAGGAGGAGGCCTCCCAGCCCAATGCCTCTTATTTGCTTTTGGGAAAGTATTTGATCTTTAACAGTAACTTGCTATGTGAAGTAAAATGTAATTTTTGAACTCTTGGGTCAGAGAGCTGGCCCTTGCAATTGTTGGAATCCACCTCCTCTATCTCCTTTGGTTTCATCAAAGCCTTGAAAAAGTTTATTTCTGGTCTTCTGTGATTTACTGATGGGGATCCTAAGCTGTCATCTCTGCTTCTTCTGATTTATTCATCTAAGAAGCTTCTAACAGAGGGCAACATAGCTCTTTTTATTGTTTGAATTTCACCTCATTTCTATGATTCGTGCAGTCAAGGTTCTCTGCTACCCTACCTATCTTGCAGCTGTTTTTCTTCCTCCAGTTTTTTTAATAGCTTTGCCTGTGGCATTCCAACAAACCCTTTTCGGCAGTCTTGAACAGGATAAATTTATTAAATTCTCTTTCTCTTGAAAACCACATTTATGAATTTATATATTTATACATTTTTAAATAAATATTAAACATGGGTTTATCTGCACTCATTTTAGAGTGATATGTTTTATAAACCTCATATGTTTTATAAAATGATATTGTATTGCATCTTTTGTTCAATATAGCTCAGTGTTTTTGTTCAATAGAACTCTGTCACAGAGTGATACAGAGTAGCACGAGTGGCCCAGATTACTTTACCTGCTCTCTTGGCAGGTCATTTCACCCAGTTTATGACAATCAAATATTTCTTAACTTCTTTGAAAACTGAAACTGAATGGAACCCGGTAAGAAACTTACAGAAGTTACTGTTCCCTGTTGTTGTGTGACATGCACTTGTAGTAATACAATATTAACAGGAAATACAACATATTTGCCTGCAGAGTGCCTGCAAAGACAGCTGTAAAATAAAGAGATATATGAGAGAGTTATATCACAGAAAAGTCAGCAGTAGATTTTTCTGTTGTAGTCTCATGGACTGTAGTGTAACAGTGTGAATAATTTATGCATAAGCAGCTATTCCTTGGAGTTGTACATGATACAGGGTCTAATCCACTGAAGTGAAGACATCTTGTCTTATAAGTTCTGTGTTGGTGAAAATGTTTGTCTGTGAACTGAAACTAAAATATTTGATGTCTTTTGAACACTAGAGTTCTTAAAAGAGTGGTTGGAAAGTGTCAGGCTTTTAATGTCCATGTGATCTCTTGGAGAGGAGATCTCCTCCACAATTCATGATATGCATATGTATAGTCCCTGTCACTTAATAAGGGCTTAATTCGGTGAGGTCCTGAACATTTGGGCTATGCTGCCTTTAACTGTACAAGAAGCCCTTTTTATCTCCAGAAATATTGCTCATAAAATACAATTATACAATTGCTGAGCTGAGTTCAGCCTCTGCAATGTAAGATGCATTGAAACTAGGCAGCTGCAACTCTTCTTTGGGGAGAGAAAGTTTGGCAGTTAACATTGCACACAGCAGGCAGAACTTAGACTTTTAATTCTTAAGGGTAGAAGTTCATGCTGTGCATGTTCAGAAGCCATGGGAGAGAATTGATTGCTGTGATATTTGCAAGAGGGTTGTGCTTCACTATGTGTGCAGAGTATAACAGTGCAATTTTTTTTTACCTTCTCAATAATATGTTGGTAGTAAGTTGTATAATTACATCCTCATGATGGACAATCTTTGTGCTGGACAAAAATGCCTATATTGTGTTCAAAGAGATGTCAGTACCTAAAAACTGGAGTAGCAGTAAGAGGTCTCTGTAGAACATTTGCATGAGTCTTGTAAGGCTGGGTCTGAACCCATGGCACTTAATTTAATGGCACTTCTCCTTGGTAAGACTGGAACAAAATGTCCAAAGAAAGACTTTTCCCAGAAAGCTTTTAATTTCACACACACACAGAGTTTAAATAGTGATGAGCAATACCGAAATTATTATTGCTTATTGTGTAAGTAATAATTTGCACTGGTTCAGCAGGCCAGGGGAAGGTCTATTGTATGCTTTCTTTCCATGCTTTTGCAGAGCTTATTTGGATTGCAACTGTATGCAAAAGTTAAATCCTAAAATCAGATGCTGATCCTATCTGCATTTCTATGAACAGATAATGGCAAGTCAAATTTTCATGACTCCATTCAAGTTTGTAGGACTGGGTAACTAAGCTTAATCAGAGTATTTCTTCCTTCTGCCAGCTATGAATTCTTCAGGTACATCTAACACTTGTTTCTCTGCTCCTCTGGGTCAGAGCTTCCCCTTTCTCTGCCACTTCATGTATGTCACTTATACCTACTTGTATAAATACTCCTTTGACTCTTCCTTACTCTTCACCTCTGTCTGGGTAGGGCTCATAGGATCAGTCAGCCTAATATTAAAGTGAGAGGTGATCTTTGAGAACTGTGAAATAAGTGAGACAACCTTTGTAAACACTTTAGTCTTGAACGATAAAGCACAGAGGGTGGAAATGCTGGGTTTGGGTAACGTTTATGTGGCTTATTTTGATGACTCACAAGTGGGCAAGGCACTGTGCATATCACAGAGTGTGATATCCGGATATCAGTCCTGGAGAATTTGAGACATTACTGCTGCTCTCTGGATTAGCTGCAGTGGCTTTGTCAAAGCTAAAATAGAAACTTGAACTGAATTAAGTGTGATCATGAATTATTCAGTCAGCATGAGAGCCTTGGAGCTGTTTATTTTGATGAGAATTTGGCTTTGATTTTCGTTGTCTGCACAATTTTCAGTGTGAGACATGGCACAGACTTTCATGTTGATAATTTGTAGTTACACAATAACAGACAGTACTGAGCTGGAGGCTTTGTTACAGGAGACAGCATCACTCATGATACCTGAGATGGTAGGGTCTGCTCTGGGAGTAATTTTATTTGTGAGTTTCTAACTAAAGGATCAATGCCAAAATAGTTAATTTTGACATATATGTGAATGCTATTTTTGAATTTTAAAGTCAATGTTTGACTGTAATGGGAAAAATGTCCATAGTGTCTGTTATCCTATGGACTTGGGAATACTTTGTTTTACTGGTGTTTGTACTGTGAATTTGCAATTTGCAGTGTTGTTGGGTTTTGTATTTTTGTGGGGGCTTGGGGATTTTCTTTCAATAGAGTTCCTAGGCATAATTCTAAGACATATCCTGGGGATGCTGAAGTTCTAATCAAAAGCCAAACTAGCTTTCAGCTGCCTGCTCCCTAACTCAACAGTCAAGACAGAAGTGCTGCAAAAAAAAAATGGTGTCTGACCCTGTGAAGGAGCAGGGAGGAGAGAACATTATGTTTTCAAAGGACACATATCTGTCCTTTATGCACAATACCCTGTTCTTTACTGGAGTTTATTTTGGTATTTTTGTAAAATGTAGATCAAAGTTCAATGCTGAGGTTTTTTTCTAACTGCAAGACAATTCAGAAAACTTCAATAAATGACTCACTCATCAGAACATGCTTGTTCTGGGTTTTGTTGGGGGGGGGGGGTTGGCTTTTTTTTTTTTTTTTTTTTTTTTGTTCTTTGTTCCAGCAAGAGGAATATATTGTTTTATGGAGGTTTTAGGCTGAGATAGTATGTAGGTGTCTTTCAGGAGCTGGCAAAACAAGATAGGAACAGACCTCTTTGAACCAGGAAAAAATTCCTTCCAGCAATGTCCACCCAAGAGAAGAAGTAAGGGGAGGTAGCACAAAGCCAACACTCCAATGGTGACATCCATCACATCCATCATGCGTCTCTGTAAAAGCAGCCTGGTAACCACTGCGGCCTAGGGCTGATGGTGAAAACCAGCAATGTCTACAGTGAATGATGTTGGAGAAATGGTAGAACAAAAGTCACATATGTTGGTTTTTCATGACTTGGTTTTTGGTAGCAGGGGGACCACGGCTGTGGCTTCTGTGAGAAGCTGCCCGAAGCTTCCACCACTGCAGCAGAGTTAATCCCTGATGGATCTGAGGAGGGACGTGCTGCTGGCCAGGCTGGGACAGTGAGAGATGTTGGTAATGCCTCTGTGAGATTTAAGAAGAAATCACAGCAAAAGTGGTGACTCGGTTTTAATTCCAGCCAGAGAAGAGAAGGAGGTGAGAACAGTGAGGGAAACAAGGTGGAGACACCAAGGTCAGTGGAGAAGGGCAGGAGCTGCTCCAGGCCCCAGAGCTGAGATTCCTCTGCAGGCCCTGGTGAGACCACAGTGAAGCAGCTGAGACCCTGCAGCCCCTGGGGATCCACGGGGGATGCAGAGATGCACCCACAGCCCCTGGGGATCCACGGGGGATGCAGAGATCCACCCACAGCCCTGGGGATCCACAGGGGATGCAGAGATCCACCCACAGCCCTGGGGATCCACGGGGGATGCAGAGATCCACCCACAGCCCCTGGGGATCCACGGGGGATGCAGAGATGCACCCACAGCCCCTGGGGATCCACGAGGGATGCAGAGATCCCCCCACAGCCCCTGGGGATCCACGGGGGATGCAGAGATGCACCCACAGCCCCTGGGGATCCACGGGGGATGCAGAGATCCACCCACAGCCCTGGGGATCCACAGGGGATGCAGAGATCCACCCACAGCCCTGGGGATCCACGGGGGATGCAGAGATCCACCCACAGCCCCTGGGGATCCACGGGGGATGCAGAGATGCACCCACAGCCCCTGGGGATCCACGAGGGATGCAGAGATCCCCCCACAGCCCCTGGGGATCCACGGGGTATGCAGAGATCCACCCACAGCCCCTGGGGATCCACGGGGGATGCAGAGATCCACCCACAGTCCCTGGGGATCCACGGGGGATGCAGAGATCCACCCACAGCCCCTGGGGATCCACGGGGGATGCAGAGATCCCCCCACAGCCCCTGGGGATCCACGGGGGATGCAGAGATCCCCCCACAGCCCTGGGGATCCACAGGGGATGCAGAGATCCACCCACAGCCCTGGGGATCCACGGGGGATGCAGAGATCCCACAGCCCTGGGGAGGTGCCCGTGCTGGGGCGGGTGGGTGCCTGCAGGAGGGGGCTCTGACCCTGTGCACACTCCATGGACAGAGGGCCCTGCTCCAGGCTGGAGCAGCCTGTCCTTGAGGGCTGCAGCCCGGGCACAGTGACCCACGCTGCAGCAGTCTGGGAGGGCTGTGTGCCCCTGGAGGGACTCAGGCCGCAGCAGTCTGGGAGGGCTGCTGCTGGTGAGACTGGGACCTGCTGGGGAAGTTCCAGAGAACTCCCGAGGGAGGGACCCCGTGGCCTCCCAGGGGAAGGACTCCTCTCCCTGAGCAGCGAAGAAAACCTCGGGTCAGGAACTGACCAGAACCCCCACTCCTGTCTCCCTGTGCTGCTGGTGGGAAGGAGAGAGGGGTCTGGGGAAAAGGTGTATTGAGGGCTTATTTTTACTTCTCATTATCCTCCTCTGATTTTGTTAGCAATAAACTCAATATCTTTAATTTTAGACTATTTTACTCTTGGAGTGTTTTCTCCCAGTCCTTATCTCAGCTCATGAACCCTTCATGAAATATTCTCCCCCCTCTCCAGCTGTGGCACGGAGGGTGCGAGGTTTTCACGGGTGCCTGCATTTGGCCAGTGTCAAACCATGACACCACAGCACATACCTTGAGTCAATTTTTTTTTTCCCCTTTTAACCTTTGTAGTAGAGTTCATAACTACGTACATGTGCACTTGCACACCAATGTTTCAGGTGCTGCTTCTGACTGCTCTCACACTCTTGAGGGGCATAATCTTAGTGATTTTGTTTACTTTCGGTAAAACACTGTATAGTTTATGCTAAACAGTGGAAACCAAGAAAACTACATTTTTCAAGTTATCTACTACAGGGAGAGTAGTCTTAAATTAATTGGGGTAAGTAACTCAGGTGTATGTAGGTAACTTCCAGGTGCTTTTTAATCAGTGTTTGGAAGACAAAGTAAATTTTATATTAAAAAAAAATTGAGTGTAGAATAGCAGTATACTTCACGAGTTATGAATATACACCTATGCCAAGAAGAGATGGAAGACTATCATGATTATTTAGCTAATTTCCTCCTGCAATATTGTGTTCTAGCTGTTTCTGTTCATATTTCTATGACCACATTACCTGAAATTTCGAGTATTGAAACTCATTTCTTGGGGGTTTTGTATCAATTTTAATAGCCATGCCCAAGAATTGGCCTCCTGTATAGACCATAAACCTGTCTGCCTGTTACCTTCTCTTGGGCAAGTGTAAGGAGCCTTAGGCAACAGAGAGAAAAGAGGGCACATGGAGAAGGATCACTCCCCAGGCCTCTTTTGACTTATAACTGAAGGGCCTGTCAGCTGAGGTTATGTTCCTACTGATGTGTTCTGCAGCAGCACAGGGGCCTACCTTTGCTAAGTTCTGTTCAACTGCACTTTTAACAATGCCCCTTAGTGGCCTGCTCTATCAGATTTCTTGTATTGGGAATACTCTTGGTGAGTCATTTTTCATTCTGCTCTACACTGCTCCTGCTTTCATAGATACCTGTTCAGTTCCTTAGGAAGAGAGCTTCCTAGAAGAAGCAGCCTGGTCTTTTTAGTTATCCAAAAATACCTTGAAATTTCATGATTATTCTTGTTACTTTACTTTTTATTTTTTGTTAATCTATCTCAAGGAGAGCAAAAGCTTATGTACAACATTGAAAGTGTTGGTTCACCATAAATTTACATGGTAGGATAAAGTTGTTTTGTTTGGATCTTTGTTCCTAGCCTCACATTGGTTGCTTTTTTGACTACTTCAACGTACAAAGATGAAAATACTGTTAATTTTTATGTCTTTCTGTATCTGTAGTCTTGGACTTTGCTCTCTCCCAGACACCAGTGCATGTAATTTTGAAACAGCTCAGTCTCAGCTGGTGTGTTTTTCCCCAAGGTAAAGGGATTTGATCGGATTCCCCAGTAATGTGTGTGACTCATACTTCTGCGAAGTTGAGAATGGACAGTAATGACAGGTGGATTTACAGAAAGAACTCTCTCCATGCCAAGATCCATAAGTCTGGACATAATCTGTTCACTTTGACAGATGTGTGGAAAAGTTCATTTTCCTTTCACCTCTTCACACTGCGAGGGCATTAACATAACTTACCTGCCATGCATATTTAGTGAAGTGAAATTTGTGTGCTAACAAATAATAAATATACTAAATAATATAAATAACTATTATAATAAATTATATTTTCAGAAAAAATATACTTTCAGAATAAATATACTTTCAGAGAAACTTCTGTTGATAAAGTCAAAAGTGTTCAAAGTAAACTTGATGCATTCTGTAGTTGGTTTTCTTTCCATAAATCTAAGAACACAGCAGTTTGGAAATTAAAGCACTTGTCCAATAAATGAGCTTTAATTCCTCTCTTGTCAGTAGAGGCTGGAATGTGATTGCTGTGCAGCAGCCAGGCTGGCAAGGGATAGGCAAAGCTGTGGCTGAAGTGATCAGGTATTGCAATAGCACCACTTGGAGGGACTACATGGACTTCAGGGCTCCCTTCAAGCCAAAAGTTTTGTGATTCTTTATGCATTGGTGTTTCCATGACCATCTCAAGCCATTAACCAAACCCTTCTTCTTATTCATGTTCTCAATATCTGGGGGAAGAGGAGGAAGTTTGGCAGTGCTGTGAGTTTTGAGACACCCTACATGGTCGGTGGAGACAGGGATGATCTTCATTTTCATGCCCTGCTGCTTTGTGAGCAGGAAAGCATAAGCTAAGATGAGCTATAAATGTCAGGGTTAGGGGTGTAAGGGACAGTGTCACTCTGTGCTTGCCCTCGTTTTGCATTTTCCAGTTTTCCCTCTGCTTTGGCCACTTCCAAAGACAGGATGGTGGACCGAGATTGGTTGATTTGACCGAGTTTTTGATTGTTCCTCACAGGTTTTTTAAAAAATTTGAATGTGTTTAGAAATGTCCCTACAGATTTTTTGGGTTTTATTAAGGAGCATCCTACTCAAATGTGTTCAACCAGCTGTGTCTAGAGCACCAAATCTGTTCTATGTTAACATCAAGAGCCAGAATTTTGGTAGTGATCTTAATAGTAGATCATGATTCTTGAATCCACAGAACAAAAATTTGAGTGGTGAGAAACTGTGTATACAAACTGCAGGACTGCTTCCAGATACTGTTGAAAGCCCTAATCTGTAAATTGTAAGAATAAATGGGATGTGGACTACCCTCTATGGATTGAGGGTGTCTGAGTCTTTTGTAGCCTTGAAAGGTCTCAAAGTATCTGCTGCTGTGAGCAGAATTGAGGACTGCTCAACAGTGGTAGTTTGTATACCAAATGTAGCACTGTAATGGCTGAACTGGTGTCTTTCCTGCTTGTTTGTTCTGTTGTTCTATTATGATAATGTATTCACAAGGAAGCTGCTTCCAAACTGTGAACAGAATGTAAAAAATAATATTCTTTCTTCAGTTATCATTTTATGTCAGATACATGTTTATTATGTTAGACCTCATAGGATTATTTTACAAGTGTCAGCTTGCTTGTTCAAGAAGTTATCTAAAATCTCTATCAACTTGATACTGATAGTTCTTTCTCAATTGTTGTTTTCCTTAGGATGATCTGCTACTTGTGACCTGTTGGTACTAACTGCCTTTTGTTTCCCCCTCTCTTCCCCATATCTTTCAGAGGTTTACCTGTATCCCCCTGGTTTGCTTTTCTTCCCTTACCACTGATTTTAAATTGAAACAGCAAGATTATATGATCACTACTGACTCTAGTTGCTTAGAAATTGATGACTTATGTTCCAGGCAGGAAAAAAAGGAATGAGAAATAGAGAAGAAACAGATCTGTGGTTTTGACTAATTTTCTAATTTCTTATTTGAAGCACAAGTCGGGATACCATATAGAGAGAAATGAGAATGAAGGAAGAAAGACATCTGAGCATCTGTTCTTGAAGCTAATTCTGAGACAGAACTTTTCAGCTTTGCACAAAAGGAATTGTAGAAAAGGACTCTGAGAACAAAACAAAACACCCCAATCAACTTAGGCATTCAATATGTTACCAACTGCATAATTCACAGAAATTCTATTTTAGGTATTTGATCCTTACTTTGAAGTTTTTATGAGGAGTTCTGCTTGTCTCCAGAAGTGGGGAGGGACCACGTTAGACCTGTTGTTTGCAAACAGAGCAGGGCTGGTGGCAAGAGGCCATCTAGGGCACAGTGATCATGGGATTATAGGGTTCTCAATACTTGGTGAAATCACATCATTAAGACTTTTACATTAGACTTCTGGAGGGCAGACCTTTGCCTATTTAAGAGATCTATTTTGAGAGTTCCTTGGGAAGCAGCCCTTAAAAACAAAGGGGTCCAGGAAGGATGGGCATGCTTCAAAACAGAGATCTCGAGGGCACAGGAACAGACTGTCCCTGTGTGCCAAAAGATGGGTTGACAAGGCAAACGTCCAGCCTGGATTGGCCACAAGGTTTCGAAGGAATTTAGGAATAGAGAGAGGGTGTATCATCTTTGAAGGAGGGTCAGGGCTCTCAGGAAGTGTTTTAGGGGGTTGCTGGGCGTGAAGGAAAAAAAATTAGGGGGGGCAAAGCTCAGTTTGAACTTAATTTGGCACCTTTTGTAAAGGATAATAAAAAATGTTATTACAAATATATTAACGGCAAAAGGAAGAGTAAGACCAGCCTTTGTTCTCTATTGGATGCAGGAGGGAACTAAGCAACTGCAGATGAGGAGAAGGCAGAAGTGCTTAACACCACTTTGGCCTCAGTCTTTAGAGGGAAGATGGTTTGTCCTCAGCACACCTGTCCTCCTGGGCTGGTAGGAGGTGTCAGGGAGCAGAATGGGCCCCTGATATCCAGGAGGAGGCAGTCAGAGAACTGCTGAACCCTTTGGATATCCATAAATCTCTGGGTTCAGATGGGATCCATCCTTGGTGATGAGAGCTGGCAGGTGAGCTTCAAAGCCACTCTCCATCATTTACCAACAGTCCTGGCTCACTGGTGAGGTTCCAGAGGACTGGAAGCTGGCCAGTGTAACACCATTCACAAAAAGGGTGGGAAAAAGGATCCTGGTAATTATAGATCAGTGAGCCTGACCCCAGTACCCAGAAAGGGAATGGAACAGATTGTACTGGGTGCCATCACACAGCACTTACAGGATGGACAGGGGTATCAGCCCCAGCCAGCACGGGTTTGGGAGGGGCAGGTCCTGTTTGACCAGCCTGGTCTCCTTTTATGACCAGGTGACCCTGGTGGATGCAGGAAAGGCTGTGGATGTTGTGTACCTGCACTTCAGCAGGGCCTTTGGCCCTGTGTCCCTCAGCACACTCCTGAAAAGCTGCAGCCCAGGGCTGGGACAGGATCACTCTGTGCTGGGTCAGGAACTGGCTGCATGGCCGGGCACAGAGTGGTGGGGAAGGTTCTGCACCCAGCTGGTGGCACCAGGGGTGTTCCTCAGGGGTCTGTGCTGGGGCCAGCTCTGCTCAATCTTTTTATTAGTGACATGGATGAGGGCATTGAGTCTTCCATCAGTAAATTTGCAGATGACACTAAGCTGGGAGCGTGTGTTGATCTGCTGGAAGGTGGGAGAGCTCTGCAGAGAGACCTGGAACAGTTGGATGGATGGGAAGAGTCCAATGGGATGAAGTTTAATAAGTCCTGCATTTTGGCCAAAATAACCCCCTGCAATGCTCTAGGCTGGGGATGGTGTGGCTGGACAGTGCCCAGGCACAAAGGGACCTGGGGGTGCTGTGACAGCAGCTGGACATGAGCCAGCAGAGTGCCCTGGGGGCCAGGAAGGCCAAGGGCTCCTGGCTTGGATCAGGAATGGTGTGGGCAGCAGGAGCAGGGAGGTCATTCTTTCCTTGTACCATGATGGTGAGGCCACACCTTGAGTGCTGTGTCCAGCTGTGTCCCCTCAGTTTAGGAAGGACATTGAGTGCTGTGTCCAGCTGTGTCCCCTCAGTTTAGGAAGGACATTGAGTGCTGTGTCCAGCTGTGTCCCCTCAGTTTAGGAAGGACATTGAGTGCTGTGTCCAGCTGTGTCCCCTCAGTTTAGGAAGGACACTGAGACATTTGAGCGCGTCCAGGGGAGGCACCGAGGCTGGAGAGGGGCTTGGTGCACAAATCCTGTGAGGGGCAGCTGAGGGAGCTGGGGGTGTTTATCCTGGAGAAGAAGAGACCCAGGGGTGACCTCATCACTCTCTACAACTCCCTGGAAGGGGCTGTATCAGGTGGGGTTGGTCTCTTTCTCCAGGCACCAACCGACAGAACGAGAGGACACAGCCTTAACCAGGGCAAAGGGAAATAGAAGTTGCATATTAGCAAAAAGTTTTTTACAGAAAGGGTGATAAAGTATTGGAATGGTCTGCCCAGGGAGCTGGTGAAGTCACCATCCCTGGGTGGGCTTAAAGAAAGACTGGATGTGGCACTGTTGCCATGGTTTAGCTGAGGTGTTAGAGGTGGGTTTTCCACTCAATGATCTTGAAGGTCTCTTCCAACCTGGTGATTCTGTGATTCTGTCATAATCATCTTATCTCTACCAAGACACGAAGTCTTGGCACACAGCTCATGGTGAAGAACATGTGGAGTGTGCAGCCAGAGGTATCTCTATGGCAGGTTCCCTGAGGAACCCAGTCAGGCTGGTATTGAGCACAGAAGAAGTGCAGGGACTGCTCTGGGCTGGTGGATATGATAAGTTATTTATTCTGTGCCTAGCCATGCTTGGTCTCAAACGCCTCACTGCCAAATGAGTGCTATCCCACAAGATAAAGGCAAGGTTGTGGGGAAGAAGGAGGTGGGAAAGAAAGTTAGGGCTTAATGTTTTTTATCAGACAGAGGTCACAGAAAAGGAGCTCAAAGGTCATGGGTGAGAGTACACAACCCAGACTGGATTTCATTACCCAGGGGTGAAAGTAGTCATGGAAGGAAGGGCTCTTCTTCCTCTTGATTTAGTTCTGCTCCCTTGTAAACTTCTAATTGTCTTGTGTGCAGTGACATAGCTTTAACTGGGGGTGTTGATATGGCTTCAGCTCAATTCTGTTTGCTTCTGAGAGGCAAAAGAACCAGATGCAGGTTGGTGAACACTATCCTTGAGATACACCCAGAGCCTGCCAAATCTACAGGTCTTGTGGATTTGGGGCCCCCTGTGTTGCCTGTGGATGCAGTATTTTCGTGCTCATGCCTCAGTATGTTTTGTCACACGTTTGTTAACAGGCCACCACTTCCTAATGCATGTGCACATTTTTTACCTTTGCATGTCACGGGTCAGCTTTCTGTCAGGAGTGCCAGCAGAGACTGCAGTGGCTTTAAATAAATAAAACTTTATTTCTTCTAAGTAGTATGCGTGTTTGATCATTGTTTTCGGAAAATAAAATAGCATGACCTTGCATTGACTCCTCGGAACTGAGCTATCGACTGTGTAATGCTCCTCTGGACTCCGAGTGGCATTGGGCCGGCAGGAGGGGGCAGCTGGTGGAGCAGAGGGAGCTGCAGCCCTCTAGTGGGGGCGAGGAAAACGAAGGACTCGAGCAACCCAGGAAGCAGATGTAAAAGTCAATTGGAAACCCACAGCAGGGAGAATTCGACAGGAAAAAAAAAAATAAGAACAGTGAGTACAACACCCAACAATTTGACAAGGTGGCAGAGGGCAGTCCTGCCTGAGAGAGAGTTGCTGAAGTTGCTGGGACAGTAGCTGTACTGGTGGGTGGAGAGGATAAAGAGGCAGTCAGTCAAATAAATGAGTGAGGTAGGGAAAGATGGTGTCTGGAATAGCTGGGGAGGTCAGACCAAAAGCCATCTTGCTCAGGACCAGGTCTCCAGCAGTATTAGTATGTACTGTAGGAGTGAATCATCCTACTTAGCCTCCCAGGCCTTGTCAAATTATAATTTAGGGGCTTTTTGACTCAGAGGTGAAAAGAGCTCTTCAGTTTCCTCCCATAAATCTGCCCCTTCTTTATAAACACAAATTGCTAAACAGGCCAAGGGATGCACCCTTGTAACAGTTGAACCTGACAAAGAATGAATGAGGGGGAGACTCCAGAGAAAGAGAGGTGGAGTGTTAAACTATACAAAAGTGCACGTGGATCGGATTTGAATGGAACAGAAGCGATAAAAAAACTGAAAGAGGAGAAAGATTGTGATATAGTTCTACTAAGGAAGGCAAGTCAAAGGAAAAGGGGAGAAGAACAGAGGAGTGTAGCTTTGCTGAGCAGTGGAAGGGGAGCTGGACACCTTGTCTGGAGTGCTGCAGCAGGCAGAAGTGCAGGACACCAGCTCCAGGCCAAGGGTGTTGGACAACAGCTCTTGGCCCTGTGCCTCATGAGGGAATTCAGGCAAGACTAAAGGCAGTTAGTCCACGGTTGTGGACTGCAGTTTGGCCAGGAAAAAAAAAAGAAAAAAGAAAGAAAGAAAAGAAAAGGAAAGAAAAGAAAAGAAAAGGAAAGAAAAGAAAAGGAAAGAAAAGAAAAGGAAAGAAAAGAAAAGGAAAGAAAAGAAAAGAAAAGGAAAGAAAAGAAAAGGAAAGAAAAGAAAAGGAAAGAAAAGAAAAGGAAAGAAAAGAAAAGGAAAGAAAAGAAAAGAAAAGAAAAGAAAAGAAAAGAAAAGAAAAGAAAAGAAAAGAAAAGAAAAGAAAAGAAAAGAAAAGAAAAGAAAAGAAAAGAAAAGAAAAGAAAAGAAAAGAAAAGAAAAGAAAAGAAAAGAAAAGAAAAGAAAAGAAAAGAAAAGAAAAGAAAAGAGAGAAGAGAAGAGAAGAGAAGAGAAGAGAAGAGAAGAGAAGAGAAGAGAAGAGAGAAGAGAAGAGAAGAGAAGAGAAGAGAAGAGAAGAGAAGAGAAGAGAAGAGAAGAGAAGAGAAGAGAAGAGAAGAGAAGAGAAGAGAAGAGAAGAGAAGAGAAAAGAAAAGAAAAGAAAAGAAGAGAAAAGAAAAGAAAAGAAAAGAAAAGAAAAGAAAAGAAAAGAAAAGAAAAGAAAAGAAAAGAAAAGAAAAGAAAAGAAAAGAAAAGAAAAGAAAAGAAAAGAAAAGAAAAGAAAAGAAAAGAAAAGAAAAGAAAATAGTGGTACAATGAAACAGGGAAATTGTAATAGCCAAAGAACAGGCTGAAGTGTCAGTCTTCACCAGCAGAGTGGATAGAGGAAACTGAGCTGGAGGGAAGTGCAAAAGAGCCCTGGCAAAGATGCAGAGATGTGGCCAGGGGAACACAAGGCTGAGGTGAAAGCTGGGGCAAAAGGAGATTCCTGTTACCTGCTTGCAAAACCAAAGGGGCAGGGGTCTGAAAACACTACAAAGCCGAACGAAGGGATGCACTAGGGAAGGGGAAAGGGAAAGGGAAGAGGGCAGGGAGCCCTCAGGGCAAAAGGGTATCCAAAGGGACCTTTAGCATCTGTGTGTTCTCAACTGGCACATCCACCCTGAGCCTTTTCAGGAGGCTGAATTCACCAACACCTTTGTTTCACTGCTTGGTTGTCTCTATCTGCTATTGTTGCTCTGAAGCAGCACAGAATTATGCGAGAAGATTTTGCTGTACTAATTAGTCAACGCTAATTACAGTGGCGTGTTGGTAATTATTGATGATTCATAAACTGCAAGGGCTGTAAGTCTGCAGGCATAATGGGATAAAGACTTTTGTAGTGGTGATTTAGAAAGGTGAAAATTCAATGAAGTAGTAAGTGCATTTTGCTTAATGGCACTGCTATGATAGTAAGGTAATTGGTGATCACTGATTTGCACAAAAGCATAAGAGCAAAGAAAGTGCTATTGACTTTGTCTAATTATTTGTTCCTTAGCTGATTCCTGTGGAGATTGCTTAGGAGATTACAATGATACTGAAATGATATTGGGCAGTTAAAAAATGTTAAAATAAACGTTTTTTCACTGTTTTAAGCTTTTATTATTTCTAGGTGGTTATTTCTTTGCTGTCAACACAGTGTCTGCTCCTCTGCTCACTGAAATTGGGTATTTTCTCACCGGCCTCTTTGGAATCAGGCTTGTCTCTGCATGTTTTACCAGAAAAGTCTATTATGGCTACTACACTAATTGATTTAGGTTGCAGATCTATTAGCAGTCCTTCCTGGCAGTCAGTCAAATAATGAGAGCTTTATTTAAATTGGAAATCATCAGCAATGTGATATTCACTTAAGTGAGGAAATGGACAGAGGTATGGTAGTGGTATCACTAATAGGCAATGTCCACATGGTGATATTCTTCTGGGAGTTCAGGAGATGTGGAATTAGTTCCCTCAGGCGAGGGAGAGATCTGTAGGACATTTGTGAAGGCCAGGCACACGTCATTATTTTTGCTGCCTCCTTTAGCTGAGTTTTGACAGAGAAAAGTGAGTCAGTCACTTATATCCACAGCAGTTTGGGCATATAAATCCAAGGGTCTGATTCAGGTTGTAAAACAACACTCAGAACTTTATTACCAGAAAGGAGGATGTCAGACATAGTTTTTTCTGTATCTAATGAGAAGGTTTATTTATCTTTCCCGTACTCAGGCTCATTGCCAGTCTTAATTTGACAGTTCCATCAGTTTCTGTGCATTGTATAAGTAATGAAGTTGAGCATTTTAGGAACTTAAAGACTGCACATAGCAATCTTTCAGGTATAACAGCATCTGTTTTGCCTCCCTCTGTGGTTCTGACCCCATCATGTCTGCACTGAGCAGGACAGGGACACTTTCAGCTACATCAGGGGTCTCAAATTTTCTAATTTTCACCTAGCCTTCCTGCTGTTAGCAAAGGCAGGAGCACCCTGAATCTGGAAGGAAGGGAGGAAGAAAGACCCTGAATTTTTTGTCCTTCTGTTTAGTGTTTTCTATTCATGAGGCTGACACAGAAACAGCTGGGAGAAAAACTCTGAGTCAGAGTCTGAGTGAGTAGATTTTGTTGCTGTTGTTTTAAAATAAACAGGATAAGAAAAGTGGCTAATCTATAAAGTAATCTCTGTAAAGGACTTGATAGACTTGACTGCATTGATCTATGTCTTGGACACAGTTATTCCATTTTTGACAATACAGAGTGACTAATGCTGGATGTCTTCTGGAGTGGTAGAAAGTGGAAGGCATTAATTTACAATGTGAGTTCCCTGATATTTTCCTGGCATTATTAAATCGATAATAAAATAAATATCTGTGTCCAAATACACATGGATGTGTCTGTATTCTTCTTTTGTTGGAGAATCTCATGCTCTCAATCTGTGACAGTTTGAGCTATGTATTGTCAAAAAATATGCTTTTCCTTTGAGACTGACTGAAGTCTGTTGTGTAGTCTTACAGATTTATCTAATGAGATTACTTTGATTTCTTTTACTCAAAGTGTATGATTATTAAAGATTTATTTAAGAGTTTCCTACTGAGTACCATTCGAGTGTGAATGCGCTGTTTTTGTCTTTTGGCTGGGGGGAGGAGGACTTGTGAGCTTTCAGAGAACTGTTTCTTTCACTTACCCTTAACTCATGTTTGATGATGGATGCAAACTTCCATTTCTGTTCAGATACACTCACTGGCACTAAACTTCATCCTGCTACAGCAGGAGCTCAAGTGGGAAGCGAAGCTTTTCTTGAGAAAAGGAGAGGTTAACTACACTTATATTGGGGGCAGTTTTTGCTTTGGAAAACAGTGGCAGGCTTTGTAGTTTAATCTTTTGGAGTAGTGCCCGTTACCACCCTCTGACGTACGTTGTTGGGTCGAGAAGAATCGATGTGCAGTGGTGCATGAAAGTCCAACGTGTCAATTGTAGCTATACATAATGCCACTGTCTCACACACAGTTAATGCTTAACACAGCATTGTGTTCTCTAAAGAAAAGGGTAGAATATCGGGAACTTTATCTCTTTTAGATGTTTATACACATTCCTTTGAAAAATACATTTTTTTAAGGATTAAGTGTTGCCTGTAAGAAAGGCTAGAACTAATGAGCACCGCAGAGGAAAAATGCCACAAAAATAAGGCTCCAGCATTCCCATGTGCCAGGGAACAGCCTTGGGAATCTGCCTACAATTAGGGCTTTAGTCAGATTACATGTCTTGCAGGGTGACTGCTTTAACCCACCTACACCTGGGGCACCTGGGGTAACTGGTAACCAGGAGGGCAAAGAATCTGCCTTTTTGGAGATGGGTAACTTGCAACTAATTCTCCTTATGCGTGAACATTTTAAGGGTTTAAAGACTCTTCTCATTAAGTACATGCACCTGTGTGAGGACATATGTATTGTTCTGTTGCTTAACAACCTCCTGTAGCTAATGATCTGAAGTGAAACAAATCAGTAGTGCACAGGAGAAGTGTACTGAAATGTGTCAAGACACAGAAAGTATTAACATAGTCCAGTTCCTAAGAAGTATAACAAACAAAGCAGCCACAGCCCACATGTACTGGCTTTCCTGCAGCAGGTTTAAATTATGATGTGCTCTCATGTCTTCTGAAAATGTCATGGCTCACACAGTAGTGATTTTTTTTTTTTACCTGAAAATTGAAGGCCATGGTCCTGGAAAACAACTTTAAATCGGCAACCCAAACCAGTTCCCTTTTCTGAAAAGTCACTTCTTTCCTTATCAATCCCATTAAAACATTATTATTTAGGATATGTCACAAGACCTTTAATAAAAGTTCTGTATTGCATTCAAATGCATAAATTTTGGCCAGAGATAAATAGCTTTCTGTAGTCTCCAGCAAAAACAAGTCCTTCTGTGTAAAATAGGCACTCTGTTGGGGAAAGAGGGGAAAGGAAGTGTGTGTTTCTTGCTTCCTTGTTTAAAGCCCTACCATGTTTATCTTACAGGCAAGTAAAAGAAAAATTGGAATTTGGTAAAGATGGTCATGTAAGATGCACTTCAAAGCAACTAAATTAAGGCTGCTACTCATATGCCAGTGTGCCTTTTAACATCTTTCGTGGTTCTGTTTGATCTTTAATTCTTGTATGTAAAATGATGTCTTCTTAAGAACCAGACTGAGAAAAAAAAAACAACCTGTATTTCTTTTCTTTAGCAGGCTTCAACTGCAGAAGTACAAGTTGGGCCCATGAGACTGACACAATACCCAATTCAGGTAAGATGCTCCTTCAGTTTCCCTGAGAGCCAATTCAGTGTTAATAGGTGAAGAAGTTAAGGTTCAACCTCTACAGTTAAGTATAATACTTTAATTTCTCTTGTACAAGGACTGTGAGATGGATAGTGTATGTTTTGTGTATCTGATTGCTTGAGAAGAGATCTACAAGTAAATTAACGTGGTGAATAAGACCTTTAGATTTCCACTTACATCCCCTGATTCCTTGTATTTGTCCTGCCAGTAGGAGTGTGTGTGCATGTTCATCAACCACAGAAAGAGCTGCCTCTATGGATATTAAAAACTGTTCAGCTTTGATGTACCAAAGCTGAGAGCTTCATGAAATTTAGGTGTATGTTCAGTTTTGTTGGGTTTTGCACAACAAGATAGAGAACTGTAACAGGACAGAGAACTGTGTTTTACAGACCACCAATCCAAGAAATCACAGACCTCCAACAAGACAGATTCAACTTCAGCTAAGGAGCAACAACTCTTAATCCATACATGCTTCTTTTTCTGTACATCTTGTTCCTGTGACAGTTTCAGATCCAAGTGTTATTTTTTTCAGCTTATAGTGGATGTTGGAACTCTCAGATTCTGGGAAATTAAATAATTTTAGCCTTTAACATTGTTTTGGTGATACATAATTCATCTGAATTAATTTATGTGTCTGTTAATTCTGTAAAATACAGCGATGTTTAGTCACCAGTCACCCTTTCTGGGAAAAACCTGCATGTGGAAGAAAAGCATCATCAAGCCTTACATTTCTACATCTTTACATTCAGTCTTAATGATGACCCAATCTGATGAAATTACTTTTTTATATTGTAATAAGACTGTGGAGTAGTGGCTTAAGCAGTAGAACAGTCTTTGGTTTTGCAGGGAATTTCAACACAGAAGTTTGGAACTTTTCACAGAAAAATGTTTTTATATCATGTTCATCTTCAGAAAGATTATCAAGCAGATATTTAACAACAAATAGTCTCAGTGCTTTTTAAAAATTGGATTTGCCCAAGGGAGAGCTGGATTTTTGTTGTTTTTAAAAACTGACATTCTTCTTGGTGTCCTTTCAGATGAGAGTGTTATTTTGTCCTTACATTTCACAAGTGAGAATCTATGTAAGAAAAGAGTCTGTCTTAAGCAGAAATTATTAAATAAAATCATTAACTGAAAAAATTTCCTTAAAGATGCTGCCATACATTGACTTATTTACAGTTGAGTAAAACACTTTATGTAAACCCACCTTGTTTATCTGTGGAACAAGCCACATTACCTCAAATAATTTGGCAAGTAATGCACACATCCACACATTTTAAAAACGTGTGCTAATCTTTTATTCCATCTTGACAGTACAATTATATGTTTCTCTGTGCAGTGCAAATAGCTACTGAATATCACATTTTAAATGTCTATTTGTGGTTGATTAATCATGTTTACAGTTGTCTGAGAAGTTCCATTTGTTAAAACAATTGCCACTGGGGCTTTTCTTGGTGAAGTTCTTTTTATTCTGGTGTGGGTAATGCTGTTATGGGACATCTGTGCCAGCCTCAAAATGGCACATACTTTTTTGTTTGAGAAATAACCTCACTTGACTTGCCATAAACCATTTAATAGATTCCCCACTGGACTTCATGACCATCTATGTCAGAGTAAAAATCTGGTTTAGTTTGTACAGAATTGTGACCCAGGTGCTCCTGGCCTTAAGAGGCAAAGGGAAGAGTCCAAAGCAAAACAGCCAGCTCCAACCCTCCAAACGTCCCATATAGAACTTGCCTAATTTCCTCAACTTTGTACCAGGGCTTGTAAACAGGAGTGGTTTGATTTCAGAAATGACCATGCTGAAAGTACAGGAAAATGTGCTTTTGGGAGATGGGTGGTTTTTATAAACAATAAGTGCGCATGAAAAAGGTGTTGGATCCTCTTGCAGAAATGTTTTCTCATAAATGTTTGAGTGTGTTCCTATTCAAATGCTGCATTTTCTCACCTTTTAGGACATTTATTTGTCATCATCTCTTTCACAGCATTGACACTGTGATCTTCCCTAATGAGCTGCAAATTAAGCACGATGATGCACAGCATTTCACTGTTCCCTCACACCAGTATCACACGAGCCCCTCTGTAACTTTATTCAGAGATACTGTGTCTTTTCCACCTTTAAAGTCTCTTGCTGGGATATGATAATTTGAGAATAATTGAGAAACTTCTTAAGTTGCTGTAATTTTCTTTTTCCTTCTGGTAGCCTGTTTATCCTCAGCTGATGTTTCGTGTATTTCAAACTCTTTAAAACAAAGTTCTGTCCTTTTCCTGTAGTTGTATAATAAACTGGGAATAAGATGTGCAATTGTTGTGTGAAACAAATACTTCAAAAGAGTGTAAAAATTTCAGTACATCACCAAAATTTGAAAGGTCCCTACAGAGGAAGTCCATGGTTCTCTAAACTGGGGCAACACTGAGTGAAATTATCTGGTTACGGTAACATTGGCAAATCCTGCAGCAAAAAAATAACTACATGAAGTTTTTTGCCAAGGAACATAGATTGAATTTAAGCACTTCCTTGTTGGTATTGTTTATATGGATTGTTATATTTTTGCCTTGACTTTGACAGCATTGTTCAAATATACTTTTAGTTGTATTACATACATACAAATGTACTACTAGCTACATTACATATAGTACAATATACTTCTAATTACACACCACCTTATGTTTTGACTATTTCTACTAAGCTCCTTACAAATGTTAATGAGAAAGCATAGTATAATACTTTAAAACAACTTTTAAAGTTAATATTCTCAGAAGGATTTGTGCACTGGTAATTAGCTACCAGTGAGAGACTGGATGGTTTAATTAAATAAGCTCCATTATTTTACAACTGGTAAATTATTGCATTTTGCCATCCTTTATTTCCAAACTGGGAGTGCTGAGAGAAGGAAAATATCGGAAAACGCGCCACTCCCGCCCCCCTCAAATTTTCTTTCCCTGTAATGTTTCAAACTAGGAACAAAGTAAAACTAATGGCACTTGGAACCAAACAGAAGATTGTATCAGGGACTTCACTGAGGAATCAGGAAATCTGCAGCTTGGTCATGTCACTGCTTTCCAGCACTTTGATGGCTGGGAAAAAAACCCCAGGGATTAGGAAGAGAGACAACAGTTACCTTGGATGTTAAGTGTCAGTAAACCAAATCTGCTTATTGATAACTCTAATCAAAAAAATTGTAATACATTGAAGATTATACCTTCTTAATGTTTACAGAAATTCTGAGCATATAATTTTTTTCTGTTGTTTAATGAAACTCTGAATGGTTGTTCTGTCGAAGTAACAATGATTGATTTCTTTATTGTTTAGAATTCAACAATCCAGACAGCTAAAGATAAGAGGAAAGCTATTGTCACGTTTTCTAGCTTCTAGACTGTTGGTGTTGAAATTCATGTGCTGACACCACAGCTGCACAAAGCAAAGTGGATAAAGCTTACCTATAGGCATTTGGAGCAAAATTTTGCATATTTTTCTTGAACAGGTTTCTTCAGTGAAGTCAGGAGGTGACTTTTATTTGTGAAATGAACAGGATTTTGCTTTATACATGACTAGTCTCTGGCTGCTGACTTTTTGTGCAATCTTAATAGCTGTGGATAAACTTTTGGCTTTTTGAGGCCTTCTTTTTCACAGCACATTTGTACTAAATTAGCCCTTTTCTTCATCTGACACATGGGGTAGCATGGTTAGTTAGCAGTCGCTATGGTAAATATGTGCAACTGTAATAGGGAATGTCTGCATGACTTGGATGAATAAATTGGACTCTGATAAACTGTGCATTATGGAGCAAGGATGGAAAAGATTATTCTCTCTGAAGAACACTTCCTTTTACATAAGAGGCACAGAAATACAGCTGTTTTCAGCTTCTATTCTCTGTGTTAGTTTGCAAACAGGCTTCCTACAGCATTTCCTTGATCTTTAGAGTGGCAGCTCAGTACACTTCCTACCTGATCTTGTGTGAGTAGTTCCCTAAGTGTTTAGTTGAAATTATATAAACTACTTTATATGCTTAGTGGCAGTTTGGTACAATTTATTGGGTAAAAAATCCACACACTTGAATATTTTTCCTCCTGTGCATACCTGCTTGCATGTTGTTCTTTTCAGCTTTGAAATAATAGAGATTAATGCCATTTTTTGTGATTAAAGAAGAAAGAACAAATAAAAATGTGTTAATTTTTTGCCTATGTCTTCAGGGACAGTAAGTGATAATTAAGGCAGTTGCATTTCAGACAGATCATTGCAATCAAAAGTGTGTGTAGTTGGTATGGCCTGATGACAGTGGCAATGATGTTTGAACACTCTGGCTGGTTACTGATTGAATTGGAACAGGAGCTAGGAAAAAGGCATCATGTGGCAAGCTGGTTTTGTCCTAAACACCACTCCTTGCTTAAAACAATTAACTATTGATTGTCTGTTGATGACCACTGTATCCATTAAGAAAGGTGTACTACTTTGCATTGGTTGTTTTACAGCCTGTGGTTCAAGCTTCCCACTTTCAAAGCAGAGTCAATCTTCCAAAGGGCAGAACTGTCTGTTAAGACTTGCTCCATGCAGAGGACTACTTTATTTTAATATGGTGCTGCTGTTTTCCATCTCCTGCAGGTTTTGCTGATCTTTGCTAAAGAAGACAACCAAAGCAATGGTTTCTGGTGGGCTTGTGACAGGGCAGGATACAGGTGCAATGTTGCCTGGACTCTGGAGTCAGCACTTGAATGTTTCCTGGATAAGCATCAAGAAATAATTGTTATAGATCACAGGAACTCCAAATATTTTGATGCAGAAGATATCTGCAGGTAACCTAAAGCACCTTATGTTTCTCTTAAGCTTCAGAACACGTTGTATGAAACCAAACTGCCTAATTTTAAACCAAAAAAATAGAGGGGGGAAAGAAGATAAAAACAACAAACGAAAAATGAACACCTAAAATTGTAATAAAATGGAAGTTTGGGGACTGAGGCCAGGAGGTTTGCATACATCTGTAAGAGTATAACAATATGAAAACTACATTATGCCAAAGCTGAATTGTATAGTTACCTCTAGGTCATGGGCTTCTATCAAACCATAAGCAAAGCTGTTGTGAAACTATTCCCTGCTGTGGGTGCTGCTTCTTTCCCTACTGCTGCAGCAAAATCTGAAGCTGCAGACTTCAAAGGAATGTGTTTGTTTGTCCACAAGGTCAGGTACTGCCAGTTCTTTGCAAAAGTTTGCATCATTCTTCTGGTCCACATGGTTGTGTTTAAGCTGCTTTAAGATTACAAGTGCTTAGTATTGGGATCCTTTGCTAAAATACACTGTTTCAGCTGAAGCATACATTTTGCACCATACAGTGCTTCCAGTCTGCCAGGAGCTGAAATTTGCCATGTTTTTGACAAGGGGCATTTTAATGTTCAAACACTGGTGCTGGTCTAGGTCCTTCTAAAAGACCAACAGATAGTCATAAAGATTGCTTATTCAGAACAGTGTGATATGGGTGAAAAAAACTTATCATCAGCCAGTAAAACACAGAGTGTTCTTCTGATAGCTGGTCATATCTTTTTTTGGTTTCTCAATAACATGCAATATGGTAAAATTTTGTTTATTCAGTATTTGATAAACTGTAGTCTTTCGTAATTTGCTATGCCCACTTTTCTTACTTTCATGCCTTGAAAGCACTTCCCACCCTCTAAACAAGATTTTGCAATGTCTAGAATGACAGTGGTAAAGATGAGAGGGGGTAGAGATTCTTGTTTAAATTAGCCAAGGGCATTGAAAATGTTTTGCATGGACTGACCTTTCTCAACTCACGCATTCAGGGCAGTCTGCCCCAGATAAGCTGAGTACATAGGGGAAGCCTTTGCTAGGTCATAAGAGTGGGTCTGAAAAGCTGATGTTTGTGGTTTTGGAGATTTTGACTTCTTACCTGCATAGAGCAAAATGAGAAATCTGGTGGCAAAATGAAAATGGTTTGTCTAAATGGGAATAGTTAGGTTTGGCAGTGCACTATCATATTGTCTAGCCTCAGTGGTGTCTTTCAGTCATGACTTCCATTTACATTTTATATATTTATATTTTCAGTGAAGGTAGTCAGAGCAATACTGAGAAAGCATTCAGTATAACTGAGAAATTTTTGTCTCCTCAGGTCTATTCGTGCCACAGAGCTGTCAGAGCATACTGTAATACTTGCTGTGGTTCCACGCACGTAAGTATTATCGGCTTGTGAAAGACTTTTATTTTACATTATAAGAGCAGTTATTTAATTTTTAACAGTTATTTAATAACAGAAAATATCTTACTAGCAAGTCTTACAGAATAAATGTAATATTTTTCACCTGAAATGAGCTACTGGTGTTTGATATTTTATTTGAGTGTTTGATAACTTTCCTTTAGTGCCAACAAATATTATCTCTGTTGCCTTCACGATGAGTTGAATAGTAAGAAAGTTAGACAGATACGAGTTTTCTCTAAGAGAAAAAGAAAATACAAATCCAAACCAGAAAGGTATATTAATTTCTAAAGGACATAACTAGATAAAAAACAAATAATTGTTTATTGAGCTGGGGCAAACTTCAGTCCTGTTGATGTTGTCCTTAAAACCTTATTCAGTAATTCATAACCCAAGCCTTTAGGAAGAATTCTTACTGACTTAAATATATTTTTATCAAATATCTTCAAATACCCTTGTTAGAACTCCTACACATTACTGAATCCTTTGCCATTTTTATTCATTTCCTAAATCAAAATATTAGGAAATAGAGTGGCAGGAGTACTATTACTACCAAGATTTGAAAATCAACTAAATTTGCTGCTAAACAGGATTTTGCAACTTAGCTTCACCTTTATCTTAATAACTATTTTTTAGATTATTTCTCATAGGATATTACTGAGTCTTTTATCTTCTTCATACTCTTTTGTAATCCCCTTCTATGTATGTAAAGAGATACAGGATTTCTCTGGAGGATCTGTCAAGTTTTCTGTAGGAATAACTATCAAGCAGTATAAAAGCTGCAAATACCTTTAATAGAAGATTGTAGCACCAACTTCTGTAACAGTATGATTTTATGTATGTATTTAAGGAAAAACTCTTCTCACTGAGTTCATTATGGTTAGAGATTGTCAGATTCATGCCATGTAATCCCCAAGTGTTGTGTCCCCTTATGGAAAATAATGTACCAGCCCTGTTTAATGTCTTTGTCAGTGATCTGAATGAGGGGATTTTGTGCACCCTCAGTTAGTTCAGAGGTGACACGGTCTGGGTGGCAGTGCTGACCTGCTGGAGGGCAGGCAGGCTCTGCAGAGGGATCTGCACACGCTGGATCATGGCTGAGGCCAATGGGGTGAGGTTCAACAAGGCCCAGGGCTGGCTCCTGCCCTTGGCTCACAACAGCCCCAGGCAGGGCCACAGGCTGGGGCAGAGGGGCTGGAAAGGACCTGGGGGTGCTGTGACAGCAGCTGAACATGAGGCAGCAGTGCCCAGGGGGCCAAGAAGGCCAAGGGCATCCTGGATCAGCAGTGGTGTGGCCAGCAGGGCCAGGCAGGGATTGTCCCCTGTGCTGGCTCTGGTGAGGCCACAGCTCAAACCCTGTGTCCACGGCTGGGCCTCTCACAACAAAAACAAAAGTGGGGTGCTGGAGCAAGTCCAGAGAAGGGCAACAGAGCTGGGGAAGGGTCTGGAGCACAAGTCCTGTGAGGAGTGGCTGAGGGAGCTGGGATGTTTAGCCTTGAGAAAAGGAACCTTGGGGAGACTTAGTTTCTCTCTACAACTGCCTAAAAGGAGGGTACACCCAAGTGAGGGTCAGTCTTTTCTCCCAAGCAGCAAGGGATCTGACAAGAGGAAATGGCCTCAGGTTGTGCTAAGAGAGGTTTAGATTGGGCATTAGGAAAAATTTCTTCCCTGAAAGAGTTGCAAGCTTCAGAACAGGTTGCCTAGGACAGTGGAATCACCATCCCTGGAGGTATTTAAAAGATGTGTGGATGTGGCACTTGGTAAGTGGTTCACTGGTGGGCTTAGCACTGCTGGGTTAAAGGTTGGACTTGATGGTCTTAACAGTGTTTTCCAACCTGAATTATTCTGTGGTTCTGTGATTTTTTTTATAGATCTGCTGACCAAGAAGAGTCTTCTGTTCTCCCCCTTCTTGATGCAGGCTTTGATAGGGTATGTATAAATTGCCTATGTAATAGAGAAACCATAGTAACTTCATAAATTACAGACACTTCTGCTTCCTCAAATTGAAAATCACACAATCCCCTTCTGTCAGAAATTTATTCTTAAGAAACCAGTGGCATTTGATTTCATTTTCTTTTCAAAAATGTATTCCAGAAGCATTTGAAATGAAAAGCTCTGTGATCTAGCTAGTCCTTTCAGAACAGCAGCTGTACTGAGATTACCTTCGTGTGGTCTGGCTGGGTAGTGGGTGGGTTTTGTTTATGACTGCACTAAGAACAAGGGTGAGAGACTGTGATTAACATATCACAGCATTCTGACTTGTCACCCAGACCTCTCTCTGTGTCTGAAATTGCTGGGATTTCTCCTCTAAAGGGACTACAAACCTGGTCCAGCTTGTAATGTGAAGAAAAGTGGTTTTTTCCCCATTATGTCTGTTATGTTGGTTTGCACCAGTTCTTCTCAGTGCAGAGACACTCCTGTGCAAGCAGCAGAAGGGAAGATAACTGTTCATGCTGTTCCTCAAAGGGCTTTGTAGGAGAGAGCAGAAAGGCAGAAGTTCTCCTCTCTGAACTTCCAGGTTGCTTACCCTCTCCCAATCCTTGTGTGAGTGGCTTCAGATGGATATTAATGTTACATTACCCTAAAATAAACCAGCTGCATTTCTCAAGTTAGCCAGTCTTAAGGAAGGATGTGTACTTAAGCAATAGAACCACATCTGGAGTTAGAATTAACTGTATCTATTTTCTTAAATATACGTATATTTAGGAAAATTACCTGTAGTAAGGAAAATCAGGGAAGAGATGGAATTAATCCAGGCAAAATCTCATTCTCCTATGCTCATACCGAGTCCAGTGTCTGAGCTAACTCACATTCAGTCCAAGTTTGTTTATACAGCAGAACATGAACCAGAACTACCATTTTCAGATCATCTCCCATAAAAAGAGGTATAAGGTCATGCCTCCACTGCCAGGTTATTGTGGGGCCAAAGCATTTCTAAAGCACTTAGATGCTCTGAAAATTAGAAATGTGAGTCTAAGAGAACAGTCAGCCCAAGAACGCCGGTGCTTTATTAGTGTAATTTCTCTCTCTCTCTCTCTCTCTCTCTCTCTCTCTCTCTCTCTCTCTCTCTCTCTCTCTGACTTTAATATTTTTCAAAGAAAAGTTTATTACTCCTCAGGTCTTGTGTTTCATTTGAACACAATGCAGGGCAGTGTGTTGTGTTAGCTAGGTTAAAATTATAGCTGTAGTACTAAGTAAAGTCATTCAAGACTGTGGCTGTGAGACGTGGCTCAGTGGTACTCTCTGCCTTGGAAAATAAAAATCTTTTTGCACCTGACAGCTGCTCTAACTACTCTCTCTTGCTGTCCCAAATTTATCAGAGAGCTTGCATAATGTAATAATTCCCTATTGGAATTCATTTCAACATTTTAAAACACATCTGATGTCAAAGTTTCTATTTTTGCTGTGAGGTGGACATAGGAATTACTTTTGCTTGGATGGGGATCAGCAGGGACTAAAACCATTACCACACAAAGGTTTTAAAATACCTCTCTTCAAACAGAGAGGTAGTATTTGTGGGGAGTCTCTTCCTCAGCAGCAAAAATGAAATTTATTTTTGGAAAATGGTACCTGTTTAAATCGTAAGTTTTTCTTTATGCTGACTTATTTTTGGTTTTTCCTCCTTCTTCTCAAAAAAGTCTATCTCATTACATCTGATTTTCCCTCTATATTGTAAACAGCTTTTGTGTTTGTGTATTAATGCTGTTGCTAATCCAGTACATTAATTATGCAGATTTTTTTTTCCTCTCAGCCTCACAAATCTAATAGTGATGGCCTACTTAGGATGGGCTAATTTGAATACGTGATTTAGCTTCCTGGCTGACTTTTAGCTATGATTAGATCAGCAAACAGGAGATCTTAATGTTTCCAGTTACTGAATTACAACCTTGTCTTGTATTTTGAACTTCTTTTCCTAAATAAATGTTGATTCTCATTGACAAGATACTCTTAAAACATTCTGGATTGGAACAAAAGAAGTCTTTAATATTAAAACTAATTCTTACTGCTAAGCAAAAAGAAGGGTACAATCCTGCTAGTTTATAACTCTTGTGGCTTGTACTGTTCTGTATAGAACACTGGAATCCCATTACAATGAAGTAAAAAATAATTTAAGAGTATGCGTTACTTAAATCAAAATGTAGTGCATAAATACAAAACTTTTTTAAAAGGAAGTGTTTTGTCTGCCTTCTAATATCTGTAGAGTTCAGAGATCTTTTTATTCTTGTGTCACATTAGAAGCACAGATTAGAAAAAGAAAGGTTTCTTGCTATTTTCATGTCCCAGCTGATTTCTCAGTTTTGAGTCAGCATCAGTGAACGACCAGCATCAGCACTATGAACTTAGATTAAGTGATTCTGTACATCTGCAGAAGACTGTACAACAGTTAAGAGCATGGTTAGCACTTTGATAGGCTGCAAGTCTTGATTCTTTGCAAAAGATCTGTGCCAAGAGTTTTGTCAGTGAACAGCAGTGCTTAAATCTTTTCAGTAAAACACACTACTATAAAATTCAATTTATAAAGAGCCTTAGTATATTCTAGTAAGTCTATTTCATAAAATAGGTTGCCATCATGGATATCATAAATTTATCACAGATAAATTTTATATTATTGATAGATTTGTTCTGACTGTTTTACTTTTAGCACAAATGTATTTGAATATTTAAAAGAATACCCTAAAACTGAAAATCTAAGCAGCAGTCTACACTGCTGTAGAGGAGAAGTTTGTTTGCAGGCAATTTGATATGCAAAACCACAACTTTATTTGCACCTTTGCTTCTGCCAACTTGATACTGTACCTTTTGTTTTCCCACGCATTCTGTAGTGCGTGAAGTGAAAGTTACGGAAATATTTCAAGATCTCAGCATTAGGGAGTGGAACAGACCCATGCCAACAGTTGCTTTTAATTTTAATTTTTTTTTCCTTTTGCTCACAACTTGGAATTAAGCCACTCATCTCCAAAACACAGTTTTTGATACAGAACAGAAGCACAGAGTTCTTGAAAGCCATTCTTTGTAGGTTTGCATGCTACTCGGGACTGTGCATGCAGCTCTGCTGTGAGAACTAGTGACAACACAGGGCATTTCCTATAATAACTGAAGTCAGTGCATGTGACTGATCAATAAACTTTAACTGAAGTCAGAGAATCTACTTCTTTTGTAGCAACATAAAATTTCTGATTTCAGCAGGAGCAAGCACAAGACCTTTCAGATCTAACAGAGAGAGAACATTCTCTCCTGTCTGGAGTAAAAGTTTTTTTTCACTGTAGTCATGCTTCTTACTTTGTATACTTTTGTGCATTTCTGAATTCATTGTGACAGCTCAGTGAGATTACTTGTGAAGCAAAGTTACCTCACTTTCAGAGCTTTAGCTGCAATATTTGGAAACAAGGGCCAAATATATTTTTCTGGGTTTGTTTTTTTTTTAGCATGTATGTTTTATGTCTCTAAGGTTTTCCATATCCATTCTGAACTAAGGATTGATGTTCCAAATAAAACACCAAGGTAATGTGGGTTTTATGTGAGACTGTTTTTGGTGGCTTTTTAGAGATGTGTTGCAAAAACCAAATGGAAAAATCCAGTGAAGGATTTTGCATATTTTGATACTTGCTTTGTATTTGGATATTTGTGTTGTCTAAAAAACTAGAAACTCATTCCTGAAAAAAAAAATTATTATTCACAACACAAAAGGTACAACAAAAACTTATTTCTACCAGAAAAGGAAGTATGGTTGAGTTGGGAGGGTCCTCTAGAGATCATCTTGCCCAACCTCCCTGCTCAAGTAGAGCCCCCTAAAGCAAGTTGTCCACAACCACGCCACACAGTTTTTGAATATCTCCAAGGAGGGGAGATTCTGCAGCCTCTCTGGGCAACCTGTACCCAGGTCACCCTCACAGTAAATAAAAGTGTTGCCTGATGTTCAGTCTCCCTGAAACTCCTTTGCTTCTGTTTGTGCTGGTTGGCTCTGGTCCTGTCACTGGGCACCACTGGAAAGAAGCTAGCTCTGTCTTCTTACAGTGTCCCTTCAGATATTGATATACCTTGATATGTTCTCTACTTCAGCATTCTCCTTTTCAGGCTGAAAAGTCACAGGTCTCTTGGCCTGTCTCACAGCAGAGGGGCCTGATCACCCTTGAGAGCCTTTGCTGGCTTCATCCAGCTCTCTTTAAAATGTTAAAGTTTTAGATGCAGAAACAGAAGTAACAGTTTAAAACTATTCCAGCCTATTTTCATGCACTCTTGATTTGTCTTGCAGCAATTCATGGAGAACAGCAGTGTAACTGCTTGTTACAATGAACTGGTTCAAATAGAGCATGGGGAAGTGCGATCTCAGTTCAAATTACGGTATGTAGAAGTGCGAGAAACTGCAAACATTAACTTCTTGGTCTAAATAATTGTAGCATGTTACTTTCTGCATCTTCCCAGCTATGCATATGTGTGTGCCTTACATCTGTATGTTGACTTGTATATTGCAGTTCTATATTTTCTCCTTCTGTTGTTTTGTAAAGGACAAACTCAGTGCTTTATTAACTGGTACCCTCAGAAATCCAGGCCATTGTAGGTGTGGGCTGCAAATTTACATCACGGTAAAACTTCACAAAGTCGTTCTTGATCTCATATGTCTGAGCTTACATATTCGAAGGCTGAACTGAATGCAGTGTTGATTCAGCTCTGGGTTTTTATTGTCTTGTTTGGCCAAGACTTGGCAGGCCAGGAGCACAGTTTTATGTATTAGTGAGAAGTTAAATGATGTTCATTCCCGCATGCACTTTTTCTTTGATGTGACTAATTCTATATTTAACATGGGTGCTTTTGCATGAATGCAAAAAATAAATTTACATGCATTTATTTTTGCAATGCAGCCAAATGAAACTATAGGAAAGAAATGCAGAGAAGGGGCTGTTCTCTCTGTGGCGTAAATTAATTCCAGTTCCATCTACCGAAAAGATTATCACTTTTCTACAAGTTTCAGTGTCTCTGTTTAAGAAATTTTTTTTCTAAGATTTTCTTTGCAAACTGATACCAAAGTGACTTCACATTTTGAGTGATTGCATATTCATGCATGCAAACTGCAATTACAATAAAATTTCAGGGAAAAAAATAGAATTTTCATTATACAATTTTAATAGTTGTTTTCCAAAACTCAGCAGGAATGTCTTCCCCTCACCTCTGTCTTTGTAGGCAGATGCCATTAAAAACTAACCAGAACTGATACTGGTTATGACATTCAGGTATAATTTTTTTTTTTTGCATTTGTCTGGTTTAATCAAGTGGGGGGAAAGAGTGCTGCACTCTACACTTGTGCAGCTTGCTGCTGATCTGCAGGTCTTCTACACAGCTTTGTAAAAGTGAAAGGGAAGAGAATGCAGAAAGTTAGTTGATAGAATTAAACTCAGGGTATGTCACATGTTCAGACACAAGAGAAATGTGATGAAAAAGTAGCACCAGCCCCAGAGAGCAGTAGATGAGGTCATGTCAGTGGTCAGAAGTTGCTTTCCATTCCTAGCATGGACTCTGCTTTTCCACATAGGTGGTTCTGGTTTGAAACTTGGTTGGACATCTGTGTGCTAATTAATCTGTGTGCTAATTAAAAGGGATATGGGCCATTTAAACTTGTAATTTTGCTGGCTTGCTTGCCAGATCAAATGAAAATACTAAGGCTTGAATAGTGCAAAGATATCTGGGTGTTTTCTTATGGAAAGTCTATGTAATTACATTTGTTAAGCACCACACAGGCATCTATCACTTGGACAAATTAGTTCCTTCACACAGCACAATATCACACTTGGAAACCAGCTTGAATTTCTAGAAAATCACATATAAAATTACACTCTGAGCTCATTTTATTATATGAGCAGAAACACTTCTGTTATCTTCTGTAAAAAATACTTTTTTCCTACAAATCTTCATTGACATGGCTGCATGTCTGTGTTTCTGTGTATGCCTTTTTGTGTATCCTATTATGTTTTGAGTTACTTCCACAATAAGCAGAAGTAGCAATGTCGTGTATTTCTTAATTCCCTAGTCAGTGGTTCTAATTCAAACCCTACTATGCAGCCTGGAAGCAAGATGTCCCTTTCAGGTAATAATTATGTACAAGAATGTTTATGTATGGGATGGTTTTGCTTCCTGCAATGAGAGTTATTTAGAAGATCATTAGTTTGTCTTTAGACCAAATCAAAGATGAGGCGCTGACATCTATCAAAGCAAGTATGCCTGAGTTGTTTCTTCTAGTATTCACTCTTCTGGGCCGTGATAGGGTCTTGGAACTACATGATCTTCCTGACCCTTCCAACCCAAATCGCCTTATGATTCTATGAGATATACATTTTTTCCTAATATTAGAAGCCTATATTAATGTTAATGCCATCCTGTGTAAATCATAATTTAAGCAATTCAAATTCTGTAGTAAGAAGGTAAGGCTTTTGCTTTCCTGCATTAGTTCAAGGATAGCCCTGGAAAAAATGGGTAACAAAGATCATCTGGGTCCTGAAAGATCATGATGTGTGGAAAGCAAGTCACTGCATTATTACTTGGAAGAATGAAAATTGATATCTTTTGGACTAGAACTTTGAGATGGCTCGGATTGTTTCCTTTAGCTGTACTGTATTACAGTTTGATAGTGTCAATCTACTTGCTGTATAAAAAAAACTTTGAAAACTTTGTATATATCTGCTGTCATTTTTGTGTTCCCAATCTTTAATGATCACAAAATTTTCTGATGTAATACTAATGTGTTATTTTTACCGCTAATTGTTTGTTCCTGCTGTTCAGAGCATGTGTGTAGATACAAGCTTATTATTAAGATACTGCAGTACCTATGAGCACTTTTACAATGTAATCTGCAGTAAAAGCACGTTAGCATCAGGGATGTCTGAGGCTGGATGTTCTGGAAAAGTCATAATAAAGATAGTGACATGGTCTAGTCAAAACAATTGCTACTTTGTGGTTCATCTATCAATAAGTAAAATTTAATCATGTATTTATAGTGAACAAAATGTTCTAACAATAAAACTAATGTGCTAATGATTTGCTTCTTTCAGGGCCTGTAATGCAGTGTTTACAGCATTAGACCATTGTCAGGAAGCTGTAGAAATAACCAGTGAAGATCATGTCATTCAGGTAGGGGGGAAAACATTAACTATTTTATAGAATTTGGAAAAAGGAACCCCAAAGAGATCTTGGCTCAGTAGTGCCTGCTCTATATCAGTATTGTAGTTTTGTTGCCCATTAGAAAGCCTTGTGCAATTAATTGATTAATTTCTGATTTCTGCACACTGATGCCTGGTGAATTTTTAAGACTTTTCCTTCTGTAACTTCATTTACATGATAGTTTTCAGTAATGTTGTTTCTGCTAAAATGTGCATTAGTTCTGTTTCTGTGCCTTCTAACAGATTACACATTGCCTTCTGTTCAGCATCTTACTTGAATAAAATGTTTCACCATGACATAGTATTTTTATATAAGAAACACTGTACGGGTGTGTGGTTGTGCCTTCAGCATATAACTTGTCACACTTCGATACTTATATGTAACTTACTAGCCTTTAAATAAGTTCTTTTGATATTTTCCTAATGTACCTTTGTTTTGGCAGTATGTTAATCCAGCCTTTGAACGGATGATGGGGTACTGCAAGGGAGAACTTATCGGCAAGGAGCTCACTGAACTACCTAAAAGTGATAAAAACTCTGCAGATCTTTTGGACAACATAAACACGTTTATTAAAAAAGGAAAGGTAAGCAAATAAGCCAAACTCGTATGAAATTGCTATAGAGTTCCATTCTGATTTGTTTTTTATTGCTGTAAGTTTAAGAACACAAGATGTGTTCTTTATGCGTACACATATAAGACCAGAATTCTGTTTCTCACGTTATCTGAGCACAACAGCCCAGGCCACAGACAAGTGACTACAGATTTCATTAGCTTTGCTTTTAGGATCTGACTGAACTCCTGCTGATTTGCTGGGTTAAGATCAGTATCACAATGTTTTCTGTGTTTCTGTTTTGCTTAGAGCCCATGGAGCGTTTTTAGTTGGAAGGTAACAGTTTGTCCCTCAGTCAGTCTCTCACCTGCGTGAATCACCCAACCAGAATGTGGAATTTCGGTCAAACAGCAGAGCCTTCACTGACTGCACACTTAAAGCACCAAGATGTATTGGTGCCCAGTGGGGTGCCAGCTGCTTTGCTAGTAACTATAGTTAAAATATCTGCAGAATATCTGCACTGTGAACTCCTGTCTTTGTGGGCCTGGCAATGCGTTCCCCCAATACATGCAACAGTCTCTTAGCCCATCTCCCCTGGGTTGCAGAAGTACCTGTCGACCTTCCCTGTCTCATATTCTGCTTCAAGACTTTAGGGGAATTCTTGAACCTTTGAGTCACATCTAGCAATGATCTGAGCTTTGTGAGTCACTGTCTGGAGTTCCTTGCAGGTTCGCCTTGGCTCATTAGCAATACCTACAGGCCACCCCTGCTGTGCTCCTCCTCATTTATATGGGCTGCCCAGCAGCTAGCACTGTCTGCTCAAAGGAATCTTCTACCCATTTTCCAACTTAATCCTACCCTGCTGCCAGGTAGTTCCCTCCCTAAGATCTTTCCTCTTTGAGGTTAGTTGAAGGACATCTTTAGATCAAGGAGTTCTGAAATTACCATATACATTGCGTGACAACTGACAGCTTCAAAGCTGAATGGTGCTTGGCACAGGGCTCATTTCTGCTGGTGCCAAGGGATATCCTCTGGATGTGTTGCAGCCACTGCTCCTTATGGTGGCACCTAGCAAGAATGTTTGTCACCTCTTTAAACATACGATACCTAAAGTTCCTTGTAAAAATTGTAAAGTTCCTTGTAAAAAATACCTTCTCCCAAGAGGAACATAATTATACTGTCCTTATGGTGGTTAAGGGTGCTGCTCTCCGTAGGGTGAATAGTTGCTGCTCACTCTCTCTCTGTGTTATACTCAAGAGTACATTAACTTTATACAATTCTTAAAAAGACAACCATGAAATAAAAATAATAATTTAGTACATAAGACCAAATCAAAGATGAGGTGCTTATTACTATGCAGTAATAAACAAGTATTTGACTGCAAGCTATGTATGCTCAGATGCAGTCCTTGTTTCGTGTGTTTCTTTAGGAATGGCAAGGAGTTTACTACGCAAGAAGAAAATCAGGAGACAGTATCCAGCAGCATGTGAAGATAACACCTGTGGTTGGTCAAGGAGGGTAACTAACTTGTCCGGAACATAATTGCTTTCTGGGTTTTAGGGCCTTCTCTCTGCTTTCTGCATCTGTAAGTTTGACATGAACCTCCATCTATTTAGCAACTGGGCAACCCCCGTGTTTGTGTGTGTGTTTGTATATGTTCCCACCTTCGCAGTTTTGAATGGACACATTGCCAAATTCAGCTTCCAGATGTCCCAAGGCTTTCTAATGGACCAGCAGAAGGATCAGGTGTCCTGGGACAAAAACCTCAATGTTATGCTGAAGAAGTGCTTGTCACCCAGTTGTCTTGCTGGTGTTGGGCTTGGTATCTGTTTTCCTGAGGGGTTGGAGATCTCTCCTTTAGAAAATAATAATTTATCACTTCTCTCTTTACAATTTGATATGGTAACAATTTATTTCTGTTGCTAGGAAAATAAGACACTTTGTGTCCCTTAAAAGGCTGCATTGTACCAATGAAAACAACAAACAGGTATCGTATTTCTTTCATGTGATAATTTTCATAGCTTTTAGTGAACTGATATGTTTTGGCTTATAAATTTTTCCAAGATGTGACCTATATTGTCAATGAGATTCTCACTGGTTGTTGCAGCAAGCAAGAAAACTCCAACATTTGCATGCATTAATCTCTGTTTGTAGGACTCCTGAGTAGAGGAAGACCATGTTTCATTTTCTGAAGCATGGATATGACACTTGAGTCCACAATACTGTGGAGCAACACAGACCACAGTTCAAAGGGAGCTCAGTTTTTTGCAGAGCTGTTCTTGCCAGTCTGATCTGGTGTACTTGTGCCAACCAGTGACCTATGGTCATTGTCCTGAGGTTTGACAATGTGTGGTACTTAATGAGGTGCAGTCCTTTCTGGCCCTGAGGACTGTACACACCTGCCAGAACAGGAGCTGTGGAAAGGTGCAGCTCAAGCCATGCCCCAGGTAAACCAGCAGTAACTGGTCTCTGCAGTCCAGATACAAACCCACACCAGCTGCTCCTGCAATAAACCTGGTGGTGTCAGGAGCTGTTTGCTGTCATCTTTCCCAGTTTCCTCCCTCTGACACTGTCTGAGGCAAATGATCATATCACATACTTTGCCACAAAAATACTCCAGTAAGTGCCCTGTAAAGAAGTCTGGACTTTTGTGAGCAAAGGAGTGAAGCCTGTCTTTGGCATATGGCCTTTAGGGGTGAGATAGAAAGTGGGAAGCATAGGAAGTGGCTGGAAACATTTTAGACCAAACATGTGCTCTGGAAATAGGATATGTTTCCATGTTGTTTAGGGGAGGGGTTACATATCTTGTTTAATTTAGAATTTTATGTATTTTTATCCATGATGTGGGTAAAGACACTTAGGCAAGAAAAATATTTAGGAAGTCACTAGAATGTCTACTTACCCCTTCTTGAGTTGAACAATACTGAATATTAACACATTATTGGAAAACCATTACTGCTAAAGGAATTTCATAGATGGTAATATTTGACTGTTGAAACCATCCTCCTTGCACAAGTTTTTGTGGAGGTAGGTAGTAACAAGTCAAGGAGAACTCTGCATAATTCTTGGAAGAACTTTGCATGTCTATCACTGACAAATAAGACTCACAGTATTTTAAACTTTCATCTTTGAACCAAAATATGTATTCTAGTGTTAGCAGCAAAGTATCATTTACAGTCGCAGGATGTTTTAAAATGCTCAGACTAGAGTGCAACAGAGTTTTATAATAAAAAGCAGTGATAAAGTTACATGTATTTATTTATAATTCATTGTTTAAACCTCATAACTGTTGTTTCATTTATAGCTGCTTTGATGTTGATTTGAAAGTAAGACATAATCTGATGGCTTTTCCTATATTATATACACAGCTGAAAGACTGGTACAGAGAGATGTTTATATGATATTCTTAATGCAAGATAATAAGTATTACAAACTTGTACTCATATGTAAAAAACAGCAGTAGGAATATAAGAAAAAAGTCCTTATCTTTTGTTCTTCTTTTCCCTGTAGATTGGACTACTTAAACCAGTAAGAATCATAGAATTGTAGATTAATTTGGCTGAAAAGCACCTTAAAGATCCAACCCCTTGTCACAGGCAGGATCACCTTCCACAAGACCAGGTTGTTCAAAGCCCTACCCAACCTGGCCTAGAATTTCCAGGGACAGGGCATCCACAACTCCTCTGGGGAACCTGTTCCAGTGTCTCACCACCCTCACAGTAAAGAATTTCTTCCTGATAGCCAGATTAAACCCACCCTTTCAGTTTAAAACCATTCCCCCTTTTCCTGTCACTACACACCTTTGTAAAATTTCCTCTCCTTTTCTTATAGGCCCTTTAGTAATTGGAAGATTACTAAAAGACCTCTGAGAGTCTTCACTTCTGCAAACTGAACAACCCTAACCTTCTCATGCTTTTCACATAAGAGAGGTGCTCCAGCTCTCTGGTCAGTTCTGTGACCTTTCTCTGGATGTGCTCCAGCAGGTTCATGTCTTGTGCCGGAGGCTCCTCCAGCGCGTTGTGGCCTCTCAGGCAGTTGTGACACCACAAGCCTTGGTGTCATCAGCCAAGCTGCCCATGGTGCACCTGATCCCACTGTCTGTGTCCCTGACAAAGGTGTTATGTGATGCTGCCCTCAGTGCAGACCCCCGAGGAGCACCACTCATCACTCCCCTGCACCCAGACCCCCAACCTTAGGCCACAACTCTCTGAGCAGGAGCAGTCAGGCAATTCCTTATCCCTTGAGTGGTCCACCTGTCAAATCCAGGTCTCTCCACTGTAGAGTCAAGGGTGTGCATGGAAGCATGAAACGCTTTGCACAGGTCCAGTTAGATGGCATGCCCTTATCCACTCGTTGTAGGAGGCCACCAAATACGTCAGACATGATTTGCCCTTAGTGGAAGCTGTGCTTGTCACCAGTTGTCTCCTTACTTTCCATGTGCCTTAGGATAGTTTCCAGAAGAATCTGCTCCATGAATTCCCGGGCACAGAGATGAGACTGGCCTGTTATTCCTTAGATTTTTCTTTTTCTTTTTTAATCTTTAGAAATGAGTTAAGTAAGTTTCCCCCCTTCCACCCACTGGAAACTTCACTGGACTGGCATGACTTCTCAAATCTGATGGATAGTGGCTTAGCCACTTCCTCCACCAATTCCTTCAGGACTCACAAATGCCAGTCAGGTCCTGTGATCTTGTGCACCTTCAAGTTTCTTGGATGTTCCCAAACCTGATCTTCTCCTACAGTTGGTGGTCTTCATTTTCCCAGTCCCTGCCTTTTATCTCCTGTGACTTGGGCAGTGTATGCGGCTAGAACCCTTGCCAGTGAAGATCAAGGCAAAAAAGTCAGAGAGTCCCTCAGCCTTCCATGTGTCCCAGGTTACCACATCTCCTGCTTCCTTCCAGAGAGGAACCACATTTTTCCTAATCTTTCTTTAATTCTCCAAGGTACCTATAAAAGCTTTTCTTGTTGTCCTTTATGTCCCTGGCCAGATTTAATTCTGTCTGGCTTTAGCTTTCCTAACATGATCATTGGCTCTTCAGATATTCTCTGTATTACTCCCAGGCTACCAGTCCTTGCTTACACTCTGCAGACTTCCTTCTTTTGTTTGAGTTTCTCAACAAGTTCTCTATTCATCCACACAGGCCTCCTGCCATTTCTTCCTGACTTCTCTTTGTTGTAAAGCATCACTCCTGACCTTGGAAGAGGTGATCCTTGAATATTAACCAGGTTTCTTGGGCTCCTCTTCCCTCCAGTGCTTTATTTCATGGCCCTCTACCAAGCAGGTTCCTGAAGAGGCCCAAGTCTGCTCTCTTGAGGTCCACAGTACTGAGTTTACTGTGTGCCCTCATCAATGCCCGGAGGATCTTGTACTCCTCCACTTCATGATTGCTGCAGCCCAGGCTGCCCTTGAATGTCACATGCCTCATAAACTCTCCTTGTTAGTTAGGAAAAGGGAAACAGATCTTATTTAGGGACTTGTGTCCAACTGACATTCATATTCTCCTGTACTGCCGAAAAGCACCACCCATTCCTCTCTTTTTAGTATTAGTTCATGAAAAACTACTGGTAAATTGAGCTATAGACCTGGGGAGACCTACACATTTGGTGATCCCAGGGAATATGGCCTTCAAAAGGTTCTCCACAGACATACAGGTCTGCCATAAACATTAAAGACAGCAGCCTAACAGAAAGTATGGTCTGTGGAGATTTAATGTCCCTTGGGGAAAAAACAAGGCGTATCTGACAGAACTGTGTAATTGTTCTGTTTCACTTCTGTCACAGAAATATCTCATGCCTGTAGGAGATCCTGGACAATGCAGTTTTCCTAATATCCATGCCTTAATACTTAGAGTAGTAGAACACTTCCTAACACTAAAAAAAATAGGCTCCTTTTCAAGCCACAGATCAATCTTTATGGAAGGATAGAAAGAAATCAAATGAAATATTTACGTAGGTTACAGAGCAGTAGAAGTTGTCGTAACTCAAATTTTGATGCAAATGTCTAATGTTTCACTGCATCAACATAAACATCTTGATCCCAGCCTTTAGACAGTACATGTTGACTTCAAAACACCCTTATATCATTATACACTGTTTCACTTTAAAAAATGTACATGTGTTTTTTGCCAATACCAACAGCCTCTGTAAGGGATCTCAGAGACAACTGGAACTTCCAAGAATTTCCATGCCAGATTTATCATATAGAAAAACCTAGCATGTTAAATTTATGTGTGGAAAAAAATATCTAAAAGAGCATTAAGCATTCTTACAGTGAAGATTTATGAATGGGGATTGACTTTCATGTGACTATTCCCATGTGCTGAGCCTAGGTAATTATTAATACTGCCATTGTCAGTCTGAGACCTGGCAGGATAGAGTCCAGTATTTTCACATTCATAAATTTACAAGAGAGGTGTTGTTTCTTTCAAGAACATATTGACCCAAGATTAACTGTGTAACTGCCCTCATAACTTACCTTACATGGCTCTTTCAGGATATGCCTGCAGAAGGGGAAGAGAAATATTCAGAACAGAAATGTGGTTTATTTTTTTAGTACGGCACTTGGAGGACTGTGCCTCTGTTTCTGCCAGTTGTGCAGTAGACAGAGATATATCCATTGGCTTTGAAAGAAGCTTCAAGATGAGGCCAGAACAAGCAGTTCTGATGCCTTGTGTCACTGTACAGTATTTGATGAGATTTCCTTAACCTTACTCTGTTTGGATGAGATTATTCCTCTGAGCGTTCCTACATGCTTACAAGAGAGGTGTTCAAGCCTTTAAAATTTCTTTGGATGGTCAGTTCTTACACTCCCCTGAACAAGATTTATATGGAGCATGAGCAAAGGCTTTCCCTTTCTTGCTTTTTTTAATTCATTACAAAATGCCATGCCTGAATTTTATGGGGTTTTATTCCTTTCCATTTTCTTCTCTTTTCCTTTCACCCTCTTTACCTGCCTCTCCCCCACAGCAGAAAGGAAAAAATGAAAGCTGTGCAAGAATGACAGAAAAGAGAATTTGTATGATTCTTCTCCTTTCTTTCCTGAATAACCCCATGAGGACCCTGCACTGTCCCTGCACATGTGACAGAGCATGCACTATCACAAACTGCTACAGACACTAAGACCACACAAATACAAACTTGTTGAACTCTCCTTTTAAATGACCAGTTGCAATCATGGATTTCATGCTTCCATGCAATCTAGAGCTTTGCTACAGGCAGGTAATGGATTTGGTCAGAGGAACCAGTCACCATATGATGTAATGGACTGCTAAATATTATGTATACTGGATAATGTGTAATTACACTGACAATTATTCATCTGAAGAGGGTATGTATATCTTCTGTAGTGACTGCAGTAAAAAAAGTAACACATTATGTCTAATCTCTGTGTGACTCTGTTAGCTACATTTAAATATATCACACACCAATTTTCAAGGGATAACTTGAGGAACTGCCATTTCTGGTCAGTTTTCCTATTAACAGCAAAATACTTTCTTCTAATCACATAACAAAGGAAAGGGGTGATTAGCAGGTATTAAACTGTCATGAACAGGACAGTACTTTTGTTTTTGAGAAGAATGAAAAAGCAGAGGAATATTTAATCTGTGTTACTGCAGACCAAGCAATAGCTGTAGATTTTATTTTTTTATAGGAAATATCCTATCTAAATTCTAAGAAAGCTTGAAATACCTACTGTTGGAGCTACCCAAGATGTTTCAGAAGCACAAAGAATTAGGATTTGATGTTGAATTTTTAATTCATGAGAATGATTAAAAACTACTTGGAAATAAAGGTCTGATGAATGACACCTACCTCTACCCCTTATTTCCTGGAGAGTAGTTTTTATAAGTGAATTTTTTTAAGCCCAGTTTATCAGTGACCCATGAACAGATGGATTCAAAATTAGCTTCAACAGTTCTAAGAAAATTATTTTTAAAGCACAAAAAATAACGTAGGATTTTTTTACTTTATTCTTTCCAGTTCATATGCAATTTGCATTTAAAACACTACCTGAAAGAGTATCAGTTCTCTTGTAAATAAACAGGAATTCAGTAGATAAAAGCACTTGTATCTGTGATTTTCTGCATGGTGTATCTGTGTGCTTTCATATTATTTCTCTACATCTAACCACCTGAAGAAGAGCCTTTGCCAAACAATTTTTTAAAATAGCTGAATGTAAAATGCTGGATATGGACAGTGTTGAATTCAGCCTGTTTTAAGTTTTTTTGTATTCTTTTTTCTTACGTATGTATTTTACTCTTATCTCCAGCTCTACAAGAGTCACCGTGAGGATAAGTACACAGGAGACAATTCCCAGTCAGGTTAGAATATTACCATTTACCTCTACATTTGGCTGTGCTGGAGGTTGTGTTGGGGTTCTCTGCTGGTGTGAATTATTGTCTCTTCTCCCTGTCCAGTCAGTAGTCAGACCTGATGGCTAAGAACAGATGCCAGCTGCCTCTGGTATCACACCATGAATTGGACTTGTAATTGTCAATAATTGAGTCTCTTGTGCAGACCTCTTGCTGTGCATTTGAAGTTCAGATGCATTGCTCTTTGTTGTATTAAAACACCGTGTTTGACCCCATGGCTGGTGTACCTTGGCGCCTCTGTGTTTGAAATGTGGAATGTGCTGGTTCATGCCAGCACATCAGCCACACAGTTTCCAGGGTTAGGACCTGTCAGCAGCCCCTTGGTTTGGCCACAGCACAGGCTAAGACATTTGTCTGAGATGTCCAGGCCTGAACAGCTCAGTTCCAGTCAGCACGGAGTTGCTGCAGGATGTCTGCAACCCTTGTCTTGCCTCAGGTAGGTTTGCTCACTTTCAGACAGCACACTCCAGCCATCCTTGAGTTTTGCAGAGATCTTTTGACTAGAAGTATGGAGTATGCAGGAATAATGCCTTCATCCAATGCTATGTAGTGTTTGGAATATCACTTTTCCCTGAAGAACAAGGTACTTAAGGCCAGTTTTAAGCTTGTGACTGTAGTGGTCTCAGTCAGACTGGTATCTTTAATTATGAGTGAAAAGGTTCTCAAGCCTTTTTACCTTCTGGCACCTGAGGCCTTTCCCACTATAAAAGGTGAGACAACATTGCTGTGCAACTTCAGGCAGCTTCTGGTTTTCACGTGGGAGGAGGATATAACATACTAAAAGCATGGGATGTGACTGCTTGACATCCCCTGCTCTTTCAAGGAGCCTAAGAATACATACAAACATCTGAGAGCTTTGTGATGCTAAATAACAATGGGCAGGGGGAAGAAAAGACAATATGAAATGGGCTGCTCTCATTCCCATTGCTGCCACCAGAATTGATCCACAGTATGTTAAACCATTTGCTTGTGTAGGCCTGTAATAAAAGCAGATTTTCTTCCATTTCTTTCCTGCAAAAAGGAAGGTAAGGAAGCTCATACATTAAACAGGACACTTGTTACAAATTAACTCATTTATATTAGCTTACCAATGTTTTAGGTTTGCTCATTATTGTGACAGATTTCAGCAAGACTGGGAAGCCCCATACTGTGACACCACTTTGATGACTACAGTGCAGTGAAAGTCGGCTGTCTCAGAGTATGTGGTGTAGGTCATCCTTCCCTGCAGTCCACGGCTGTGCTCCAAGGATAAATTTTGAGAATGGGCATATACCAATATGTGAGGAGCATAGAAAAGTAATCCATATGTGTTGTGCTGTTTGTGGTGGTGTGATTCATAATTCATACGATTTCCTGCTCACCAGGTGAAGAAAAAATTTTTACGTAGGCATTTAAATATTTACAGATGAAACCACAGCACAGCAGAGTAGCTTTTATGCACCTGTGACTCTTTGGGTGGCACTAGTGGAGTTTCTGACTTGAAAGTTGGTATTTAACACAAAGGGAGTTGTTTTGTCAGCTGTAGCCAATCGCAGCTATATTTATGTGTAAATGCTTGCTCCCACTCAAGTGCCTTATGATAAACTCATCCAAATGTTAGTGCAAGAATGGGATTTGTAAGAGAAGTACTATGAAATAAATAAATAAAATGTTTTAACATGCATTAGTTATGCCCTGCTCTTAGGTGTCAACAGAGGAAAATGCTTTCAATTTCTCCAGTTCAGACTACAACAAGGAAGACCCAAGCTGTCTTATCAGTCCGTGGTAGAAAATTAAGACTGAAATGAATTCAGTAATTTTTAGGATGGATCAACTTTTAATTCTAGATAACTGCATGTTAACTTTGTGTTTTGCTAAAGGGAGGCTGCATACATCCTGTCTTGTGACATTGTAATGAAAGTTGGTCTTCCTGTTAAGGATATCAAAGTCGTGACACTTTTGATGTTTCAAATGGTTTTATCTGCTTTTAAAAGCCTGCTAGGGTCCTCTGATCCTTGAGCAGCATTTTAGATATCTGGGAATAGGTACTATAGAGACTATTGGAAAGTGGTGAATAGATGTGTGGTTGCTATTTTTAATCATAAGAGAGAATGCAGACTTTAACATATTGGAAAAAAATGAAATTTTACCAGATTTTTTTTTTTTTTTGGCTCTTTCCTGGCATTTAATCCAGGTTTTGAATTTGACTGGATTTGATAATTTCTCTCGCTTTAGCAAACAGCAGTTTCAAATAACAGTTTGCAGCATGGCTGATATTCAGAGGAACTAAATTGATTGTTTAATCATTCTCAGCATGTTGAATTTTCCTTAAACACAGAGTACAAATAACGACTGCAAATAAAAGCAAAAGCTGACTAGTCTGAACTGTGCTTTGGCTTTAAGAGTGTAGACTGAGATGACACTCTTTTCCATTGGCTAAAGTTTTAGGCAGTTAAACTCAGGCTTGTTCAGTGGTCAAAGGAGAGCAAAAAGAACTCGCACAAGGGGTCAGCTCATCTGCTTGAGATGTCTCTCCTGAAGCAGGATCTCTGATAACCTTAGATGATGATAACCTGCAAAACTGCTGCTTTTAAGGAGCTAAAGTTAGGTGAAGCAAGTCTCCTGTTCCATAAGGCACCTTGACTTCCTTGCAAAACACCCTTGTAGACAATTTCAGACAAGCTGCTATAAATTGATAGACACTGAGTTCCTTGTTCTGATGTGCAGAAATTGCAGTATTTCCCCCACTTGTGATATTGTTAAGATCACTTAATTAAATTTCCAAAATTTTAGATGGATATTTTGTAGATGTTTTTACTTGATGCATTTTTAAAGGTTTTGTTTTGTACTTGCAGAATCCAGTTCTTACAAGTGCAAGAACAGAAGGAAAGACTCAGTTGATGTTAAGTCAATAACATCTCAAAGTAGTGATGGTAAGAAAGCAAACTGTATGTACAATAATATAAATATACATGAATATATATTTATAAATAAAGAAAGAACAGATTTGGCTTGGGCAATAAAACTGCAGAACAAAAGAATAACCAGATTCACAGCTGATTAAGCAGAGATTACTCCATTTTTTTACAACTGCTGTAAAATTTCTTTCTGATTTGCAAAGCAGTGCCCCAGCATAAGTACCAGCACTGCTGTACAATGCATGGCAGTGCTGAATGCCTTCACAGGGAGGAGTGACTGTGCCAAGGGATAGGAGCAGCCTGCTAAAAGTGCGTGGTGCAGCATTAGTGCCACCTCTCTTAGAAAGCTGCAGCTTGTGCTCCTGAACACACTTATTTGGTTTATTAATGTTTAACATGAAGGAACCTATTGCTGCTGGTTACCTGAGAGCAGTACTTCTACTGATCCCATTTGTGACTGCTTACTAGGATGGGACAATGAGATTTCTTCCTGCCCCTGTGTGTAGTGAGAGAAACACTGCCTATGGGGAGCAGGAATGTTTTCATAGACCAGCATACCACCAAGATGAGGGACACACGCAGACTTACAGGAGGAGCCATGTATGATAGAGATCCATTGCAATCAAAGGGCATGAAGTGTAAGTACAGCTCCATTCTGAAGTGAAGGATGGACGGGAAATCAGACAGCAAAAATGAGGGGTGGTTGCCAAGGATGCAGACAACAGTACAAGAAATGAAACAATGAAGAATTTGCAGAGGCAGAGATACAGAAGAAATGGGATATGAGGCTGTATTTCGTTGTGCTGTGGGCAAGCCTTCTGCACTCTTCAAATGCTGTCTTCAAATGTGTTTGATTCACACTCTGTGGCTTCCTTTAATGGCAGCTCCAAGTTTACAGACCCGGCGGTACTCTTCAATGGCACGGATTCATTCTATGACAATAGAAGCCCCTATCACAAAGGTGAGTCCTGAGCAATGACTTTTCCACAAACTCCAGAGTTTTGAGTTGCACTCATAGCAAAGTATGTAGTTTCTGGACAGACATGCAGAGGCTTCCTGCACTTTGTACTTAACAGAGTAATATATGTATTTTTTTTTTTATTACTACCACTTTTTACATCTCATCACGGCATTCCAAATGCTAGTCACAAGGAAGAATATTACAGAGGGGAGAAGGGTGCCCTTGCTAGATGCATGGCTTCTGGCAGGAAGGGGACACTGCTCTGTTGGGTCATGTGAGTAGGAGGATGTTCTTCCAGTCGCACCCTTGTTCTCATTATTGATATTTATAAGATACCATGCAGAAGAGGGAGCACCTGCACCATCTTCTGTCTTCCCCACTTTCTGCAGCCTTCTTCACTGTGTTACACAAAATCTGCTGCACAGTCACTTGCAACACACCAGAGAGTTGAGGTATATTCCACTTGCAAACCATTTTTCCTCTCTCCCTATCTTGCTATCATCAAGCCCTTACTTCCCAGCACCACTGTGACTCTAATAGCAATTGATTCCTTTCCTTTTCCTTATCCTCAGTCATACCCACAGGGAGGCTTGTAGTGGCTGTGCAGCAGCCTCTGGCTCCTGGAGAAGACACTGGCACTATCTTCTTGTCATTCTTGACAGAGCCAGGAGCAGTCACTGCTGCATTTCCAGATTGTGGTTGAGGCAGAGTGTGGGTTTCAAAGAGACATCCTCTTCTGCCACAGCCCAGCTCTTTCTGCTCTCTATCCTTCACTTCTACATGGAAAAAAAATAAAGCTTTACATCGAATATCAGGATATCTGGGTCCCATCCAAGAGTTTGTTTGTTTGGGTTTTCCTCCAGGGACTGAATAATTTGTTTCAGAGCAGACCTGGATATACTGAAGGATTAGGACATTGCTAGTTTTTGGTCCATGCATCAGCAACTATTTCAGATACTTCACACCGTTCTACTTCCACTTCCCAGGAGTTTGCCAGTTAAAAATAGAAGATGAATACCAGGAAATCTGAGCACAAATTTACATTTTCAAGAGTTGTACATCAAGTATTATGGGGAATTACATTGCATTTCATGAGAATTAGACATCAAGACAAGAATAAAAATTTTATAATAAGAAAAAAGTGCCATTCACTTTTCTTTGCCTGCCTCCTTAATCTGCTTTCAGGTTATTAACATAATTAATGCTGCCCAGGAAAACAGCCCGATCACAGTAGCAGAGGCCTTGGACAGAGTTCTGGAAATCCTGCGGACAACAGAACTTTATTCCCCTCAGCTAGGTACCAAAGATGAAGATCCTCACACAAGTGATCTTGTTGGAGGTCTGATGAATGTGAGTAAAATTAGTAAAGATGAAATTGCTGCTATCAGTGTCTTACATCACAGCTCAGTGCTCTGCTGTGTTGAAATTTCCCAAGCAATGGGATAGGGACTTGTCATTCATCACCATTTGTTAGGTATTTTGGCCTCTTTACTAGCAGTAATGCAGGATATGGTAAGTAAGCTATGGCCACATCTCAGTCCACTGAATGCATTCATGCTCAGATACAAGTAAACAGACTAGCCACCAGAAACTTTATCCAATCTCTCAGAAGATACAGAAACTCTAGAAGCTTATATGGGATTAGAGGGATTGCTCTATAGCTGGTCCAGTGTATCAGTGAGGTTGCTTTATCAGGTTCTAATTTTGGTCCTGTTACAGCAGCAAGAGACAGACTACTTAAATTTTGTCATGGATTTACTCATTTTTTAATAGACACTGAGCTAATCCCCACCAAAATAATACAAAGAAGATGAAAAATAAATTATAACGGCTGATTTGAATGATGAAATACTGCACGTGCCAATGCGGGGTCAAGGAGGGCAATACACTGTGTATTTAATATCTTTTCTGGAGATCTCATACCAGCATTCCAGGGATCTTTTCATGTTTGTTTCGAAACACACTAAAACAAGGATTATGCTATAGTGCTGAAATAAGAGCAGTGCTTTTAGTTCCCAGGAATAGTACCTAAAATGCATGTAGTGTTTTTGCAACTAGTGATGCAAAAAAACTAAGATAAACTTGCTTTCTTTTTCAGGATGGCTTAAGAAGACTGTCAGGAAATGAATATGTGTTTTCTAAGAGTAAGCCACCATTTTAAAGTTCCCTTTGCACATGTGACTTCTTTTATTGATACTGCTAACATACAGCTTCAGGCTAATTTGTAGTGGGATATATGTCTCTGGAAATGGTCTTCTAAATTACAGCAGCACAAGTGTTAGGCTGCCTGTATTTTGGAATTGAAACAGGCTCAAATAATTGAAATAATGCATTTGAAAATGTTAGCAAAAAAACAACTTGTCACTCAAAGAAATGTTCACTAATGTTTCTGGTTTATGTTCAAATGCTCTGTAATAAACATTTGTACTATAGGCATTTATAGACTTTTTCCTGTAAGGAAAAAGAGTTGTTTTTCTTGGAAAAGAGTTGTTTTCTAAATGGATTTCTGAAGAGGGGCTGTGGTAGTATAGAGGGAATAACCTGGAAATGTGTTAATTCCCGAATTCCATTTCAACAGATATGAACCTGAGCCATACTCACGTTCCAGTGCCAAACACCATCAATGATGTTCCACCCTGTATTGCACAGCTCCTAGATAACGAGGAAAGTTGGGACTTCAATATTTTTGAGCTGGAGGCTGTTACAAATAAAAGGTACTGGACTCCTTTCCCTGGGTGCCCAGAGAAAGTTTGTTGAGGAGCTGTAGCTCTGGAAAAACTGAAGGAAGACACAGCAGATCTGTGAGAGCTATCTTGCTTGACTGACATCCACTCTGTCCAATTGACACTGTTCAATGTAGTCTGATGTTGCCACATACTGGATGCCCTCCAGTGGCCCTTTTTCCTGTTCATGTGCAAACGGTCATGCTGGAAAAAGCAAACCTCTCCCCTTCCTCACCTAAATCATCCCACAATTTGGGAAGATCTAAGAGAAACTGTGGCTTTTGATTATAGGGAGAAAAAAATGGGATGGAGGATAAACCAGTGACAGGATCAACAGATGGGGGTTTTAAAGCTTATAATGAAAACAGACGTCAGTAGTTTTGCGGTCATGCAGACCGCAAAAATAAGCACGTCATCCAGAAAAAAAAAAGTTGTTTTCATTCCAAGATGCAAAGAATCAAACAGACTACCCGTTCTTTTGTGCTCACTTTGCATAAAATGACCATTTTTGAAATTTGCATTTGCCTGGTTTTAATCTGCAGATGTTAGGGTTTGGTTATGCCTTTCTCAGCTCAGAGGCTCTGCAAGTCATCTTGCAGGAGTAAAGAATGTAACTGATGGATAGGACTCTCTCACAGGCAACACAGAGTAGAAGACAACCCAGAGTGGATTTGGATTTAAGAATAAAAAAATTAGACGTTTTACTGTTTACTGTTTCACACATGGGCTTCCCAGCATTGTAAACACACACACACACACTTGACAGCTGACATTCCACCTTTTTTTGGCTTAGGACTTTTTAGCCTTTGGCATGTGCCCATGTTTTGTTCAAAGTCTACTTTTTCTCCTCAGGAAAAAAATAAATGGAGTTTTGTTTGATTGACAGATACTAAACACCTAAAAATGGCCTTTTAAAATGTTTTTTCTGAAGCCACAGGAATTGTTGAAACTCGGATGGAACTGTACCATTTCTACAAAACATACTAAAATAATGTCTGAAAGGATGATAGATGCAATCATTTGTAACCTTGGCCAGGCTTTTTAGAGGTTATAGATAGGCAATTTAAAAATGTGTAACTTTACTCATCCCTTTTAAAAGTCTTGGTTTCTTTGTTGAATGTATAGCTTTTAGAACATCACAAGTTCCTATTTTACAGCCGTGCTTTTTTCTTCTGTTGTTTTTCAGGCCATTAGTGTATTTGGGCCTAAAAGTTTTTGCCCGGTTTGGTGTCTCGGAGTTCTTAAACTGTTCAGAAGCAACACTGCGGGCATGGCTGCAGGTCATTGAAGCCAACTATCATTCCTCCAACTCATACCACAACTCCACACATGCAGCAGATGTCCTACATGCTACTGCCTTCTTTCTTGGGAAGGAGAGAGTTAAGGTAGAGCCATCACCTAGGAGTTCTTTGGGCTAGGATTTCAGTGTGTTTGTCATTTCATGTGTCACTGAGAAGTCAGATGTTTAAATAATGGTCCTGGCTTCATAAACTCTCTCTGTCCTTGAAGTCTTTCTGTGATGCAAGTAGGCCCACAGTTTCTCTAAAGTCTGTTTATACAAATTTATATTTTTAAGTAACAATAATGGAGGTGGGGAGGGAACCTGGCTCTTTTCTGTCTCTTTTTAACTGCTTGTAGGTAACAGTTCTTAATAAAGCTTTGCAAAAGCTTTGGAGAGGGAGGTGTGAGCTATTCTCCCTGGTACTCAGCAACAGGACACACAGGAAAGGTTCAAAGCTGTGCCAGGGGAGGTTCAGACTGGACATAAGGAAATATTTCTTTACTGAATGGCTAAATACTGGAACAGGCTTTCCAGAGAGGTGGTTGATGCCCCAAGCCTGTCACTGTTTAGGGGCATTTGGACAATGCTGATAATAACATACTTTAACTTTTGTTCAGCCCTGAAGTGGTCAGACAATTTGACCAATGATCATTGTAGGTCACTTCCAAGTGAAATACTCTATCCCATCCTATGATAAAACATAAGGTGTGTAGGAGCAGAGTCAATACAGATACATTCAGGCAAGCATACAAAGTGGAAGGAAACCACTAGATGATCTATCCATTGAAGAATTCTATGCAAAGATACTGCTTAGGTGACAGCATTGTAAAAAGCTTAATTGAAGAAAACATATTTGGATAAAGGTAGGAGTGGAAGTTCTGTGGTAGGTAATCTACTGACTGCAAGGAAGTAGGATCCCTGCTTAATTTACATTTGTGTACTTGTGGGTACTTGGAAGTTATCAGAAAATATTTACTGTAATTTTTGTGCCACACTATAATTTTTCTCTCTTCCTGTAGGGAAGTCTGGACCATTTAGATGAGGTAGCTGCATTAATAGCTGCCACCATTCATGATGTAGACCATCCTGGACGGACCAACTCTTTCCTGTGCAACGCAGGCAGTGAATTAGCTGTCCTTTACAATGACACAGCTGTGTTAGAGAGTCATCACACAGCACTGGCGTTTCAGCTTACAACGAAAGACAGCAAATACAACATTTTCAAGAATATTGACAGGTGTGTCTGCAGGACAAGGGGAGTGTCCATGTGTGGACTGCTTACTTGGCCGTTTAAGTTTGGGGCAAATTGAGAGCCAACCTTCTAAACAAGAATACATATTTTAAATATAGATAATAAAATTTAACCTTGTCTAGAATCCTATGTAAACATGATTTATAAAAATTTCCCCCTCACCAGCCCTGTCTTCCAACCTGTAATTACAGGAAGCTTAGAAAGATGTTTAATAATGTTTTATGAATTACATTAACTTGGTTAACAGCCTCAAGGCTGCATCTTGGCCTACTGCCTTTTCATTGAAGGAGCCTGGGCATTACTTTTTTGGGGTATGTTTTACACACCAGCAGTTAGATGCTGCATGTTATGACTGCACAAGGCCCTATGCAACCCAGCACTACATTCACATAGAATGGTAAGGGTGGTAGCAGAGGACATGGATCCCTGTGGCTGGCTGGGCATGCAAGTAGCCCAGGAGTTCCCACTGCATGACTCCAGCTTTTGTAGGGCCAAGGTGAGAGAGAAAGAGGTCTGAAAGGGAAAAAGTCTGACCCCAAAGAGGTAATTGATTTGTCTACTTCCCGTAACACTGTTGTTTTTGAAAAACCTGGGATTTGCATTCTAAGCTAACATACTAACATACAGCATGATGGATGCATTGGTGCCACTCATGGAGAAGTTATCTTGGTCTTACAGTGCTATGAAATGTATGTATGAGCTGAAAATTTTTCTTGACTTCACAGTATTGATTTTTGTTAGGTAAAAATAACAGAGCAGGGGGAACTTGAAGAGGTGTGATCTTGTCCATTCATCCATCCCTAGATTCCTCCTAACTTTGAAGTTGCCAGCTTATGGCTGAGCCCCTGAGCAGTTTTGTAGTGCTGTGTGGGCAGGGATGAGGAAAGGGAAGAGTTCTGTCTGGCAAGCTCATGAGCAAGAACTCTTTTTCTTTCCTAGAAATCGCTACCGGACATTGCGCCAGGCCATTATTGACATGGTTTTGGCAACAGAGATGACGAAGCACTTTGAGCATGTGAACAAATTTGTGAACAGTATCAACAAGCCCATGGCATCTGAGGAGACCAGCCCACATGTAAGTGCTTGCAGGACTTTAGGCCTTCAGACATTTCAGTGAGGTTCTTCCCAGACAACCTTAAGTATCATTTTCATTCACCTTGCATTAATTTGCATTGTGGTAATGCCCAAATAACACAAATGAATTTGTGGCGTCACATATCAAAGTGTGAAAAAAATATGCTTCTTTTCTGCTCTTAGTTAATTTAAACATTTCATTTTATAAGCCTTGTGTTCAAAGCCATCTTGTATTCAGGAGATATATGGGTGGATGTTGTTTTAAATGGAAAATTCTGTGCACAGAGCCAGCCTGGCACCTGTTCCTATGGTCCTGTCTCCAAACAGTGGGATTTCTCTAAGCATAGGTCAATAACTGAGGAATCTCCTTGACATTTTTGTCTCTGTGTAATCTGGAGCCTTCAAGCCTTGAGGAATATCCTCCTGAGACCTCTCCACTCCTGATTGTACCAAGAGATGTCTAGGCCTTTTTACGTAACAGTTACACACCCTAATGCTCCACCAGGATTTATTTAATAATCTGTCTCTGAGTTTCCCATCCCTTCTTACCTTCTCTTGTTGCCTCTTGAGGCTGAGCACCCAGGGCCTGACCAGGTTCTCCAGGGCAGTGTGACCTGAGGAAAGACTATCTTAATGCACCTTAGTGAATATAATGCTTTGTGGGAAACATGCAAAAGAAAGTCAGCCAAAACGGAAGGTCAGCAATACTAAAACCAAACAGAAGTTATCTTCTGTTAGCTATCCATGATTAGACTTTGTACTTAGACTGTTGTGGGTACCATGTATAACTTTACAGACAGCATTCTGTCAGCTGAAATCACCTGCTTCTAGGGACTGCTGAGCTCCACTCTCCCAGCAAAATGAGCTGGAAAACCACAAATGCTGCTGAACTTACCTCACTATAAACATGGAGGACAGAACCACTTGCACTACAGACTTCTTGTTTTCCCTCAGTATTAGGTTGTTCTGTTCTTTACTGTTAACAGTGGCTTGCTCTTTCTGGTTTTGGTCTTGAACATCAGTTAAGGTACAGGGTTAACTTGACAGCTCTTTGCTGGGCTACCCATGCTGAAAAAGGATTAACTGCTCAACATAAAGTTAGAAGATTAATGCCTGAATTGGCAAAAGGCACTGCAAAATATTTCCCCTAAGCCACAAAGATATAAATTTAGTTATGGTGGCGAAAAGTACTTACATTCAGTTTTTAACCTAAGAATTCAAGTTATCAGTGAAGGGAGGCAAAAATCCCACAAATATATTATTTTGAGAATAGCATTAATGCCATGTGAGTGGAGGTGGAGGCTTTTCATTACTCCATAATATACCTGTGCCTTTCTAAACTGTTCAAGACCCAGAATATGATGCCACAGCAGACTGGGAACAACTATCTTGTCATCTTCCCCTGGTCTCCAGAGCAGTCAGTAAGAAGTTTGGTATTTTACTCTCTAGCAAGCAGAGAATTTCTGCAGTCAGTCTGCCACTCCTGTGATTTTCTACTGTAAATCTCATAGATTATGTAAGATTTCACCCTCACTGGGAACTGAGGTCAAAGATTATTCCAGGTTGAGGGTTCAAAATCTGGCACACATTTTGAAAGAAAGAAAGCAGTTCTACTTGGAAACATGCTGGAAGTGAATATCAGAGACCTGCTTTTCTGTGTGTAAAAGAAACAGCTGTGCCAGTCCATTCAGCCCCCTGTGCCCGCCTCAGTTTTCTCATTTAGGAATAAAAATCTAACTCCAGAAACTCCCCGAAGAGATGCAGTCCCCTACCATCACCACCCCTACATTTAAACATTCAGAGGTGAGGATTGTTTATGAGCTTGGAGTTGGTAGATGCATGCCCTATCATGGTCCTCTTCCAAGAGGACCAGACTGGGATGCAGAGAAGGTAACATCCTACCTGATAAAGAGTCTGTGGCACTTTATTTCACAAATTTTGATACTAATTTCGAGAACTTACACAATTGTAATATGTATTTGGGTTACTTAGCAAGACTCCAGTTCTCAGACATCACCTTCTTTTCCAAGTTCCCAGTGCTCTGCATGAGATTGTAAGGCAGCAGAGTGGTTGCCTGCTCAGTGCCTAAGTCCAGTAGAGCTGATAATGAGCCCACACTCCTGCTAGCAGGGGATGTTGCCACTGACCCCTGTAAACAACTTTCCTTTACAGAGCGAAGGCAGCGACACTGAATATACAGCCAACATAAAGAATTTCCCAGACAACCAGACACTGATTAAGCGCATGATGATTAAATGTGCAGATGTAGCAAATCCATGTCGCCCCCTAGAGCTATGTATCGAATGGGCAGGCAGGATTTCAGAGGAGTACTTTGCACAGGTATGTACATTTTTGGGATTAAACTATTGTATTGTGTAAGGAAGTGCACATTGGCTGATCTGTTGTTCTACACTGGGTGTACCTGGTGTCACCACAGAGTCCAGATGTATGGTTTTTGTTCACTATCAGAACTGGCCCCTCAATTTCATGCGGAAGGATTCACTCCAAGCAGTTCGTTAGTCTGCTTATCATGAAGCTCATTGTATAGACTGGTGGAAAGGAGATTTTACACTTGAGTCATGTGACCAAAACAATTCGACCAGTCCTATTTAATTTAACTGGAAATTCAAGATGCACAGCACCCCAGCTTCTTGTCCCAATACCTTCCCTGAAGATCCAAGCCTCAGCTGAACTACTGGGATGGCCCTTTCTCTTCTATGATGGAACCTGAACTACTAGCATTGTAGGCAGAAAAGCAGCACAGGCATGTGGGCAGTGTAAATACTTATCACATGGGATGTCTCAAGATAATACTGGAAGCTCAGCTTGTTTTCTTCACATTCAGTTTTTCTTACAGAAATGCAATTAGCTTCCTGAAACACTCTTTGAGCTCTTTAGGAACTGATAAAATATTAGCTTTTATTTGCCAGTAATGGTGTGGAAATAACAGCTATGAGTGGACAGAAAGAAGAGTGGACATGCCTACGCTTCAAATTAAGGTCACACATGTGATAGTTACTACTGAAAGAAAACTACTACCTGAGACACGTCTAAACTTCATTTTAATCACAGTGAATAAATTCTGTCATGTCCTAAGAAAGGTCAAAGATCTCTTACGTTGTATCTCCCTGGCAGTCAAGGTATCATGATTTAGCTTTAAAATGCCCAAATTAAGCACTAGCCTACTTGCAGCAATGTGAGGTGCAGAGAGCTGTTCTCCTGTTTGTTCACCTCCACTAATTTTGGAAACTGCTCTGCTGCAAATTCCTGTATTAAATGCTGCCTGTACTACTGAAAAGGGAATGTTATGTGGAATTACATTCTAAGTAACTGCTGAGGTGATCTGATCCTCCAACATGCTAAGTGCAACAAAACCAGGCCTCTTCCAGCTGGGTACACAGTTAAAGGGCATACTTTTACTTCCATTCATCTCAGAACCTGATACAGGAAGAGACGTTAGCACCAGCAACAATCTCTTCTTACTTAAAAGACAAATGGTTTGTAACACCCACTACAGACGTGGAAAAATGAGAGATCAAACCTGTTCTCTGCTGAAGGGCTGTGCAACCCCATTTTCTGTATTTTTAGCTGGTGTACCCTAATCACCGGATCATAGCATTCTGTCATGTTGGAGCTAAGTGCAATCACACGACTGCAGTAATAAAGAGTAGTTGTGAAAGGGAAGAGATGTTGATTTTAGTCCCCATTCCAGACAAAATAACACATATGAAACTAAGGCAGTTCAACTCAGGGGTCCTAAGACTTGTCTCAAATCTCCTATTGCAATTCATCTAATACCTTGACCTCTGCTACTCCAGCATGAAAGTCAGCAAAGCTCTAGCTGCTAACTGAGTTTTGTTTTCTTAGACTGATGAAGAGAAGAGACAGGGTCTGCCTGTTGTAATGCCGGTATTTGACAGAAACACCTGCAGCATTCCCAAGTCTCAGATTTCCTTCATTGATTATTTTATAACAGATATGTTCGACGCATGGGATGGTAAGTACTAACTTTTCTTCCTTGCTCTGACAGAGATTCCTACAGTCCAAAATTACTAATCTCAAGCTGGCCTTGTCTCCACTTTTTTCAGAGGCAGTATCCATATATAAGCAGTAGAGCACAGGATACTGTCAATCATCACACTGAAACCTGTTTCACTGCACATTATGAAGCTATGCACTTACCAGGCAATCTATGTAAAGAAGGAGTAATGGCTTAAAACCAATCTTCTTTTTCATCTATCTATTTTTTCCTTTAGCACTGTGTTTCTTCTGAGCAGCAGAAACTAAGACCACCATGGCTGCATGTTAGCATAATTTAATGAAGTCACCATGCATTTGGAAAGGGATTTTCTTGAAAGGGAAACACACTAAAAAAAATCTTTACCCTGTACTACTTTAAGGAATGGGAAAAACAAAAGAGAATAGGAGAATGCCTTCTCTCCTAGTAGGCTGTTCTTCTGCCCATTCTATAAACATGGTAAAACTCTTTTTCATGTTCTTTCAGCATTTGCACATCTGCCTGTTTTGATGCAACACTTGGCTAATAACTACAAACACTGGAAAACACTGGATGATTTGAAGTGCAAGAGTCTCAGGCTGCCATCAGAAAACAACAACTGACACTAAGTCAAGAAAACCAGACCTCTTGCTCTACCAGTTTCACTGTGAATCACTTACAGAAACTCTTGGCTACAAAGGGGATTAATGTTGCTTTTCCAGTGAAATTAAGACTGCGTGACAAGAACAAAATATTTTACTTGTTTTTACACTTCTATGAATTCTACAGAAAAATGTTTTTAGAGGCTATATAAACCACAGACGACTAAGTGCTCTTTGGAAATAATATTTTGTGGCAGAAAATGTACTTCTAAAAGTAGTTTCTAATACTGAATATGCACTTGTTGAATCTTGTAGTTGATACAACTGTATCCACTAATGCTTCACCACTATTATTCAGAGAAAGGGGTAATCTAGTCACCAGGAAAGTAAACATAGGCTGACAAATAAGGGTTGAAACTTCCCACTTCTCTAGCATAAATTTGTTCCAATTCTATCAATGTTCTTCAGCTCTCTGAACCATACTTCTAAAGAGAACATGCACAGCAAAACAAGTAAACCTTAATAAACTGGATACATAAAAAACCCAAACATGACACCTTTTAAAACAACCTTCTTATTACAGAGACTCTCTCAGAGCACCACCTGTTCTTTCTTTTCCATATAACATCTTGACAGGAGTCAATGTTCTCTAAAATTGATCATATAATACAGGAAAATAAGCATGTTCTGTCTAGATAGTGCCATCCACATGATTCTCTGCCATCTTGCAGATGTTATCACACAAGTTTTCACCAAATTTGACACTAAAAACTATTGTGGCACTAGATCTCTATCCTTTTTTATAAAAACGGTGTTTGTAAACATGGTCATCACTTTTATTAAACTGATCTAGATTTTATGGCAAGTTCATTTATTGTGCTAGTTCTAGGATGAACCTATCACTTTTTTTAAAAGTTTCCAGGCTATGATTTATAAAAGCACTATAATTTGTACTGCTTTATCCTCCTAATAAAATGCTGATTGGTTTTGTGATGTGAGAAGTACTTCAAAATATGTATATCAGTTGGAAATCAAACATAGTTCTTCATTCATTCTAAGACATGAAATTTATGCTAAGGCTTTCAAAGCACAATGTGTATTTTTGTACATCTCAATCACATCCAGAACATAAGTTTAAATTTTAGACTATTCTCAGACTATTCAGTAAATAAATACTAGCAGAACTGCTGATTTTTTACACTGTGCACTCCAGGCTGCAAGCAAAGCTGTCAAAGCTGTGGCTGGAGTTAAAAGAAGCAGTCCACCTACCCTGTGCTGTATCAAAAATCAAACTGACTAAAGGAAAAGGGGAAAAAAAGCAAACAGCATGGATTGCTATGGAAGAATAGTGACAATGCTGTTTACTGCAGGTAGCTTACATATGTGCCAACCTTTTTTGTATGTTTTGTATCAAGTTCTGAAACAAAAGGCAACATTCATAAAATGTATGTGCTGAAAAATGTATAGAAGCTATATTTTTGTTAGAATTGTAACAGATCCTTACTTCTGTCATAGCCAAGGCAGGTTGCTGTGTATTAAAATGCTGCATCGTGTATATCTGAAGAATGATGTTTTTGGTGAAGCATGGTTATTCATTCTTTCCTGTTATCCATGGCAACATTCTTCAGTGGATTTTTATTCAGAGAAGTTGAACTTCTGATTTTTATACTGTATACTGTTTGCTTTTACCATTTCTTTATTTAGAACTAGTGCTCTTGGTGGTTGTACCTTAACTATTCTGATAACTGAACACTCACTGCAGCTTGCATTAGAGAGAAGAATTTCCCAAGATTCAAGCTTTGTTAATTTAATTTGTTAAATATAGCAACATTGTAAGATCACATCCATGTAAAACGTTTAATTCATAGTTTTTGTCACACTTCTGTCACACAGAACAAAATGTCAACAGTGGAAGGCATCAAAAAATAAAGTTCCATTTGTGAACCAGAACTGAGGCCAAGGCATTAATACAGAATCAATGTATTTGTTGCAGGATCTTGTGTTTCTTCCCACAATCAGACTATGCAAAAAAAAAAAAAAAAGTGGATATTTGTGCAGATATAGGTCCTCTTTAATAGCAAAATAAACCAGCACAGATTAATCATCATCTGCCAATTGTGTCAGATCTCCTAGACCAGTTTACTAACAGCTGTTTGTTTCATACTGTTGTCAGTGCACAGATGTAAAACAGACACCTCAGAGTTGTAAAAGTATTAAGAGTAGGTCTCATAAAGATATTTACTTCCATGATGTGAACATATGGAATTTAATGTTACTGTAAGGTGGAAAAAAAACACATCAGTTAGATGTAAAATGTCTCATCTGGTCACATAATTCTGCTCACTGCATCTCCCAAGAACAAGTGACAACCTCTCATTTAACAAAGGAGTGGGATGTATACCTATCTTCTCTGTTAGACTCTAAGTTCATTTGTAAAACACAGAACTCAGAACTTTTAAGTCAACCGTTTTTAAAAGAAGAGACTATTGGGAGATTTACTGCCAATGGAGTGTATCTGAGAACAATAGTATTTTCGATAAATACAGATATTTATACATGCATATAGGACTATTTAAAGTATGAATTACATCCCTGTAAAATGCACAGCAAGTTGTGTGACTAGAACTGTTCAGTTAAATAGGTCTGTTTCTCTACCAGGTAGTCACTTAAAAGCAGTCACATAAAAATGAAATAGTTGTTCTCATGCAAAAGAAAAGATAATAAAAACATGATCTTCCTTCTCTCTAGTCATAACTGATGATAAGCAGGAGGCTCTCCAAAAAAATGCAAAGTTTTATAACCTTTCACTGTAGAAGTGTTGCAACAATGTGTACACACAAATATTACACATAACCAAATAGTTATTTAGCAATTAAAACAAGGACAAAAGATCCAAAGAGAGGTTTTAGCTCCCCAGCTTCTGCCGGGTAAGCCAAAAACGCAGCATCTGCTGATGAAGAGAAGCTGAAGCAATGTACAGTTAACATGCTTTCTCTCTCAAGTTTAATACCATATACCCAAAGGCATATTATTCTCAGCTGTAATCCAAATGCCTTTCCTACATGGGTCAACAGAATAGTCAGCCTTAGCAAGAATATGCAGATCAAGCTTTAACACTGATTTAACCTCCCTGAATTGAAAGGAGAGAGTAATTTAACAATTCCTCCATCTGTTTTGTGGTTTTGAAACATGTTATTTTGAGCTCTATACTCAAGTAAGATTAGCTGTACAACTTTGCTAAAAGCAGGGAAAAATTACAACTCAAAGGGGCATTACTGCCCCTCTGACCCACTTTCTAGAGAAGATTATGGTGTTATAATAAGACTCAAAAGGCAAAGGTGGGTTTCTGAGTGGTAGGAGAAAGGCAAGTGCCCACTGCTGATGTGGGAACCAAGGCTCTAAAAGGCTCTTTGGTGTCTTCTAGGAAGCTAGGAGCTTTCTCCTTTCGCTACTGCTCTTGCAAGAATCTGCTTATCCCTTGTTCCAATCACACTTACTGCTGCCACTGTATCTGAAACCTGGAATTACAGCCATGTAGTTCCCTGTACTGAAAACAATTCTCTTTGATTCAAAGGGCAGAGATGGCACTGAAAAGTTGCACAAGACTTATTCCTACACCATTTAACTGCTGTATCTTCCAAGTAGACCTGAGCAGCCTCTTCTACATAGTTTTATGACCATTAAGTTCTCAAACTTTTTCCTAGCTCTTCTCTGTTCAAATGGTAATGCACCACTCATTATCTTGTCCTCCCTCAGGCTTTCTTTGTATTAGTTCTGGGTTTAACTTTGCTTCATTTTCTGGTTTGCTGTTGTTGGGGGTGGGGGAGGGCACTGAGGAAGGGATTATTTGCTTGTCTTATTGATTAGTTTGTTGTGGTTTTGTTGCTGTGGTTTGAGCTTTATGTTTTAGTTTGCATTTCTTTCCCTACTCCTGTTTACCTGCTGCTATCTCAATACTCTTAGTACCTGTGTACTTGTTTTTTAACTCTGAAATACTATCTACCACTACAAACTTGGTGAAGATGTCTCTGAAGTCAGACTTTAGCTGAGAATGTAGTATTCATATGGCAAGACACAGTTTCACTGCTATTGAACAGACCAACTCCTACTGCTTAAGAAAGTATTTTACATTCTGAAAATTCATGGTAAGGCAAATGCTTTTTATTAGATACAAATTAATTTGATGAATGCACTATGGAAAGACCAATCTAAACGAATCACACTGCATGCTAGACGTGGTAATGGTGCTGTATAAACTCCAGTAACGTAGGCTAATCCAAGTAAAACTGCAGTGACTACTAGTAAACTGTTTCTATGTACCTCAGTTTGCCAAAAATTAGAACGTGACAAACGGTCACTACCTATCTTTTTTTCTTTCTCTTACCATTGGTGCAGAATATTAACTCCAAATGCAAAATTTCTATTTGAGAATGCTTGCTTTCAGGGCTTTCTGTGTACACACAAATCTGAGCTATCAGTGATGAAAGTTCAGCTTTTAGAAATAAATTAGACAAAGCAGGAAGCTGCAGATTTCTTCCCATGCCTTTTTCCTGCACATAGCACCGTGGATGCCCTCAACTGCTTTAATTATGATTCATCTGACGTATTTCACAATTCTTAATTTTGACATTCACCCGTGATCATTTTAAACATTCAGAGTATTATTAGAAACTATTTAATGAGTCATCATTACCTTCAGTCTTTCAACAGAACACCATTTCTGCTGACAGAGGATACTAAAATGCCCATTTCTCCTTTGTAAAGAGTAGCAACTAAGAGAAATTCCAATATAACACGACATTAAGTGTAAGACTTACTAGTAGTCAGATTCCCAGTAGCTCAGACATACCTTTACACTCATGTTTAACACATATCCAGTTTACATATATGCAGCCTGTATTGAAGCAATTTAAAGTCTGAGCTGCAAATCACCATTTTGTGCCAATTTTTTAAATAGTGTTAAACTGCGGAGGCTAGATTCTCGTTCACCATCCTTCCACAAAATAATGAGGTGGTCAGCAGAGCATGTAGCCAATCCCAGTTCACCAAAGTACAGGAACATCTGCAATGAAACAACTATTATTACCATGATGCTTGCATGAGATGGTCAATTTGCTTAATTATTTAGTGTATAGCTGGACTAAACAAATACATGTATCTGAAATGGCTCTACTTATAGACAGGAACACAAAATTACATACTGTATGTATGTCTGAGATGCCATAAAATTGCTACACAAAAACAACTCTTTAACATTGCTACACAAAAACAAATTCTTTAGGTACTTCACATTGAAAGATCTCCTTCTAAAAAAACAGTAAAGCCTTACAGATAGGGAAGCTAAAGGACAGAATCCTGAGGAAACTTGTTTCAAGTCAGCAGTAGAAGAGTTTTACATGAACTCTAATCTAGTTTCTTGGGAACAGAAGCCACAGTGTTCTGTTCACTGGGTACACTGTCTCCCCTCCCCCCTACAACACAGTAGGGTACTAGCAGCAGGCCTGGAAAGATCAAGGAACAAACAACTGTGACAGACATGCCTAGTCACACAGAGGAAGCCAAACAAGCAAGAAACACACCACTGGAGGGAAGTACAGCACCAGTGGAAGGATTTTGCAAGACCAATGGAGCTGACAAATCATGCGTTAATCCCTGAGGTCTGAGATGTTCACTGAAGACTGCCTAAAATTAAACACTAACTGCAGTTCAACACAACAGCCAATGGAACCAGTGATGTCACTATGGCATGCTCACAATGCCCTGATTCTTCAGTTTGTTAAAGGGATATGTCTGGGATATTCAGGCCAAAGCCTACCTGCCCTGGGAATGGTCACTTAAAAGCTAAAGGGTTCCAGCAGACATAGTCTGCCAAGCCCTTACCTTGGCTATCACATTTTATCACTACTCAACATTTTCTTCCTCAACAGCTCCTATTTGCCCAGAGTTTTAAAAAACCCAAAATTTTCCTTATGTAGAACACTGCAGGAAATCACATCTACCATCATGTCCATTACTCCTTTGCTCTGCATCTCAGCCAACATATGCCTCTCACCTTCTTTTTATCTCTTGCTGAATTACACACTATGTCCTCTTTCTTAGATAGCAACCTTCCAAGTGGATAATAAGACCCCTTCCAACAGTTTTTCAAAAGAAAGATGGCAGAAAGAGAGCCTTGCAGAAATCTCTTCAGCAGAAAGGTTCACCTTTGCTATTAAAAGCTTTCAGGTTTTAGCAGCAGCAGTTCTGAAATCCAGACTGTCTCATGAATGCTTGTGAGCAAAGCTACTCCAGAAACACACCATTCCCTTCCAACTGCCCTTCCCCCTGCTCCTGCCAAGAATGTATGTAGAAGTCCACTGTAACAAAGTGCTTTGTTACTGCAGTAAGTTGTCACAGGAAAGTGTGGAGGGAAAATGCCATTTAAAACAAACACACACTATTTTAGGCAGACAGCAGCATGGAATAATACTGGTAATACTGCTTAAGCTAAAAGACCTCCTTAATGCTCACAGCACAGAGGACTAAGAAATTGTTCAATGTGTTTTGGTTTTGGTTTGTGGTTTTTTTGGGTTTTTTTTTTGGTAGGAGCCCTTGTTCAGATTGTGAACTTAAGATGAAATCTGGATCATGTACATGGTTCCCAGCTGTATTGCTTGCAGTCTATAAATGAAGTCAAATACTCTGTCAGATCATCTCTAGCATATATGTGCAAACACAGTGCTCAGGTGTCAGTGAGCGAGTTGTCATTAAGTCAGTGTGTATTACTGTTTCACACTGCACTAAAGATACCACACTAACAATGTGTGGCTCCTACCCTCCAGAGCCAGTCAGAAGTTACAGTTCAAGAAACACTGTCAAATTTATGTTACTTACTAACATTCACTTTTTCTCATTCTTACTAAAGCTGACCTACCTGCACAGCTGATGAATGACCAATCAAATCACCAACCAGTTCCAAGAAATATACAGGTGTATTCTCATGCATCTTCTTAGCAGCTTGGTTTGCCTGCTTGTTTGCCCTTCCAAATCCCCACATGTTGAAAAACCCTGAGAGGGAAAAAAAAATCTTGTTTTGGGAAAAATCACAAATCAAATTTATTTCTTCTAGCTAAAGAGAGAACTACAAAAGCAACATAAAATCTATAAGCGGGACACTCTGTATGGCAAAAAGACTGCATTGTACTGTGCAGTCCTTTAGCATCTGGATTATTCATCCTGAGGAAAGAAGGAAACATAGCTACTTATCCCACTTAATGTGATCTAGAAAACATGCTGAATTACACACCTGGATGAGACAATACACAGATTTAAGAACAAATACAAAGACTTCCTAAAAATGAATTGAACAGCAAAGGTAGATGCAGGACAAGTGTTTATTTTTGCTCTGCCCTCCTATATTGTTACTTGTGCAAAGAGCACAAAAATCTCTGTATGTTCTGCACTATAGCATCTAAGTCCTGGCTCAGTGCCTCCTTCCTTCAGGTTTAAATCTATCAGTCTGTGTGGAGTGTAAAGATTCCACTCCACATGTTCCATTTAGATTGCACAAAAGTACCCAACCAAAGGCCCCAGAACTGTCTAACAGTACTGACACAAGTCAGAAGATTAGGTTCTGTTGACAATGCAGTTCTGACTTTATGCCCAATCCTGCCCTCAGCCCTATCAGCACATAAAACTAGAATTGTGCTAAACATTGTCCTGGTGCAAGGGAGATAACTGGTGAGATGAACAACTTCTTAAGGGATCCCTAGAATAAAAACAGTGCAAATCAACAGCATTATCTCCTTAAGGTTTTTTCCAAACATCTTGATTCATAGAAGTTATAAATTTCTAATGTGAAACCAAATACCACTTGTCACTGTGCAGATCAGTCTGTCAACAGCAATGCTGAAGACAGAACATTCCTGAAAAAGTGTTTCTAAATCAACCTGAGCAGCAAAAATATTTTTGCAAAAGACATGAACAGCCAGGCAGACAAGATACATCAAGAAAATTATTCACAACTTGAATAAAAAAATTCTACAGAAGAGAAACAGTCTATTGCTGTTCTCAGTCCTTGATACTAATTAGATTGTCCAGAGCATGTGTCAAAGATCACAAATGCCAGTGCGTGGGGGAGCTCTGTCAAAGAGTAGCAAGTACTACAAAGGAACTGTCATTACTCAACCATAAACAGAAAATACACAGGAGATGCAAGGAGGGTCAGGCCACTTGAAATGAATATAGAGAGGCTGTCAGAGTAAGTAAAAATGAGACAAGGCCAAGACCCATCTGGAATTAAAACTGGACAAGGACGTCAAAGACAACAAGAAGGGCTTCTTCAAATACATCAAAAACAAAAGGAAAACTAAAGATAATATGGGCCTGTTACTAAATAGAGGGAGGGATCCTGGCAGACCAGAATGCAGAGAAGTCAGGTACTGTTCTTCACCTCAGTCTTCAGTGACAAGACCAGCCCTCAGTATTCTCTGAGTCCAGGGTAAAGGAATGTTGGAAGGAATATTAGGTTAGAAACTATCTAGGCAAACCTGACATTCACAAGTCCGAGGGCCCTGAGTGGATGCATCTGCAAGTGCTCAGAGAGCTGGTAGACACCGCTGCGAGGCCACTCATGATCATCTTTGAAAGATCATGGAGACCAGGAGAGGTGCTGAGGACTGCAAGAACACGAATGACACCCTGGTCTTCAAAAGGGGCAAGAAGGAGGACCCAGGAAACTGCCAGCCAGTCAGCCTCACCTCAATCCCTGGAAAGTGACAGAGCACCTTATTCTGGAGACCATCTCTATCCACATGGCTGACAAGATGATGATCAGGAATAAGTAGCATGGGTTCAATAAATGTAAGTCATGTTTGACCCAATCTAATTGCCTTCTACAATAGAACAACTAGTTGAAAGGATGAGGGGAAAGTAGTGGATATTGTCTGTTTGACTTCAGCAGTGATTTAAACACTGTCTCTCAGAACATCTGCATAGACAAACGCAGGGTTGTGGGCTGGATGAGTGCACGGTGAGGTGGATTGAGAACTGGCTGAACAGCAGATCCCAGAGGGTCAAAATCAGTGGCACAGCTGGAGGCCTGTCACTGGCAGTGTCCCAAAGGTTCAATGCTGTCCTCTTCAACTTATTCAGCCATGACTTGGATGAAGGGGCCTGCTCAGCAAACTCACTGAGAACACAAAGCTGGGAGGAGTGGTGATACCCTGGAGTGCTGTGCTGCCCTTCAGAAGGACCTCGGCAGGCTGGAGAGAGGGACAGAGAAGAACCATCTGAAATTCAGCAAAGGGAAGTGCAGGGTCCTGCTCCTGGAAGGAACAACCCCAGGCACCTTGGGCTGACCTGCTGGGGAGCAGCCCTGAGGAGAAGGACCTGGGAATCCTGGTGGACAATGAGCTGTCCGTGAGCCAGCAGCGTGTCCTGGGGGCCAAGAAAGCCAATGGGATCCTGGGGACATTAGGAAGAGCATTGACAACAGGTCATGGAAAGTGATCCTGTCCCTGTACTCAGCCCTAGTGACGTCTCCCCTGGAGTGCTGTGTCCAGTTCTGGGCTCCTCACGACAAGCAAGATGGTCAAGCAGAAGGCTGAAAAAAGAATGAGAGGACTGGAGCATCTGGATAGGCTGAGGAAACTGGGCCTGATCAGCCTTTAGAGGGGAACTCATCAATGTCCATCAGTATCTGAAGGGAGGGTATCAAAACAATGGACCAGGCTCTTCTCAGACGTGCTGAGTAGTAGGACAAAAGGAATGGGCAGACACTGATGCACAAGAAGTTCCACCTAAATAAGTGGAAAAAATTTACTCTGTGTGTGACTGAGCACCGGAACAGGTTGCCCAGAGGTTGTGGAGTCTCCCAGTCTCTCTCACTGGGAATACTCCAGACCCATCTGAATACAATAGTGTGCCATGTGCTCCAGGATTACCCTGTTTGAGCAAGGAGGCTGGACCATATGACCCACTGTAGTACCTTCCAATCTAATCCATTCAGTGATTCTGTGAATTTCTGTACTTGGGGAAAATGCTTCCTGTAACACTGTCAACTAGCTGTGAGGACTGCAGTGCCCAGAGGCAGTATGTGTGTTGCCCGGAATGCAATAATCAACCACACAGAGGCAGAGGTCTTCAGTGAAAGCTGCTCCCCACCGAGAAAAAGAGGTTCAGCCTGTTTATTTCTTTCCTTTTATAATTTTGTGGGTCTGAAAGCACATTGGCTCTTGGGGTTACTACCCCTTCACCCCACTGGCTATGCCAGCTGTCAACCAACATTGTTTTCAGGCTGGAAATATGTAAGCAAAGGACAGTGAACAAAAACAAGAAAGGTTGTTTATGTTCCAAAGCGTGAGAAAGTGAAAGACTGACCCTTAATATTGCAACAGTAGCTAAAGAACTGACTCCATCTTACAAGCAAGTAGAAGGCTTTAAAAAATCTCAGAAAAACCAGGGCAACAGTATGTGAGTTTGGATACAGCTTCAAACCAAGTCCCAATATCATTCCAAGTTCAAAGAGGAGATGTAGAAAACACACTTTTTTTGTACCAGCTGCTTATCTACAAGCTTTTGTCACAAGGTCCTGCAACTATTTACTCTGGTATGGTATAGAATTCAGTACTGTTTGGTACAAGGAGGAAAAGATCCAGGTTTGTCAGGCCATCTTATTTTAACCGGCTCATACAACTGTAAATTCTAGATAAGCTTTATGGCACAGAACTGCTTCAGCTGGACCTTCTACCATCCCATATCAGATCTTGCAGGACTTGTACACCCACCCTCTCTTCAGTTTCCCTCCTGCACCTGTAATCAGTTGGGTAAACACAAGACATTTTCTCTCTTTACAAAGCCTGAAAACCTCTCTATTCCTGTATGGTGAATACTGGGTTTTTAAATGTTCCTTTAACCCCCCACTACTAGCAAACCTGTCGGAACTGGTTCAGCTGGCAGCTGCTGCTTTTCTCTGAGTTCCCAAATGCGCACACTGCCATCTTCTGAACAGGAGATCAGCTGCCTGTAAAAACAGTTGGTAAACAACACTAGCATGGATACTTACCTGTGCAAATCACCTTGTCATGCTTCTATGAAAGAGACAGTAAGTGCCTCAGGTTCCACACAAGTTTACTAGAACTCCTAAATGTAGCAGGGTGTGCAGATGTTCCACAGAAACAAAATTCATTAGTGGCAAAAAAAACTATTATAGACTTGTAGAATAAGTGGAAAAAATCAAACCTTTTCAATCCCATATCAAAATCATACCACTATGTAAACCAAAACATAATCAGTCTAGACTCAAACACAGTTCCACTAATTGAGTTCTGTAAGTTTACTTCCATTAAGTAAAATCCTATTTTTTCTTACGGAAAAATAATGAAATGAAAGGTACTGTTTCATGACACATTTAGAACAGCTTAGAACACATGCATTTACAAGACCAAGGCCTCAGTTTTTATCTTCTGGCAGACTTTGCCCCACTGAACAAGAACATAAGAGGATCTAACACTACTAATTAGCATATACATATGTATCCAGCAACTTGTCTAAGTTGGCTGTCAAAACAAGTTCTAGCTAGGAATTCTGCACTAACAAACAAAAACTGCAAGTTGTTAATTTTTGTTAAAACTTTCAAGTGTTACAAAATACTTAGTGAAAAATATATTCTGAATATGCTATATGCCTTTGCTTTCCAGAAGTAAAATGCCATTAAGCTGTACTTCCACAATACAGATGAAAGTGCTTCATCAAATCTGATTTTGAAAAGAGCTGAGATATTTTCAGCCTTGGTACCACTCATACTGGAAAACAGGTTTTCCTGTTGAATTACAAAGACAAATTTTCCAAAATCAGATCAACAAGCTGTACCGAATAAAAGCAGCTCAAACTGAAGATCAAGTCCCTGCCCTAGAAATCCAATGTAGCTTTGCAGCCTGTCTCCAGTCACTCTTCCAAGTCTTGCTTTTCTTTATTGCATTAACAAAATGTACTGTCTTTTGTACCTGTTTGGAAGCTTCTCAATGTGCAGCACAGAGGAGTCATGAGCAGCTCTCTGGCAGGCAATAACACGCTTCATTTGAAGATTATATACGTATATGCCTTTCCCAACAGCAGCAAACACACACTGGAAAGAAAATTCAATAGAACAACTTACAGAAACAGATACTGAAGGATCACCTTGCATATAATGGGTTTCCAGTGATACAATGACCTAGCTTGTTTCTGTCCTCATGTTGCTGCTTTATCCCAAACATATGAAATTAGCAAGTTATAAAAAAGAGATGGATTTTTTGAAGTAAATGTGGGATATAATCCTATACTCCAGCAGTAATTTAATGTCTGTGTTTTTATCCTGTACCTCATAGTGTAAGCAGAAACTAGGAATACCAGCAAATCAACATACTTCTGTAATTAAATGCTTATGTTCTTACAGTAAAATGATGTCCCATGTTTTGAAAAACTCTTATCAAGAAAAGCTGAGAATACAGGAAACTGTTCAGCAGTTTGACTTTTTTTCTAAATTTAACTGAAGATAGAGCTGGATAAAGAGGCCTTGCTCAAGCCTTTGGGCCCTACTGAATACAGAAAAGGAACTCTCTCACAGTAAAGTATTACACAATACTGCATTTTGCATTCAGTGTTCTTCTGAAGAAGAGTGCAGGCATTCCATCTCATAACCATCATGGCCCTAAGACATCAGAAACAGTTTTACTGATCTTTGGACCTGGACTGCCTCAGGACTTAAAGGGTAGATGAACTTAAAGGGTAGAATCCTGTGCACATACAGATGATTAATATTTAGTACAGAGGAGTGCAAAATGTTTCCATTCAGTACATATTTGCAGTTTTGAACATATGTTTAGATGATAGTGTGCTGGAATATTTCCCTTAACAGCCTGCTTCCATTTACACAACCCAAACATTAACATCTCATATATAATCCACACTACATGCCTGTCAACATTTTATACAGCTTGTAACCTAGGGTCTATGACTAAAATTTCCTAGATATATTCAACAATGTTTTGACATTGTTCAAAACTCTTTGTCCAGGTTTTTATTCTTTTTTTTCCCTTATGTGTATCTGTTGTGGGAGCTCTGAAACTAAACAGATTTGTGACAGCAATGTTACCAAATTAAGAGAAAAAACCAAAACACTGAGCCCATTATCCTAGTTTTGCATAAAGTTCAAATTCAATGGCCTTCTATGTAACTCATACACCTTGAGCCATACAGTCTTACAGCTTTGCAAAAGATGTTCTTCATGGAGCACTCTTCTTTTTTCACAAGCCCTAGCAAAATCCTCAAAATCCAAGAAAATAAAACATATGAAGCATAAATGGTACACATCTATTAACAGGCAAGCTAAACACACACATATCAGGACAGCAGATGCACTCCTTAGCACTGTTTCCTAGTTTTGAAAATCTTTACCATCCTGATTGTTTCTGAATCATGTTTTGCCTACAAGCTCAGTGTCAAACTAGACAAGTGTATATCTTCTCCAATCACCTAACTACCAAGACTGGAAAACAGGGAACACATATATTTTACACTACCTTTTTTTTAACATGAAGAACTTTGCCTTGAGGCAGCAGGTAACAAAATAATACATTATACAAATACATTTCTGCACCATCTTTTAAAAAGGAGCTTTACAATACAGACAGCACTACCTTAAAAGTGTAGAAGAATTTTTAGAAGAGCGAGGCCACAATCTATTGATAGAAGGTTTGAATAATCCTTGCCATCAGGGAACAGTATGAGAGTCTGTACTGTTCCTGTGCTGTTCCTATAGTGCCTTTAATTAACAAGAAAGTAGCAATTGTAATACTTTAGTGTTCCTTCTCACAGATGCTTCCTTGCGGATGCTGAAGATATGTAGCAACTTGTTATGCCTTCTCATGGATGCTGAAGACAGAATGTTATTCATAAGACATAACAAAGAAAGACTATATGCCAAAAATGTGGACCAATGAACAATCATTTAGAGTACATGCATATGAACTTTTAGCCAAACAACAACTGTTTAGCTGTACTTGTTCTTATTCTGTAACCCATAAATATAATAAAGATAAACTGATCATATTGATGTCTGTTTGGTACTCAGCTCCTCTCCTGCAACATAATGTTGACCCGGCTGATGTGATGAAGAATTGGCACTGAGCTCCAAACTCCAGACAACGGAGACAGGAGCTGAGCTACAAACTCAAGAAACTGGGACGGGGCTGCTGAGCTGCTTCAAACTCTGAATCAGAGAAGGAAGCTACGAGACAGGAGAGCAGAAGTGGCCTCATCGAAGGAAAATCAGAGCTGGATGCTGAGCAGGTGCACCCTCAGACTTCTGCACGGTAAGGAACTGTAAAGCTATGGATTTAGAAGAGGCAGTTCAACTGCTGCAAAGTATTCTCTCTAAGAGAGGGAAAGCAGCAGAAGCAAAGAGCCTTCATGATTTTGTGAAGTGGGCACAGAAACAGGGGAGTTTCCAAGAAATTCCTTTGTTGTTTAGCCCTGGCGCTTGGCAAGAATTTGGGGAATGTCTGTGGCACATGGTAATAGCAGGAGGAAAAACGGGAAAAGAAGCGCAGAGTTATGGGGAAATTTGGAAGTTGGTGACTGAAACATTGAAAGAAATGAAAGCAGAACAGCAGAAAGCAGCCCAGACATTGAGTTTAGAGCCTGTGAGTGATGAAAAGAAAAAATCTGGACATCTTGCAAATCTTTTTAATACTAGTATTAAGCCAATCAGAGGTATGGTTGCAGTGCCTGTGAGTTCAGTTGCTGAATTGCAACGTTGTGTGCAAGAACAGGTCAAGACAGGCTCTGAATCTCTGTTTCCTGAGCAAAAAATTGAACCAACAGTAGAAATAGCTGCTGAGGGAGGAATTTGCTGTGACTCTCAAAAAAGTTACCCAAGATTGCCAGCTAGTGGATTGAGTGGAGCGAGCAATTCAAATCAATCTCCCAATGAGTCACAGCATCCAGGAAAGGAACAAACAGATAACATGATGAAAGAAGTTTTAAGAAAATTAAATACTCTTACTATGGAGCAACAAAGACAAGACAAATATCAGATAGAGCCAACAGCTCCTCCTTTGCCAAAATGTACACAACAAGTAATACAACTAAAACAACTAGATGCTCCTCAATCAAATTCCAGTCAAGAAAAAAGACATGTATCTTCTCGGTGGTCAGGAGTCATTCGTGATGCTATACTTGAAGGAGAATGGCAAACTGCTGCAGCCACCACTCGTCCAGTTATAATAGACCCTGCCAATCAATTAGCTGAATGGAGAGCACATGATCGGAAAATTCTGCAACAAGCAAAGCAGATTGTTATGCAGCATGGACTGAAATCTGAAGCTGCAAAATCTATTATAACATGGATCTTTCAAGCAGATGTGATGGCTCCAGCTGACTGTCAGAATTTAGCTCGGTTGTTGTTGACTCCATCTGAATTTTTAATGTGGGAAAGTGAATGGTATCGAAAAGCACAAATAGAAGCAAATAAGCAAGGGCTTCGAGGACATGATTTATATGGGATTACTGCAGACATGATTACAGGAAGAGGAACTTATTCTTCCACAACAACTCAATTACAGTATCCCTTGGAGCTGCATCATTTGGCTGCTCAACTTGCTCAAGAAGCTTTGTTTAGTATACCACAAAATAAAAAGACTCCAACTTTTTTTAATGTAAAGCAAGGGATTGGTGAAAATTATTCACATTTCATTAATCGTCTGTGGGAAGCAATCAAAGATAATTCAGATTTACTTGAAATGAAAGATAATCTTTTTCGATTGCTTGCATTTGAGAATGCCAACAGCAAAACAAAATCTATTTTAGTGACTTTACCACAAGGATCACCTGTTGGTGAAATGCTTTTGCGTGTCAGCAGAGCAGAGCAACAAACTCAGACTGCCACGGTAGCTGAAGTTGTAAAAGAAGCAATGGGACCACAGACCAAGTTAATAGCAGCTCCTCTGAAAACAGGAGGACGACGTTCAACAACTGTATATCCTAAAAAGCAGCAGGGAAGAATTACAGGACCATGTTATCGGTGTGGACAATCAGGACATTTACGAGCAACTTGTGATCAAACTGTCTGGTGTGATATATGTCAAGTTGGTACTCATGCTACTGTGGCTTGTCGAAAATTGGCAAAGGAGATCAAGAGCACGAAGGGAGGCCGCACAAAGATAACAACAGCCCCTGCTTGGGATCCTTACGTCAACAAAGGCCAGCCACCAGAGGGAGCCTCAGAGTGGATGTGGAAACAACAATACTTTAACTAATACTGCAGTTCAAAAAATTCCATCAAATGGTACAGGCCCTCTTTCTACTGAAGAATGTTAGTATCTGATTATGTTAGTATCTGATTCTCATTATGTTGTTGAAGTTGCATAACAAATTGAAGATGCTTTGTTAAGAGAAACGAATAATCCAAAATTAGGGCAACTGTTTATGCAACTCAGAAGTGCAGTTAAACTTTGGACAGAACCATACTGTGTTATTCACATTCACAGTCATCAGTGGGATCAAGGTTTAGGAGATGGAAATGCTTGTGCTGATGCACTTGTGAGCACAGTTCAGCACATGCCTCCCCAAGATCAGTTTGGTCAAGCACGAAACAGTCATGACATATTTCATCAGAATGCAAGAGCTTTGACAAGACAGTTTGGACTTTCACATGCTGAAGCACGAGGAATTGTTCGTGCTTGCCCACAATGTGGTAATCATGGGCCAGGCCTTGGTTTGGGTGTTAACCCTAAGGGTCTCAAAGCATTAGGGATTTGGCAAATGGATGTTACACATGTGTTGGGGGTTAGATTTGCCTCTTTTTCACTTACAGATTTTTTCCCCGTAAGTTGCTAAGAAACCTTAACAACAGTGCTTAACCAAACAAAGGGAGTACTTGAAGGACATGGCAGCACAAGGCTACACCTATTGTTTTGTGTCTCTGGGAGTTTCCCTCAGAGGGGAGATAGTGTGAGCTTTGGGAAAGGTAAAAGACAGAGCTGGGAGGGGCAGTGGCTCACTCTTGCTCTTAGCATCGAGGAGGACAGTCAAGCTGCCCCTCGCTGCAGGAAGAGTTCACGGCCATCACTCTGTCTCATTCTGGGAATCCACCCTCATCTGCTCGTGTACCCAGGAATCCTGAGCTCGCTTTCTCCAGCCTCCCCCCACCGCTGCTGCTTCTTTGGAGCTTTGAGGTTCCCCTGCTACTCTGTAGCCCTGCACTGCCCAGCCCTGCCGGGACACCCCTGCTGCTCCAGCTGCCAGCGCAGAGCTCCTCATCTCATCCACCAGCCCGGGACTTTCCTCCCTTCCAGCCCGGCCTCTCAGAGTCCTGCAGGGGCACCGAGATCAAACTGCTCTGGGCTTTTGTAAAAGAAAGCCCTCAAGGTTCTTGGTTCTGTTTATTGTTAATGCTGTAGTTGCTATTTGTTTGTTTGTTTTGTCATATATACTAGTAAAGAACTGTTATTCCTATCCCCATACCTCTGTCTGAAAGTCCCTTTAATTTTCTAAATTAGAATAATTTGGAGGGAGGGGATCTGAATTCTCCATCTCTAGGGAGGTCCTGCCCCCTTCCTAGCAGATACCTGTCTTTCAAACCAAGACAACATGTAGCAGAGTTTGGAAGGTTGAAATATGTACATGTATCTGTAGACACATATTCAAAAATGGTATGGGCCACTGCTCAAGCAGGGGAAAAAGGAAGGCATGTATGTAAATGTCTCACTGCTTGTTTCGCTATTATGGGCATTCCTGAAACTGTAAAAACAGATAATGTTCCTGCCTATATCAGTGAAACTGTCAAAGTATTTATGAAACAATGGGGTGTGAAACGTATCACTGGTATTCCACATTCTCCCACTGGTCAAGCTGTCCTTGAATGTAACCATAAAGTTTTGAAAAGCTATTTGCAAAAGCAGAAGGGAGATGAAAAGAACCTCAACAATTCTTAATAAAGTCCTGTTCACAATAAACTTTTTATGTCTCACAGAAGGACGTGAAGAACCACCTGTTGCTATTCATCACTGGACTGTAAAAAGTGGAAGGCCACAGAGTCTTCCTGATTTGCTTGTAACCTACTGGAATCCTAAAACAGGAATCTGGGAAGGTTCTGCACCAGTTTTTTTTAATGGCCAAGGTTAGATGTGTGTTTCCACAGGTGAAGGTCCATTGTGGATGCTCAGCAGATTTACACGACCTGCATGGACAAGGAAGAAGACAGACAACAGTGGAGACAAAGACTGTGTCTCACTGAACCAGTTATATGATTGTTTGATATATTGAAGTGTCCATATTTGGATCCTGAAAGCATAGTACTTAAAATTTTTAATGGACAACCACTTGGAAATTTAGCAATACCTGTAGAATTAAGAGTGTTTCATTCAGCTTGTCCTAATTGTTCTATGTCAGTTACTTTAATTTTATGCTGTGGTCATTGTTCTGAGCCTTATTATAGACATGGTATGGCAATTTACATATGTCATTGTCTTTGTTTTTGATATATTGGCACTTTTAGCCAGCAGACATTTGAGCAACATTGCAGAGAATATGTAGGGCTTGATGATGAACAAGATTTGAGGAATTAGGTGCCAGACAATAGAGAGGAGATTGTTTTAGGCTGCACAAAATGAGCGATCAACGAAGCTTATGCTATTTCAGAATCAAGCCTGCGCACTTCATTGTTGGGATGGCCTTGTTGTTCCTGTGGAGCAGAACAAACTGTATCCTCCATCAAATAGATGTGCACCAAAATACGTGGGTCACATGGGCAAAAGAGACAGGTCAGAGTTCTTTCTGTTTATCCATGACTTCTGCAGGAAACCCCTTCAGAACTTGTCTGATAGGCATTCCTGGAATCAGTGTGTCAGAGTTCAAAGGTTATAGCACAGGACAATGTAAGAAAGAGATGTCAGATGCTCATTGTACGGCTGAATTGATTTCTAAATTAATGAAGTCATTGTCATGGGACCCACAGGAATTGGATTTACTGGGGTCTCAGCCCATTGGCAATTCCTCAAAAAACTGGACACAAACATGTTTTGCATTCAGTGGATCTACATTTACAGATGTTCAATTTAAAAACCCACAAAGATGGTCAAGATGGACAAATGTGACTTCTATGTCATTATGGTATACATTCAGTGGTATAAATAGCTATTTGGAAGTGGAAGTAACACTACCTCTAAATCAATTCAGGGGCTTGGGTGTTTTGGAATGGAAAATATCCAAAAAATCAAATGAAACTTTGGAACAATGGCACCCCAAAAGCTCTTCCTCTGAATGTATTTTTGATTTGTGGAGACTGTGCCTGGCAAGGAATTCCCTCAAATGTGTTTGGAGGTCCGTGTTACTTGGGAAGACTCACTTTATTAGCTCCATCTATGAGACAATGGCTTGATATGGCCATGGCTGATCACAAGCAAAGACAGAAAAGATCGTTACGATTGACACCAAAATGTCATGATAAAGTTGAATTGATGAGTGTTACAGCAAGAACTCTTTTAGTTTTTTGTACGCCAGGTGCAGCTGCTGGAGATGCTTTGAAAAATTTAGCACATTTAGCTTGCTGGGCTGAAAAGCAAGCAAATGCAACTACCATGGTAATAGAAGAATTGTTAATGGATCAAAGTAGCTTAAGGCATGCAATTTTACAAAATAGAGCCGCGATTGATTTTTTTATTGCTGGCACAGGGACGTGGATGTGAAGATTTTATGGGACTGTATTGTATGAATCTAAGTGATCACAGTGAATCCATACACAAGAAATTACAATATTTATGACAGCATGTTCAGAGTATCCAGCAAGAGCAAGGCCTGTTTGATAGTTGGCTGACCAATTGCTTTGGTAACATTCCTAATTAGCTGAAAGAACTGATTGCAGAAGGTTTACAATTCTGTGGATGTCTTCTGGTATTTGTTCTTGTTGGATGCCTGGCACTCTCTTGTGTGAAAAAATGTTTGGAGAAAGTAAGGAATCCAGCATGGATTGTTCAAAAAGAAGAAGGGGGAGTTGTAGAAGAACCTTTAGAAGAGCGAGGCCAAGACCTATTGATAGGAGGTTCTACCTTCTCATGGATGCTGAAGACAGAGTGCTATTCATAAGACATAACAAAGGAAGACTATATGCCAAAAAACGTGGACCAATGAACAATTATTTAGAGTATATGCATATGAACTTTTAGCCAATCAACAACTGTTTAGCTGTACTTGCTTTTATTCTGTAACCCATAAATATAGTAAAGAAGAAATAAACTGGGAGATCAAACCTAATCTTATTGATGTCTGTTTGATACTCAGCTCCTCTCCTGCAATATAAAAGGACCTTCTGTTTTGGTATGTAACACTAGAACAACCTTTCTTCCCATCATTCAAAACTCTCACAACGAAAAAAAAATCACATCAATTTATTTCATTAAGTTCCATGAATGGAAGAATGCCTTCAGTACCCCCACATTCCACATTGAATGCTTTGACAACTTCTGACCTTCCCCAAATTCTTTTCTACTCCCTTCAAACACATCATATGTAGCTTTCAAGCATGTAATTGAACTGTTTCGTAGCCAAGTTACAGAACTTATCCTAAACAAAACTCACTTCTGGCTCATTGTAGACATAAGCACTGACAACAAAACCACTGGAAATCCCACCTTTAAAGATTTAGCCCCCACATCCCACAATATTTCTCTCTTGAGGTTTTTAAGAAAGTTCTATTCAGAAAGAGGCAAATGCATCAGGTGACTATTTGGTCCTCACCCTATATTCAGGCTTTTAAACAGCTTTTATTTTGTTACAGCTTATATATCTAAATCCATTTCCAAGAATCTCTTCCTTAATCATTCCAAATAACTGATCTACATGCCCCAAACTAAATCCCACTGTACCCCAACAACAAAAGATCTTTTATTTTGCCACTAACAGTTGATAACATTTCACAGAATTAAATATCAACCTGAGTATTTTTAGTGTTTGCTGTACAATAACTGAGTTCTGAGTATTCTGCCCAAGAACTTACCTCTAAAGCATGACTATAGTAGACAGTTCTTGGCAACATATTTGAATATACAATTCTGTATAGTCCATTTAAGCAGCAAGAGCAATACTGATTTACTATTAAGCATAGACATATGCCTGGTCTTAAATAGTACCCCATAATATTCTCATAGTAACCTCAGCTATAACTGCTCAAACAGATGCATTATTGGGAAAACTGTATTTCCAGAAGCTGGAATACAAAAGATGTGTGCTATCAAAACACACACTCGTATCTATTTTTCTCTGGTGATATTGTAAACAAGTAATAAATCTTTGTTGGTCAAAAAGAAATGCTGTTGTGACAGGCCATTATGTTAGTTTCCATACCATCAACATATTAAACCCCTCATATAGGTCAACAGCCAATATTTTATATAAAAGCTGTTGATCATATAAAATAGCTGTGCACATTTAAAAGAAGCCTCTCATATTAAAACAAGGAAACTGAAAATAGAAACCACTTGGTCTTCCGTGATAAGACCATCCTAGCTTACTTAAAGTAATTTACTCTGAAACTTTTTACCTCCTCATCAGATGTTAAGTGTTGAACTGAAGTTTCATGTGGGCTTTGGGATAACTTTATTTCTGGCTGTACATCTGGATGGACAGAGGAGTCCCAGAAGTTGCACTCAGATGCCTGCTTTGTCCAGTCAAGTGCATCCCAAACTATTAACTCTCCAATGTGAGAACCTGTCACAAAAGTCAAATCTGAAAGGGAAAAAAGAAACACACAGAAATCACATGATATTAAAAAATAAATTCCACACGAAGTTACAACCCTAGAAAGGGAAGACAGCCCATTTATATTTAAAGCTATGTAGAATATGGAGTACATAACTGACTGAACAAAAACCTCTCTCTTTGAGTAAATACTAATCTAATTACCTAGAATAGCTCAGATGAGCTCTCTTGAAAATTAGAACTAGGAAGGAGATTCACTGGCCACAGTGCACAGTAGAGAGTTGCAACACCACCAGAAGTGTGTACAAGTATTTGAACTTCATTTCTGCACAGAAAGCCCTTCTATTCCTTAGAGAAGCATGTATATAGACATCCCTCAGACACAAACAACATATGTCTTTGCCAAAAATAGAAATAATAAGCACAAATTGAATGAATGAGTAAACAGCAATTTTGAAGTAGCTGCTCATTAATTTGTTTATCACACACAAAAAAAGAAACTCCTACAGCAGTATTTAATGCAGGCAGCATCTTGTCTTTTTCAGCCAAACACTGCTTGCCTTTCATAATCAAAAAGGAGAAAATAACGGCAACAGTTAAGCTCAGAAACATGTACCATGGAATCCAAGTTTTCTTTTTTTCAGCCTCTTGTTACCTCTGTAACACAGCTCCTTTGTGTCACCCAGACAGACACAGATACACCCAAGGATAAATACTGTCTATTCCACCAATAACACTTTTCCTGGTCTGTGGGGGTGCTCCACACACACACATTAAAAAAAAAAAAAAAAAAAAAAAAAAAAAAAAAAAAAAGGGAAGAAAAGAGTAGAAGGGGCTGATACTTGCAGCAGAGTAGACAGAATTTCAGGTATTAGTTCAGTATTAGTTCAATATTAGTATTAGCTCACCGTAATGAGCAGCATAGATCATATCAGCTTCCAGATCCTCTCTATAATGGATCTATATGCAGGGTCACATCTGCACATTCAGAACCTGCAGTTACCTTAGGACTACAACTGGAAGGGACGTGGCATTGCACATCCCATTTTAAGAATAAGAAGGAACAAGACAAAAAAGTAGCATTTTTAACTTTCCCAACAGAAAGACCAAGAGTTCCATTTCCATCAATGACACTGATTCTTCTACATTACAACTTGCCTGGTTTCATTTCATTGTTAATCCATAAACAAAGGATTATATTTTGTCATATAACTACCTTTGCAGCTACACAAAAAGGTACTAGTTAAAAAGTTTCACTCCAATTAAAGCTTTGGTTCAAATGAAAACTCCATAGGTGAAATATCCCATTGGCACTAACAAAACCAGAGACATTATAAAATTACTCTTACCATTGACACTGACTAATGATGAAATGTTATCCTGATGGTCAACAAGGCGCTTTACTTCAAGGATATTCCAACTTTCAGACCCATTGTTAGAAGCACTCAACCTAAAAATTACTTCAAAAATAGAAAAATTGTCTAAATAAGCTTTTTAATTTGGAATAAGATGAAGCTATGCTTAAATAAAACAACATTTTCAGAAACACAAATTAAATATTTTAAGTGAGACCATATAAGTGCTACTTATGATCACTCATAACATCAAAAAACAAGAAACAGTTATTTCAGTGTTATCACTAAGGCCTCTTAACCACAAAAAATATAGGATTAAATACTTTTTTTTTTCGCCTAGTAACTCTGAGAATTGGTCAACAGCAGAAGTGAAAAGTATCAGACACCTTTATGGGTAAGTTACTAAAAGTGAAATATTTTTCTTGAGGACTCACCTATGTGAAACGTTAATATTCAAAAACAATGAAATATTCTATAGTAAGTCAATCAATATGTCAGAAATTAAGACTTTATTTCAATCTGCCTTGGAATTTCTTTTCTATCTCAAGGGTACTACAACAGCTACTCATTATAGTTTTGGATAGTAAGAGATCATCGGTACTTCATACTTCGGATCCTGGGACAAAGAGGCTTTAGAGAATTAAGTATCTGACAGCTCATGTAAGCGATTCCAGACCTTCTCCAGAAGAAAAAATGTAAATTTCCACAATCAGATCTGGACAGGTGGCACAAACACTGAGGGAGCTGACAGAGGAGCTCACCAAGCCAATCTCTGTCATTTGTCATCGGTCCTTATTAACCAGGGAGGTCCCAGTCAAGCAGAGGTTGGCCAATGTGATGCTCATCTACACGACTGGTTGTAGGAAAGACTGAGGAAACTACAGGCCTGTCAGCCTAACCCCAGTGCCTGGTAAAGTGATGGAACAAACTGTCCTGAGTGTGATCACACAGTGCACGCAGGACAGCCAGGGAATTAGGCCCAGACAGGGAATCAGAGTTTAAGATCCTGCTTAACCAACATGAGCCAGGCTTTGCCCAGGTGGCCAAGAAGGCCAGTGGCATCCTGGCCTGTATCAGCAATAGTGTGGCCAGCATGAGCAGGGCAGGGCTTGTCCTCCTGTATTCCACACCAGTGTGACCACAACAGCCACTTGAGGCCACACGGCAAGTTTTGTGTTTAGTTCTGGGTCCCTCATGACAAGAAAGACACTGAGGTGCTGGAGTGTGTCCAGAGAACACCAACAGAGCTGGTGAAGAGTCTGGTGCACAAGTGTTATGAGAAGAAAGCTTGGGTTGTTTAGTATGGAGTAAAGGGAGACCTCATCACTTCGTACAACCACATGAGGGGAGGTTGTGGCAAAGTGTGCCTCCTCTCACAGGCCACAGGAGAAAGGAGTCTCACAAGTCACAGGAGAAAAGGAAGAACTTCTTCACTGAAAAGGTAGTTAGGCACTAGAATGGGTTGCCCAGGGACGTGGAAGTCAGCATCCTTGAAGGTGTGCAAGAAGTGACTGGGCATGGTACTCAGTTCTATGGTCTAGTTTGCACAGAGGTGATGGGTCAAAGCTTACACTCAATGATCTTGGAGGTCTTTTCCAATCCTAGTGATTCTATGATTCTAAACACAGAAAAGTTTCATTTTGCACATCATGCATATCTCTAAAAAAATCTTCAGTAAGATTAGTATTGTCTCCCCTATGTCAATGGTAAAAGAAAAAATGTTGCTGACCACACCCTAGTACCATTTACTTTTCCTGTACAATTCCAGCAGAGTGCTCTTCACACGTATCTCTGATAAGCAGCTGTTATGGAGGAGCACTAACACTGGAAAATGCAAGATACTCACTTAGCTCTTTGCCAACTGCTGCTGCAACACAATTTTTGGGCAGTTCAACCAAAGCACTGACGCCTTTGAAAAAAAATAAGGGAGGGAAATAAGAGAGAAAAGGATATTAACTGATCACAAGAAAACACAACAGTAAGGATAATTCCTTATTAATAAAGTTCTTAACAATCTTTTTCCACTTATTAAAACAGAAGTATATTGCCTGACAAGAAAGTGAAATGGTATCAAAAATGAAAAGATTATCTCAAATGGAGGTAAGGTCAGGAATTTCGGTCCTGAATCCAGCAGAATTCTGAACATCAAACTTGTGGTGAAGCTGAAAGTAAATTACCTTTGTATTTTAAATACAATTAAGATATTTATGTCCTAATGCTGGACAGTATTAAAAACACCATGACAATTATTGCAACTCTAAATACAGGCAGTACCAAACTTATTAGATACGGATACTACCTCAAGTGTGCACAGTTCTAAAATAATGTGCAGAGCAAGATGAAGAAGAATAAAGCATATTCCTTAGACAGTTCATCTGTCTTCACTGTCCCACCCTGTGCCAAAGCACAGGAAAATTAGAGGAAAATACACCAAGGAATAAACAATCTCTTTCCCCACAAAGGAAGTCAGAGATTAGGACAGCAGAGAGGGCCCATGCCACACATTCCATTGACTCCTTGTTCCTAAGTTTCACTTCATGCTAAGCACCACAGTCCAACTGGTATTTACCATGAGATTTCATACTGAATCAATAGAAGTATTAATATCCTCAAGGGTTCAGAAGGCTTTGCCTATCACTACTCTATTCTGTGACAAAAACAAGGCCAATGTTGGTTCCACCTTTGAATGGGATTCACAGCTTTGTAAGCATCTTGGTAAAGATGCTTGGTAAAGTACAGCAATAACATGCAACAATTTTCTTCACATGGACAGATAATATAGAAGTTTATTAATAGAAAAGCATGACTGACATTGATTTCTGATTAAGTTTATTATATTCCTATCAGAACATGCATTTTCTACACCAGAAATACTGATTCTTAACAAAAAATGTAATCTTTACTGCTCCACTATCAGAAAGTTTCACTTAGAAGTATAATAAAAGTCCCACTCAATCACACAAAAAGTCAGTAAAGGATCTGATACATGTTACAGCAAACATGTAAATCAGCATCTCAGCTCTTGCCCTGTAGTCCAAGATAATGTACAGTTACTGAAATATCCTAAAATTCACACAGCAGAGAACATTAAAAGTGGTCTTAGTTCAGAAACTATTAAATCTGACATTTAAAAAAATAAAGAGTGGCTCTAATATATAATGTTATCATTAGAATTAAAATGAATTTGCCAAGTTGGTTTTGCATCATTATACAGATCCATTTTACTTGCTCTTTAACAGCTGTAATGAGTCATTTCCATTTTTACCTGCATCAGTAAGATGACTGGTCTTACACAAGAGATCTAATTTTCCGTTCCAAACACATAGATCACTTCCTCCAGACAACCATACATTCAGTCTTTGAAGAACTGTCAAACACTGCAGAACAAAAATCAGATATATGTCTTCTGCAAAAGTTCTTCAGGGAATTTCTCAGTGAAATGATCATGAGCTTTAGCTGGATAAATCTGTAAGTATCATGAAATACAGTACCAAGATCTCTCAGAAATACCTATTTAATTACACATTAATATGCTAAATTTTTCATCAACAGTGCAAAAACTTTAAATGTTGTACGTTGCCTTTTCCAACACATTAATAAAACCAAGTCATAGCATTACCTTTGTTCTACATCCTTTCAAAAAGAAAATTGAGGTATTAAGAGTTAACTTGTTAAAAAACAAGAATTATGCCCACTTCTCGTCCACTCATTATGTACCTTTCCTAAATAAAGCAATGCTGCTCATTCTAACACACCTGCACACGACCCACAGCCAGACATAACAGCTCAATGTATAAAACAAAATAACACACATTCCCAGGGTTTCCTCAGTACCTTTACAGTAGAATGTAAACATGACACTTTCTGCACCTGTCTGCCACTAGCACAGTCCCAGATCTGTCTTTATTCATTAAGGAAACTGAAAGGTTTCTATGTATCATAAATGTATATGCTACATTGGTAACTAAATGACAGATAAGAGAGACTCAGGCTCCTAAACCCTGACAGTCTTTTCAATACCTGGCCAAAATGAAGTATTCACAAAGGTCTGTTAAGGATTCATTTTTGTGGCAAGGATTGTATCTACATGTCAGTAATAACTGGTGAAACCCCTGTGTAATCCAATTACACCTAGTGGGTGTTGGTAGCTAGTAAGTTTTGAGATGGGCTGCAGCCTGTGTCAGTGTTACCTTTAAAAGTAAAAACCACAAAAAGCCCACAGAATTTTAAATTCTCTCGAGATCAAAGGATACAATAATTGTTCTATCAGCTGATGCTGTTATAATCAAATCAGTTTTTTCTTCAGTACCATCAGAGGAAGAAAATGGTGCTATAGCTGTAATTTTGTGTGTGTGCCCATGAAGTTCATACAGTTTTTCTCCAGTCTGAAAAACAAAAACACGGAAAAATAAGTTTAAAATAGGAAAATGCCTAGCATAGCACAAAATAAAGTATTAAATGACTTATTAAAGCAAGACTTTCTATGAGTATAAAATCTCCCTCCCTGAAGTAATTTAAGGATTTGCTACTTGTTACTACTTCAGTGCTGTTCAAGATCTTAAATTAAATAACATACTATGAGTTAAGTTTGAAGAAGTAGTACATAATGCAAATTGCTCTCTGAGTAAAAAACCTCCTTAAGAACAAAATTCTGCACTAAACTCATTTAATTTTAAGGCAAATATTGGCTCTTCGTCCTTCTTAATAAATAGTACAACTATTCAGATTTGTTGACAAACCCTTAAAAATGTATTTTTTAAAAATTTTAACTATTGGAAATGCCTGACCTATATTTATGGCCAACCTCCTGCCAGATTTATTTAGTATGCACATTATCTATAGATTCAAGCTGGTGCTTTAGACAACCACAGCTACTTCTACTGTCATTTTAGTTAAATGGCAAAACCCTACAAAACAAACATGCAGAAGCAAACTGGCATTTTAAACATGCAGCTAAAATACAGGGTAGTTTCCCACAGACGTGTAATAAGGTTTTAAATTAAACGTAAAAAGATTAAATGTTTTAAATTAATGTTTTAAATAATAATTAGTGTTTTAAATTAAACATTCAAACATACAAGAGAAGTCCTACAGAAGTAGAAAATGGAACTCATTTCATAAAGCTGGATATCCAAATGAGTTTTACATTCACAAACTTCTCGGAACACTGGGCATATATATTCACACACATAGGTTTTAATGTTCCATTCATTTTACTTTACTTTATAATTATAAAATTATAAAGGGCCTTCAAAACCAGCAAAGCACTAATGGAAACGGTTCAAAGGAAAAGTTTCAAGCCCCTCCTTCTATATTTTGAAATCACATCATCATAAATGTCACATAAATCCTTCAGAAGATTTGAAAGAAAATTTAAGGTCTGGGAGTTTTTCTTCCTCAATTGAATGTTTGATACACTGTAGACCACACAGTAAGTCTCCCCTTCAAACTTCTTATAAAACAATGTAACTCATATTCTAGACTTCCTTTACCTAGGTCTATTGCTCATCATTCTCTATGGTTCTGCCAATGACACGGAGAAACAGAGTAGAAGAGCAAAAGAGCAAGTGTCACTTACAGAGCACTATTTGTATGATAAAATTAATGCCTTAGTAAGGTTTTCAAAAGTTGTAAGATTTTCATCACAGTGAGGGCCTGTTCTTGCACAGAGTGAAATGTTTAATTTCTACTGACTTCGATAACTTTCCAATATAATTTTGTGACAGGTCTCCTTTTTAGTCATACTAAAAAGGTGTTACTAATAGAGTGATTGAAATGTATTTAAATCTTAAGTGTATATAAAAATCCCAGCAGGTTTGGGATCTGGCTACATATTTGTTGAGTTACTAGTGATCATTTCAACATTTACAGCAAACACAGAACATACTTTCAAAGAGTAATTAAACCCACAACTTCATACATACTTTTGCTTTTAACACCGTGACTTCTCTAAAATCACTATGTTGTCCCAAAACATTCTAACTTTCAAAACTTACCCTTCCCTTACCCTCACCCAACTTCTGTTTTCCTAGCTCTCCTTCGTAAACTAGAATTTAACAGACTCCCTCTACTTTCACATTTTCAAACAGTAGCTCTGCAGCAATTCTTACTTATTCTGCTTTTTTGCTCCTAGACATTTCTACCTCTTTTCTAGAACTTCTACCCTCTCCAGAGCATACAAGCCACCCTTAAAAAAGACAGCTAACCTGAGCATTCCACAGAAATATGATTCCATCATCTCCTGCAGATGCAAACCTGGAAAAAAACCACACAACACAAAAAAACATAACAAACTGTAATCTTCATTATAGCATAATATAATGGAAAAGCAGTAAATATGTATGGAAGAAAAAAATGCTTACAAGATACATCAAATTCTGTCTTTAAAGAACAAGCATGTATTTGTAAACCCTAATTACAGTTTCTAAACTGAAATAGTGTCAGATTATACCTTTTTCTGACCCAGAGATGGGGCAACGGAGGCGTTTTTAAAACTTTTATTCCATTTTCAATCTCATGTGAAGGGTGAGACAGTACACAAGTTACAAGTCAGAAGCCATCACAATCAGAAGCCAAACTATTTCCTAATTACAACACATTATAAACGTTTCTAGGCCTCTCAGCTTTTCCCACACAATGCTGCTAGTGCCTTAAAGCAAATCATCTACAATTACCCCTTGTGAGTCCTACTACAATGCACCTTTCATAGTTCTGTTTCTCCAAAGTATCTAGTCTATTTGCAAAACCATCATTTGAAATTTGTTTCCAGTTCCATTTCTCTCTCAACAAAGTCTGTCCTATTCCAAGGTATTTCTAAGTCAGCATCTCTTATCTCAAAGTTTGCAGACAGATACATACCATGTGAGCCTTCTGTCAGGCTGTGGGAATTCTCTACAAATCCATTTCCCACAAAATAGTATATTTAAATAGGTAATTATCAACAAACACGTAATATAAGAACAAGACTTAAGTATTCCAATAGTGTTACAAAAAGAAGGTCCTCATGGGTCACTTCAGTCTTTTCCAGTCATGATCACCCTCATCTATAACCTTGTCTGTTTCCTGAAGGAGTAAGGAATGGTCAAATGATCAACAAAAAATCTATTCTTAAAATGTGTTATGAACTCTGTTTAATTTAATGTGTCAAAAGCTAGAGTATCACTTGGAATTTTATCTCAGTCCAGTTTTTTAAAGACTCTAGCTGAGGCTTAGCCTTCTTTAGTGATCTTCCAACCAATATGAAGCTTACTTCATGTTCAAAAAGTACAAGAGCAAAGAAGAAAAAAAACCAAAAAAACCAACCAGCTTTCTGTTACATTCATAGAGGATTTATTTAGTACCTTCAAAAACCAATCTGAGAAAATTTTCCACTCACTGGTTTTAGCTGAGCCACTGAGAAAACAAGAAAATCCTTCTGTAAAATTCTCACTAAGATGATATTATCTAAAGATCTGAAGCGTGAAACTTGGCTTACAATAGCTGACAAAAAGCACACAATGGAATAGCTGCAGAAACTAAATAAAAACATTTCACAAGCTAAGTAACAATACTCATCTTACTGAAAAGAATCAAGTGAAAAATATTACCATGTGTTTAACAATATAGAAAATACCACACTCTTGATAAATAAAAATTCAGAATTACTGTCCAGTAACAACTGGAACAAATCTATTAAACTCCTCAAACTCTTGGAATACTAACCAGCTATACAATTTACCCATTATCCATATGGTATTTTGTAATCTGTCTTAAGTATCGCCACTTAGGCTTTAGTTTTAAAATTATTATCATTATTTTAGCTTTAGTAATTTACCTGCTAGAAAATAACAAGGCCCAAAATTGTTAAAGACTTCTTTGCACAAGACAGCATGTACAAATTAAGAATACTGTGATTTTTCTACACAGATGAATTACACATATTCAGTATATATTTGAGAAAAATGTGCTTTGATAGAGGGTTATTTTAATAACTTGTCTGGAAAAAAAAGAACTGAATAAACCACACAAGATTCTTCCATTTTTATATGAATCTTCTGGTGGACCACTACATAGAAAAATAAATGTTATGACAATGCATGTAACTTTCCTGACATATACATATTTATAAACATTAAAAATAAAAACTGGCAAGCTAAAAATGCTCCATGGAGTCTTCAGTGAAATTTGATTTTTGCATCTATATCTATATCTATATAATACTAGAAAATAAGATTCTGTGGACATTTGTGAACTGGAAGAGACCACTACCATGGCTTCTTCCAATCAATGTCCATGGGGAGGCAGAGAACCCTCCTTCACAAAACAGCTGCCGTACACTGCAAGGATATAAAACAAACTCTTGTCCACGTCAACTGCATGCAGTGCATTGATGAATATATTAGAATTTCCCTTCTGTGTCTAATCCATAAAAGATACAAATTACTACAGAACCTTAACAGAGCTGCTCTTGCCTATACCTGACGTTCTCAGTCACTAAATGTTTTCTACTTAATTCTCCACATCAGCCAAGAGTCACTACATTTTATGACTGAATAAAGACCTTATAACCTTACTTTTAAGGCAGAAAATTATTTTCTCTCTTGTAGAATTATGTTAAATTAAAGAACATGCAAGGCTAATTTAGAGAAAACTGGAATAGAAACTAGGCTGTAATGTTCAACTATCATAATTCATTCTCTCAGTCACACTTCCTAAGTGACAAAGGTAAATACAATTACTTCATCTTCTTAACCAGTTTTCTAGTTTTTGGATAACCCTGTCCTCAGAACATAGATAATTCAGTCTTCAGAAGTTACAGATAGAGCTTGTCAGGATATGTACAGAAAGGTGCATACAGCTGAAACCTGAAGGAGAGAAACAAAGGAACTATCAGGTTTCAAAGAAGTGATCCAGATCAAACTGGAAGAGAATATGGTGACTTTTGCTAAGTAGTCATTCTGAATAAAGCAGCTAAAAATTTTAAAACTTGAAAAGTTAAAAAAAATTGCATTACCCACAGCTCAAGTGAATTTAGCACTACAGCATTACAAGAAAGTGCAACGGAAGATCAGAAAGAAAGGAAAAGCAACACTCATTACTATTGCAGATGGCATGTCCAATTGCTACAGCACATCTGTAGGAGTCTATTACATTCTTTCACAGAGCCAGAAGGTAAAACAACATCTATTCCCAATTCAGAGACACAGAACACATGCATCCTTGCCAGAGCAGCAACAGACTGTACTGCATACTGTGAAAATCTATGCGTGTACAGAAGGCAACACTCAGACCAGAAACAGAATGAAAAAGAACAGCTGAATTAGCTAGAGGCAGTTCTTACAAACAAATGAATCTGTGCTGGGAAACATAACATTATCACCATTATCTTCTCGTTAAAGTATAGGACTTAAAAGAGAAGCTGAAGATACAGTAACACAACAAGAAAAGGGAGTATTCATCCCTTGCCACCAGTTTTTCCTCCCCTCACTCCCCAAAAGTAAAAAGACAGGATTAAAATGTTACTACATTTTTAGAAACACATTACCAAGGACATTGTGAAACAATTTGAAATGGCATTTCATACCTGCAATCATCTATTTGCACTAGAAATCGTACTATATCTTGATGGCCTTTCAACACAAGGAGCTCCGTGTAAGGATTCTGTATTTGTTCTTCACCAATTGTCTGTACAGAGGATTTCTAAAATTTATAAAAAAGGAAGTAAATTTATTTTGTACTAACATAATCATTTTCACCAGGTCTTTGTAATGTCTAAAAATCTACACACAGACTCACGTGAGAAGTTTCTGAAATATCATTTTGCCTTAATAAAAATAATTATAAAATATAATTTCCTGATTTTTCACACAAATAATAGCTTTCTATAGCATGTATTTTGAATTATAATACAGCATTTTCTGTCCAACAAAAACATTTTGTACCCATTTAATTGCTGATACAGTGAGATGAAAACCCAGCTCAGTTACAAGCTGTCATGTGAAGCTTCATGACTCAGTTCAAATACATTCAGTTTTTCATTAAATTACACCTCTTATGAGATGGCTGTGAACCTCTCATATCTTTCATCCACTGCTCAATTTCCAAATCCTATATAAAGACAACATATTTAAAATAAATAAGAATAAATGCTGTTCTGTTCCATAATACATAAATCACCCAGTGGTACTCCATTCAGAAAATACCAAAGCAAATAGCTTAAAAAAACACAGAGAATAATTAATCATTTTATAGAACAGATCTGCAATTACCCCCAACTAGACTATTAATTAAAAGAACAATCAATCACTTGGAACAAACTGATCACTAGGCAGGGTCAACAAAATACTGCATAGAACAGCATTTTGCAAGGCAAAATAGTTCTGCCAATCTCAATCATCATTTTATTTCAAGACAACTTTTTTGTAATTGAGTTCTTAAACATTCTGTAACCACTTGTCAGACTTTTTTTTTAAATCTGAACAGCTCTGTAGTCACTCAGTGACAGCACTTGCTCCCCTCTAGATTTATTTTACACAACAGTCAAACTTCATGCTATTTCCAAGACTGTCCTTTCTTTGAGGACTTCAACAGAATGTACATTGTAAAAACAGCGACTACAGAACACTGTACAACATCCTGCACCCATTACAGGTAATACCACATGAAAGACAAACACATTATCCTCAGAAACTTGAACTTTTGCTTGTAGGATTAATAAATTGTTTTCTATTACTTTGATATTGGTACTATGATAATATTCTTCAGAAACTAAGAATGACATAGTTACTAAATATGCATGGAACAAAACCTGTGGTTATTTTAAAAATTAAGAGCTCTTAATTTTTAACTGAAGTGCTTGTGATTACATCTTGGTTTTGTGCTACGTGACGTATTTCATGAAGCAACTGTTCCTCATTTTATGCAATCACATGAGAATAGCAGTTCCCCTTTTAAATAATGCAAGTAGAATCTGCATGGTTATAACAAATCTAAAAACTTGGAGTTCACCCACCAAAAGCTAATCAAAACATCCTTAAAAATGAGAGTTTCAAAATCCTAAGGAAGTTTCCGTATATTAGCAATATTGCAGTCAGAAAGCATAAATTCAAAAAACAATTTTAACACCCTTCTGAAAAACTCAGGATTTGTCTTAATGATATAAATCCTGAGTTTTTTATAGCAATTCTATAGTCTGAATACATTGCCTATTCAATACAAGATTGTACTATTTCTTTTGAACAACATGTCTAATCTTAATTCTAACAATGCCAAAAGGTCCAGTGCTGATAAGGTACTTATAGATGAGAACAAAATAACATCTTTTCCCCCAGAAATGTCATACAACAAGTTATGCTGTCTTCAGATCTTCATTAATATTTACCCAAGGGTTGGGTTATATGAGCATTCCCTTCCTGAAGAAATCTATTTATTTATACAAACTACTAACTTGTCTCTCCTGTAGCAACACCGAGTTTTGGAGGTAAAAGCTGGATGCTGATGTTAATGGAATCTATTCCCAAGATGCATATTTTTACACATGACCTGTAAGCAACACTACAGTATTCAGAAAAAAAACCCAAAAAACAAAATGTTCTTCTCAAGCTCAAAACTTCCTATAACCATGGCGTGAAGCATTTAAAAAGTGGGATTTTCAAAAGCAATTCACAGAAAACATGGATACAAGAGTACTACAGATACAGGAATACTGATCTATGGATCATGGAGCACAACAGATTAGCTCCTATGGATCATGATGCTTCTGCACTTCAGTCCTCCCACTACCACAGCCACCCTGCCTAAAATTAACACCACGGCTGGCCATCAACTGAAGAGATTCAGGAGCATAAGTCTAAATTACTTCCAATTCCATAGGAAAAAAAAAAGGGAAAGGAGAAATTTCCATTTCATAAACTCAGGGCAGCTTGCCAGAGGCCTCCTCCATTCACCCAGTGCAATGCCACCCTAACACACCTTTCTGAAATCCCAGCACAGGAAACAAACATCGTAAGTCCATAGCCCACACTGCTGTGGGCTTTCCTACCTATTAAGAAGTAATGGTGACAAAGATTATTAGGTGAAACAATATGACATCATGCAGGGGAGAAAAAAGTCTAGGGACCAACCCTCAGCAAGACTTGTTCTTCAGATTTTCTGCCGAGAAGCAAAATTAGCACTATCATTGCACAACTCTGTGAGAACAAAACAATGAGAAGAAAAGTCCTGTGGACTGGATTTAACCAAGGCGTGAATGGCGGAATGGAAGAAGTGGGTCACACCTTGAGTCATGCTCATGCTTTATTAAATCACAGTATATACACCAAAGTCAGAGTCTAAACTTTGGAGGAGGACATGCAACAATGCAGTTTTCTAGTGCATCTTATGAAACTGTACTATATTTCCTATCCTCCTTCTAAAAACAATTGCACACAAACCTGCAAATATGATTGCAACCCAATTGGCATTCTGACTGATGACAAAAGTCAGAGGCATTCCCACACGTCATCATTCCAACCTGGTGCAGACCCAAATTAAGTACTGACCTTTGAAGTCAACCATGATATTGGCATAACTTGCTCATAAACAGCAGCTGAGAAATAATTATTTCCTCATACCTCCCTAGACTACAAAAGCACTAAGTGTATGGAGCGCAGAAATATTTTTAATTAACGCTCGTCAAATCCATGCTGAGAACTTCAGTAGACTCTTAGAGACACGAAAATTGCAAAAATCTCTCCCTCTAATTCAGTAACACTGTTCTTAATCTGACTAGCAGCAAGGATGTCAGTGTATAGGGCACTCCAAAACAAAGCTTATTTCATGAATGAAGAACTAAGAAGAAAGGCTGGAAAGCTACCACAAACTACTGTGACACATAAATAACAACTTACTGCCTATAATTTACATTATCGACTTCAGAGTCCGGAGACAGGACTTGCACGAACTGCATGTAAGCCACACACCATAACTCCCGCCGAGCAGGAGCTGAGCTCGGTCGTTGTGCTGTTCACAGAATCAATTAGATTGGGAAAGACGTCTGAGATCGAACCTATGACCAGCACCACCTCGTCAACCAGACCACGGCACTGAGTCATTAAAACCTCAAAGGACGGTTTGTGATTCCACCATCTCCCTGAGCACTCCATTCCAATATCTAATCACGCTTTCTGTGAAGAAATTATTTCTGATGCTCAGCCTGAATCTCCGCTGGTGCAGCTTGAGACTGTGTCCCCGTCATGTCACTCATTGCCTGGGAGAAGAGACCAACCCCATCCTTTCAGGTAGTTGAAGAGAGTGACAAGATCTCTCTCCTGAGCCTCCTTTTCCTCAAGATAAAACCATGCGAGCTCCCTCAGCTACTCCACACAGGACTTGTGGTCCAAACCCTGCACGACCTCCGTTGCCCTTCTCTCGACACGATCCAGCACTTCAATATCCTCCTTGAACTGAAGTGCCCAGACCTGGTTCGTCTCTGTGCTTTCCCCCCTCCCCTGTTTCTCTTCGAGGACGCCCGTAACCCGTTCTATCAGTCCTGCCTCGCAGGCCGAGACCCGGCCCGGAGCACGGCCCATCCCGGGCCAGCGGGAAAAGCCACGGCCCAGCGCATCCCATCCTCATGGCACCACCCGCCCCACACCTAAGGCTCCGCAGGAGCCATCTCACCTCTGCCAAGCCCTGCGGCTCCCGGCCGCCGCCGATCAGCCAGCGCAGCATCGGGAGCGGGCCCGGGACCGCGTCCGGCCCCTCCTGCGGCACCGCCGGGGCGGCAGCGCTGCGGACAGGCTGCTCAATCGAGCGCCGCGCCGAGACCCGCCCGCCGGCCGGCGGGCCGGGCGCGGCCGGAGCAGTCGATCGCCGAGCGGGTGCGCCGTGAGGGGAGTCGCGGGTGTTGGTGCTTCGTGAGGCGGGCAAGTGAAATATTTACCGGCTTTTTACCTCGCTGTCTTCCGAAGTCAGCAATAATGCATATTACCACATTACAGTTGTGTTATTGCTATTTTATTGTGACGGCCTTCAACTGTTTCTTGAAGTGGAATGAGCACCAAAATGTTTTGTAAGTGGATTTCCCTTGGCTATGGCTGTTTCCATCCTCGCTCGCTGAGGTCTTTGATGTTCCTGTCAGGATGAAGCAACGAATGTGGGTAAACTCACCTGATTCACTGCCGTGCTCCTGTGCTGCCCCTCATGGAAGGGTCAGGCTGGAAGGGACCATGGTGGGTGCAGCCTCCCTGCTCCAGAGGGTCATCCTAGAGCACACGGCACGGGATTGTGTCCTGGCAGCTCTTGAGCATCCCCAGTGAGGGAGACTCCACAGCCTCTCTGGTCAGTCTGTCCCAGGGCTCAGTCACCCACACAGTAAAGAAATTCTCCCTCATGTCCAGGTGCAATTTCCTGTGCACCAGTGTCTGCCCTTTGCCTCTAGTTCTACTGCTCAGCACCACGGAGAGGAGTCTAGATCCATCTCCTTCACACTCCCTAGACGACTGCAGACATTGCTGAGGTGATGGATTAATCTTGGAAGCCTTTTAAGTTTTAGAGGTATGTGGGACAAGATCACAAAAACCATCCCAAAAGGCCGCACAAACCACATTCTTGAGCAGACAAGAAACCCTGGCGGTGTACAGACATCTCCAACAAGCACTGCCCTGAACATCTGAATATACACGGGTCACTTACCCTGGTGGTTTTTTTGCCCACATTTTTTCAGATAACTCCACACGATGCCTGAGATTTCCCATGGGGCAGGAGATTATGGTGCTTTTCTACATCACAGAATCATAGAATGTTTTGGGTTGGAAGAGACCTTAGGGTTCATGTAGTTCCAACTCCTCTACCATGGGCAGGAGCATTTTTCACTGTCCCAGGTTGCTCAAATCCCCATCCAGCCTTGAACACTCGCAGGGGTGGGGCATCCACACCTTCTCTGGGCAATCTGTGCCAGTGCCTCACCACCCTCACAGTAAAGAATTCCTTCCTAATAGCCAATCTAAATCTACCCTCTTTCAGTTCAAAGGCATTCCCTCTAGTCCTATCACTTAATGCCTTTGTTAAAAGACCCTCTCCATGTTTGCTGTAGGTTTCCTTTAGGAACTAGAAGGCCATAAGGGAGTTGACTCAGAGGTTTCACTTCTTCAGGCTCAACAGTCTCAATATTCTCAGCCTTTCTTCACAGGATGGGTGTTCCACCCCTCCTGAACATCTGCTATTGACCAGTCTGTGTGTGTAAAGCAAGGGATGCTAGGATGAAATTATACTGTAGTAACCTAAGTTCAACAAATACGTGTGGTGTGTAAACTGAGTTTTGCCATTTGTTATCTGCTGTGAATTCTTTGCAGCTTTGTAACCCAGTGAAATTGATAAAAGTCATAAACCAGTCTTTGAGCAGCTGTTTACCTACTTTACCAAACTTCTGCTTTTTCATTTCAGTGAAGTCTTGCTGATTTCCATCTTAGAGTTACAGTTCCTGCAGGCTAAGGGCACAGCCAGTGGAATTACTTGGTGCATGGAAATACACCTGCCAGGGTTTCCATGGTAATCAGCAGTTTTGTCATCAGCAATCTGGTCCCTGGCAGTGTCCCTAAATAATTTGGTATATTCTCCAAACTGGCAAGTGTTGGGCCGTTTTGTTACATTTTCTTTATTGGAAGGAAGGACTGCACAGTGTAATATTATTTACAGTTGCATGACCTGCATGACCACATGAGATGAACTGACCAGAACCTCCTTCCACCATCCCCCTGCACATCTGCAGGAGGAAGAGAATATGTGAGTAAAGCTGAGCTCAGAAAGAAGGAAGACATGGAGGAAAGGTGTTGTAAAATGTTTTTTCCCTTATTTATCATTATCTTACTGACTCTGATTTGATTTGCAATAAATTAAATTAAATATTTCCCAAGTCAACTCTGTCTCCTTTTGATGGTAATTGGTGGCTGATGTCTCCCCATCTTTATCCTAACCCATGACACTTTTGTCATACTTTCTTTCCCCTGTCCAGCTGAGAAGGGGACTGATAAAGCAGCTTGATGAGCACCTGGCATCCACCCAGGGTCAACCCGCTGCAGATGGATTTCAGGAGAGTGCTTTTTGTCTCTTTAATTAAAGCTGACTTCAGAATTCTGCTTATGAGCATCTTTTCATTCCTACTTTAAACTAACAATGCTGTCTGCTTCCAGATTTTTTCTGCATTTTCAATTTCTCTGCCTTTGTAGGTCGTATGGATTTCTGTACACTTGTTTTTTGAATCCTCCTTGCAACCTTAAAAAAACAGTTTTGTTGTTACTATTTCAAACATCTAATGCACTGTCCACTTCCAGGAAGCAGAGGCAACTTCTTGATTTCCCAGTGTGGTTGGTAGAGGTGCTGTGTTGGTGCCTGGGTAAAGAGTGCAGTCGATGAGAGCGTTGCATTTGCTAGGCCAAGGTGCAGCATTTTCTGCAATTTATGGCTTGCTGCTGTCAACCATTGGCAAGGGATTGCACTCAGGCTCTTAAACTATGCAAAAATTATGGAGTGCTGGAGGATAACACTCATTGCAGGAAATTTGCAGCACAAGTTGTGATTACATCATCACACTTTTCACCAGTGTGACATTTCTTGTCCCCAGGCCTTGGTATCTGAATGGAGAAATACTTTTTCTTCTCCCCTTCTAGCACGATGGCTTCCCTTTTAGCTTGCCCCAGTAAGATCCTGGCCTCTGCAGTAGTGACTAGGCATACAAAACTGTCAGTAGATTATCTCTTGCTCTATTAACCAACATTTCCAGTATGTTACACTAATTGTATACCTCTTACAAATTGCTGAAGGCTATTACCGTTCCCTCAAGTTACACAGTTCAAATTTTTCTATAGATTTTATTCACTGATTAGATTTCTTAGGAAAAGTTGAACAATTTACAATCAGTCTTACTGTAAGAAATGCTTGGAGAGATTTTTACAAAGTACTAGAAAACATTATTTTAAAGGCAACTTCTCTAAATCAGATCATATACCTTTGAGATACAATTGCAATTCAGTTTCAAAATTCATGACTACATCACACAATATTTTCCTTAATGTCTAATAAATAGATCAGTTGAAAGCTACCTGCATTTCACACTCTACCAAGATCAAATACAGTCCAAAACATTTTCCATATTAAAGAAACAGAGTTAGAAGCAGCCAACAGAAGATATTTCAATGGACAGCATGTGCTACAGTCCTCCACAACCAGCATAGATGTCTTAAAAATCCATGCTGCTGTTCCTTGTGTTCAATGGTGGTTAAATCCACCCCCTCAGAAAATGGCTGACTTTGCATTCCCAAGTCAGCTGAGTGCTACAGAGGTTCAGACCCTTGTTATTCCTACAGAGAAATTATCTATTCCTATTCTGTACACCCTCTTAGAAGTGCAGCGTGGCCCTGGATGATGGGCGGTAACACAGCTAAAGTGTCACTTGTATCTTTCTGGTGTTTGAGGCCGTGCTGTCTAACTAGTTCACTTTGAACTGAAGGTGATAAAAAGTGCTAAGAGAAAATGGACCCTGTGGCTCCTGCCAGTTCCAGGGTGCCTTTGTAGGTATGCAGCGTGCCACCAGAGCACCCCTGTGGCATTCCTTACAGGATTGAATTCATTTTGTCAATGACCACCTATCTCCCAACTAACCACCAGCATTTAGAGGTTTAGGAAAAGGGTAGATCATCCAGCAATACCACCTGAGCACACTGAGTTCCTCCCTTCTTGGCCTGAGTCCTGGTTGCACTAGACCTGGCCTAGAGATATTAGCTTGATTTAGGTGAGCCTGAATCTAAACTCCAGGAACTTGTGAGGGAATGGAAGTTCAGCCATGGGTGGTAATGAACTTGACCTCTTTTATCCAAAGGATATCTCTGCAGCTCCAGCCATGGTGTTGTATATGAGAGAAATGTTTCCCCACCTTGATGAAAGGTTCACCTGCTTTCATTGTGAAATTCTGGAGTTGCTCACAGGCTAAATAAATGTATGGGTTCAGATTTATAGATGAAGATCAATTTTTGTGTTTTTTTAGATTTTTGGTTTCTATTTTTCTAGATTTTTGTGGCTGCAAGAAAAGGCTTTGGCACCCCTTCTAGTCAATGGCTTCAGCTACCCTTGAAGCCATGGCAGAGATTCACGTTGCCCAGTTACATGGGGTCACCTTTGCATGCTGTCTTTTTTCTCTGTTGATCAAATGACCCATGATGTCAGCAAACACAAAATAACTCTTTCCCTAAAGATAGGCATCCTTCATGGTCAACAAGGATACCCAAGTTCCCAGATCCTTGACCCTAGAGTAGCTCCCTAGATGGGAGGACACATCAGCAGGTATCTGAGTGCTTCAGGGTCTTAGGACCATGGTGCAGCTCATCCTACAAGCTGAGATGGAGCTGAGTACTGCAGTGCTCCTCTCCACCCCTTCATGAAGAATTTCGTCAGACTGGAGAGAAGTTGAGAAGGGTATCACACTGCTCCTGGCCAAGGGAAAACTAAATAGTGGCTTGATTAAATTCTCAAGAAAATCTCCTCTCTTCCCTTGGCCTTAGATTTAACATCTAAGTGTTAACATTAACACACTAATATCACACATCTAAGTGTGCAAAACATGTATTAATTTCTCCTGTCTGGTCAGATTTGGAAAAGTTCACTGAAAGTGCAGATGAACACTAGTTCACCCACATACTAATAGCCTTAATTTGTATTAAGTTGTAATTCTGGCAAAGATTCTTACCAGTTCTCACTTTTATCATACTGGCACAACCCCTGAAATCAAAGTTGAGAGAAAAAATATTATTTTTAACATTAGTTTAATAGATTAGAGCTATTGTCTGTAGATTTACATTTTAATGCTTTGATGTTACAGTTTATCTGTGCTTGAACAATCCCTTTCTGCCTTCACAAACTGTGGCCTTCTGCATCTGATATAATCTAGTTTCTGTGTTGTCAATAAATAAGCTTATTTTTGTGTTCCTTGTGTTTGGTTTACATTTATCTGTGAAAAATAGAGTACCTCATACAGAGTGTAATGCTGTGTTTCTCTTTGCAAAGCAAATTGGTTTGCTTCTTCAGTGCCTATTTCTTGTATTAGGTTCTTGCTGAAGGTCTAAGGAAGCAAGTGCCATAAAATGGAATAACACCTGCATGAATTCTTCAAAGTCTGACTGTACTTTGTGAAGAAAATGGAGTGAACATTTTTTTTATCTGACAGTACAAATTGCATGCTGCTCTGATCTAAAGTGAACTGTGATAGCAATATAAACCCCCAGGTGGCATTCTAACCTTGTTTTTCTAAATCGTTTGTTCTCATAAAGAATGGATCTGATTCTTTTGTTTAAAAAGAAATTTTCTTCACCCTCATGGTAGATTTGAACAAAGAAATTAAAGCCATAAGCTGATTTTTTTTAACGTTTCCAATTTGTACGTTTTGTTGATTCAAATGCAGTAGCCTAAAACCCAGCTTGAAATCTGATAGACATTTGATGGAGTGATGTAAATTATACTATATTCCACGTACTAAAGTCCATAATATGATGATGTCTTGCAACAGCTATTCAATAAAAGCTACCATTTGAATTTTGAAAATCACAATTGCAGTAAAATACTTTGCAACACATTTGTGAGAAAAGTGTAAATCCAATTGTGACTAATACGTTACAATACATGGATATTAACTGATGCTGGGTTACAAAGAAATCCAGGCAGAATTCAATATTATGACTACATGAAACCAGTGTGATTCTGGTTGGATTTCTGTTACCTTCCAGGAGTACCAGGTAGGCCTTTGCAAAGAGCACAACTTGTACCTCCCAGCTTAGGCACCCTGTTTGTGTACCACAGGTGCTGATGGTTCACCTTCAGGTCCTTCATTCACCAGAGTTGGGCGAGCTCCCACAGAGATCCAGTCAGGCTATCTCACATAGCTCCTCAGCTGAGTTGCTCCCTGCTGAAGCATTTCTCTCCCCACCAGCTTCACAGTTCAAAGCTGGGGTCTAGTGTCACTTTTGCAGTGTTCATTCCCTTTCAGCTCTCTCTCATACCCAGATGTTACTTTGCTAGTGAATACTTACATGCTTTCTTCTGGTACATGTGGGCAGAGTGCCCACAAAAAAATCTTCACAGTCACCCCTCAAATCCTTTCTTCCAACTTTTCACTGCAACAAACCCACAACTTCCTTAGAAACCACTGGCCTGATGTGCTGCAAGTTGTCCTTACAACTGACCAAAACTGTCACCTTGTCATGTGTACCATGGGCTGCCCACCTGCAACTCTTTGCAACCTCTGCTTATATTTGGATTACAACCTCTCTGAAGGGCAGACCGGTTTAGCTTGTATTTGTGCAACACTTGGACAAATGGAATCTTTGCCCCTCTTTAGGATTCTAGTGGGATACGGAGCACAAATACACAGTAATCATATTTAATAAACCAAATGGAGCTAATTTAAATTACTGCTTAAAACATACCGGTATGTAATAGGTCGTAAATAAAAATCGACCTACACGCTGCCCTGGATATCTTTCAGAGTGTACTTTAGGAGGAGTCACTAAGTCAGAGTATCGTCAATCACATTTCCTAAAGCAGCAAAACCCAAATTGCTGCAGCACTGTAAGACTCTAAGTAGCCAGAAGGCACAGAGGAAATGTTTGAAGTTCAGACTTGATCTGTCTTTGTTGTTTCAGCCCTAAAGCTCTCAACAGTCCTTCTGAAAAGTCATTCCAGTATATTTTTCAGTATAAGGACCAAAACTTAATTTGTAGTAGACTCTTGCTGGTGATGTCTTTGGGCTTTGGACTGTGAAACTTCTTGAGTTTAAATGGATTTTGAAACAAAGGCATGTATGTTTGTTCACAAAAGCATATGAGTTACCCTTTAGCCTGTCTTGCACTGTGCACATTACACATTTCTGTTTAGTTATTTTCACATTTGTCAAACACATTTTTTCATCCTAAGTTTTCTAGTGACATTTAGGTATGGGTATTATTAAGTGCTATGGATAAACTTAAAATTTTAACATCCTGTCCCCTTCATAGCAAGTCCAAAATTTATCACAGGGTATTCTCTTCTTCCCTAATTCAGAAATGCTTGAGAGAATCCTTTGCCCTTCCAAAAAAAACTTCCTCTTGAGAGGTAAACTGTAGCCTGACATAGCTATAGCTGATCACAATAATGTTTTGTGCATGTAGCAGGGAGGTCCAAAATGAAAGAAACCTCACTGCCTTAGCTGTAGTGAACTCTGGCAGCTACAGCAGAACACCTTCAGCACATTAAGTAATCACAATGAGAGAATGGGTCACTTCTTACCTTACCAAAGAAGAAGCTGGTTCCTCTGCTGTTAGTTTTTAGTTCCCTTGGGTGACACTCAGTTCCTGGCCATAGGAGTACACTGGAATTGTGATGCAAATGTACAGCTGATCTCTGCAGCTACAGTAGTGAGGTACTGCTAGTACAGATTTATAAAGACATACAGGATGCTAGACAAGACCTGATGCACCATGTCAGCTGCAAGTCTGGTTCTCCACTCAGAGGACACTAATTCACACCCACACATGAGCATGGAGCAGTCGCTTTAGCCCCAAGGCTCATCATATCATATGACACCAAAAACTCAGCTCAGCCAAATATAAATGAAAAGGGGGCAACAGCACTCCCTTGTGTATCATGGAGACACTAGAAGGAGGCTGGGAATTGGAAAGGGTTTTCAATCAAAACCAAGGTTTTGGTTGGAGCAGCTCTTATGGAGCTGCACAACAGCACACAGGCAGCCTGAAAGAGGGCCTATATAGACAGAAGTGGTGGTTGCCCTGGAAAATCCCTTCCTGGGCTCCTGTCATCATGCACCAGACTGGCAGAAGGCCAGTGCCTTAAGTACCTAGCAGAGACAAAATTAGATGGGTATCAAAGATGCGTATAAAGCAAAGATGCTCTATCTCTGAATGGAGCATAGTGGTGATAGGGAATTTTCAGCATTTATTTGACAAGATCCCATCTAGCAAAATATTTCCATTACATTTGCTATGTACTGTATCTGAATTGTCACCAAAAATTGTCACCAAAATATTAAAAGGCAAATCTGTCTGTAAGAGTGTTGCCTGAACACTATGTGGGCCACATGCAGACAACTGGATTTCATGGCCTTTCTATTAATCAAGAGAAAACTTCCTGTTCAGATTAACATAATAAATCCAAGTCCTTGAACTCATTATTTTAATAATTTATTCCAAGTAACTTACTTTTAATTAGGCAACTAAATATCTAAAGGAGTAAAGGCTCAGTCGTAAAAGACAAAATATGGTCTGACTGCAAAGTCCAGCCTCCAGTTGTGAACTGCACTGAAGTATTGGTTACATGAGCACCAGATATAGAGGGTTTTTTCTTTCACATTTCAGTCTGCAAAGTTTGCAGGAAAATTACATTCAAGTTTACATAATAAGTTCAAACAAAAATTGTAATTGGTGAGCCATAATGATTTAGAAGATTAGCTAGGGAAAAGTTCCTTTCTATGCTTACCATGGTTAAAAAATATTACTATGTTAATTCATACTGTGCCAATAAGTATAATGATTTTCCAATTCTGACTCCCTTCTCTTCATGAAACTACTAAAATGCCACAAAGGCAGTGCTATTAGGCCATATTCTTTGCTGCCTTTTCATTCAAATTCCCCCTTGAAGTAATGTGTAAGGTTAAGTCAGGAGAGGTCCTTATTTTCTTTGGCCTTGATCTCTTAAATCCTTGCACAATGTACAGTTGGAAGCTTAGAAATGCTGTTCTCGAGGCTAATTTTTTGGCAGAAGAGTGGGGATGGCATTGGATTGAGTGTCTGGCTGTCAGCTAACCAGTTGTGTCATTTGTCCTGTTTCTGTGTGGCTTTCCTTGTCTTCTTCCCGATAAAATTTGCTGTGGTTGTTTTCCAGAGCAAGTCCAAGAAAATACTGCATCTGGACTACAAGAAAATTTGGGTGAGACCTGTAGTTTTGGGCTGGGATCTTCCTTTAAGTGTGTAAATAATTCATAAGAGCCCGTTCTCTTATACCTTTTGAAAAGGGTAAAGAAGGGCACAAAAGCTGTTAAAATGAGTGAGCAATGATAGTGGGAACCTTGGTCAACAGAACAAGCTGGTGTAAAAGCAACATGGATTTCAGGAGAATTGGATTCTCTGAGTAAACCCTCAAAATTACACTACACCTTCTGTCTCCTCTTCCTCTTAGAACAGGACAGGCTGTGTTGACACCATCATTGGGCAAGCTTATCTCTTCTTCTTCAGTATTGGTTCCTTGAGTATTGTCACATTTATTGACACATTGTCTCCACTGCCTCCTGGTTTGAGGGGCATTTTAATAAGCTTTTCGGCCTTTCTAAACATTTTCTCTTCTTTTCTCCCACGCGTTCTTCCAAATAAGTCTGTCACTTCAGAAATAAATAAGTTAGAAAGTGCTACTTACTGTGTTTGGTAAGTCATATCTTCCATGTAACACAAACCAGAAAGCTTCACCCAACCATTTCCATAGCAAGCTTCCACACAAGATGCAGCATATCCTTATAAAGGCAGATGTTCTCCCTGTAGAGATTTCACATCACTAAATCTGTCACACACGTTGTCCAGCTACTTCAGGGCTTGTCTCACCTCACTGTTTAAAAATGATTAAAAACATCTTGCATTTTTTTTCTGACTGTGATATCCAATGACAAGGATAATGGTATGTATTTTTCTGCCAGATTTCAATAGTTAATCTGTTCATTCCCAGACAAGTCAGCAAAGTGAGAAACAAAGTATTCCTATGTACTTTTCCATGCTTCCAAACTGTTCTTTTTCCTTCTTTCCCAGATATAATCTTGCGCTCCACCTCATCATCTGCACTCTCCTTCCTGACCTTATTATACTGATGTGAAGTTGCAAACCCCTTCATACCTCATTTTTGGTCCATAGACTTGTGAGGCTGCAAACTCTGTGACACAGTCTCACGTTCTCTCACCATTCAAGGAGTGTCACACACACCACCCAGGCTTTCCTTGCTGGGACTGGAGGCTCCTCTCAGTGGGCCTGATGGGCTCCCCTTCAATTCCTTGCACACCTGCTCATTCTCAGGTACGCTTCCTCCTTCAGCCTCTGACCTGGGTTTTCTGCAGCAGAGCCTCAGGTATCAGATTTATAAAAATATATCATTTAATAGGGTGATACAGCAACAGATCAGCTTAAACTGACTCAGAAGAAAAAGTCCTCTGGGCAATTAGACTCTCATGATTTATGCACCTGCCCTCACACACTCTTCAGGTGATTTCAAGTCCAGTGGTGATTTTTGGGCTGAGATCTTCTAACACCTTATTGGATTCTTTCTGTGTCTCCCCATAGCCATGCTGTTAACTGCTCTTATCTTGTCAAACTCCAGCTTCTGCTGATGGCTGCAGCCTCCTTGTCCTCTTGTTTGTGTTTCTTGTGCTAGATCAGCCAGGACATAGTAATGAAAGAAGGCCTAGACTTGGGATAAAAACCACTTAGCAACAACTAAACATCAGTGTGTAATTAATATTCTTCCCAAACTAAAGACAAATCACAACACCATACCAGCTACCAAGCAAACCAACTCTGTTCCAACATATCTGGATGAAAAGTCACAGCTTGCAGCCCAGGGCTCCAGCAAATCCAGCTGCTCATGCTGAGCAAGTAGAGCCAAGCAAATAGCAGATTAAATCACACAGTATTATATTCTGAGCCCTTAATTCTGTTTAAAACTCACTTATTTATGCTAAACAAAAAGTATCTCTCAGAGAGAAGTTATTTTTTTCTTCATAACCAAAGAACAGTCAGGATCCCCTGCCTGCACTTCGTAGATATCCGTCTGGATTTCCATGCATATCTACCTGTGTATGCATCTGGATATCCATCTTAACATTAGCTGAAGGTGATGACATGGCACTTTTTTCCTTCTTTTTTTTCATTTAAACGGCCTGAGAACTTCACCCAGATTGTTCATAGAGTCAATGAAAATTGTGTGTACACCCGTGGAGACAGAGTTCTGCTTTCTTATGCAAGGTACTAGAACTCCTAAGGGTCAGTGTGTGTAGAAGAGTCTGGTTCCTAGGCATGGTGCTTGTCAACACCAACTCTGCCTTCAGACCACACCGAGGAGTTACTGCAGTTGATTCCTGCACTGCCACCACCCACACTCCAGTCTCCATGTCAGCCTACCGGTGAGGTATGGACTCAGGGTCTAGTGGATACCTTTTTGCTTTCTCAGGTCTGGATTAGAGGCAATTTTGTGATTAAAGTTGGTGTGAAACAAAACAAAGTTACTGGGTCTGTGATTTAAGCCCCACCTTGTGTCACACTCCCTGATGGTGACAGAGGCTCCTGCTGCTCTCTTCTGCTGAGCTGCAGGCAAGGAGAAGTGTTATCCTTGGACACAGGCAGGCAAGAGATACCAACGACTGAGTGAAGACAAAATGAAAAATACATAAAGCTTGTAGGCAGACATCCCCATCATTGCCAGATGCCTCAGCTCCTCTTGTCATCTACCATGTTAGACAAAGAGCCTGTCAAAGCCAAACAGATTGGTAGATTACAAAAGCCCCTCTGACCCACTCTCTTCTCCCAAGAGGATTCTCTTCCTTTCAGCTTTCACATTATTAGCACTCTCATGGCAGGCAGGGGGTCATTTCTAATTTGTGAATGCCCTTGGACCACAAGCTGGGATTTTTAATTTGTTTACCTTGCATATTAAACAGTACTTTCAAAGGGACTGTCAATAAATCCGCTATGAATCAGAATCTTCACTGCAGACCTTGTTGTTGCTTTCACTTTTTTGATTTGACTAGACGAGATTAAAAAACATTCTGTAAGGGCAATCTCAGTCACCAAACACAGTGCCATTACCAAAATCCCCAGAGTCTTGAGGGCAAACCTCTAGGGCTTTGTGACACGAGGAAAGAACATGACTTTGCAAAGGAGAAGTCAAACCAAGCTGCTACATCAGGTCCACAAATGGGGACTCAGTCCCCAGGGTGGTGGAAGTGACAAATGCCTCCTGGGATAAGCTCACACAGAGCCTCTGCCCATCAAGAAGGATGAAGGGCACTGTATCACCTTGCCCATCCCCTAAGCATCACACACGAAGAACCAACCGGGAAATCTCAATGAGTTCATCAGCTTAGTCTTCCCTCAGAGATCCATGCCATGAAGACAGGTAGAGTGCTCAACAATAGTTGTTACAGCCTTAAAACTTCATGAAACCTTGTCTGTAATCTTGTGCCTCCTATCTCTTCTCTGAGGTAAAGGAGGGAGTTTTATTTCTTTTTCATGTTTTGAATTCACAAAACAGTTCTATTAAGTTTATAGGGCAAAAAAGGAAATGCTTGCATATGTTTGAACGTAAATGCATGACAGTCATCAGTACTGCTCACATTTTCTCCTGCTCTTTGGCTGATAGGTGGTGTTGCAGGGCTACTGAACTCTGGCACTGATCACATACAGAGACATGTGGAACTCAGCAGTTTCAGTTCACAGGGCTTCTGCTAACCTTGCTCCCACTTTTAGCTCCTGGGAGGTTTGCTCACACTCATAGACCAGGTCTGAGTTTCAGGATATCTGAAATGTTGGAGTCAAACTTACTTCAGCTTCTCGCAGAAACTGTGTCAAAGCCATCGCATTTAATGTCATCAAATGGTCATTTAAAAGAGGTACAGTCAAATCTGTCCCATATTTCGTTCTTTTTATTCTAAAATGAATTCAGAATTTTGGCCCCTTTCCCAAAGGTGTGTAAAGTAGAGCAAATATGTAAGGACTGAAGAGATCCCCATTGAGCCCAGATAAGTTTTATGATAGATTGGTTTCTTGGTCCTTCTACTCTCATACATTTCAGTAAATTTCACTGGATGCTTCATAGGAAGCTGCAACAGGGAAAAGAAATAAAAGAAGACTATAAGAGAAAAGCAAACCACAAACTACCTCTCAGCAGTTATGACTTGACCTTCTCCAGGGTAATGGGTAAAGTGCCTTTCAAATAGTTCTGCTTAGAGCTTACCTTACATCCTGAAAAATCAAGGATATTCTATAACACAGCATGGGAAAAGAAAGGAACATTGTCAAACTGAACACACACTTGAGAAAACACTGGCAGCCCAGGGACACTACCTATCTCAAAAAATAGTTCACATTTTCATCACCTCCTGGGCTTCCCCTCTGCTGCATCATGAGCAACTGCTGCAGTGGTCACAGCTTCCTTTTCTACCCACCCTTGCCTATGGTACCTGGATCCTTCAGGTAGGGCTGCTCCATCATAGAGAAGAGTGGTTACATCATGCAATCCACCCAGAGGGTAGCAGGAGTGTGAACAGAAAAACGAAGAAAAGAGATAAGAGTGGCAGTGGGTAACCTTGGGCTGAGAACACAGAGCCACCTCTTCTGCAGAAGGTTTCACCATTTATCTTCCTAGCTGGATCTTCTCTCCAACACTTCTCACCAGCGCTTTCTTTCCTGTGTTCAATGCCATGATTCTGGGCTCAGAGGTCATGTCCTCCTTGAAGTGTTTTTGCACATGCTCTTCCACTGCCCCATGGAAAGTCAAGATGTGCAAATGACCCTCTGTGTCTAACACGGTGGCACAAGAAATGCCATGGGTCCTCTGTGAGCTGGGGTGTGGAGCCACACTGGTGATGGGAGCAGCCCCACGAGGGCCCTGCATAGGACCCTCCTGCAAAGTGGTGCACTGGAGGGGAGGGACTGTGGCCACACCAACAGGGACAGCCAGCTTCATACTGAGCCCCCTGGATGGGAGAATGAGAGGCCAGAAGAACCCCTTAGACAATGAATTATCTAAATCAGGCAGTAAGATGTAACACTGATTGAAAAGCTTGTTCAAATTGCTTTCACTGTGATTCATAAACTCTTCATGTAAATTCATATGTTAGGATGAGCACAAAAATTAGAAAGCTGGAATAAGATTGCTTTAATTTAAATAAGAGACATGGTTGTGAATATTAGGCCTTTACACTGTTAGCAGTAACCCATCAGATGTTAACAAAATCTGATATGCAACAGTTTTACATATCCCCTTGTGGGAGAAAGATCAACTTGCAAACCGCTTTATAAATCAGCCACACTGTTAGATTTAGGCTACTGTATCTAAATGGCTTTTAGATATGCTTCCTGTTTTCAGCTACCATATTTACAAATGAAAGCTTTTTCAAACCACGTCTTTTAATATAATTTGCATATTTAGTAATACATTGATTAACATTAAACACGGATTATTGCAATTTATTTCAGAAACAGATGGGATGCATTAAGTGAAAAGCCAGAGCATTTAAACAGAGCACACTCCCAGGCTGACTCCTGATGATTGATGAATACAAAAACTTTATTAACTATCAAGAAAAAGGAAAAGGAAAGGGGAAAAGGAAAGGGGGAAGGGGGAAGGGGGAAGGGGGAAGGGGGAAAAGGAAAAGGAAAAGGAAAAGGAAAAGGAAAAGGAAAAGGAAAAGGAAAAGGAAAAGGAAAAGGAAAAGGAAAAGGAAAAGGAAAAGGAAAAGGAAAAGGAAAAGGAAAAGGAAAAGGAAAAGGGAAAGGGAAAGGGAAAGGGAAAGGGAAAGGAAAAGGAAAAGGAAAAGGAAAAGGAAAAGGAAAAGGAAAAGGAAAAGGAAAAGGAAAAGGAAAAGGAAAAGGAAAAGGAAAAGACATTTCAAGCTGAGTCTTTTTCAAGCACTTCCCTGGCTTAAGAGTATAAAAAACTGCCATTAAGGGGAATTTAAACAAAATAATGCAATTCAGATAAGTGCATGGCTTTACAGAAAACTCTGGCACAAGGAAGACAAAATTCTGACCGTGGGTGTCAGCTGAAAGGAGGAAAAACCTGCCCCGGGAGCCCAGGGCTGGTCCCCCACCGCGGGCTCGTCCCCGATGCCAGTAGGTGGCAGCCGCCCACAAGGCACATTTCCAAGGTACATTTTGGGCTGGGTTGGGTTTTATTATTTCTTTCAGCGTTTGCGGGAAACTTCTCGGGCTGGGAGAAAGCTCTGTCGGGTTTCTTTCTCTTCGCAATGGCCTCTTAGCATCCGGTTTTCAAATACTTCAGTTGGCACCTGAGAGTAGGAACACCTTGCAATATGTTATGGTGCTCTTTTTGTTTGAAGTGTACAGTATAATTTTGACACAAAACCAAGATGCACATAAACTATAAAATGATCTATGAATCAGTCACATGTACAAGGTTATGCATGAGGTTTTTTTAATAGCAAAATGAGCATTTAGAACAGCAATACAGTGCAAAGGTGCTATTCATGTTTACAAATATTCTCAAAGGGAAACCTTCATGTCTCAAAAAAAGTTGGCAAGTTTTTAATCTTTATTTAAGAATATACATTGCAATGGTCAAGAAAGGAATAGGCAGCATCACTAACAGGTAGGTCCATTGGTGGTATTAAAACATGATAGTTCATGAGCCATGGAAGTTTGGTATGGGGGAATTACCTCTGTATGTGCCCTGTTCTTACACTCTTATAAGAAACTGTATCCATTGCTGGGCACTGATTAACCTATAGCCTGACCCAGTGCATTGGTTTGTATCTTATTTAAATTAGCTTTCTGTATAATTAATGATGCAGCCAATTAGTCTGACAGAGCCTGGACACCATGGCTAAAAAAAGCTTTGACACTTCAATAGATCTCTTCAAGTAGATTACATAAATGTTATTTCTATACTACCCATTCAGAGCCTTTCCTTTTGTCTTACATTTTTAACAGGAACGGTCCTTCCCAAGGCAGGAGGTGGAGATCACCAAAGGGAAGAGATTTACCTTCCCCCTTCAGATCATTTTATTTCCAAGTGGACCTTGTTTTCCTCTCATGCAGTTGCACATGAGCTTTGCAATATATTATAGTGAAGGAAGGGAAAACATTCTGTCCTCCACACAAGTACAAACTCACAGGCATCATAACTGTATTCTTTTCTTTCTGGATGGAGAACATGAGATACTCTAGAGTTGGGAAAATAAGACCTGTCCACCAGAGCATATTGCAATCTTGGGGGAGTAAGAATGGCTCTCCTTGAGCAAAGTCAGAGGGAAGAGACCTGGGAAAGGGAAGGCAGTTTTATTTAGGGTTCACTTCGGGGGTCTACTCCAAAGTTTGTCCAAAAAGAAGGTGCAAAATCACCTGGGACTGATTGTATTGATGCTGGGATTTAACTCCCAAATTTCCCAATTTTCCTGAGTTCTCTGTGAGCCCTGGGAAAGGAGCCTGTGCAGAAAGAACCCGTGTACTCAGTCCTCTGTGCATCAAACCACCATCCCCGCAGTCAGGTGTCTGCAAGATTACAGGACACTCCAAACTCCAGGCCCAGGGCTGAGCAGGGAGACTGGGCACTGGTGGACATGGGGGAAGAAACTATTTTTATAGTTTTATAGTCCTTCACTGCTGTTCCTCCTCCTCTCTCCTCTTGATCCTAAGGACTTCTGTAGTGGGAAATTATTTTCAACACCTTCACTTTCTGTGAAGGGAAGAAGGAGACAGGCATCTGTATGACACAGGCATCTCCTGCACAGACCCCAGCAGGAAGATCAGCCTATACAAACCTGTTTGGGGTTTGCTGGTACCAGTTTGGGTGCTCACATGTAGCATGGCTGGACACAGAGTGTGGCTGAGAGATAGCACATGTCTTGGCCAGTTCATACCCTACTGTTTGACCTCCCCTCATCTCCTTTCAACTTTGGCAGTAGACCATGTCTTGACTGCCTTATTAAACCCCCTGATCTACAATCCCTCTATTTTTTATTCATTTAGCTTTGTACTGCTCTTAGAGTATGCAGCTCTGGACATTTCTTTAGGTCACAATTTCAGGAAAGACACTATGCACTACTCTATCTTCACTTAAATCTCTTTCAGACTAATCCACTGTTTAAGGTTACTTGAGTAAGTTTCTTTGCATTCACTAGAATAGGGAGAATTTATTTTAGAGGAGAAAATAATAGACAGTATTAATTCATGAGCTTGTTAATACATATGAGCTCTCCCAGCTCTGGGAAAGAAATTCTTTGTTAATATTCTAAGTTGCTGTGGCACAGAGCCAATGTTTCAGTTACACTACAAAAAGCACCCAAAAATTACCAATACCTCTTTTCCCTGTCTTCAAACTTTTATTAAATACTCGAAAGTATTTAAAAGGTCAGTTACCCATTTTGCTGCTATCAGGAGATTACTCTAACATGATGTGTTTGTCTCCTATTGTGAGTAGTGAAAATCCCCCTGTATCCAGTGTGTTTTGTTTGGATTGAGATGGCATGCAGCTGATGGCTGTGACCTTCATGGTGGCTTAGATCCCTGGCTGGCACTGATTTTTGATTTAGTGCCGATCTGCTGCGCTTGTCACAGGCTGCAAGGTGCTTTCCATGCACTAATGGAACAGCTCAAGGGCAGAGGGGCCCTGTAAATGTCTATCTTTCACCAACACTGTGCTAAATAGAGAGCTGAGTTTTCTACATGTGAATGACAGAACCTGAGATTATATACAGGAGCGAACTGGGAGTTCTTTCACCTGGGCTGATGTTCAGCAGTAAATAAATGTCACTGTAAAATGAGAAGTTTTTATTATTCTGAGTGGTAATGAATATAAGTGTACAGTATTAAACAGCATACTTAATATTGCCTATATATCCACATCTGAAGACAGGAACTAAGTCTATACAGCCCATATCCTCACAAGCAGTTATTTCCTTTGAATACCAGAAGATTTGTACCAGAGTTCAGTTTGACTCTGTCTGCATTAATAAGTCATTAATAAATCCTGTTCCTTAATGACATATTCAGCTGAAAATGAATTCACCCTGAACTCTCCCTTGCAGGAAACCAGCAGACTGGATTGCAATTGGCAAAGGATTCCAGGTTAACTCTTTGCTTATTCACTGAATTTAGGAATGGATGACGGGCCAAGGCAATGCTATCCATGTAGTAAAAATCTCCTGCTGATGGAGGTTTCTTCAACTATGAGTGTGGGGAAAGTCTATCAGGTTTGCTTCAAACTCCGCCTTATAAGAAGTAATGCAAGTCATATTTTTTTTAATTAATTTATTTCATCTCATATTGATCTTACAATTTATTTTTAACAACAGGTCTTAACAGGATAAATGTATTTCTTACACTCAGTACTTCCTGGGGAGCTCCATTGTAATTTCCATATATTTGATACAAGCTGGAATATTCAGATAACATAAACAAATGGAATAATAAATGCATCCCCTCTTAAGTATAATGAACCAGATCATACCATCCATTTCTGCAAAGGAATCCTGAGTGAAATCAAAATTAGGAACTATGCATGGCTTTGAGGTGGAATGAGGAATTCTGCTTATAAGCCAGAACTGTTTCTCTCTCTCAGTTGATCACTTTTCCTTATAATTGGAAAATTATCCAGATTTTAACCACTTAACTGCTTTTTAAAGTTTTTGGTTCAATCAGTAAGGTTGCCATCACTAATTTCTAAGGTAGGAGATGAAAGGAAAGAAGCCACTGCATCCTTGTTCTGCCTCTTGACAGCTAAGTGCATTCTCAAGACTACTCAAAACAGCATTTTGCTGCCCACTGCCCCGTGGAGAAGCAAGGGGTAGTTGTAACTCAGGAGCACTTTGGCTGTGGAGTGATGCTCAAGACCAGCTTTGCAGACTTCAGTCCATGTCCTGCATAAAACCATTAAACCACTTTTCTGACCAAAGGGGTCCAAAAAAGCCACAGCAAAAGAAAATTATTCAAGTAATTTTTCAAACCAGTTTACTTGCTTATGGAAAACAAACAAAAAAACCCAAACAAAACTATGACATTGAACTAATGCATTATGAGTATGTAAATTATTAAATCAACCAAGGAATTTTGATTGTGAAGGTAGAGAAGCAACATCCACTATAGAATTTTGTAATACAAGGATTTATTGTCATTTTCTCCAAGATCTTTTTTTCCAGCAGTAATGAGTACTCTGTGAGCTTTGTCTGTAGCGAAAGACCTATAGGAGAGGACCCATAGTCCTCTCATTTGGCCCATGAATAAACTTTCACTGGTCTTGACAGTCAGAGGCCAAGCAGGATCAGGCTATAAGCTATGGAGCCTCAGTTTCCTGGTTTGTGACAGAGAAGGTCTGTTCTTAGGGGTCTTGTTGGTCTAATTGATTGCCATTAACAGGCTATAACAAGCCTTACCTGGACAGGAGTGAGAAGCTGTCAGTCCCACCCAGGGCTGAGCTCTTTCTTGGGCTTCAGCCTGAGCTTTGGCTCAGAGGAAGATGATTTGGAGCGATGAGGGTGACACAGTACAGTTTTAGGCTGTGGAAGACTGGGCTTTCCCTCCAGCACCTGCTGCTGCCTGGGGTTCATTTGAGCACTGTGGTGGTTTGGAAGACCTTGAGAGGGACACCTGGAGCTGTCCAATCATACACTGCCCAGAGCTGCCAGGCTGGCCCCCTGCCTGCATCCAGATTGCAGCTGGGCACACAGCTCCCTCCACCACCCCTAAGGGAGCCAGAATCTGGCAACCCCCTACCACTGCATTCCTCCCCTCTGCATAAGCTCAGGCACTGCAAGAAGTTCAGTGCCTCATGGTCTTGTCTGCCATGGGTAGAGGGCTTAGGAGGCTGTGCAAGTGTGCTGAAGTGTGCTGTGCTCTGTCAAAGCCTGGATCTCACTTGTGAAGACAAAAGTGCCCCTCCCCTGCACCTTGCACCTTGCCCTGGGGCTGTCTCCTTGTTGCCAAGACCCCAATAACTGAATTTCTGGACATGTCCATTTAAATGCTGCTGGGATAAGGCTTGTCCTACTGGTGAAATTGGAATCTTGGAAATGCTGCTGCAAGAAAGGTTTGGACTTCAGTAGTCAAGATCTGGTGTGGGATATCACAGCTGCTGACAAGCTGATGGAAGACTGCAGGCAGGCAGGTGTACTGGTGGTCATACCTAAAAAGCAATATTTGCTTTGCTGTGCACACAATGGTTTTACACAAATTAGTGTCCCTGGGTAATCATATATTCCCTAGAATAGAACTAAGTTAGGGGAAAACATAATTACTCAGTTCACCTCTTCGTTGTTCTTATGATATAAGAAGATAACAGATCTAGGATGTAAAAGTTTTGTGCCCCAACCATGATTAAGCTATCACTGGAAATTCAAGACCTATATGCACAGCATGTGAGAGCTTGGATTTACCTAACATGTAAATTACATTATTTGGGAATGCTTCACCTTTACATTAATTTTTCCTGTAAAGCTGCGAAGGTCAGTGAGACCTTGGTTCATCTCCTGCATAAGAGCCAGTTGTTTAAGGAGAGCTGCTGGGAGCAAGACTCTTGAAATATTCCTACCTCCCAAATTTATGAATTAGTGGAGAATCTCACATGTGTGAGAGCCTTTACCAGCCCTCTTTCCTCCCTACTGCCATTTAGGCTCTTTAATGCAGCATGCTTCCAAGTGTTCCTCTGAACACACCTGCCCTCTGGTATTTTGAGAACATAGGGTGTTATCTAAAAACTTGCTTCACAAAACTTACAGAAAGTGTTCAACATGCTCTTTCTTGTTCAACTAAACAGTGATATGTACAGTACATAATGCTGTGAACCGTAGATTCCTATGGATCATCCACTGTGCAGAGCTGTCAATAAATGTATAATGCAGTCATCACATCCTATGAAACACCATTTTCTTCTTCTTAATATTTTTGCCATTGACTTTTTGAGCTTTTTAACTGGGGCTTACATGCGTAAGACCAAATTCTGAGGGAGTTTCTGGACCCACGGCCTGATCTGCCTTTTTGCATGCATAAGGCTGAACACTCAGTCGCTCAAATGGCTGGAGAGTCCCAAAGTGAAGGATATTAAAACCTAATTTTCAGACTTAATTTTAGAAAAAGCTGCTTCAGTGTTATGTGGTACGGAGATATCTCATTAGCTCTTACCAGATCCCTGCCTTTGGAGGGCTCTTTCACTGTGCTAATGGCACTTTGACATTTTGTGGATTACTCTTTCAGGTTCCATAATCAATTTAACATTAACATTCATGTAAACTATTAATGAAATAATATTAAAAAAGAAAAATGTTCCTACAATACTGCAATGTTTTAATGCCTCATTAAAATCATTAGTAATGCTAATATTAAAGAACTTACTTCATCTTTCAGAGAACCCCAAAATAAATCATAATCAAATGTTTGCTAACGTACAGCCAGAGAAATAATTTATACATTGCTGGCATATAGACATCACGTATGCTAAAGATGACACTGTAAGGTCACATTATTAAGCACTCACTACTAGTCCTGGCTTTGGAAACTCATTGTACATGGTATTATTTTATAATTTTCATTAAATATACTGAATATTGTTTGTGGATTTTATTTATGAGAAAAAAAAAAAGGATATAGTGTGCCCCTCAGCCAGCCAGTGCTTTCATGGAATTCAAGTTGCAAACAATGACATGCTTCACTGACCTCAATGACTTACAAAGGCCATTTATATTCAGTACTCTCATTTACTCTATCTTTAAAAATGAGTAAGAGACATATATTAATAGCAAGAAACTGAGAGAATGATTGCATCACTACCCATCTCCAGACTTATTGCAACACTTCATTCTCCAGGAGTAGAACCGGCATAGGAATGTAAATGTCATAGATAATATTTTTATAAATTTTTCCTACATGTGTAAGGGTAGGCCTGTGGTCCTCCTTTTGCTGGCCAACTTTTGCACATGACCCTGAAGACCTGTAGCCACAGGAGTAGCCTTTATTCAGAATTGTAAGAGTGAATACCAGAGCAGAGTTGTGATTTGGAGCACACCAGACATGTCACAGGGATGTCCTTAGCAGTGGGCTGGGAGGAAAGCTGGCTCCAGGTGAGGTCAGCACTGTGTCACACCAGCACCTTCCAGGGAGTGGTCTAGAGCAGCAACAAGGCAGGCGCTAGTGCTGAGCTGGAAAGGGCTCTCAAATGGGTTTATCATTTGGTTTAAACCACTGTAGGCATCATTTAGACCAACGAGCCACCCATTCATTCCCTGTAACCAGCTGTCCTGTAATGTAAAGTGGCCAACAGGCAGGGGAACTGCACATCCAGACCCACAGCAAGGAACCCTCCAGCCTTTCCCAAAGAGCCCCACACTGTCAACCAGTTCAGCAGCTCAGGTACCAGGAGCAGCCTTGTAGCCCCTCTCAGGGTGAGCCCCATGGACACAAGCTGCTTCTTGGGTAAGGGTTGCCCACTCCAGCACAGGCTGGGTGCTCCAATGGCAACTGCAGCTTTCCCTGCCATGAGCCAAGGTTGTTATGATAGGCTGGAGACATGCTGTGCCCCTGCACTCAAAAAAGGAGTCAGCTTGGCTTGGATGATCTCCTCATTAAGCCACAGTATTCAGTTCATCCCACATGCTGAACAAAACATATACAATTTTTTAAAAATCACCTCCTCACCATTGGATTTTGCTGGTTGCCGTGCCAGATATTTGAGACCAGATCCACTGGATTAAAGAGGAGCTTTGGTCCCAGCTTGTAAAGATTAAATACCTGACCTTTCCCAGACAGTGTCCACTCACTGAACACGACTCTCCTTTATAGCAAAAACAGCGTTGCAGGTCTTCCCTTTATTTCCAGCATGAGCTGATCCAAGCCCTCATTGCTGAACAGGTTTTCTTTGCAAAACCTCCTTGAGGAAGCTCAGCAAATAAATCCACTGGCATAGCCTTCTGAATTCAAAATCAGAGGGCTGATTCTGGCATGGTTTACGTTTTCTGTTTTAATTTGTCATTTCGTTTAGATGAAAGGTTAATTGCGTTTTCTCTTAATATATTTAATATATTGTAGTAACAAGCAAGCTCTAGAAATGATAAAGTAATTTGTTAAAAAACTCAGCTACATCATCTTTAGCCATTCATGTTCCCTTCAGAGAGAAAATTAATTGTTCCAATCTAGTAAGCTACAAAAGAAATACAGCCGACAAAGGGTGAAATATGAACATCACTGGTAACTTTCAAATTTACCCTATTTATTTTGAATGTAAGATCTCGTGACCCACTAAAATTCAGTTCACAGTGTTTTATGAAAAATAATGGCTGAAATTGAATGTCTTAATTTACATTTAATGCAATTAAGAATGGTTTAAATTATGACTGATGAACAGCACACACAGATGTCAGTCAGTTTCATCAGAATAAATTGAAGTCAGTGTCAATGAATGCTCCACTGATAAATCCCACTTTACATAAAATTAATAAAAATAAGGAAATATAATCCTTAGCTAATTGCAAAATGTTCTGGAATTCCCCTGAATTTTGGAGGGGGTGGGGTAGTGTAAGCAGAGAAAGCCACAAAGTAGAGTATGAAGAACGATTTATTTTCAAAGTGAAAAGTCCTGTGTGAAATTGTGTAATGGTCTGAAAGTTTACTACCAAGGGTGTTTCTGTGCAGAAGTACCTTGTTTTACTGAAATGAGCTGGGGAAGAGTGAGGAGGGCACCTGTAATGTGCAGCTGTGTATGACCACAGAAGACCTGTTCTCCTTGCAGTTTCCTGGGAAGTGCTGTGCCTCCACATGGGATGCAGCACCTGAATTGGTACTTCCCCTGCTTTTGCAGCTTGTTGGGGACCTGACATACCTTCAGCAAACCTGGTGGCAGCAAGAATTAGCCCAGAGTTTTCACCCCTGTGCAGTAAAAGCAATGGAAATATTGAGCACTCTCATGTGTAAGGAGTGTCAGCCCCGCCATACGGGCACGATCTTCCAGCTCTTTTTTGGCACGGGGTCTGGCACAGCAGCATCTTGGCTCATTGTGGGTCCCCTAAACACTTCCACAGTTTGGGGGGTTAATTTTTATAAAATTAATATAAATTCAGACTGATTTATAGAATGTTTTTGAGGTAAAGCAAGTGCACACTGGAATTTTACCAAACATTTGATGAATATTTTTTGTGCTAACACATGAGGACGGCTTTCATTCTGCATTCTGTGTTGAAGAGATACTGCTGCTTTTTAAAATAGAGATACTGTTGCTCTCTACAGACCACTTTTCAGTCTGCCTTCCTGGAGCAAACCTCAGACGTAGGGAGTGCTGTAAGCTCAGTGTTTGGCTTACAAAGTAGTTACGGAGCAGTGCTGCAGTCCTAGTGCAGGAAAGAGAGATCCAACCAATGCAGAAGTCAGGAGGCTTTTGAGCATTTCTTCCATTTGTCTAAGGACTGCAGAGGCTGATTTTAACAAATCTAAATTCTCAGCGTAAATAACAACTCTTTCTGTGGAAGACCAGGGCAATGCTGGAAAACGCTGAGGTTCCTCATCACAAATGCCTACACATGCTTGTGGTGGTCACTGTCACCAGAAAAGCTCTGGAAAGCAGGGTTGTGTGACACTCGTGAGCTGTTTCCTATGATTTCACAGCTAATCATAAACACTTTTAATTGTAGAGGCCACAGTTATTTACACAAACAACCATTTGTTTGTGTATACATAAAGACAAACACCTCTGAGATAATCCCTTTTTCACCTTAAACTGTTTTCAGACAAGTTTGAGAAGTTTTACGTGAAGGAAAAATCATAATCTTCTAACACCAAGCAACACTCCTTCTAAAATGTGGGAAAAGATAAATGATGATGCTACTGTCACTAAACCTCCCAACAGTATTTTACAACTAGAAGCTTACATTTTCCTGTAGAACAGGTGACAATAGTGCAAGCTGAAGCTGGAGCTTAAATGTACATGGTGTATATTTTACATAGGTAGGAAATGACTCCTTACCTCTTTCAGGATATGCCTACTCCCTGTTGTGTGTCAGTTCTGTGATATCAGATTAATCGGGATGCCTTAATTGTGTATTCTCTCTGGGTGCAGGTGTTCATTGTCTGTATGTTAAAGAGTTGAGTGTCCTACCTGTCCTTATATAATATGGGCCTGTGTGTGCCCTAGACAGGTCGGTTGAAAAACATATTAAACCAAGGGAACTGGAATGATTTATGCAGCTCCTTTCTGGTGCCCAAAAGCAAAAGGACACAAGTTTAGGTCACTGTAGTGCCCTGCACTCCCGCTTACCTTTTCCTGTGAAGTGTTTTCCTGCCATGCCAAGCTCAGGTTGCTGGGCTTGAATTTTCATGGCCCTGTGCAAAACCAGACACAGACCCAAAAGCCATGGGAGGCATCTGCCACCAACAGGACCTGAGCAGGACCTGTCCCTGCTCAAACCCATGGGAGCTGTGGGTGCTCCACACCTGGTGCTAGCCAAGTCACTCATTTCACCTATGCACAGCACAGTGTCAAACACAGCTCGTTTAATCCTTGTCAGAGACTGCAAAGGCACCAATTTAAGCACTAACCTAAGCCCAAATTCTCACAATGGAGGTGTCCAAGACTGCAAACCAAAAAATGAGATATGCTCAGAAGTGCACTCAGAATTGCATGCAGTATCAGTACAACGTGTCTTTGCTATGCCCTTATTATCTTGTAGATGTATAGTGTAATTTATGCTAATAGACTGACTCCCAAATTTACCCTTGCTGTGTTAGTTACTTTTCTAGAAAGTACAAATGGCACATTGTTAGCAAAGAACCAAAAAAAGCTGGAAACAGAGGGCAGGGGAGCAGCCCTTGGTGATCCACCCCAGACTCCAGTGCACAGAAAAGTGCCTTGTATTTTATTGTCCTTACATTTTCTCATGCTTTTCAATTTAGTTTTAAATGCATAGGGCTTCATGTGATGGAGCTTCTCTGCTTCCTGTAAGAAATTCCTTCAGAGCTGTATTACATATTTTGCTCTCAGGAAGATTTTCCTGATTCTTCAACTTAAATTTTTCTTTTGTTAACTTCATTGTATAGTGGAGTAATAACTCCTACTTTTATCTCTTTTGTCAGCCTAAATAACTTTCCCTCTCTCATTTGGTAGCTGTGCCCTTTAAGCATTTGTAACATGCCATCCTATCCTTTCCTTGCATAGTCAAGCTGTATATATTTTGGGAGTTTAACCCTTTTTTTTCAGCCATTATTTCCATTCCCTTACACACATTTGTTGCTCTACTTGACACAGTTTGCTCTTTTTTTTTCAGACAGGAAAGCAAAGGATATTCTAAATGCATGTTTCTCTTGAAAATAAATGCTACGCCTTTGTTTGCTTGCCTCCTCCAGCCACATATTTTCCACCCTTGTAGGCTAAGCATACAGAGGGGAGCACAAATGAAGGAGGCAGGATTTGCATAGGCATGTAGACTGCCTTGGAGTGGCACAGAATGCTAATAAAACTGGTTTAAGGGGTTTTTCTATGTACATTTTTTTTTCCATTTGACTTTAAGAGATCATCACTCAATGTTATTCTTAAACTGAAGAATCTAAGGCGAATGCTTTGACTTGATTTTAAAGACATTGAATTTTTTCTGCTGGTATAAATAGTATGGACACAGTAAAAGTACTTGAGAGAGCCTAATGAACCATTTCTTACACCCCATTACCTTTAGTCTGATATGACTGAGAGTACGGGCACTAATTATCCTCTCTTTCGCAGGCACCGACATAGATCTACAGTAGGTCTTAAAACACAATATTCCATACACTCTTAGCAGTATCTCATGTAATACATTTCTGTATTTTTTTCTAATCGAAATTTAAATTAGAGGCATGCCACTTTCCATCTACCTGCCACTTATATATGTTTTATGAACAATTCTTTTAGATTATTTCCTACCAAAAAAAAAAAGTGCAGGTAGGACACGACTAGTCACAGACTAAGTCCTAAAAATTAAAGGATTTTTCTTTGAAAGGAGTGAGGCAACCATACTGCTCTAATGACAGAGAAGCTCTGCACAGTGGAGACTAGCACAGGAAAGCTGCCAGTTGAGGGAATCAAGGGAGTGTGAGACGAGCATAAGATCAGAGCTCATTTCCCCTGGGTCTCTCGGAGAATGGAAAATTGCTTTTACTAGTTTAGCTCTGCTCTTCTGTACAAGAGAAGAGCAGGGAGCAAGACTGATCCAGGGGGATAGGAAATCATGCATTGCTGTGCACTGGTTTGCATTTCACAGATAGCCTTGCTGAGGTGATGCAGGTGCATCAGGAAAGATGTATGCCTGTCACTGTCAGTGGCTACGCTTCTGCAAATTATTTGTCGGACTTCCCAGGCTCGGGTCATGTGAGGAAGCTTGCCCACATCCTCCAAATTCTAGCCTTGTTGATCCACCTGGAATGCAAAGTGCAAGGCTCCAACACCTCACGGCCGTGGGGTGAATGCTGCTCCCACCTGGAGTGCTGATTTGCACGACTGTTACTGAGCTTGAACCTTTATCTCACGTCAGATGGAAGATGAAGTTTTCTGCTGGTTAACGAGGAAACACTCGGAAACATATGAGCTGCATATTGGGATGCAGATGGTTCTATAAGACACTACATACATTTATAAAGGAGACATGTAAGGTCATTGGGAACCATCTGCTTTAAATATTTAAATGTCCTTACACTAAACGTATGAGTAGTTTTGCCCTGGACTTGTAATATTAGCCATCTACCAATTTTTTATAATAATGGTGAAACAAAAGAAAAATGGGAAGGTGGGAGACAAGGCATGGCAAACAATTTACAACATCTGGGCCCTACACAGCCAGCTCAGCAGCAACACAACCTGCCCAGGAGCAGTTTGCTCTTTTTGCAGTGGTTCACCCCCAGGCAAGAGTGCATCCTCTGGGGCTGTCATAAAGTCCTGTGCTGCTCTCACCTGGCAGAAGGGAATTCACTAAGCAATCAAACTATCAGGAAATCTCCATGAACCTGCTCCTTCTTGGACAAGATGTTTCCATAAGGGGGTAGTTTTGGCAGGATTTGCCTTGTCCAAACAGCAAAGATCTTTTCCTTGCACTAGTCCATATTAGAACTGAGGATCAGAGAGCTATGGCTCCAGAAACTCTTGCCCTGCTGACTCTGCACTGATTTTCTCAAGAAGATGGATTTCCACTTTCTTTCAGTTAGCCCCAGTAACAAACCAAAATAAACCCACTGTGTCCCCCTCTCTGCATTGTACTCCTTGCATGGTTTGAGAGCCCTATCCTTGCAGGCAGTCATGCTGGCACTCAGAGAAACCACCACCCATAACTGCCCTAAGTCCCACCTATGCAGACCCATGCTTTTTCTGAAGACGATGTGCTGTTAAATCACTTTGGTGCTCCTTTACTTCACTGAAGTATTTTTCACCAAACAGAACCACCCAGGTAGAGAGAGAGGAGCTGCAGAGCTTTCAGGTATGCAGTAATGCTCCAGCCCTGACTCTCAGCTGCACCTCTGGAGCCCACAGCACTGCAGAGCTCCCCAGAGCTCCCAAGAAGGAGCAGTCCAAGAGGATCCACATACTCTGGGTTTAGCTCCTCACTGCAGCTCCTGTAATCAACACAGGAAGGCAGAGAGCACCAGCTTCTTTCCATCTCTGGATTTCTCATCTGGGTTTGTCTAAGACAGGCGCCTTGGGCTTCCTGGGCCAGTGTACAGTGCTGGCTAACACCATTGAGGAGCCCTGCTGGGGCAAGCTGGGCACAGTACCCACAGTAGGCAGAGCGCCTGCTCATGCCTGTGCCACCAGCAGAGTAGTTTCTTCATGTATTTCCTTTATCTTCATTCTTCATGTATTTTGTGTCTCTGTCTCCTCTGTAATCTGAGGAACAGAATCCACATGGTCAAATTTTTAAATGGTTATCCAGTTTCACACCCTTTGCTGGGAATATCCATATACCATGTTCATCATACTTACTTACACACACATACATAGGTACATATTATCCCTGGGGTCACATTTTCTCTGAAGTCTGTCCTTGCACTACAGTTCTCTTGTTCATCTCTCTATCAGACATATGCAGGTATGGGGATTAACAAATTGACCAGGACAGATGGATTACTTTTGATAGTAAAAATCCGTTACCTACCAAAAGAAGGAAAGCTGTTCTTTTGCTCCCCTCTGGAAATAAATGAGGAGTACAACCACTGCCAAAACTATTTGTGAATGTTTTTCAGTCTGAATCATTCTTTCTCAAACTGACTTGAACTGTAAGAACAGTTCTGGCTGCAATTACCAAAGCCTAGGAGCATACCAGGATTACCTCCTTCCCCAACATGAAGCCTTCAATTGTTCTATTGAAAATGACAGTTGGTTGTTGCTGCTATTGCATTTCACTGATGTTATGATTTAGAGCCTTTTCTTACACCTACTGAGGAGAAAAGACAAACTCCACCACCTTCTGGGAGCCCCTACGCTCTTCCAAGTTCTCTTTGAGATTGTTTGGTTTAGGTTTGTTTGGTTGGGTTTTTTCATTTTCCCCAGGAGTCTGTGCTATTACAGATTCACTACATCTATCTTATCATCATTTCAGTAAATTTTTATATACTCAGTATATTTTTAAAGATCCCTTTACAAATATTACTTGCCTCATCTTGATAGCAGCTTTCAATTCAGAGCAATGATGTAACTTCTAAATGAAATTTGTGCATCTGTGTATCCTTGGATAATATTCACAATAAGCCCCAAATGGCTACCCAGAGAAAGAGCAAAGAGTCTGGAAAAAAAGAGGACAGGAACAACAAAAAGAATAGTTGAAAAGCAAAAGTGTGAGAAATAATTGCACTGCTTTTTTCACAAAATTAAAAAGCATATCAGAGGAAAAAAGTTAAATTAGCTCACAGAGTGCATACAGGAGTTTTAAAGCTCTACTGTCAGCTCAATTAAAAACATACCCTAACAACAGCACACTGATTTATAAAGCAGATTACATTCTCCAGCAGACTGAGATGGTCTCTGTGACACCACCAGCAGCCACCTCCTCCTGCTCTCCTTGTTCTTTGGAGCATTATAGACTACTCTGGATGATTTCAGACTGTCAGAGCTCAAAAACAGCTGTTCCTTTTCTGGAAACCAAACAGCCCAGCCTTCCACTTTCTGTGGCAACAACAGTGAGCCCTTTGCAATCTGACCTGCCGAGGAAAACCTGCTGTTAATTAAATGTTAATTGCCTTAATGCAGTATGCATTATGTGGAAAAATGCAAGTTATTTTAATCTGTATTTTAAAGAACACATCTGAGGCTTAAAATGCCAGGCAGAGGTGCCTTATAAATTGACAGATATATATTGCTTTATGCCTATTTGGTGTTAGAAGAGACTCCTATGAGTTTAATAGAGGTGTTGTTCTATTATTTTTCAGACTTTCAGGTCTCTTTCAGACAATTTAATTTTATTTCTATGTAAGCCCACACACAGCATTATTAGCCAAGTTTAAGTGATATAAAGGTGCATTTTTAAAATTAGACCAATTATTTATTTTTTCTTTTAAAATGTATCAGAAGCTGAGCCTTTCTAACTCCAGCAGACAGAGTGTGTGATTTGATTGAAGGATCTTTATTCCTGGATATAAATCAACACCTTTGTGTTGCCCCCTCCGTGGTAGGCAGACCCTCAAACAGCCATTCTCAGAGGGGCTGTGGCACACGCCACTTCCAGCACCCTGAGGGAAATAGGATTGCCAGCTCCTCCGTTTGAAGGGCTTCTCTAGAGCAACCTGTCTCCCTCCTGCAACCTCCTGCTCAAACACCTTGCCTTCCCTCAAACTACTTAGCAGCTGGGCAAGAAGATCTCATTACTGCAGCAGTTTTTCTGCCAGCCTGGCCCAGGTCCTGAAGAGACTTTCCACCCCTACGACTGAGGTGATGGGGATGGGAGGAACTAGAAAGCACAAACTTTTTTGATGTGTAGAGGAACAGCTTCTTTATAGGTGCTTGCTCTGACCAAAATTCATTGTAATGGGTGTCATGGGCACAGGAGTACCCAAGGGTTCCTGTCTGGGCATGGCTGGGTATTTTACACTGCTTTGGTCCTGGCCAAGTTATTATTGTATTTTATCATGCAAATGCCATGATGGTCTGTGCAGGGCATTGCAGGTGATGCAACAGAAATGCCAACACAAAAATTTAAAAAAAAAAAAATTCCCAATCCCTTTTGGCTGACTCAAGAAGTAGTGAGGATGAAACAAGGAATCCCACAATGAGTGCTTGTGTAAAATCACTGATCATGTACCTATGTTGCCCAAACTGTCTTCTGGGAAGAATAAATTGTGCAGGGATATAAGAGACAGACCTGATGGCAGCAACCATAAATACGTCACTCTCCCTCTTCCCTTCTTTAAGTTATCTGCAATTCACAAAGGCAAAATACCAAAGTTAGCAGCAGGGAAGGGTCTGCTGTTCAGCTTCTCTGCTGTGCAAACAGATAAACTGAAGTTGATGAAGTTCCTCTAGTTTCACTAGCAGCAAATGCCACTAAAAATAAGTTTTATACATGCTGCAGTGGTCTCATGGGGGCGTGGGAATACCAGCTTCTGTGATTTGATGCAAAAGTATTTATAGCCTCAGAATTTAACCCCCTAGACAGGAAGCTGCCAGGGGAAAGATGTCAACAGAGGCAAGTGCTGTTGGGGAAGCGAGGACACTGCCAGCACAGCCCAGGGGCCTGCCTAAACACAGAGACAGCTTCCATTCCAGAGACCTGAGCCTCTCTCAACCACATCTGGACTTGAACTCCATTGTTTACAAATCTGGGGAGTGTCTCAGTGCTTTTGGACTGCTACATGTATTATTTTTCTCATCTTAAAGCTGCCCATGTAGAGAAAAACACAAGACTTCAGTAACAGTTACCAGCATGATTTGCTTTTATTACCTTTCTGTTCAAGACCCTTGTTTCCCCTTGTAGCATGTCAAATTGCCCCCAAAACCATATTATACAGCAGAGAAATGTCGTTCACACTTCACTGGCTATTGATTTACTTTACTTATTGGCACAAAATCAGCCTGAGATAAACATTTTGTCCCCCATTTCCACTATTGTAAGCGATATAGTTCACTGCAAGATAGGCAAACCCCAATGTGCTGGGTCACAATTCGACATGGCTTTCTAATCAATGTGTGAAAAATTACCTAATGAATAATGGGTTGCACATTTCCACAAACAAATTAACCAGGGTGAGACTGAAACTAATGATTATATTTATCTAATGTAATTTCACATCTGTTACTAGAGCTAGTAATTTTTTTTTCTTTCCGTGGTATCCTTACAATTGCAGCCTAGCTTTTGAAAGACAGATATTTTGCATCCATTCAAACACATAATGTTCAAGTTTCTTACATACATAATTTTAAAACCACAACATATTTGGGAAGTTTGTTATTATTTTCCAACATTTTCTGGGGGTTGAACTGCCTCTTGAAATGGGGTGTGATTCTCACACCGGAGCCAGGGTGCTCCAACTGAAAACACTTCCCACACAGGGAACAACAAAAGTAATCTTCTCCCCAATATATTGCCAGATCATTTTCACTGGAGTTAGGCTAATGTTATTTGCAGATGAAAAAATTTGATGGTGGGAAGAAACCTCACATTCATATTCTTTTTCTTCTTCTTAAAATAGATTTGTGTTTTTCTGATTAAATTATCACAGCAGATGTTCCTGGAATCTGACAGCCAACCCCACACATGTTCAGAAAGTAGCCTGATGCAGCAGGATCTTTGTAGAATGGGGAAAGCAATTGGCTCTGTGGGATTTACTTTCCAGGTGGGGGGTTTTATTTTCCAGGCACATTAAAATATTTGGCTTGGGATGACAAAAGTTGCTTAGGAACCCTCCTTGGCCTTCAAAATAGGAGGCATTAACTTGTCTGGCCCTCTCCCAAGAGAAGCATTCAAAGAAGGACTTGTAAGACCACCAGGGAAGGACAAAGAGGACACTGTTGGGGTTTCCTCCCCTAAAGTTGTCTCACCTCAATCCCCGTGGGGGATTTAGAGCTCCCCTTGCAGCAACCACGTTCCTTCCTACTGCGGGGGCTGTGTCTGCTCTGTACCATCCACCAGCTCCCAGTCGTCTTTAAAGATGTTGCAAGAAAAGCAAGAGTCTCCAAATGATGTCACTGCTTGAGTCAACATTATTAAACAATTTCACAACCTGTCTCAGTCGTGGTGGCAGCTTTCATAAGGATTTATTATCCAGAAAGAGAAGAAGAGAGGGGGCTGAGAGTGCACAGAGGTTTGAAAGTCATTGTACCGAGAGTTTAATTATTGTATTTTTCACTGAAGTTGAAAGTATTGAGGAAAATCTAGCCAATTTCATAATACCTCATTTGATTAAAGAAGTTGTATGATTGTTCAGAATGTGTAATTGCCATTCACTACAGCTGAGATGAAAAAAAATCTCTTTGACTTCACATTCATATTACTTGGTGATATTTTGTAGCCTCACTGGACTAGCCAAAAAAAACTGGGAAAATAGAACCAGCTTTATTCCAAAAACATTCTGATAATTGTTTTGACTGAAAATAATGGTAGCTCAATGTGTATTTCTGTTTGGATTTGTGTGTATGTGCTGTTTTTAACAGTATATGTTTATGTTATCACCTTTGGGAAGAGTCCTCTACACAACCCTGTTGTGTCTAGGGCAATATATGACTTTAGAAGTGGGTTTCCAATCCACAGGAAGTACAGGAAGTACAGTGTGACACAATATCGTGTTTGTTACATGGAGTAAGATATGCAGACATCCTGCAGTTCTGTGCCTTACAAGTCTACAGTGATGTTTTGTTTTTTAAGTACTCTTTTGTATTCGGCTTCTCTATTGAGAAGAGACACTCTAAATGTTTACTACTACAAATACTTCTTTAAAAAAAAACCCTGAGAGCAGGTATCCCTCACTCCTTTTGATGTTCATTCCAGAAATAAATGGGCTTGTTATACCCAGAAGCTTGTAGGACAGCTGAGGAACATTCTGTCTGGATCACTCTTAAATGGCTTGGTACAAAGTAGACCTCTGGATATCTTGATTTGGAGATTCCTTGTTCCACCAGCTACAGAAGAGGTGTCCATGTACTACTAGCACATTACCTAATGAAAAATGGATTGCACATTTCTACAAACGAGCTAACCAGAGAAACAGGCACTATCAAATGTCAGCCAGCCTGACAAGGGCTGAGCTGCATCCTTCTGTGGGAGCATCTTCTGCAGTAGCTTGTTAATCCCTGCCTGCGCAGTGGAGGACTCTGGTGTAACACCTGAAGAGGAGTGTTTCTGACCCCTGGAGTGTGAAGGGACTGGGACAGCATCACTGCATCCATTCACTGAGGGAGATTGAGGTATGCTCTGCCACTGGGGGAGGCGGGAGATGTGGGGGTGCCAGGCACGTCCCTCTGCCCCCTCTGGGGCAGCTGAGCAGCTTGGGAGTCACCACCAGGCTCACAGGTAACTTCAGTGGAGTTCTGGGCCATGTGTGATGGCAGCTGGAAAACAGCACAAAAGCAAAGCACAGCATACTGGAGACAAACTCGTGTGCAGCCACCCTGAGCCAAACACTTGATTTCCCAAATGAACTGTTCTTCCTGAAGCCCCTTCTTTTCCCCACTGTGAGCACGATGGCTGCACTGTGTCCTGGGCTGCCACAGCCTGCAGGAGCCACACAGTGGGAGGGCTTGGACAAGGCATGGAAAACCCAGGGCTCTCCTCTTCCCTGAGGACCACAGTGGCAGATACAGATAGAGTTGCCTGGGGACTGAGCTCAGGAAAATGTGTGATACCTGCTGATAACAAGGATATTCACTCAGTTATTTTTGCATTTCTTTATTCAGCGCATTTGGCTCAGTTAATGTCTCTTAGCCTAAGTCAGGCTCACTCACTCTTGAAGATATAACTCAAAACAAACAATCCCTGTTTTAATAATAATTCACTGATTGCTGCATGGGCGTTTGTTGCTGGAGAAAGCAGTGAACTCTGTTGACTGAAGAACACAAAGAATGCTGATGTGAACACAGAACAGACCTGTCCAGAGGGACCCAGAGCATTTATAGCGAAAGCACCCCAAAAATAAACTAACCCTCAGTTTTTCTAGCAGAGGCAGCCTGAGTGTCTCAGCCTGAGTCCAGAAGGAAGTCACACAAGAGAGGCATGGCGTGATGACAGCCTCCATGCCTTTTCATGATAACCTGGCTGCACCACTTGTGTTTCTCATTTTCCTTCTGGTACAAATTTCTCACTGAGGGTTTTGACAATTTTCAAATATTGTCATGGAGAGTGTGACAACATGAAATGAGAGTAGAGCACAATGATGCAGTAAATAGTTACATTATTAGAAAGGCAGATGCTGGTATTGAAGCAGGGTTGTTGGCCTAAAAAAATAGATTAGGAGGGAGAAAATAGGAAAAAAAATCTGTGAGATATCAGAAGCAGTTGATAGCATAATAACATTCATATGCAAGCAAGGGTTTTCTGTGGCAGTGTGAATAAGCTCACATGCTAATATGACCAGTAAATAAACCATAGTAGGATTCTGCAGTTGATATTATTACTCACCAAATACAACTCCAGGCCACTGAATCATGTCAGGGGATTGCATTCTGGACTCCAAACCCTGATACTGCTACCCAATAGGCAAGACAAAGTCCTGCAGCAGTACCTGAGTAACACCCAGCCATCTACAGACAACCTAAATTCACCATGAACCTGGAAGTTTTTATTTCCTGTTGGCTAATCCCTGTCACTCCTTAGAGTCTTCAGAGATGCACTCTGAATGAATGCACGGATACTGCTGAAATTTAGGACTTTTGAATATGCTGTGCTACCTAAACTGAAGCCAGCAAGGCTGCTGCAGCCTGGTCCCCCACTTGGGCAGTGCTGAGGAATGGGTTCTCCTCACCCTGCTGTGAATGCTCTTGCCCACCTTTTGTGCCTATTGTCCTCTACCAAAATTCTATTAACTGGAGTCTAAATTCAGCTCATAAGAATAAACCTAAGAATATCAGAGGATTTTCTACATGCTTCCATGGTCCAGTGACTCATGTAATAATCTGATATTCTAATACTCTGAGAATATAATATTCTCTGAGAATCTAATATTCAGAGATCCTGGGCACCAGTAACTCCAGCTTGGAGAGTTTCATCAACCACTGCCTCAAAAATCAACCCCAACTGTATTGATGCAGGCACCCAAATAAACTGTGAATTTGTGCAAAGGCAAAGTCACCTTTAACAAGTGTAGGAGTGCTGCTGTAATCCTTGGTAAAGCCATGGTAAGTGAAAGCCACTTGTTCTGTAGGATAATGTTGTAAAGCAGAATAGTCAAAGCAATGTGTCAGCTGTCTGTGCTTCAATGCAGCATGTTGTGTTATGGATATTCCTCCATAGGAATGCAAACGGAAAATTTCATGTGTTGCTTTCTTGCACGTGGCAGGGCAGGCTCAGAAGCAAACAGAGGCATCCCATGGAGGAACTCCCTGACAGTGTCAGTCTCTCAGAATCTGAAGAAGTAATGGCCTGGCCCCATGCACAGCTACTCTGGCCAGCATGTCTCAGCTAGGGTGCAGGTGGGACTCCAACTGCCCTTGCCACTCCATCTGCTTCCTTGGGAGCCTCTAGAGAATATGCTGAGGCAAATAGGACGTCTTTGGGATTTTCCACTGCTGCACAGACTCTGATACAAGGCAGGACCAATTAAAATTGCCCTGAGTAAGTTGAAGGAGGAAGGCTTCTGTACTAAACAATTTGCAGATGAGTCAAGTGCCAGATGGTTTGAGTTTTCTCTGCCAATTTGGAAACAAGCAGACCTAGATGTAGCCTAGATCTATCAAAGTCATTTCGTGGAGGTTCACCAGCTGAGTGGTACCCATGATGACAGCTGAAGGTGAGGGCAAAAGGCATAGCCAGGAATGGTGCCTCAGACTGCTTTTCACCCGGAGTGATACACACAGGTAGTCACAAGAGTATGTGATGTGTCAAAATCCTAGAGGCAGCAGTGAAAGCAGGAGTAGGCTGGTAGATAATCTTTCACATAGCAGGTCATAAACTGCTTGTGGCCTGCAGCTGGTCTGGCTGACACAGAGCTCATTTTCCCACAGCAGCCCTCACAGTGCTGTGCTTTGCATTGGCAGCTTAATCTGAAGCTAGAGGCAAAATATAAGGATCAAAATGAGATTTAAACATCAGACTGGGCTTTGGGGCTTGGTAGAAAAAGCACCTCTGGAATGACTGCAAGGTTAAAGGTGGCCAGCTGAGGTTAATGGAAAGCAAGATTTGTGTATTCATGTAGATTACAGATAGAGCAAGTAGGGAGGATAATATTTGATAAAAAAGATAGTCATGAACTAATTGTGGAATTTGATAAGAAGCTAATGGAAGTAAAAAAAAAGCATTAAAACTAATTAAATTTGGCAGCCTACATTACTTTGAAGAGGAGGCTTAGGTATCAAAACACTTAGATGCTTTTCAAACAAGTACCTGCAACATTGGATATTTTCATTTAGCAGGCAATGGTGTAACCAACTGCTGTCAGAGTTATAATGCCAAGGAGGATGTGTATGGAAGGCATCAACAAGCAACAGCCTGACTTTGTGGTTTGGATGTAACTGATTGACTACAGAGTCCGTGGGTGAAATCTACAGGTTTACACCCTACTGAAGAGGCCAAGAGAGGACATGGTGATGCACAAATGACTATTGGAGCAATTTGTTGTAGACAGAACAAGAATCATCTTCAACTGAATTGAGAAGGGTCTGATTTAAGTGAGGATACAAGGCACGTGATGAGGGGACCAGAGGCAGCAGCTTCCTGTGTGAGATATGAAGACAGGCCAGAGCAATTAGCTAATAACACAAGGTCCTGCATCCTTTAGAAAACATCTCCATTGTAGCTGTCTGTGCCCAGACAGGGTCCCCCAGAGCCCAGCAGCATTCCCCACACTGGCAGGAACCTGCCCAGTCACAGTTTGAGCAAACATGAGCTTAAAATTGCAGAGCAGTAAAAGCAGAAAGGGCAAAGTGACAATAATATAAAATATAGTGAAATTATCTACAAGTATTTCTTACAGTAATTAAAATTTAAAGAATAAAGTATGAGTCATTTATTTGCTACCAAGACCTGAAGATCACAAGCTGACAATGAACACTGTTGTGGGTGTTAATTACTGCTTAAAATAGACAAAAAGATTAAAGCCACAAACTGTACCAAGTATAATTCTTTATTTAGTAATTTAATATTCCTCCCTTTTCATTTCAATGCATTTTTATATGTCTGACCTTCTGTAGACTCCTCATTTTGTTCTCCAGTTGAAAGAGCAAGGCTGGTTAATTTCTGGTGACATTTTCTAGCCATGTAGAAGCTGAAATACCTTTTTACACTTGGACTTGTTTATAAATCTGAATTCAGTGGGTATCTCCCTGGCCACACGAGCCTGTAGGCTGGGTGATGTTAATGAAATGAGAGCCTATTCCTTCCCAGGGACTCCTTGAGTGGAGTTCATCCTGTTCTCAAGGGCCCTGAGGACAGTGACAAGTATCCCATAATGGCTTTAGCCATGGGAAACAGCTGGACCACTGCACATCTTCTTCAGGTGTCTTCTACTCTCCCAGCCTACCATTGACTCACAAGGACTGTGATTATGGCACAACCAAATCCTTCAGGCATGAGGAGCCTTTGTGCTACAGACAGATCAAGTTTTGTCTGGACTTTGGTATAAGGCAGGAATCTCTAAAATCACAGCCTTCCAGTGCACAGGAATTTCATCATAAAGTGATGTTTATGCCTTGAAACAGGGACTGAGGCTCCCTGTTAGTTATTAGATACCAAAACCAGGGGAGGATGCTTGGAGCCATTCAGAAATGCTCTTCCAAAAGTTAGCAAAAATAAAAAAAAATAAACCTTAAAAGCTTGTAAAGGAGCCACAGGGAATCACAGCTGCCACTTAAATTATATTAAAGGGCAATAAATTGAAACCAGTAAAAAAGAAATGTGTCCTTACAGGGTGCATTGTCAGCTTATGAAATTCACTGTAGCGGGAGGTCAGTGAAAGAAAGTCCATAGTTTGTTTTTTCCCAAAGCACTTTTTGGATCACTACCATGATGCTTCCAGTGCTGAGAGAAAAGGCTAATCAAACTTCATACTCCAAGGCACAAACTGTCTATGGGGGTCAGGAGAGAACGTCACCCTCAGAGACAGTGCATTAAGCATATTCTGCATTTTCCCTCTTGACCTTCGAAGGAGGGTAGGGATCTCTGCAGAATTGTTATATAACCTCCAAAGGCAAATTCTGCACAAATGCCTCTGGGTTCCCTGCTCCTGGGCGGGGATTCTCCTCTGGCAGATTTCAACACCTCTAAAAGCATATTTTTAGCTCTGAGAAATGTATTTAAGCATTAGCATTGATGACTGATGCAACATAAAGGTGCAGCAGCACTCCTGAGCCTCAAAGACAGTCATGGGAGAAGCTGAAACAGACACAATTTATTGGCAAATAAGAGAGGTGACCTCCCACCCAGACCATTGTACAACATCCCAGGTGGAAGACAAAGACAGACTCATCTCTGCATAAGCCCCAGCTTTGAGAAGCATGGGAAGGGAGGCATCCTCCTACCAGCTTTTCTCTGAGGAGTATTAGTAAATTCCCTTTCACTCTTGCTGAAGCAGGACCATCCTCTTTGACTCTTGCTGCTATTCATGTTGCCATCAGGTGAAAAATTAAAACTGTTATACCTACTGTGCCCTTCCACCACCACAACCCCCTCTGTTTTTCTTTCCCAGTTCCATCGGTGCATGGGTAACGATTGGCCCATGATATTTAAAAGGAGCCAGCAGGTTCCACACCTGCTTCTCTCAGTTAAGACATGGCTATCAGGTGTCCAGTAAATTTTGTGTGTATTACATTCATTCATGAAGCCAAACTGGTTCTCAAGTCCCGGGTCTTACCTCCTGCATGGCTGGATGAGGTGATGTGGCATGAGGTGTGGTCGGACACTTGAATGTGATTCACGTATAGTCCTTTTATCTCTTTCAGAAAGGAAAGTTTTTCACTGTGAGAAGCTGAGTGGCAGAGTAATTTTGATCACCAGTCCTGCAAATGTTCACAATGCACCTGCTGAATCCACTGCCACGTCAGTATGGGCTTTAAAGGCTGCAGGATAGGGGTCTCTGTTTCTTTGTCTCCACTGTCCAAGCAGTAACTCTGTTTCAGCTGCCAAACAGTTGAGATAGTCACGGTCACATATCAGTGACTTTAAGGTTGCTAATTTCCGAGGATTCCTCTCCCATTCACTTCTGTGGCATACAGATTTTTCCTATGTTTATAACACACATGAGGGAAAACTAAAATCTCTTTGTTCTCCCTTTCATCTCAATGCTGCAAGGCCATGCTTCCAGAACAACCACCCCGAGCTCAGCCTTAAGGGCAGGTAAGAGGTGGTCATCTCCCTGCCAGAGCTTGCCCTTGAATGAAAGGAATCTTAATTCCAGCATTGGAAATTAAAAATATTTTGCTATTAGCTCTCATGTTAATAATTTAGATAATACATGCCAAATCACCATGTTCTCTCAGTTCTCTCTGAACACAGCTGCAAACTGCATTAGGTGTTAGAGTGAATGGATATATTTCAGATGAAATATTTGTACTGAGTTATTAGAGTAGTCTGTATTACAAAATTACTAATAAACATTGCTTCTGGCTCAATTTAGCCTGAACTCAGTGAACCTAGCCAGTGGTGAGAAATCAAAAAACTCTGAAATACCTGATGAATGAATCTAACTAATCAAGAAGCCCTGCAGGAAGTAGATGCCAGGATTAATGAGCCAGTGGTTACACCATGCCATGCTGTTATTTCTTCACATAAATGCCCTCAGATGAGATTACCTTTGTCATGAAAAGGAGAAAAGGAAGGTTACATACTTTCAACTGACAGGTTAACTGCCGTACCTCCATTACTGCAAGATACATTTTCATGTGCAGAGATTTTTATTCTGAAAAATGAAAATTTAAATACCACAACACAAATTAAACCACATTTTCATTTCTAAGAGCAGGGATCATTACTGCTAGTACAATAATATAATCCATGCTGCAATGTTACCTGATCCCTTGCCTTGCACAAACTTTCTTGCCTTATTAGTAATTGCTCAGTGATTGCAATCTCCAGCAGCGGGTAAGAGCAGATTCTGCCTTCCATGGGGATTTAAGCAGAGGAGGAGAGGAGAGAGAGACTGTCAGAGCATTTCATCAAGAGAGCAAATGAAAGGTTCAGTGACATTATCTTTATGTATATTCCTTAGACATTAGGGGTGATGTTGTGTTTAGAGGAAAGTGGAATTACATGAATATGTGCCGACGTGGAAATGAATCCATACATAAGAACATAAATCTCAGTCTACTTACACACTGGGTGGAACAGCTTAAGGCTAAAATGCACCTTAACATAAGCAAATAAGCCCAGCTCGTAACAGCCCCAGTGCCTGGTGTTACCTACTTAGTCAGTAATAGGCTAATTGTTATTCAGCATAACTATTCCCTCTCAATTTGTATGGAATTCACTCATTTATTTTGATCACTTTACGTGAATGAAGCAAAGCTGTTCATGTTGTTAGATAGAACTGGTTCATGCTGTTTAATTTTTATCTTTTAACATCAGCAAGATTGAGACTTTATAGTAAAATAATTCAAAGCGTGTAGCATATGTGAACGAAGGCTGTGGTCTCCTTCCTTCCACCCATGTTAAACACGTAAGGGCATCAGCTTAGATGTTTTATGCTGCAAAGCTTCCATGGGTGCTAAGGGAACATACAATTTCAAAAATCTCCAGGACTCAGAACACAAGGATCTATTGCTATGGAAACAAATCAAATTTGTATCAAAGTTGTGCAGGATCAAAAATCTTTGCTCATAACCAGGACTACAGCTGCATTAGAATACGGAGGAAAGGACGGATGTTTTAGGAGCAAGCATTAAGCTGAAGGACCTTTCTAAGGCCCCTTTCACAGAGCTGCAATGTTCAGTGTCAAGAGCTGGATCTTACAGGTTGTGTCTCAATCCCCTGCCCCCAGCCAGAGAGAGCATTTTTCTCCACCATTAAAAAGCACATATTTTTTTAAGATCTTCCATACCACACTTTACGACATTCCTACATCATAAAGCTGTCTTGCTTATAGCAATATAAAGCAGCCGTAAAAATAATGTGCTTGTAAACAACCTTCCATACATTTGGAAGAAGCAGGGTGAGATTTGCACTCTTCTGCATGTAAGTGGAGACCTTTTGCCCTCCTGGCAGGCCACACTACAGAGGAGAGAACACCGTGGAACTGGGAAGACCAAGGGACATCCCAGCTGGCTGTGACTCCAGCAGGTGACCCTGGCGGGCAGGGAAGCTGGAGGTGCCCTGACCAGCTCTGCTCCACAAACAACCTGTGTGCCACGTCTTTGATGGCTAAACTGATCACAGTCCTCAATCTCAGAGCTAAATCTGGGTGCAGAGGGGCAGCTGCTCTGCCCAAGGCTGGACTAGGGACTAGAGGCAGGGCTGGAAGGAGAGACACAACGTGGTGACTTCTTTTCCCGAGTGCTGCTGTGGTACAGACTGTGGGATGCAACCTGTCCTGTTTCTCCTAGACTACCTCAGGTGGAGCGTCCTGGGTTGTTTCAGCACCTGCAGGAGAGTCTCCTGCAGAAGGGCGTAGGGCTGTTTCCTCAGGTGACTCCCAGAGGACTCACTTGTGGTCTGGATCACCAATAATTTATTCTGCTTTTATTTCTCTTTTAAATTAGATATGCATATGTAATATGCACTTTGGAGCGGGCAAGGACCCTTCTGCGGGTGCCGATGGAGTCGGGCACTCTCAGGTGTGTAATTAAGAGGTGTGTAATTGACGTACAAGGAGAAGAGATCTCCCTTTATTGCATAAAAGGCAAGGGCGAGGGGGGAAGAAGGAAAAAAGAAGCCCAGACCTGGCTGTATGATGCTTGGCAATGTACTGCATTTCTTTTTCCCACCACGTCGAAGTTTGCACGGGAGTAAAGCAGGAGTTGTCTCTTCTGTGGGGCTCTCTCCGCCAGCAGCTGTGCCCCCATCTCACATTCCAAAAAACAAGGAACCATCCATCCGTCCACTGCCTGCCTGCCCTGGCCTCCCGCTGGCCCACTCTCCTTCATCCCTTGCCCCTGCCCTGCTTCACCACCCAGCGACTTGTTACTCGCAGTTTAGAGGCCAACCACACAGAAAGATTAACAAAAGTTTATTAATAATGAAGTATTAAAATTGTGACAAGTGAAAGGCATCAATGCAAAGTTAAGCAAGCAAACTATCCCCAAACTTGTGACAAAGGACTCAGTGAATACCACAGAAGGAAGTCCTGTCTCTTTTTTTTTTTTTTTTTTTTTTTTTGCCTGCAGTTGAAGACACCTCTCATATCTCACACGCCACATCAAAATCTATAATTCTTCATATCACATACTGAAAATGATTTTATTTATCCATTCACATTAACTTGATATAAACGTGTCCGGAAAAGTCAAGTAATATGTTTTATATTAGCTCAAACATTTATTAAGTAACCCAAAATTCAATAAATAAGCACAGACAATAAGTTAAAACATATCACGAATCGACCAGTATGTAACAAGAATGCTTTATCTACACAAAACATCCTATTTCACATCGTTTGTTCATTCCTCCAGCGGCCCTGCCCTGCGGCGGGGTGACCGGCACATGCAGGCGGGCGGGCCGCGGGGCCGAGCCGGGCCGGGCCGAGCCGGGCCAGGCGGGGCGGGGGGCGCGGCGGCGCCTCCGCCGGCGTTGCGGAGGGACAATAGCAGCAGGAAAGTAAATGAATGCGTAAATAAAGGTAGGGAGGATCGGCAACTCAACTGTCACGAAACCAAAGATCCGAAAAAGGGAAGCGCTCTTGCGCGCTTTTTTCTTCCCCCTTTTATCCCCTTTGTGTATTTTTTTTTTTTACAAAAAGAAGCTTTTAATTTTTTTTTTCCTTTTTTACCCCATCACATTCGCTGTCGCTCATCAATGCTTAATCAAAATGGATTTGATTCTCTCTGGGGTCTCCGTGCCTTTTCGCGAACCCGCCCGGCCGCCCCCCGACGGCGCCCCCGCAGCGGAAGGAGCCGGCGGCGGGACGCCGCTCCTAAATAAAACCATAAAAATGATAAAAACAGAAACAAAAACGCGTTTCTTTGCCAAGCCAAAGCCGGACGAGCGGACGGCGGGAGAGCCGGGTGGCGGTGACGGAAGGAGGCAGAGCGGGCTCGGGGCGGCCGCGGGCGCTCCGCCGCCGGGCGGGACGGGCCTCGGGGCGCGGGGGTGCGCGGGGGCAGGGGGGCCTCGGGGAGGGTCGGGGGTGTTTCTCGGCCCACAAACCAGTCTGTTGGTGTCTGATTTCAGATCCTGAGTCGACTCCCTGGGAAGTCGGGTGGGGGAAGGCGGGGGGCGCGGGGCGAGGCGGGGGCGCGGGGCGAGGCGGCGGCGGCGGGGGCGGCGCGGGGCGAGGCGCCGGCCATTAGGTGAAACTCATGGAGACTGTGTGCTCTAGTGCTTTGCGGCGGAGGGAGGCGATGCTGGTTCCCCGCCACACGTCGCTGCTGTCCGGGGAGCTGCAGAGCTGCGGCGAGCCCGTCACGTTGCTGGGGCCGGGCAGGGAGGCGGGCACCATGCCGGGAAAGGCGGGCTGGTAGAGGTGGGACTGCAGCCCGGCGCCGTTGGAGCCCGCCAGGCTGTTGGAGAGCCCCATGGAGTTGGGCGGCGGGCCGGCCGCCAGGCTGCACTGGGACAGGGACTGCGCCATGGCTTGCTGCCGTCCCAGCGCCGGCGGCAGCGGCAGCTGCGACACGCCGGGCATGGCTGCGGCGGCCCAGCGCGTATCGTTGGCGTGGAAGGAGCACAGGCTGTCCCCCATGGCGGCGGCGGCGGCGGCGGCGGCCGAGGGGAACTGCGGCAGCCCCGGCGTGGGCAGCAGCGTGCCCGGGGCGCGGAACACGTTCGTGGTCTTCTTGCGCTTCTTCCACTTGGCGCGGCGGTTCTGGAACCAGACCTGCGGGCGGCGGGCAGCGACACGCTCCGTTAGGCACCACCACCTCCCCCCGCGGCCGGGGGCCCCGCCGGGACCCCCCGCCCCGGCTCCCGCCGCCCCCCGAGCCTCGCCCACCCCGGCCGCGGGGGCTCTTCACACCCGCAGCCCCACGCCCGTCCCTGTCCCTGGCGAAACCGCTGGAACTTTTTATAACGAAAGCGATCGATTTGTCCGTCCGGGGCGGGAGACCCTGGGAGAGGAGCCTGGCCTCCCCACAGGGTAAAAAACAAAACAAAACAAATAAACAAAAAACAAAAAACCCCAAATCACCACCAAGGAGCTGCCTACAGCTCTGGCCCTTGGGTGGGCGCGCTCCGAGCCGCCACCGGGGCCCGGAAAGGAAACCCTCGCACCAAACCGGCCGTATCTGGGCTTAAAGAAACCCAAAACGTAACCAAACCAAACCTTCAGTAACAAAACCAGAGGTGGTTTGGGTGGGTGGGTGCCCGTGGTGGCAGGGGTGGCCCGGTGGCTCTCGCTAAGTGCTAGGGCGGGAGAAATCCGGGGGAGCGCCGTGCCCCGACCCGCCCAGGCTCCATAGGCGGGCTGAGACAGGCGGGCGCCCATCAGGGGGAATGAACGGCCATGAGGGAGCTAAATATTATAAGAATAATCGAAAAAGCGCGTTCAATTATGTTTTAGGGTTAATAGTCAAATTGCGGCTACAAAATCTTTTTATGTGTCATGGTTTGCCGGTGGTGTAAAGAATCTCCATCAGGTCTGATCGCCCAGGTTCATAGCTACGCTGCATATGCTTTTAAAATGTGAATGTTTCCAGTTGAAAACTGGTGCATGACAGATTAAAATGCAAGGAAAACCTGGGGGAGATTTTGAAAATGCACACATGACGACTCTAGAAATATATTAACCATGAGCTTTTGGCAACTTTGAACTCCTTTTAAAATGCAACTAGCCCCTGAAAATTATTAATACAACAGTGAGAATCTAATGGAGGTTGGAATCTAAAAACCTACCTTGATGATATCTGCTGTTACAGTAATATAGACATACTGTAAATGTATTTTAAAATATATAGCCCATTTAATTCCCCAGCTATAAACGGGTGAGAGAGACTGAAAGCGATAGAAAGGGAGACAATATCACTTTTGTTTTTCTTGTCTTTTTAAAAATTTTCCTCTTTTTTTCTTTCTTTCTTTTTTTTTTTTTTTTCCTTTTTTTTAGAAGCCGAAGCTTTATGAAGATCTCATTGGAATCCAGCAGATGATTAATGTGAAGATTTGGTAGGAAATCTGGAGAGCTGTATTAAAGCTCAGATCTCAGGTTCATTTCGATCAGCCAGCCGTGAACTCTGGGCCGAATTCATTACACTTTAATAGTGCTGGGAGAGGAAGAAAATGCAATTTCTCATTCCATTAGAAAACTAGAAAATACTCTCAGCTTGTCCCCTATTAAGATGTGGCAGGTGACGGGACCATTGTGGGGGACACGGTCAATGGAATTACAGCACATTATTTTTGTTCATATAAAATATTGGAAGGCAAGCCTGACTGTGCAGAAGTTATTTCACTGATTTAGTTTTTATGTAAATAAAATATTGAAAGTTAATTAATCCGTGCTAGAGACTAATGATTATGCTTATTATATTGCATTTGATCGCGTAATTTGCATGATTCTCGCATTGCTGCTTAATAAGCCATTCCAGGTTATAAATAATTCTGAAATTGGTTTCTAATAATGGCATGCTATAAAAAGAATCGTTTTATTACAGCAGCTTGAAAAGCGGAGCAATATCAGATGTGGAATTGGACTCCCGTTTAAGCATCAGCCAGTTTAATAATTATTTAAATGTATCATATACATTAAATACAGATCTAAAATGAGGAAAGTGGTGATTTATCCTAGCATCTAAACCCCTTAGAACATACACAGCCTCTATAAATTAAGTATCTGGAGCATTCCTTAATCAGTGTGGAGCCCATGTACTGAAAGGAATGTGCAGCCTATCTGTTAACTGTAAAGAAAACTGTAAAGTACTCATATAAGAACATAAACTAATTATTATTTAATTTAAATTTGATCAAGGACCAGCGATACATCGGATTGTGAAGTAAATATATTAAATATTTTTTTGCCTCAGATTACATAATGTTAATCATTTTGAAGTGTTAATTAAGAAGGTTATGTTGATCTGATTACTTTTTAAATTACAGAACATTATTGTAAAAAAAATTTAAATTGACACTCTATTAAACTGTTTTTATCAGCAGTCTCGAGCTATTAGCATGGGTTTAAGATTATGCCAAGGCCATTAAAACACTTTGTCTTTCTTCCTACGAATTTCTTTGATGTGCTGTTAGAAAATAACTATTTCCATTTTATATTTTACTTCATTTGCCACACTCCTAATATTGAAATTGGTATCATTAACCTTTGGGAAACCCAATAAAGTTTAATAGACCTCGTTTTCTTTTTTTCATAGAGTCAGTTGTCCAATTATATTTTATTTGTGAATCTAATTTCTTTTTTAATTTAAACTAATTATAGTTCTGTGTAGGCTGAGTCAAATTGTTTTACTTTTTAAAAGCAGACGTGCTTTTCCCGTCACATCCAAGAACAGGATCTGTTTTCCTTCATAAAACGTTCATTTAGGGATTTCTCTTGACGTGTCTGTATTTAGCGGAGGAGCCTGTGCTCGCCGAGAGGGATTTCGAGCAGTGACTGCCAGAGTGCTTCAGCAGCGGCAGTCCCGGGGCTTAGCCGGGGTGCAATCCCACAAGTGCTTCTATTGTGCAGGATTTCATTCCCGGAATGGACTCGCCTAGAAAGTCGCTAAAATAACCCTGTACACGCACAAAAAAGAGCTGCGTCCGAGCAGTCTAGCGCTCTGAACCTTCTCCCTCTGTACCAAATTTCGTTCGCATTTATTTGCCTAAATAGTTTCCTACTGTCCTGTGCGCATAAATATATATATATGTCTATGTGCGTATGTATATATATACGTATTTTAGAGAACAAAGTGCGCCCTAGATGTTGAAGTTACTACCCCGCCGTCCCCCAGGCATTATAAAAGCCGGTATGAGGAAACTCCGAGACCAAGCACAACTGGCTTTTATCGAAGCGCCTTTTTCCTGAGCCGATGTGCCTTCCCTGGCCCCCCACCTCGGCTCTCAGGGCGGGGGCTGTGGCGGACGCCCCTTCCCGGCGGTGCCGCGGCGGTGTCGCTGTCAGCACCCCGGACAGCGGCCCCGGACCGCGCTCCGGCGGGAAGGAGCCGCTCCCGGGGGGTTCGGCTGGGCCCTCAGCGCCGGCCACTGCGAGCAGTGACACCGAGCTTCTCGGGCTGTCCCTCCCCGGCTCCTTCCAGCCGCGGGTCGGGCCGTGGAGCTGAGGGAAGCTCAGCCCGCCACCCGCTCGGGGCCACCGCGCTGCAGGTGGGTAGGGCAGAGGACAAGGGGACACGCCAAGGTGACACTTGCGGAAAGGGGAGCGACGCGTGTCTGATTTCAAGGCTTTCTGACCAAACTGTTGCGTTCAGGGGTGGGTTGTTTACCCCGCCGTCGGGCTGAGGTTTGAGGCACCCACCCCCCTCCCTGCTGTGCCCGGCCTTGCCGTGTGTGAGCGGGGGCGGCTTTTCATACCTGCACCCGGGACTCGGTGAGGCCGATGCGCAGGGCCAGCTCCTCCCGCATGAAGATGTCCGGGTAGTGAGTCTTGGCGAAGCTCCTCTCCAGCTCGTTGAGCTGCGCCGGCGTGAAGCGAGTGCGGTGCCGCTTCTGCTTCTGCTGACCCTGCTGCTGCCCGGCCTGGCTGGAGTTCTGGCCGCCCTGCTGGCCTTGCTGCTTGTCAGGGTCTTTGGCGCTGACGGCTAGGGAGCTGGGGTTGGATCCCACCGTGGTGATGTCCTCCCCCGGCAGCAGGGTGGTCCCTTCCACCGTGTCCGAGTTGGGAGCCATGTCTCCCGGGTGTCCCCCCGGATCCGAGCCCCCTACGCCCAGCCGACACTTCACCGCCTCCCGGTGTCCCAGCAGCTCGGCCGCGTCCTTCATCCCTGCGGAAGCAAAGGAGCGGCAGTCACTCGGCTGCAGCTGAGCACGGATGCATCAGAGCCCCTCTCCAGGGCGCTGAACTGGCGAGAGACATCCAACACCGCCACCGCCTCCGCCCCGCCGCCCCCCGGCCCGCCAGACCCGCAGCCCTGCTCGGCTTCACGCAGAGACCCTGGCCCGGCGCCACCCGGGCACAGGGGAGAAAACTTCACATCGAGCAGCTCCTCTTCCTGCTGAAATAACCAGCTCCCTTCCCGGCCTCCCCTTGCAAGACCAAGGGAAGGGAAGAGGAGGAGAGCAAGTTTTCACGGGTTCAACTTGGGTTTTCCAGCGGAGCTGGTAAGAGAAAGAGACGGAGAGAAAGGAATAAGGCTCGAACCGCCCTGTTGCCGGGAGCATTACCTCCCCGACAGATGCGCGGGGACCTCGGTCAGTCTGGCCGATCTCTCCCCTCTCCTCCCTCCGCTTCTCTAAACAAACTCATGAATAACCATGAATAGATAGATGCAGATATTTCTCCCACACACACCTTTTTTTTTAATTTTTTTTTTGTTTAAGGAAAAGAAGGGGGGAGAAAAGCAAACGGGCGAGCAAGAAAAGGCCACACAGAACTCCGTAAACACCATCGAGCTCATCTGTCCTAAAATAATAATAATCATCATCATAATGTGTAGGTATGTATATAAAACTAGGGAGAGAAAAATCAAATGATCCACAACTCGCTGTAGATCTACATACTCAGTAGGTCTCACTCTCTTCTTTTTTTTATGTTAAATCAAATTAAAGTTTAATACAGTACAATTACTTTTAAAGGAATTAGCCCATTTAGAACGCATTAAGGTAAAATAAGGAACAAATTGTCAATTTCCTGCCCCGGCTTCCTCCCCGCTCGCCGCCGCCGCCGGTGCAGCCGCCGCGGGGCGGGGGGGTGCCGGGGGAAACTCACCGAGACGGGCGTCCAGGAGGTCGGCGTGAGACAGCATCGCGCACCGCTCCAGGGCGAAGGCTGTTCCCCCCCAAATTTTAGCGGCCTTAAGTTATTTAAAATAGATATAAGATATGATATATATATATATGTATATATATATATATAGATCGTCTAAATGAAAGAAAATTCGGTGTGTGGTTAAAAAGGGGGTCTCTTGCATTATAATGTCCTTTAGAGAGACGGGGAGGTGCTTAACACTTCAATGAACCCGTGAGCAGCTCGGCGCGGGGACCAATCAGGAGGGCAGCCTGCAAATGTCAGCGCCCGGAGCGCCCCGCTCCGCCCGCCCGCCGCCCGCCCGCTGCCGCCGCCCCGGCCTCCCGCCGCCCCGGCCCGGCCCGGCCCGCTCCGCGCTCCCTCACCCCGCTCCGCTCGCCGTGGCCGCCCGCCTTCTCCTGCTCTCCTTCTCTTCCAAACGCACATTTGCCACACTCGTTCCGCGCCGGGTCGCCCCTGATTTATCGGCTTTTATTGTTTTTGGTGCCTCCTCGGAGCGCACCCTCTCCCCCGGCCCGATCAGCCTCCCGAGGGGCTCGCAAGCTCCGAGCCCCCCGAGGGCTGCGAGCGGGGGGCGCGGGGGCGGCAGCACCGGCCCCGCTGAACCGGGGACGGGAGCGGCAGGGGAAGCTGCGGCCGGGCTCCCAGACCGCAGGAGCCCCGACGGCTGCTGGGCGTCGAGGAGGGAAAAACTTGCCCGAGTTCCCGCAGCGGGCCGTGCTGCAGAAGCTCGCCTGGCCCCGGGGGTGCCCGCAGCTCGGGCCGGCCCCGCTCGGTGCCGAGGCAGAGCGCAGCGAGGAGCGCAGCGAGCCCAGCACAGCGCATCCCGGCCGCCCGGGGAGCTCTGCCTCCCCGCCCGGGATTTAAACGCCCGTAAGCCCTGTTTTTTCGGGTAAAGTTTCCAAGTTCCGCTAGCCTACAAACTCAACTTAAAGCAGTAAATAAAGTTAAATGCTTTTTATTTTCCTCTTGAATATGTTAAACTACTTGAACAATTTAAAGTGCTTTGCAGAAGTGAAGCGAACCATTTCTAATGTTCTGATTTTTCAAAGCCAGCCAACAACAAAGTTTAGATTAGTAATATATTTCTAACCAGAGTAATTTTCAAGATCATTAGGCATTTATGTAATTAGTGCCAAATCTATAAGCTTTTATTACGATTATTAGAGTAAAATCAGTATAAATTTGTACTAATTTACTACTGTTTAGACTTGGCTGTCAAGCCAAGAGGTTCTTATTGTAAATGATAACTGAGGAAATTAAGTGCAAAATTCTGTACCATTTCTGATCCGCTCCTAAACAATCCGTTTCAATTGTATTTGTAGCAGAACATAATGCCCTTTTAAAGTTATTTGACTTGTATTTTTATTTGCAAAACAAGAAAAATACCCTCTACCCGGGCACAATGAAAACTGATATTTACTACTTCCAACTTGATTAACATTGATTTTTAATTCAAAAGTGATGCAATTAAGATTATTCATTTAGTGCAAATAAAGCTTCCACCAAAAAGCGAGCCCAGTGAAGTCTATGTTAAATAATACGGAGCCAATGGCTTTTTTTCCCCGGCCATCCAATTGTCTTACACGAAACATTGTAAATACTGCATGCGAACAGATGCAAGAGTGGTTTTGTTTGCAGCTGAGATGTGCAGGGGTTTCGGCAGAGACTGAAGGAGACAAAGGAACCGGCCGACCGATCTCTAGGGCAGTTTTGCTGCCTTTTTTTTTTTTGCCTCCTCCCAGCTCAGACTACATTGATTCAATTCAGCTTTCGAGACGTCGGGCTGTTGCGAAGAACCTGGGTGCTCGGGAGCGGCCGCTCTGAGCAGGCAGAGACACCCAGAGCCGGGCCACAATTTAGCCGGAGACAGAGAGAGAAAAAGAAAGGAGATGGAGGTGGGGTGGGAATTTCGGGATATTTTTTTTTTCCCCGGCTGGATGGGTGACTGCAGAGACAGCACAATTGCTGTGCTTTTTTTTTTCCTTCGAAAAGCATTCTCTGCGTGCAGCTGTAGGGCAGGAGGGGAGGACCCGGCGGTGGGAAGTGCCGGGAGGAGCCCCCAGCGCGCTGCCGGGACCCGCGGGGCGCAGCCGGCGGAGGCGCTGGGGCCGCGGGCCCGCGGCGAGGGGCGGCCGCGGCCTTTCGCTGCCCGGGCCGGAGAGAACCGAGCGGGCAGGGGCTGCCCGGGGCGTCTGGGGCTCCGTTTGAGCTGCGTGTGTCGGCACAAGCGTGCGGGAGCTCGGGGAGCCCGCAGCCGGCTTCTGCCGTGGGCAGGGTGGCAAGGCGTGCGTGTGCATCTATTCCGTGTTGTTGTGTGTTTCAGGTCGATAAATAAATGTGTAATAGTTAATGTGCAGACACATCAGAGTAATAACAATGGGATGAAATCAAAGGATTATCAATCTCTGTTAGTAACTGCTGAATAACAATGTTGCGGTGTGATTGATAGCGCGCTTCATTTTATGACTTTTCTATTGCTCTTGATTTTTATAGCAGTATAAACAAACTAAATCATTTCTTCCAAGACTCCAGATCGCAATCGTCTTAAGGGAAGGGGGGAAATCAGAGAAGGAAGTCTGTGGGAGAGAAAAGAGCGGACTGGTCTGACACTTAACGCCTGTCAGAAAGAAAATGACAATGGGGCACATGTAAAATACCCTAATCACATTCCGCTTTCGCGCACTCCTGTTTTGTCAAGTGCCCGAATTCACCTGGGCAGCGCCGGAGATGTATTTACAAGGATTTTATTCCCCGTCATCTTTCCATTTTCCCAGCGTAGCCAAAAAACTGCCAGTCATCTCCATTCCCTGTTACAATTTACGGTATTCCCCACATGATCATAGGAACTGAAGTTCCTAACAAGGAAAGGCTTTAGCACAATGGCCAAAAATCTTCAGAGTGACACGAGTGTCTTCAGAAATCACTTCAGAGCAAAGTAAAAGGATTTTCTATGACGGATCCAGTGATTTTTCCTCAATAAATAGGTTTTAGATTGTTACACACACGTAGAACTGGAACAAAGGGCAGTACCAGAAAATATATTGGTTGCCCCTAATAAAATTTATTTAGACAGTTTATTTCTCATAAAAAATAGAGATTGAATTTCGTACAGAAGCGCCTGCCAAGAGGCCAGGCACCGGGAGATCATCTCCCCCCGCACCTTCCTTTGCCTTTCTTTCCTTTTCCATCCCGTCCCTTCCTTTCCCTGCCCTGCCCGGCGGAGCCCGGCGGGCCCGATCCCGGGGTCCCGGCCGGGGCCGGCCCTGCCCTCCCCGGAGAGCCCCGATCCGCCCGAGCGAGGGCCGCGGGAGCGGGGCGGGCCGCGCTCGGGGCTAATATAACCCTAATTCTCCAGCGCTGTGACCCTGGTAAGAAAGGGCAGAGAACTTTCCAACCCCCAGAGCTCCCCCTCTCTCCTTTCCCCGCTAAACTCAAGCCCTGATTGAATGAGGCCGTAATATAAACAAGTGTATTTAACCAATTCTGCTCTGATTTAGAAACAGAACCTTCTTTTATCAGAATAATTATATTTGGAGCGAGAAACACAGTAAAATAAGGTTAAACTGCTAAAGTCAGCAGGGTGGCTTGGCATAAATGGCTGATAAGATTTGTAATTTGATATTTTATTTATGTATTTCTTGAGCATCCATCCAGCTGGCTGCAGTATGCAGAGCACAGTAATTGGGTTTTACACGTAGCAACGCTCACAGCGTTTACCAAAGCAACTTTTGGTTGTTTTTTCTCTCTCTCTCTCTTTTTTTTTTTTTTTTTTTTTTTTTTTTTTTTTAAATATTATTTTTTCTTTTTATTTCCAGACAACAGTGCTGAAATATCGGATATTACTATTCACATTCCCGCTGTTCAGTGCTGCATTGTAACATTGTTCGCTTTAATGAGAAGCGCCTCCCTCAATAATTAACGACCTCACATTTCCCTATTTTCTTGCCTGATGAAAAGAATCAATTTTAATCCATTGTAAATTATACCTATGCTTTTGAGTGTTATTTGCTTACTTTTCCACATCGACATACCCTAAACACAAATGACAAATCAAACTATATCCTTTCGTTAGGGGTAATTTGGAGTTAAGAAATGGAAAAGCATAAACACGTGTTTTCATTTCAATCAACCCTCTCGAAAATATGACTTCTTTGGAAACGAAGGACGAGGCTGCCAGCAGCTACAGATCCCAATTTATACATTCTAGTCAGAGCTAAACGTGACGATCATCGCCGCTTTACGACATTATGCTGCATGCAGCATTTTGTCGCCGCTATAAATACACTTCTTTGAAAGCAACTTTATGAAGTTTAAAGGCATCCGAGGCAAGGATCTGCTCGCAGCTGATCAGAAACGAAGCCGTCAGGTGTCCCGAAAAGAGCCTCCCTCAGGTCGGGGGGGAGAGCTCGGGCCACCTGACACCTCTCCTCAAACACGGTTAAGAACAGCAATTTCCCCATTTTCTTATTCATGTAAATATCTGCATGGGGCCGCGGCGGAGCCCGAGGCAGCGCCTGCGGCTCTCTCCTCTCGGGCAGGCTGCGGGCGATCTCCCGACAGTGCAGCGGTTACTTTGGATTGAAAGGATGGCTTCCATCAATTAATTCCAATCAGAGCGATGACAACCAGTCTTTTATGGGGAAAAAGCTATTTTAATATAAAGGAATGCCTGACACCCCTGCCCGCTCTCAGCCGACCAGATGCAAACTCTTTACACACAAAAGTCACCTCCCCCTCTCCATCCAGCTTCGCACGCACGCATGTATTATGTATGTACAGGCTTTTGACATAATATGAAGTTCATAAACTTAAAAATGCGGAGCCCAAGCGTAACGCACTGGGCTGTGGCTTTTGCAATCGGACAGGAATTATTTGGGCTGCCCCAAAAGGCGAAGGGAACGCTGGTATAAACAATTTTTCAAATACATCTCTGTTTAGGCAAACAGCACACTTCAGGGGAGATTTCAACTACTGAACCTTGAGGAATTTATTTAACACATACCTGTATTTTTAAAATCCCCATCCGCCAGGTGTAGCAATGACAAAATATACACCACAGGCTAACGTGGATGGAGTATTTAACTTTCTCCCCTTTTAAGGCCGCAGTTTTAATCCCTTCAATTGCATAGGTGGTATATAGTAATAAGGAACATACATATTTTGTTTGTATGTGTTAAGTTGGCTGCTTTTCTGATTTCTATTTACTCAAGATAAATAATCATATATCAGTTATTCAGTTAGGTGACAAGTCTAGTAATTGGAATAAAAAGAAAACATCTCATCCTTATCTCTTCCTCTAACTAGATATAGCGCTAATAAGACTGCATCAATCTTATCTGGCAAATAAATAAAATAGACAAACAAACAAATTCGCCTCCAACAAGTTAATGTGGTGTATCTGAGTGGAAAGTAGATATTTTCACGCATTCTGGAGATGAGGAGTGACTTTTAATAAAATCACAAGAAAAACAAATGTAATTCTGTAAGCAATTTCAGAGCTCAGCCATCTCTCTCCCGCGCCGTTACTTAGCATTCTCCAGCCGTCCTAACCTTTTCTTTTAAAAACCAGTTAGTTCCAGAAATATGACTGTCACTCAATCTGGGACCTTTCGATCCACCTTCCTTTATTATTTGGGGGGCAATCCTAGAGGTAATATGGCTTATTTTACAAGGATGATTTTTGTTGACTTTTTTCTTTCCCTCCCTCTCCCTTTTCCTTTCCCCTCTTGCCCGAGCGCGGCTAATTCGGGGCGTCTATATTCACTCAATTAGAGAAATCTAAAGAGAAAATCGATCTTCCATCTGCAGAAATGCCAGCTTAACAAATTAGATTCTTGTTTCGTGCAGGTGATTTGGTGACAGTCGGGGAATTAGAAGTAATAAGTTGTTGTGTTTGAGACCACCTCCTCGCCCCCGGCCCTCCGCCCTGCCCCCGGCCGGGCCGCGCCAGGGGAGAGCCGCGCCCGCGCCTCCTCCGCCGGCCGGGCGGGCGAGCCGCCGCCGCCACCGCATCTCCCGCTGTAATTAGTGCTGCTGCCCTCCATGTGGGCTCGATTAAACCGTGATTTAGCCGAAAGAAATATAATTATGGCTGCAAATAAAATAATCAGCATTGAAGAGCGATTTCCTTAATGAGATGGAGCGGTTGCACGTCACGGAGTAAAGGGGTCTCATTAGGAGGTGGTAATGAGGCTTGGGTGAATATTGGGAGTTACACAAAATATCTAAACTGCTGAGAACAACCCAGCGCTGGGTTTGAGCTGGGGTTCCCGCAGCCGGCCGGGCCCAGAGACCCCCGGCCGCTGTTCCCCGCTCTGCCTCTGTGTCCCAGCCGGCCCCAGCCCGGACACAGCGCGGTCTGGGGCTCCCCGCGGACACCGGAGGACGGGCACTGCCTCTGCCCGCCCGCCGGCAGCGCCCGGAGATCACGCTTCGGGTCCGGCTCATCTGAGGAGCCGGCAGCGCGGCCATTTTAGCGGGAGGAGCGGCAGCCCCGCCGGCGGCCGGCACCGCCGCGGGCCCGCCCGCTGCCCCCGCCGGCCCCGCCACCGCCGCTCCTCCGCGGAGCTGCGGCCGGGCGGGGAGCACAGGGCGGGAACTGCCAGGCCCCGAGCCGACCCACCGGCCCGCGCCCCGAGCGGCAGCGCAGGGCCGAACGGCGGAGCCGGAGAACGTGAATTATTCCCGATACGGCCAATTAGGGAAATGGATCCCGGCTCGCCCAGCGCCGAGCGCCGCAGGCGCGAAGCCGCCAAGATGGTGGCGCGGGCGGCCGCCTGCCGCGCATGCGCGGCGCGGGCAGCGAGGGGCCGGCGCCGTGAGGGGAAGGGGCGCCGTGAGGGGAACGGGCGCCGTGAGGGGCCGAGCCCGGCGACAACCGGGCACACGGGTGCTGCCCGCCGAAACTACGCGATGGTTGTGTCGTTGTTTTGTCTCTTTCCCCTCCCCCCCGCCGCAGCTTCGTGTTCGATTTTAAATAGTGTAAAATGGGGCACGTCTTGGTGTTTTGTCGTCTAGTCTAAAGAAAAAACGGCTCGCATATGAAATACTAAAATGAAGGCCAGAGTGTTTGTCATTCTCTGCTTATGCGCTCAGTAACTTAAAGAAGAGATGGGATCTACATTTTGTTCTCATTATCACTGAAAACATATCACTCTCCAGCCTGATGCCTGCAATAGATGTAAAGGTCAGGTTTTTTGATGAGGAACAAAGTCTGCGTGGCATTAGCAAAGAATGCGGGAGGCTGTGCTTGGCCTTGGAGAGGAGAGCTGCAGGAGCACTGACGGCCCCTGCGCTGTCCTACTCTTCTGCCATGCAGAAATTATTTTTTTGGGGGGAGGTGGCTAGTTTTGGTGTTTTGGGGTTTTTTTTTACTTACCTCTATGTTTTCACTGTAGCAGTGCTTGCAGTCTTAAGGTGTTTACAACATACATATATATAAATAGATAGGTATACATACACACATCCCAAACAGTGATATTTGTCTCTCATTTTGGTACTTTGTGCAACAATGAAGTTGTGCCAGCACCAGTCAGACTCTTGTACAGGCTATTCTGTTGGCAGTACTTACGTTAATGACCATAACCATGTTATTTTTAAGGGACAGCTCTTTCTTTAGGTTGTCGTTTGCTTGGCTTTTTTCTCCTAGGAGTAAACATTTTTTCAGTTTTGAATGCTTGGTTCTGTTGTGAGAAATTGCAGATAATGTTTAGAGAAAAAAAAAGATTGGCATTATCAGGAGACTGTCTTACTGGTTGGAAAAAGATAAATGTTTTCTCAAAATGATCAATGTTTTCTCAACTAACACTTTCTGAGTTTTTGGGTTTCACTTTCAGAACGTTTCTATCGTTTTCCACTATTGCTTGTTTAGTCCATGTTCTCTTTTCTGCACTGACACACACTTTTGCCTGCAGGTCTCTCTCCTCCTGGCCAGTGGTTGATAGTTCAGTCATGGCTTACAGTGTTTGAAATTACATTCTGCACAAAGAAGCATCTCTGTCTCCTGAAGTTGTCATGAATGTGGCACAGTTTTCTAATGCTTCAACTGTAGCAAGGACTTGTACAAACCTCACCCTAATCTTGTGGTTTTCCTCACATTTAAAGCTACCTGTCCTTTCTCAACTGAAAACACAGGCTATCTACAGTAGGTGTTCACTGTAAGCAGAGTGCCACAAGGTAAGCTGATAGCCAGCACTCAGAATTTTTGTATCTTTGATTGCTGGGGAAGCTACAGGATGGAAAACCTGTTCTCCTTTATGCTCCAGTTGAGAACCAGGTAATTGTGTAATGGGCAGAAGGTGCTTTGTGTGTTGGGAGAAACAGTGTTTTTAGGGAACTGCAGTATGGTACAGAAAAAGTATTTTATTTACCTGTAGAACAGTGACCAGACATGAAATTATTAGAGCTTTGAAACCTCCTCTGCCTGGCCCTGACTGAGAGAAGGCTCTTGTGCCCATGGTCTTGTGATAGCAGCTGGCTGCAGGTACCTCATTCGTGACAAGCTTGGGTGGGATGGTCCTTGAGTAGCAGAGGCTTCCAGTCAGCACAGTGGAGCAATAACACACCACAGGCATGGAAAGTGTCTGACGAGGTGTATCCTCACCTGACAGTAATGAAGTCTGCTCTACATGAATTACTTTCAGCCTGGAATAATAGTTATTGCTTGGATGGGTAAACTTCTGTGAATGTGTACCTGAGAGTCATGGCATGAAAGAGTTTGACATGATAGACACAGAAAATGCAGAACGTGACGGCAGTAGTGCCATCTTGTAAGACCAGGCTGAAAGTGGCCTTTTTCAGTGACTCTGCTAACTCTCCTACTGCTCTTTTCATGCTCAGATGGGCAATTTGAGAGTGGTTTTCAAGTGGAAGTGTTGGGTTTTCTTTTTTAGCATTGGAGGCAAGGGTGTTGTTAGTCATTTCCACTCTTTGAGGATGAAGAACTAGAAAGAGAGTCTTTGGGGTGCCAGACTGGGAAGAGCAGAACCCTGTGTGGGGCTTGGTTGCTGCTGCTGATCAGCCAATCAAGTCTTCCTGTGTAATGCTGATCTCTCTGAATGTTAAAAAAAGTTCTGTTTCCTTCTTAAGCCACATCATTTACAGCCAATGAAGCAGTGAGGGGGCGCAGGAGAGAGTCTGTTGTAAGGGATGGTGACATGCTGGGGGAGAAAACCTCCTTGCAAATGGCCTTCCTTGGTTTCGATGGCTCCCAGCTGTCACTGCTCTGCAGTGCTGGCCTCAGAGTGTGCCTGCTTTTTGCTCTGCAGGGAGAAAATTAGAGAGGCAGGTTTAAAGTGGTCTGATACAGTCAGGATGAGTGTGTTCCTTTTTGCATCCCGTGTTTGAAAACAGTAGTAGGCTTCTTGCATTGCTTATTGAGATTCCTAGTGGAAATAAGAGCTCAAGGGAGGCCAGTTTCCATGTAAGCATTAGTTAAATTCTCTTACCTAGTTGTAGCTCAAAAAGAAGCTGAAAGGTTGAATGTTTTGTAACATCTTTGTAAGGTTTTCATCCTGGATTGCAAAGCATGTTATCCTTTCTGATCTTGCCATGGTTCTGTTTTTAGTGCAGTGTATGTGGTTTTGAACAGCTTTGGGTTTCAGAAGGCAGGGCAATTTAAAACTGGTTTGACCAAGGAATCTGAGGTTTCGTAACTTTGGTGTGAAAATTGCTTTGTTTTCAGCACTCCAAAAGCTTTTTTTTCCTCCCCATTTGCTCCATCTGCTGTGTTGGAGGATACATATGGAATTTCAGATGTCTTCTGAGTGGATTCTCATGAGTCCATAGTAGCTAGAAATTGTCAGTTGACTCAATATTCCTTGAATAGGTGGGTAGTGCACAAAAAATAGCAAAGGCAAACAAAATGAGAGTTTATTTCCGGCACATTAAAAAACATATGGTTTCAGAAGTTCAGTATACATCAGCTGTATAATTTTTTTATCACTGTTTATAACCTTATTAATTCAAAAAGGTATAAAACCTAAATTTACATCTGTTTAATTTGCTTAACAAAGAATGTTTGGTTCATTGCATTTTTTCCCCACACTGTTAAAAAGGCAGTTTCCTCCCTTGTGCTAGTTAGAGTTCTTATTGCAATTTTGTTTGAATGTGACAAATGACATTTGATGCATTCCTGGAGGTGAGGTCCATCAGTAGGCACTGCCCGTGACAAAGCCTTTGAGGAAGGAACCTTCTTAACTCATTGGTTTCTCTGGTAAAGCTTCCTACTTCTCATCAAGGACTGTTGTACTTGCTGTACTTGTCTTCCCTTGAGTTTTGCCCACTGGTTTTGTGTTCCCCACATCCCCCTAAAGAATTGAGAGTACAGCTCCCTGTTGCCACCACAAAGCGAAACGGAGTTTCCTTCATTTGGGAAAATGGCAGGAGTGTGAAGGGTGTATGTTTACCCTCAGGAAAACTGCAGTCCTACTCAACTTTTTTTTGTTTTCTCTGACTTTTGCTGATGGCAGGATGATTGGGGAAAAGACCCCTTGGTCAGGTCTGGTGTCATGAGCTGTTCTGGCTTCTTAAAAATGCTGTAGTGTTCTGGGTGTTAGGGCTCAAACCTTCCTTTTACAGGTTCAGCATTGGTACAGATTGGTGCCTAGGTATTGTGTAAGTGACCTAGAAAATGAAACATAACTCATTAGTCTTTTTATGGAGACACTGATTTTTATACTTGATAAAATATGAAGTTTATTTTCTGTATTAAAAACAGAAGACAAGCCAAATCTGATCAATTGGTTTTGAAAGATACTCTATTAGTTTACTAATGAAATATTTTTTTACTCATTTTTAACCTGTTCCTTTAGAAATGTGTAGAAGCTGTAAAAGAGCAGAAAGCTGAGTCACTAAAAGCATCCAGAGGATTTAATTTTATTTTCATCAACTAATCTACCCACTCATATCTATCTGTGTAAACTAATTACTTTTTTAATTAGGTAGCCTTTTTGATTGCTTATGGAGAGCTGTGGTGAAATTTACTGCTAATTATGCAGGGGCAGAAGGAGGCCTCTGGATTGTTACGAAAGATGAGAAAATTTTATTTCCTTTTGTTGAAATGGAGAGCAAGTAGTAATTGATACATAAATAATGTGCTTATTTTTCCAATTTCAACCTATTCAGCCTCTGTTAACCTTATTAACTGAGGCTCTTTCTGTGGGTTACTGAGTTTCCTTCCATCTAATGTAACATCTACAGTAACTTCAGAACAGTGAGAAAACAAAACTGTTGTAGAAGTTTTTCTTATTTCTGTAAATGTTCCAGAGTGGTGATGTTTGCCCTGAAATGCTGGCTGCTGAGACATGCTAGGAGGCAGTCTGCACAGTTCAAGAGCTCATTTTTTCACTGGTTGAATTTATATTCAGAAAACTGGGGAAGGTGGCAGTTACGCATCCCTTTTGCCATCATCTTTGAAGTCCTAAGCACATAATTTGGATTTATTGTAAGCCCTCAGAGCATAGCCAAGATTGTACATGGAAGAGAACCCAGAAGTGGTTCTCCTTTGTATTTTCTGTTCAGTGTCCTTAGAAGTGGGTTCTCTGAGAGATCAGATGGGAGAAGGGTTGTTAAGATGGTTAGGCCACATTTTCTCCTCCCTTCCTTCAGTTTGTAGTCCTGCTCTGAATCTGTATGAACAGTGAGACTGAACTAAATTTGCTACTTCCCTTGCAGTGGTTTCCAGCAGGCCCCACAGTTCTCTTCTTGCCTTGCAAGTTTCATCATTCTGATTTCAGCTACACTTCAGACTTTCAACTGCCTATCTTTGCCCTGAGCTCATTTGTGCATGAATTAATATATAAAATAAAATGACAAGTGGGAACCTAAAGTATTTCTGACATTGTGTGTGTTTGATGAGTGTTCAGAAATGTGAATAGGAAGTGGAAAGTCAGAAAAAAAATCATTCACCTGGTCCTTTCATTAAGGAAGACCATTTTCACCTTCTTTGAGTCCCCTGTGTTGTACTGTGCAGTGCAGTATCTGAAAAGTCAGGTAGGTATCACTGAATTGTCTTCCTAGAGGGGACTGTGAGGATCTCCTCTGTGCTGTATACAAAGTTGTTAATTTCAGCTGTGTCACAAATGTTTTGTATTTCTGAGTGAGGGGTTAAGTGCTGTTGAGAAAGGATGAATGCTCATCCACCTTCTGATGCGTTTCCCTACCGTGTAAATATGAGGCAGGATCAGTGGTCTCTGTCATGAATGGCTGAGCTGCCTGGTCAAGAGGAGACCTCTAGGAAAGCAGCTCCAACAGCCTCCTTGGGCAGTCTGTTCCAGAGCTTCATCTGTCTCAGTTTTTATCTGAGGAAGGAACCTGTCCAGTGTATTTTTTCCCCTCATTGTAACTCAAGCTCATTGCATCTTACTCTGTCTGCCAAGAAAATTTTATTATTTTCTTCTGTAATTCTGTATATGCTTGAAGACTACTATCACTGCTACCCTCAGTATTTTCCAGGCTAAAATGTCTGGATTTGTTCCTTCTTTTGCAGAGACCATTTTTGAGTCTTTTTAGTAGTTTTCACTGTTTTCCTCTGAATCCTTATTTGTTCATGCCTTTTAGTTGCAGCTTCTAGCTGCAATAATGCTTCTAGATAAAGCCTTTCTAATAAGAAGGGGACTATAAGGCTTGTTGCCCATGTCTTATGAGCTAAGCTAATGTTTTGCATGTAATTCACTAAAATTCTTCTATCACTCAGAAATGGTGTCAGTGTTTACTTTTTCCTACGTTGGTGCAGCAGAAAATCGTTGCTGTCATGTGTAAATTCGTTTTCTTATTTAAATATGCCCTTACTAAAAGAGGTATTTAATTTTTTTTCCAGTTTGTCAGAAACCTTTTGATTTCTGATACTGCCCTTGAAGATACTGAACACCCTTGTATCACCCACATATTAAATGCACACACTTCTACTTCTTTCATCATACAGGTCTGGTGAAGAGAACTGTACCTTCTGGGGTGATCAGCCTATCCAATTTTCATAGTAAATTCTTGGTGATTGCCCAGTCTTAAGAAGCTGTGCAGCCCCCTGTCATACTCTCGTGGCAATCCTGAGACCCCAGTCTATTAGGAGGAAGTATGGCTCTTATTGAGCATCTTCCTTGAGCTGAGCCTCTTGAGTTAAAGCAAGGACTTGAAGAAACAGAACAGCTCTGTGTGGTTAAAGCTTTTTGTGGATTAAATTATTATTTAATCTCAAATATTTGTGCAGTTAGCTCTTTCGTTCTAAAGGATGCTGGCAGTCTGAGAACATGCTGGTCCCTTCAGAAGTGAGAGACAGATGACAGTTCCAGATGCATCTGGAGACAGAGTATTTTCAGGTGTGAACATACATTGGTTTTCATCAGGGAGGCTGGCTACTTCCTGACCTATGGAACATGCTCATTTTTAGGGAACTTAGAGGTAGGGCAGAGTATCGTCTTGGTTCATCATAGCAGGGAGTAGTAGGGAGCTACCAAATGTCTTGGACAGAGCCATTAGGCAAACATAACCCACTCACCCTAGAAACTACTGCAAGAAACTTTTCCTGGAGCTTATGTGGTAGTTAAAGGCCATATGACTTTCAGCCTGAATGCCAGCTTAAGCCATATCACAGTCCTACTTGCCTTCAGCCACTATAGGTCACACCTGTTTAGCTTTCACACGCATTTCTTGTGTAACTGTACATCATCTTTCCATGGGCTTGTTTTCCACAGGTGTGTATTCTTTCCTCTGAAGAGGAACAATTTTTACTTTAAACCCTGCTTTACCCAGCAGACTTGGCATCTCCCTACGCTTCCTTTTCAGCTCAGCATTTGTTCACCACACTGCACTCAATGTCTGCAAGCGTGCTGCAGTCTGTCAGCTGAGACACACGATCTGTGCACACCAGCCACCTTTCCCAGTGAAGGTCCATGGAAGAAACTGGGTGAAATGAGAATCCAGAGACAGATGTTTTCCTCAACAGCAGTTCATGTGTGCTGTGACCCAGGCAGTGTATGCTGGGCAGTTCCATGCCTAGAACACAATGTTGGTAAGAAGATGTGCATGTTCTCTTACCTGTACTGTCAAAACAGGTTTCACCTCTTAGCCCTCTGGGGTCACTTCTAATGCAGATCATTCTGACTGATTCAATCCAGCAATCTTCTGGTGTTGATCTGTCAGTGCAGTGCTTAGCAGTGATGAAGAAGCAGACATTACTCTAAATGTGCTTAAGGTACGTAAGTAAGTACTGAAACAGCAGTTTACTCAAACTCAAGCAAATTAACAAAGAATTTTATTGAGTATTCAATTTAGCACCACACAAAAGGTACACTGTGCTTTGTGTTGCCCTTAAGAAACATGCCAGAACACTTTCAAACTAGAAAAAACTAATGTAAAAAGCTTTCTTGTTTATCAACAGAACTTACTACTTGCTTTAGAGAAGCTACTCTGAAAAAAACACAGCTTTTGTACATAATGTTTTAATGGTCTTCCAGGCAAACTAAGTGTTGTTCCCTTACCCATTAGCTCCCTTTCATGTCCTGGGGTTTGAACTTTGTTCAAAAAATCACTTAGGTCAAGGTGCTTTCAAGAAAAGCATTCAGTCCAGAACTCTTACTAGCAGATGCAACTCACAATATACTAGTCACCTGCCAAATTCTGTTTCCTGAAAAGCAGAATTTTGGTTCATGGAAGTTGTATGAACTGGGCTCTAGGACTCAGTGCCGTGCACATTGAGAAAGATCTGGAGTCAGCTTTTGTCTTGGACTCAAAAATAAAAAGGTAGATGACTGGGGAGAATTATTTGGTCTACCTTCTCTTTCAGTACAGATTTTTATGCTGTAATGGCTTGAAATTATTTCAAGTATAATGTGCTTCTGAAGCCTGTATCAAGGGGTTGGAACTACATGGAACCTTGCTAACCCAAACCATTCTATAATGCTATTTCATTATAAAGTATTTACTGGTCCCTCACATAGCCAAACTTTGTTTCTTAGTCTGAATAGTTCAGATTTAAGTTCTCTATCTTAACTATTACACTTACTTTAAATGGACTTTATTTTTCTTCTTTTAAATTGAGGTGAACTGGAAATATATCTATTTTGCCTGAATATGGAACACACAAATATTTCAGAACATTCTTTATTTGATGCACCTTGTAGTTAGAGAAAGCTTAATTTGCATAAAGGGAACTTTAGTAAGTCAACAATAGTAGTAGAGCCATAGTCAAATGAAACTGTGGAATGGACCCCGTGCTAATGCATATAAAGAGAGAACTGGGAAACAGCTAGGCTTCCAGCTTCACTGATTCCAGTATGGAACGTGCTTCTTTGTACTCTTCAGCTTCTTCCAATTCTTTTTCATTTTCCTGTAATAAAAAACAACATTTTTGAGTACTCTGAAAATAACTGTTGGGGGGTTAAATTTAAGAAGGTAAATCTGCTAACAAGTAAGGAGAAAGCTGAGGTACTCAACAATGTTTCTGTCTTACTGGCAGCTTCCTCCTATACCTCTCAAGTGAATGGAATACAAAACAGGGGAGAGCAAAGTCCCTCCCACTGCAGGTAAGGATCAGGTTCACGATAACCTGAGGCCTGAGGAACCTGAATGTACTGAAATCTATGGGGCCTGACAAGATGCTTCCCAGAGTCCCGAGGGAATTGCCTGATGCAGTTGACCCACTCCCATGACATTTTAAAAGTCATGGCAGTCAGGCGAGGTCCTTAAAGACTGCAAAAAGGGAATTGTCATTGTGGACTGTATCATTCCCCACAACATCCTTCTCTCTAAGAGGTGGATTTGATGGATGGATTCTTCACTGGATAAGGAATTGGCTGGATGGTCACAGCCAGAGAACTGGTCAATGACTCAATGTCTGGATGGAGATCAGTGACCAGTGGTATCCTTAGGGGGTCTATACAGTGACCAGTATTATTTACTATCTTCCTTAATGACACAGAAAGTAAGATCTGTAAATGTGCAGATAACTCTCAGCTGAGTGGTGCAGCTGACACACCTGAGGGATGGCAGGCCATCCAGAGGGACATGGACAAGCTTGAGAAGTGGGCCCATGTGAATCTCATGAGGTTCAACAAGGCCAAGTGCAGGGTGCTGCACCTGGGATCAGCCCTGGTATCAGCCCTGGTATCAGCCCTGGTATCAGCCCAGGCTGGGCATGCACAGATCACAGCAGCCCTGCCCAGAAGGACCTGGGGGTGCTGCTGGCTGAGAGGCTGCACATGCCCCAGCCATGGGCACTGCCAGCCCAGAGAGCCAAACGTGTCCTGGGCTGCAGCCACAGCCCCGTGGGCAGCAGGGCAGGGAGGGGATTCTGCCCCTCTGCTCTGCTCAGAGCCCACCTGCAGGGCTGCACCAGCTCTGGGGTCCAGCACAGAAGGACAGGGACCTGCTGCAGTGAGTCCAGAGGAGGACACAGAGATGGTCACAGGGACAGAACACCTCCCACTTTGGACAGGCTGAAAGTTGAGTTTGCTCAGCCTGGGGAAGAGAAGGCTCTGGGCAGCCCTCAGAGCAGCCTTTAGTACTTTATGGGGGCCTACAAGAAAGATGGGGACAGACTTTTTAGTAGGGCTTGTTGTGACAGGACAAGCAATGATGGTCTTAAACTAAAAGAGAACAGATTCAAACTAGATATATGTAAGTTTTTTACAGTGAGGGTAGTGAAGAACTGGGACAGGTTACCCAGAGAGGTGGTAGGTGCCACATCCATGTAAATACTCAGAGTCAGGCTGGATGGGGCTCTAAGCAACCTGATGTAGCTGAAGATGTTCCTGGTCATTGCAAGAGATTTGGAACAGATGATCTTTGGAAGTTCATTCCAACCCAAACCATTCTATGAAATGAGGAATATATAATTTTTGAAAACTCACGTTCTGTGTTACTCAATGCACAGGTAAATTCTGTGTCCTGCTTAAGATCCCAGATAATGGCTGTCATCTGCAAGTGGATTTGACCTATGAATACCTTTATTTGATGGTGTTAAATATTTTAAATGAAGGGACCAGTAAGAACAAACCTGAGCAAGAGTACTCTTATAAAAATGTTTAGGTAGACTGACAATTGAAAAACATACTAGGATACAGTAAATTTTAATAAATGCATTGAAGGTGAGCTAAGCACAGAAAGCAACATGTGAAGGGATTTCCAAATTCTTAACAACAATAGTAATAGTAAATGCCCCCATTCTTTGTTTTAAGTTTACATACTATGAATCAATAGCACCATTTCTGCATGCCACTGGAATTTAGACTGCCTAACTGCTCAGTAACTAGTTGAATGACAGAAAGACCCTAAATCCTGACAGGTACTGAGCATTTATTTTGGCAAACAGCAGAGGCAAACTACCTGAGATTAGGACACCTTGACTTTTCCATTAAAAAAGTATTTGCATTTCAGTCATCACTATATCTCACAATTTAAGATACATCTTTTTAGCCCCACAATATCATCTATTGTACACCAATATGTGTAGCTGAATTCTTGATGAGAAGGCAACTTTTAAAGTAAGTATTATCCTCTGCAAACGTAGCATAGGTTCAGTGAATCTATTTGTACAACAAAGTTTTTATTCCTGTATTTGCATCTTAAAAAACAAGGCAGTACTGCTCTCTTCACTAATAAAACACTATGCAATACTCAGCAAGGACTCCTCTGACTTGTCCATAGCATAATAAGAGTAGTAATCAAAAGTATTTTGACAATTTCAGTTCCCTACAAGCATATTATATACATTTATGCTATCTATAAAACCTAAAGTGAGTGAACTGATTTTTCTGATGACGGAACTAGCACAGGAGCTCTGAGTCCATTCTCACAGTCTGGTATACAGTGTATGTTGAGCATACATTCCATTAAAGACAGCTTCTAACACACACAGTCTCCACAGACTGAAGACCAAGTCTGCAAAGACAGTAATCTAAAGCAAAATATCTTATCTTATAGGTATCTTGTATGTGGTATTTTATAGGATGCTGGTCTTGGGACCCACAGAAATGAATTCTTTAATCCAGTTTTTATTTGCTCCGTAGTTATCCTAGCACACAGGAACTGCAGCACTTTTTGGTCAGTAGTAATGGAATACTCACTAGTAGTTGAGTAAGCTCTGCATGTGCAACTTCTAGTCTGCGCTGGCAGTCTGGAATCATCATTCGTGATTCTTGTAAGATCTCGATCTGTGAAAATCAGAAGCCAACGAAGTTAGGATATATTCCAGATAGAAACATTATCTTTTAGGATAAGTTTTTACTGAAAAATCAGCAATCTACTCATTATCTAGGTATTTCAGAACAGTTGCACCTATCTTCTGAATAGGCTTCTTTTTTTAAAAGACATTCACTTAGTGTAATTGCTTAAAACTCTGTTAATTTACAGGACATTTCCATTCCATTTACTCTATGCTTAGCTGAATATCAAGTATTAAGTAAAAGACAGTATTTAGAATAATCTTTCCCTTAGGCAAAATGTACAGCTTAGTAAGGTTTTCAGCATTTGTTATAAAGTCTATTTAAAACAAACTTTCTCCTGCTGCCATGAAGCAGCTTCATCCAAAAGGGGATCAGCTGGTTATATAAATATCTCCTGCATCTTTTGGGTAATAAAGAAAAAGAATGTTCAGATAATACCCCATAGAGATAATTACTGCATGAAAAAAGTTATTGAGTTATTGATCACATTGTGTGCAGACTGCAGGAGGCTCTGACTGAAAGACAAAGGTAAAGAAAAATGAAAAGCAAAGACCAGCAGGCTCATATTTTTGATGCTTATCATGCATAAAAAGTTATTACATATCCTTGTGCTTCATTTTAGGAGAAAGATTATTCTCACCATGCACTTTGAACAGAATTACTAAACTGGCACCCCACTGAATCTGAAAATCCTGCCACCTCCTAAAGAAAACAACGTCAGTTTTAAGAAAGGGAACATTTATTTCATGGAGCATTCCTGGATCTCAGCACCAAACACTTAGAAGAAAAGATGTGCAGAGTTGTCAGTAAGTTAAATCTATTTAGAAATGAAAATCTGGTAGATATTTAGATATGAAACATCTCTGTTCAGGATAACCTGCAATAGAAAGCCTTCCCTTTAAATGGCTTTTTTCTTTCTGTCATTGCTATGTTGTATTGTCCTGCTAGTTTTAATGCTGCTGTACCAAAAGGTCATTGTAAAAGGGATGTTAAACTGTAGCTAAGAATGCATTTATATATTCAGCAAGGCTTTATGTAACAAGATATTATCGCCAAGTTTTTAAGTGTCACTTAGTCCATTTGGTTTTGAGAGAAAAAACTTTAGTTTCTGATTTTACACGTTCATCAGTCAATATAACATCCACAGAATGAGGTGTGCCATAAATTGCATGAGATGATGCCTTTTGCTCTATGTAGTAGAATACCTACAGGAGTGAGAATATCCAGTAATTACTTCCTTGCACCACAGCGGTACTAAATATTTGTGTATTGTAAAGCTGGCAGATAATATGAAATTAGTAACTTATTATCCAATAAGTGCCACTAGATAAGCAACCTGGGCAGGCACTTACATCTAGAATCTGTAAGCTATAGTTCTGCCTGCTGTAAGAAATAAACAAATCTTTGCAAGTCATTCTAATCAAAACAACATTTGACTGATTTCCAAAGGGTTAGCCGAGTTTTATTTATAGGTGCCAGTGGTTATGCAATGATGAATAAAATTCAGAAGGTGATAAATCCTTTATTCAGTAGGTGCAAACAGCTGGAGACTAGAACAGGAATTTTGTGGAACCATTATGATTTAACTTCTACAAAAACCACTCTCTTTTTAAGTAATGATGATAATTCCAGATAAGACTATTTACTTTTACAAATATACATAGTAACGTCAAAAGTTCAAATAATTATATAAGCTTTATGACTGGATTTTTAAGTGTTTGTTCTTTAAATTCTGTCAACATTCTGCCCAGAACTGTAAGGTTGACAAGCACGGTGGCCACTCAAACTGCAGTGCCAGGCACTACAGCCATTCCCATCCCTGTGACACGCACTGCAGCCACTCAAATTCCACTGGCCAGGCCAATGCCAGCTCCAGCTAAGGAATATTGCTTAACCCCAGCCAGCAACTGAGCACCAGGCAGCTGCTCACTTGCTCCTGCCCCCAGCCTGGTGGGGAGAAGACAACAGGAAGAAAAGGGAAACTTTGTGGGCTGAGATAAGAACAACTTAGTAACTTTAAAAAATGCAGTAATAATAATGAGAGAGGGAGAGGTAACAGTTTTATCAGCTTCAAAAAAACCAGAAGCAGAGTATGCTGTTTTGGGTTTCTTCCCCACCCGACCCACATATAACCAAGAGATATAGAGCTATGCCGATCCCCAAATAACCTGAAAGCAACAAAGAAACCAAACCAAACAAAAAAACACCCCAAACAAACTCCATGAAGTCCTTAGAAGGACACCCTAATACACTAGTGGCTCACAGGGTATAATGGCAGTATCGTTTCACATGACAAGAGTTGTGTTCTGAACAGAAGAGGTGGGCTAAAAACCGTGACAAATGTAAATGAATCATGTATGTGCCAATTACATACACAAAAATGAATTTATAGTCTAGCTTTTAAATCCTGTCACATAATCACGTGCCCATTTTCTGTTGCACAGGATAATCCTAACAGTACGGATCTACTCAAAGATGGCAGAGATAACAAAAAGACATGCAGATGATTTTTTGCTAAAACAAAAGACATGCAGATAATTTTTTTGTGAAAACAAGTGATACTGGTATGAACTACTTTTCCTCAAAAGTCTGTAAAACACTTGGAATCCATTGGCTAATTACAGCCATGTCTTGTGGAAGGACAAGGACGTAAAAGAAGAAAAGTAATCTCTAAGTATCACAAACACCGAAGGTTCCAAAATTTAGTAATCCCACTAAATAAAGTTAGTACCACACAGTGAATAATCATGCTAAGGCTACTCGTTGGCTAATCCATATTTGTAGCTTAAATCCACACCACTGCAGCACTCCTCATCTCAGTTGTACACAGGAGTGGTATTAGAGCACTGGGCCCTGGTGGTATCAATGTGCTCGGCCAGGATTATGGTATAGGGATAGGGGGAATAGTACAGCATAGATAGTGTAGGAAGAAGCAGGGCACAGGGAAGGCAGGAACTCAAAGGAGATGCAGCACTAAGGTGAATCTGGACAGAAAAAAACCCAAAAATGCACGCACGAATTGTAGGAAACACAGTTTAATGGCTTCTTCCTTTCAGGCCCAGAAGAAGCTTTAACTATCCACAAAACCAGGATACAGCAGCACACTTGCTGTAGGAAAGTTGTCAAATACATTGATCAAAAGATTCCTGAAGGACCTTGAAGGAAAGCTTCAATAAAAACTGGTGAACACTGTTTTGTTTCAACAGTGCTTGAGTGCTTCAAGAAATGGCCATGTGGCAACAACAAACCACCTACCACTTCTAGCATGAAAACTGATGGAGAAGAAGAAAATCCTCTAGACATAATACTTTAGTATTTCAAATGAGTTTTCTTTGTAGCTCCTCTCAGTGAAGATCTAATCCTACTTTTTCTAAAGCAGATCACTTTAGGACATAAAAGACATAAAGTCTAAATTAAATCTAATTATACCTATATTATATCTGCCCAGATAAGAAGGAAAACACTCTTTGGAAAACAGAAGGGGAAAAGGAGGATCACAGTAATGCTTTTTCATAATTTTGTTTCTTTCATAAAGTTTGAATGCATCTTTAACACCAGGTCTGTGTTAGGAATAGTCTTGTACTGGGTCCAGAGAATTCCAAGTTGCTGGCTTTTCAGTAAACAATCCGTGCTTGTTCAGGATACTGTCAGAGTATGTAAGGAAAAGCACTAGGTCTTCACTCATATTTCCACTGCCTCTCTACCAAGCATCTAGAATTAGAATTCATATTATTAAACAAAGATCATCTATTCTTAGGGGGCAAAAAGACTAATTTTGCAAATAATTAGACTGATGTGAAACTGTACATTTAATCTAATCTTAGTCAATCTGTGAGAAGAATGAAACTTTGAACCAATCAGATGGGGGTTGTAAAGAGCTAAGAATGTAAAAAGCCAGCTAAACTAACCAGAATATTTCTTTGAGGCTAAGCAGACATTTAAAAAGTTCTAAAACATTACAGCCTTCCTTTCAACAAGAAGTCCTCCCGTAATAAGATCAGCAGCAAATTACCATCTTTCACTTTATTTTCTAAAATAGTAAATAGTTTCCAAATACATGTCTTTTTAGCTGTTTCAGAAGGCACTCTTTCACTCAACAAAGCAAGAGAAATATTGCAGTTTTCACAAATACTTGAAAAAACCTGCACATTACCAAGATGTACTTTATATACTCTTATGTATGTTTTGACACTCAGAGATTAAATTCTGTGTTAAATCCACTAAATTTTTAATTCATCTAGAAATGACATTACTCAAGAAGTAACTTGGAACTGTAGAATTATGTTTAAAAACCTGAAAATTTACCATTAAAAATTTGTCAGTAAAAATGTTGCCAATTAGCAAAACCACCAGAGTATACAATCCTAGAAAGAGGAAACATGAAGTAGATACCTTGCTTCTCCCCCACTAACAAATGTGAAGCTAAAGGCATGAGCTGTGAAAGAATGTTTATTTATATATGAACATCAACAACCACAGAAATACAGAATGCTACAGGTTTCTACCGTTAGTTTGCACTCAAGTGATACTATGTGAAAATTTTCTATCAAAGTAGTATTATGAAGTTCAGTGGCAAGTCTTTATATATTGAGAATTTGTGTAACTGTAGAAACTAAGGCTTCATTAAGATGAAATCCGCAGGGAGGCAGAACTACACTACTTCTTGCTACCCAGAGAAACTATAAGCAGAATTTGCACCTGGTGAGATAAATCTGAGGTATTTTAATATTTATTACCATTATAAAGTCTTCTTGCACACTACAACAGAATCTTCAAATTCTAATTTTGGTCAGCATCTACTGGCATTGTAAGAAAACTGTCCTTTATCTTTTCTGGCACTGAACCTGCTCCCCATCACACAAGTCTTTCTGGACAGTTCAGGTGAGGGCTAGCACATAACAGCTGCCAACCACCCCAGATGGTCACTGCTTCAGCTAGAGAACACTTGAGCCCACTGGAACCATGAACTGCCCCCATGCAAAAGGAGTTAGGAGAAAAATACTGAGTTAAACCCTATTGTTCTATGAAGGGACTGATCCTTCATTACAGACCAGACATGCTGGAAGACTACATATGCTGTAGGAATGTTGTTATTCACTTTAAAGTGACATCTTCCACAGTCACTTTTGTATGTAAAACTGAATGTTCCAAGTTGTAACTAGAAAGCTAAATGAAAACACTACTACATCAAGAGAAAGTATTGTTTTAAAGATTTTTAAGAATCCCTCCTTTAACTCTGGATTGATTTGTGCATATGTATAAATACATAAATACAGACACACACACACACATATATGTGATTTAGCCAATACCTTGGCTAAACTAATAAGTCTCGAAATTTTTAATAACCTAAAGTATTAACAACTTCCAGAATGCAAAGTGCACTAAATAAACAAGAAATGAAGATGTCATTGGAGGAACTGATTGCTTTCAAAGTGGATCAGACAATTTCTGAATGAATCTGAATGAATCTGTTTTCTGTGAAGGCTCCTGTCATTGCTCTCCAAAAACACCTTACAGTAGTAGTTAATAATTTCAGCAGAAGTTCACAGCCACCTCTGTTTTTGACTTTCATTATATCTTGCATGTCACTGTGGAAATACCACAATGCTGTCAAATAATCTGATAAATGGGCAACACTAAAAACAGGAATTGAATTAATTAGTTCTTGTTAGCACCAATTCTTTAGAAAGGCTACTGTTTTGTAGATCTTCAAGTCAGTCTGGTGAAGAAGACAGCTCTGCTCTATAAATACAAATCTTTATTTGTATACAAATTCTTTATTTGTATTTCATTCCCATGGCATAATGAAAGCATAACAGGACATACACATATGAACTGAAATATGACTTTACTAAAAAAGTTGGTTCAGCTTTTTCTAAAAGGGCTTTCTCCTATGTTTTGTTAATTTTGTATTTGAATTTTGTTTAACCTATTCTTCCATTGTTTAAAAGTAAAGACAGGATGCCAGAAGGTTATGTTTATGACCATTAAGTGAAAATAATTTTAGTTTACAGTTTTGATTTCTGTGAAATTTGAGAGAAAGCATCTGGGAAATACTTGGAGAAAAAACATAATCAAAAGGTAACATAGTGAGTTGAAAGAATATGAAGACCACAATGAAACACAGACATTTCACTTCTGTAGAGAATAAACACCATTCTCCCAAACCTAAGCCTTCTTCTTGTGACAGCAGGAAATGTGACACTTCTTCCAAAAGAGTATGTACCAACTGTCTGATATCCTTGTCCCACTATCCTTGTGGGAAACCTTCCAAGAAAAAATGTAATCATACTGTAACAGTGACACTAAACCATATTCTTGAGCAGACCAAAGCAGAGTGTGCCCCCTCCTAATCTATCACTTCACCACAAACTCCAGCAGCTCCACAGCTGCATGCCCACTGCTCTCTTTTATGTGAGGTCTGTGATTTTACCAAAAGGACAGTGGTGTACTCCAGAGCTGAAATGTTTCCCCTTCATATTAATTATCAGGCATTCTCACTTTGCTGTAACATTTGCAGTTAGCAGCACATCCACCCAGACCATATATTTACCACAGGTCCTTTTTATTTCTGAGAAAGAGTTTGTGATGGCCTTACACACAGTTAGTGATTAACAACCATCCTGACACAAAGTGCCAACTAATACACATGCATAAACTATAACCCTCATAATTTAACACATTAAAGAAATTTTTATGGCTGCTTTTCATGACAGGATTTTAGTCTAATACTTATATAACATGAGTCTAGAGAAAGTACAGGAAATTCCTCTATCTAAAGAGGACTATGATTAAATGAAAGTAAATATGGATTTTATAAAACAAGTTCTAGGATAGTTTACCTGCTTCTTAATTCCATAATCATCACATGCTTCAGCTTTCATTTTTTCAATCTTTTCTTCTTGCTGTTTTGCTTCTTTTTCATACATAATTTTTTCTTTTGCCAGCCTGCAATTAACAACCAAGTGATTGTGTTAATCGTGTTCTATTACAGCAAAAAGTTACATCATTGATAACAGCCCACAACTCAAAAGCTACAGACATGGAAGGTAATATGCACTTTTACAAAAAAAAAGGCTTTTAGCCACAGTGAAAAAACTTTATCTAGGAAATAACAAATATAGCTATAATATATAAAGAGTATTTTCTCACTTATCTTGATGCTGGTTTGGGAGTCACAGACAAAAGTAACAGTTCCGTAACTTATATTACAATAATTTTCTTTATTTCCTGTCCTTCAAAGGAAAAGGAACCCCTGTTTTAATCCTAATAATGGACCCATACTTGGAAGCACAATGCTTTTGCTAACAAGCATAGATTCAAGAGTAACATAAATAAGTTTGAAGGTCAGAGAAGTATTATGCTTGTCTAATATGATGTCCTACAGTAACTATTACATTGCAATCCTATTATAACACTTCATTTTATATTACTGCAAGTTTGCTGTTGCATCTCCCACTGCATTACATGTATTCATTAGCTGTATGTTAGATTATGCAATACTAGATATGAACCAAAACATCTTTCAGGATCTGAAAAATACTGAACAATTTCTCTTTAGCTAGTTCAGGAGCAGAACACATCAAGATACTATTGCAGACCTGACATCATGCTGGAGAAAATCCTTCCCCAAACAAGAGTAAGATCAACCTACATAAGAGTGTTTGAAGAAAACTTTAACATCCAAAAGAACAGAATCAGATCCAAGAAGCAAAGAATATGTTATACAATGAAAAGAGAATAAATAAGGGTCTAGTAGAGAGCTTCATGACCACATCAGTGCATCAGTGCAAATGAATTCACAATTTGCCACAGTTAAGCGCCCTGCTAGGAGTGCTGAGGATGGGTGGAATGTTATTGGGGTCTCAAGAACCTCTGTGAAATGAAGCTGCCCAAAAGCACTTCTGCAGCTGTATGGCAAAAAAAATTCCATTGGGAATACACTGATAATGCAACAGCCGGAGCTCTCCCTGTTTTTTACAAGAGTTTATTTGCCAAGATAGCCCTAAGCCGTGGCTCCACAGAGTCAGGTTGAGCTGGGCTGCAGCAACACACACCTCAACACCAAACACCTCATTCCAGTCCTTGTGGAGTCACACAGGCAGGGAGGGCATCAGCCCTACAAAGCACCTTCAGCTGTGTGCAGGGCACACACTCTGCATCGACTGGGCCAGTGTCTACAAGTACCAGCTTTGAGAGGCACAGCTGGAGAAAGACA